>NW_027266265.1:54347909-54972909 GCF_022045235.1 Haliotis cracherodii
TTCAGGAGATGTCGTGACTGGATGGCCAGGCCGTATCCTGGTACACGAAAGAGTGCAGGGAACTGACTTGCGGTGGATATAGACTCAAGAGGCTTGTTCAAATGTTGTCTAACGCCATCGCTTTATATGGGATGATTGACCGATAAACAAAACGGTCTCGTTACGTAGTTTACTTTTGATGGTTATCTTGTATCTGCCATAGCTTCCACAAAGAAACGCCTCCCTTCTTGACTTTAGGATGTTACTCTTTGAGAAAGTAGGGCCACGCGAATAATTGCCTCTGACATTGATTGAAGAAATCATTCTAAATATAGAACTAACATTATTGTCGATATCAATTTTGGAGTTCACTTCTGACATAATGGCTCGCATTCATCATTCTGCCCTGCTTAGTGTTGTAGAAACATAGCAGTTTCCGTCGGTCTGACAGAGAGACATGGCGGGCTTGACTTGGTAATAGGGTGGACAATGTACCAATACCAACACCATCTGTTTAATTTGTTTTGAGGCATGAAACGATCTCGATGGTTCTATGGGCAAACCGTTAACCCCACATCCGTGAAGATCCGGGTCAGAATAGGTCTTCAGAAACCCATGCTTGCCGCAAAAGGTGACTATGCTTATCGTAAGAGGCGAATAACGGGATCGGGTGGTCAGGGTGGCTTGATTGATGCATGTCATCGTATCCAGATAGCGTGGATCGATGCTCATGAAGTCAATCAGTCTGGTCCAGACTCGAATACTTACAGACTGCCGTCATATAGCTGGAATATTGCTGATTGCGGCGTTAAACAACAAACGAAACAAACTGTAGACCCGAGTCGTGAATGTAACCCTATATAACTACTGCAATGGGTTTCAGTGTGTGATGTAGGGCGTGGTGGTTGTTGTGGGATGTGTGTGTGTGTGCATATAATAAGGTGTCACGTTTCGTCCTGCACGGACAGGGGGTATACAATAAGGAGTCATGTTTCGTCCTTCACAGACAGTGGGTATACAATAAGGAGTCATGTTTCGTCCTGCACGGACAGGGGGTATACAATAAGGAGTCATGTTTCGTCCTTCACAGACAGGGGGTATACAATAAGGAGTCATGGTTCTTCCTGCACAGACAGGGGGTATACAATAAGGAGTCATGTTTCGTCCTTCACGGACAGGGGGTATGCAATAAGGAGTCATGTTTCGTCCTGCACAGACAGGGGTTATACAATGAGGAGTCATGTTTCGTCCTGCACGGACAGGGGGTATACAATAAGGAGTCATGTTTCGTCCTGCACGGACAGGGGGTATACAATTAGGCGTCATGTTTCGTCCTGCACGGACAGGGGGTATACAATAAGGAGTCATGTTTCGTCCTACACGGACAGGGGGTATACAAAAAAGAGTCATGTTTCGTCCTGCACGGACAGGGGGTATACAATAAAGAGTCATGTTTCGTCCTGCACAGACAGGGGTTATACAATAAGGAGTCATGTTTCGTCCTTCACGGACAGGGGGTATACAATAAGGAGTCATGTTTCGTCCTGCACGGACAGCGGGTATACAATAAGGAGTCATGTTTCGTCCTTCACGGACAGGTGGTATACAATAAGGAGTCATGTTTCGTCCTGCACGGACAGGGGGTATACAATAAGGAGTCATGTTTCGTCCTTCACGGACAGGGGGTATACAATAAGGAGTCATGTTTCGTCCTTCACGGACAGGGGTTATACAATAAGGAGTCATGTTTCGTCCTGCACGGACAGGGGGTATACAATAAAGAGTCATGTTTCGTCCTTCACGGACAGGTGATATACAATAAGGAGTCATGTTTCGTCCTGCACGGACAGGGGGTATACAATAAGGAGTCATGTTTCGTCCTTCACGGACAGGGGGTATACAATAAGGAGTCATGTTTCGTCCTGCACGGACAGGGGGTATACAATAAGGAGTCATGTTCCGTCCTGCAAGGACAGGGGGTATACAATAAGGAGTCATGTTCCGTCCCAAAGGTGCAGGAATTATACAGAGTTGTCTAGATCTGGGTGCCGTTGTACACAACCACCTTTGTGCTACGACTGTCGTATGTCTATGTTAAGGTATGGGAGTAACGATCACCTGAGTACTTAGATCGCTTTGTACAACGGACGCCATCATAGGCTGAAGTTATACAGAAATGATTCATGTTTAGACCTGCTTGGACAGGATTTATACATTAAGGAAATGATCCATGTTTAGACTTGCACAGGTATCCGTTTTGTACCAAGGAGTCATGTTTAGACCTACCCGAAGTTGGCGGTGTCGATCTGGAAGGGCGTGCTGGCGTGGAAGTAGTGGCCGGGGGACTTGATACTCTCGAAACAAATCTGGTCGTAGATTTGTACCTGGAAAATAACAGTGACAAACAGTATTGATGTGCGTCGTTGTACATTGAGACTTACATACTAGGTTTAGGTGATAACCATACTGTGTTTTCAACGTAGAGCTAGGTAGAAATAACAGCGAGAAATGAAATTTGAACGAAATACGCAGCATACGATTTCTAGCGTGTTTTCTGCCCATAATGTATTGCCGTACGTAGTATTTCTACGAACATACTCTCTGTTTCACCGTTTTCCTTCCGTTTCAATAATGTATATAGTTTCTATTTCTTCTTTATCCCTCCGCTTCTATAAGTATATAGTTTCTATTTCTTCTTTATCCTTCAGTTTCTATAAGTATATGGTTTCTATTTCTTCTTTATCCCTCCGTTTCTATAATGTATATAGTTCCTATTTCTTCTTTATCCTTCCGTTTCTATAATGTATATAGTTCCTATTTCTTCTTTATCCTTCCGTTTCTATAATGTATATAGTTTCTATTTCTTCTTTATCCTTCAGTTTCTATAAGTATATACACTCTGTTTTCCCTTTATACTTCTGTTTCTATAGGTGTATACTTTCTATATTCCCCTTTATTCTCCTGTTTCTATATGTATATACTCTCTTTATTCCCTTCAGTTTCTACATCTATAACTCTTTGTATTCCTCTTTTTCCTTCTGTTTTTATATGTATATGCTATCTGTTTTCCCTTTCTCCTCTGTCTCTATATGTATATACTCTCTTTGTTTCCCTTTATCCTTTGGTTTTTATGTGGAAATACTATCTGTTTTCCCTTTATCCTCATGTCTCTATATGTATTTACTATCTGTATTCCCTTTGTATTACTGTGGGGGTGAGTTGAAAAATTGTGGAGGTGAGTTGTACTAATGTGGGGGTGAATTATAATTCTGTCGGGGGTGAATTGTATTATTGTGTGTGTGTGTGTTGTATTACTGTGGGTGTGAGTTGTATTATTGTGGGGATGAGTTGTATTATTGTGGGGTTGATTTGCATAACTGTGGGGGTGAGTTGTATTCTATGGGGTGAGTTGTATTACTGTGGGGTTGAGTTGTATTACTATTGGATGAGTTGTATTACTGTTGGGATGAGTTGTATTCTATGGGGTGAGTTGTATTACTGTGGGGGTGAGTTGTATTACTATTGGATGAGTCGTATTACTGTTGGGATGAGTTGTATTACTATGGGGTGAGTTGTATTACTGTGGGGGTGAGTTGTATTACTATAGGATGAGTTGTATTACTGTGGGGGGGAGTTGTATTACTGTAGGGGTGAGTTGTATTACTATGGGATGAGTCGTATTACTGTGGGGTTGAATTGTATTACTGTAGGGGTAGGTTGTATTACTATGGGATGAGTTGTATTACTGTGGGGGTGAGTTGTATTACTGTAGGGGTGAGTTGTATTACTATGGGATGAGTTGTATTACTGTGGGGTTGAGTTGTATTACTGTGGGGTTGAGTTGTATTACTGTAGGGGTGAGTTGTATTACTATGGGATGAGTTGTATTACTGTGGGGGGAGTTGTATTACTGTGGGGTTGAGATGTATTATTGTGGGGTTGAGTTGTATTACTGTGGGGGGTGAGTTGTATTATTGTGGGGTTGAGTTGTATTACTGTGGGGGTGAGTTGTATTACTGTGGGGGGGGGATGAGTTG
This sequence comes from Haliotis cracherodii, assembly GCF_022045235.1. NCBI lineage: Eukaryota > Metazoa > Mollusca > Gastropoda > Lepetellida > Haliotidae > Haliotis > Haliotis cracherodii. The sequence continues at coordinate 54,351,926 of NW_027266265.1, forward strand.
TATTACTGTGGGGTTGAGTTGTATTACTGTGGGTGTGAGTTGTATTATTGTGGGGTTGAGTTGTATTACTATGGGGTGAGTTGTATTACTGTGGGGTTGAGTTGTATTACTGTAGGGGTAAGTTGTATTACTATGGGATGAGTTGTATTACTGTGGGGGTGAGTTGTATTACTGTAGGGGTGAGTTGTATTACTATGGGATGAGTTGTATTACTGTGGGGGGGAGTTGTATTACTGTGGGGTTGAGATGTATTATTGTGGGGTTGAGTTGTATTACTGTGGGGTTGAGATGTATTATTGTGGGTTTGAGTTGTATTACTGTGGGGGTGAGTTGTATTACTGTGGGGGGGGAGTTGTATTACTATGGGATGAGTTGTATTACTGTGGGGTTGAGTTGTATTACTGTGGGTGTGAGTTGTATTATTGTGGGGTTGAGTTGTATTACTATGGGGTGAGTTGTATTACTGTGGGTGTGAGTTGTATTACTGTGGGGATGAGTTGTATTATTGTGGGGAGGGGAGTTGTATTACTGTTGGGATGAGTTGTATTACTGTGGGGGTGAGTTGTATTACTGTAGGGGTGACTTGTATTACTATGGGATGAGTTGTATTACTGTGGGGGGGGGGGGGGGAGTTGCATTACTGTGGGGTTGAGTTGTATTATTGTGGGGGTGAGTTGTATTACTGTGGGGGGGAGTTGTATTACTGTGGGGTTGAGTTGTATTACTGTGGTGGTGAGTTGTATTACTGTGGGGGTGAGTTGTATTACGGTGGGGGTGAGTTGTATTTATGTTGGGGTGAGCTGCTTACCACTTCCCCTTCTGACTTGACCTTGTATTGAGGTAGGATGCGAAATTGGGCATTTTTGGCGTTGAAGTCTTGTAACATGATCTGAAAAAAGACAGACATATTAGCTCAGTGTGTCATGTACTTTTCATCGCCATTTTGCCTTTTTCCTCGCTCAATGGAATCTGCTTAGGAGACTGGTACTTCTCCGGCGTTGACGTTTGAATATTTACTTACATAAGAATGCTTAGTTTTTACGATATGGTAACATACGAGGGAGACACTGTATTTTCATAACTGTCATTCTTAGAATAATAAACCATTCTTTCATTCACAAAATTGATTTAAGGAACCGCGCAGGAATACTATGTCTGAGTGAACAGACTCAGTTATCATACTGTTATTATGCCAAATGATTTTCAGCCATGCTTGTTCACAAAAACGCTGGAAAAGCTAAAGTATTGAGGAACGTCAGACAACCATTTTTGTAAAAGCAAGTAGGCGTCGTATCGATGAAAGGGATTATTAATCGTAGTTCCTGGATACCGACCTAATTCATATTTATCGGGTAGTGATACCAAGTGTATCGGACTGTTTTTTCGCATCGATAACAATATTCATTAGTGAGAACAACGTATAGCAGATATCGCAATAATTATGCCACCATACTGCTACATTGGCCTCACCTGGTGCTAAAGCTAGGCAGTTAGTTAATTAAGGCCTTGGATACCCGTGGCAATTTAACAAATTTGAGTGATGTCATATGGAATATCAATTTACATTAATATCTTACGTCATTAATCCATATCTTCATTATAGAGAGTTTGCAATTATTGCCTCCATTCAAACATTTCTACCCTTCATTGGTTCTCTTTATCCCCCAAGTAGCTATTCATCTCAAGTGACTGTCCAAGAAATGTCGTATTGGTATAGGCCTTCTTTCACTTGTAAAGTTACCCAGCAATATGTTTGGCACAGTTGTGTGCCAGTGTAGTTTCATTGATTCATGATATCATTCCATGAATGTTTTTCATGTAACAAAAATCCTAAATCGCAGCAACCTAGACTTTTTGATGCACCCCAGATGACGGCTATCACAATGTCGGAATGGGCCTGCGTAATTTTAATTCAGAAAATGAATCGAAAATCGGATTAGCATCGATCCCAATTTCGAACGTTCCCAACAGGGATGCGGTTTAGCGTTATGGGATGCTACGGGGGAATATCAAGCTGATTAAGACGTGTTATTAAAGCTGAGATTCAGACCCAATATCTCATTACCATTTTGGTAGTGAGAAGTCACCAGGCTTACTCCTAACATAACGCTCCTATTGCTGATCACCCCGCTCATTGGATTACGTTAATCACTTCCCAGGTACTCTACTTCGTAGCATCACGATCAGCAGTTGTTTAAACACACATGTAGGGAGGTTCCTTGGATTACGTTTGTGGTAGCTGCGAATGTATCGGGGGTGTGTTTATTTTCTCAGTCTGTCACTTGGAAGAGGGTACACGTGTAAGGCAGACACTCCACACGATTTGCCACCCAGAAAATGTTTTACTATCAATCAATACACTTCGTGAGCCGGCGACTTTGATGTCGTTTATATATAGCCACTCCAGCGTACATTCATTATTGCACTCGCGTTGGAAGACCAAGACACATGACTTTTGATAACACTGAAAAAACACCCCAGATTTGAACAACGGAGGGGGTTGGTAGACACAATTAGTTTTCAAAGTAATATTTCCGTTGCCATTGGGAAAACGAATTAAGAACTTATACACATAATTCTTTAAGGCTCCGTAGAAGCATCCATCAGACATGCCTTTGAGCTCCTGCAGCATATTGAAACGTTTCGTTATTTTGTTAATTATATATTACCTTGTACTGAAGTACGTTCTGGGCGTTTTCATATTTTTCAGAAAACTTTGACATTGAAATTAAGACAAATATTCAAAATGTTTCATGTAAGTATCACTGGATAAGTTCGTAATGTTTTTCATCTCTATAATCTTCTTCAAAGAACTGTGTTGGAGATCGTGATGATGGGATGCTGATGCATTTGAGGAATGTCTCATCACTTGATTATACCTGTCATGGGCTGTTTGATATACGTGGAACACGTCTCACTGGGCGACTGCGCTGTGAAACACTGATGATAAGATGGGGATTCAGAGAACGGGCTAGAGGAAACAGACTCCGCGACGAAGGAGACAAAGCATGGTTTGATTGGCGGGCCAAGTATTTCAAAACATACTTTGCCTGCTTAATCGAATTTTGTTTGTGTTTTAGAGAAAATGTTTCTATTTTCTATCATTATCTTTACGACATAATTATTCGTTTCTTTAATTGTTTAACGCCGCACACAGCAATATGCAAGCTGTATGACGGCGGTCCGCACACAATTGGGTCTGGATCAGACAATCCAGTGATAATTATTACGAGCAACGTCTCATGTCACCTGGGTACGATGACACCCTTTCTGGTGGGATTGACATTAATATATATAATGTGTGTGTGTGTGTGTGTGCGTGCGTGTTTGTATGCAATTGACAAAACCCGTCCACAATCAGAAATATATGATAAATCTAGCGTCCATTGAAGGATTACGACTATATCATATGCTTGAGTGTATGACTCACAATAACATGATGATACCAGGTGTTCGCCAAAAGGTGAGCGTATCCTGCCCCGCCTCATCCTCTCCATCTGTATAACATTCCTCCTTGCCAAAGAGGTAAAACCGTTGAGCCATACACATCCGAAACACAACACATGTACCGTTACGCTATATGCACCGTTACACTACACGTACCGTTACGCTACACGTACCATTAAGCTATACGTACCGTTACACTACACGTACCGTTACGCTATACATGTACCTTCTTTGATAGGCATTTAGAAGTTGGAGTACTAAGTAAGGATAAGAATTTATGGATGAACAACTTCTTTATTACAATTAAGAGCGACGTTTCGGTGTAGGTTCTAACACCGTTATCAAGCAAGTGACGTTTGCTTGATAACGGTGTTAGAACCTACACCGAAACGTCGCTCTTAATTGTAATAAAGAAGTTGTTCATCCATAAATTCTTATCCTTACTTATACATGTACCGTTACACTACACATGTACCGTTACGCTATACGTGCCGTTACACTACACGTACCGTTACGCTATACGTACAGTTACGCTACACGTACCGTTACGCTACACGTACCGTTACACTACACGTACCGTTACACTACACGTACCGTTACACTACATGAACCGTTACGCTATATGTGCCGTTACACTACACGTACCGTTACACTACACGTACCCTTACACTACATGAACCGTTATGCTATACGTACCGTTACATCAACGTACCGTTACACTACACGAACCGTTACGCTATACGCACCGTTACACTACACATGTACCGCTACGCTATACGTACCGTTACGCTACACGTACCGTTACGCTACACGTACTATATATATAATGATGTGAGAACAGATTTTCCTAAACGATGTACTTTTACCGATCCGCATTTCAAAGGCTATTCTTACTGTGAGCAATTTACACTACTTCTATCCAGCTCCGATCCCACCTTTTACGTGGCCAAAACCTGCTATGATATTTTATTGAAGCGCCGATCAATTTTATATTCATGATGTATATATTGTATGTATATTCATTTTAGTATATAAGTTGGTTTTATGATCATATCGTCTCTCATAAGTCGTTTTACGACTGGCCGTAAGTTTTAAGCATGTTTTGATTTATATGTATACTGTACAATGTACCTTATGGGTGAGACGCAAATAAATTATTGTCTTGTCTGTCTGTCCGTCCCGTTACGCTATACGTACCGTTACGCTACACGTACCGTTACACTACATGAACCGTTACGCTATACGTTTCGTTACACTACATGTACCGCTACGCTATACGTACCGTTACACTACACGTACCGTTACGCTATACGTATGACTATAGATGATGTAACCTACCATCATGTTGTTCTTGTCTCGCTGACTTGTCTGTGATGTACACATGTGGATGTACTTGTTGGTGAACGTGTGCTTCAGCTGCAACCATGACAAAACCATTGTGAGTATAATGAAAAACATCTAAGTGTTATGACATATACTACTAAAAACGATTTAAAGAACATCCGATTCTTTCATATTACCATAGTTAATCTGCCATGGCATGACATATTAACTATAGTAATATAAAAGAATCCGGTGCCTTAAACGTCTTTGGACTGGTATATAAGTGCCCCTGTGTCTTTAATAATAATAATAATAATAATAATAATAATAATAATAATAATTATAATTCCATTTATACTGCGCCAGATTCCATTCACCAAGATAATGCTCATGGCGTTACATAGTTTTCATAACCTGATATAAATATTCTGTTGATGCAATGAAGGAAATAGCTTAAAGACAGGATCCTGATTTTAAGAAAGTCAACTGATTCGAATCATTCATCTAATGATAAAGACTATGCTGTCTAAAACGAATATAAAGTGTCTGGGAAACAAATCTAAAACACCAGTTACATACGACGTCAAAAGGTATCCTTTATACTATAAAACAAAACAAAAATAATTACATAGTACCTCTTTTATATCATGCTTTTATCACACATGTCTCTAAACAGCCCATATTGACAGTGCCCATTAAAACGTATTCACCTCCGACAAACACCATGCTGCTTTATGCGACAACTGAGACCCCCCGCAGTAATTTCTTTAGGATAATCTCTGGTTACCGTTAGGAGGAAAGATGGTAAAAGCAATATATCAGATCACAATCGATGCCTTTTGTATCAAATACATGTAAACAAGCCAGCATAGCCGAATAATTCAGATTGAGAGTGACGATGTATTTGCAGTCTTTGCTCTGAGAATCCCATTCTTTTAATGAAAGAAAGCAGTAACGCTTTGTTCAACTGGAGCACTAAAAGCAATTTATATCTCTTTATTAAGCGTCTTATTGAGTCTTTACCAGAGATGCGTCTCGGCTTCATCGTTACAGGGCATTAACCTGACTGATTGAGGTGATTAATTGGTAAGAATAACGTTTGTAATGACAGTTAAGGTACACCGAACCTCATCTATAACACTCTCTTAATACAGATTCGTGCTTCCCAATACTGGAAGGTTATAGCGGACTGAATACTGCGGACACAACCTGCAGATAAAACCTGCGGACAAAACCTGTCCACGAGGAGGAACACATTTGTCACCTAGTTGGTGTCACTTAACGGTTAATCGTGTCCCACTAGTCACTTCAATATAGGCCCAGTAAGGTAGTTATCAGTGATAGTGATTAACTGGTATTTAATTTTACATCACCATTACCTGGACTATTTCGCCGTATCGTACTTTCTTCCCCAGCTGTCTCTTCTGTTCTGCTGCATTGTCCGCGTTTTCTGCATCCGCTGCATGCTTTAATGACATTATATGGGTAAGTTAGTAATCCTAGACGCCAAATTCATTTGCAGTTGGGGGCACGGGTGGCCCAGTCGTCTAAGGCACCGCGATTCGCCTTGCAGAGTTGCGTCCCTTGGGCACGCCAGAAACCTATGATTGTGGGTTCGAATCTCGGTTCGCCCCAATTATGTTTCTAGGTTTGTCAGCACCATACCCGTGCTCGTGGGTTTCACCGAAGTGGTAAACGTCTGAGACCTGCATCACTTCGGGCTTTCCTCCCACATTAAGCTGACACGCCGTGATATAACTGGAATACTGTTAAAAGCGGCGTTAAACCCAACTCACTCACTCACTCACTCACTCACTCACTCACTCACTCACTCATTTGCAGTTTTTTTAAAAATAATTAATAACGTCAATGTATCAGAAAGGAACAATAATTGAATAAGCAATCTTGTGAAACATCACCCTGATTAAATAGAACCTTATACTACAGACTCTACGTATCAGATACTTAACACGTGAATGAGTGAGTGAGATGGGTTCAACGCCGTTTTGAGTAATATTTCAGTTATATCAAGGACAGTTTAATGTGGGAATAAAGTCCGAAGGGTTGCATGCCTTTGTGAAACCCACGAGTAGCATACTGACAAACCAAGGATTATAATCTGGGTCAATCTGGGATTCGAATACACGATCATAGAATCCTGGCACGGCTAAGGCAGGTAACTCCAGGCAGCGATTTCCGGCGCCTTGGACAACCTTAGTAAGGATGATTAAGTGTAGTGACAAGTCCGCCGAGTGCAACAGGCCTGACATTTACATATTTCTATTCACTTTACAAAATACATATCTTCATGCAAACATCGCAAAAAACAGTAATCAATGTTTTTAACGATCCTTTAACAGTGGATACTCTTTCAAGTTTTTAATCTAATAATGTGTAAACCATTATACGCTCTTACTGACCTAAATTGAATTATTCATCCTTTTCCACTAGACACATTTTTTTCCGTATTGTAGAAATATTCACCTTTGTGAAATGATCGGAAATAATCAGAACGCCCTTGTTGTCATTTACCAGACACGTTGATGTAATGCCTAGAGAGATGGAACAATAGCTCAGTGCCTACCCTAGGGTCGTATCACCAGGCTTATTCAATTTGTTTAAGTGGTGTGAGTGAGTGAGTTGTGTTTAACACCGCTTAAAACAGTATTTCAGTTACATCACGGCGTGTCAGCATGATGTGGGAGGAACGACTGACCTCTAAACCTGGATAACCGACTATTATCATTCATGTCAGCGTCTGTCTGTATCTCCCTGCCAATGCATATTTCCACCAGGGCCCATGTCTGTATTTGTGTATGTTAGTAACTGTTGTTTAGTCTGTTGTTTAACGAATCACTCAATAATATTCCAGCTATATGACAGCGGCCTGTAAATAAACAGATAAGCCAGTGATTGATATAATGAGCAACGAGCCACGCCGTCGGGAACCATCTAAATAATCCGATCAATTTAGTCCCCTTTTACGCCCAGCGGAGGTTGCTTGGAACCTATTCTAACCCGGATTCCCCACGTCAGTCAGTATTGTGTTAGTGTCTATATTACTGTCAGTGTCTGTATATGTGTCAGCAACCTATGCTTGTCGTAATAGGCGACTAACGGGATCGGGTGGTCAGGCTCGCTGACTAGGTTGATGAATGTCATCGTATCCAAATTGGATCGATGTTCATGATGTTCATGATGTCAGTCACTGGATTGTCCGATGGAAACTCAATTATTTACAGACCGCTGTCATGCTGTCATATAGCTGGAATATTACTGAGTTACTATTAACAACAACAACAAACAAAAAATATATGTGTCAGTGTCTGTCTATATGTGTCAGTGTCTGTCTATATGTGTCAGTGTCTGTCATTATGTGTCAGTGTCTGTCTATATCTGTCACTGTCTGTCTATATGTGTCAGTGTCTGTCTATATCTGTCAGTGTCTGTCTATACGTGTCAGTGTCTGTCTACATCTGTCAGTGTATGTCATTACGTGTCAGTGTCTGTCTATATGTGTCAGTGTCTGTCTATATGTGTCAGTGTCTGTCATTATGTGTCAGTGTCTGTCTATATGTGTCAGTGTTTGTCTATATGTGTCAGTGTCTGTCTATATCTGTCAGTGTCTGTCTATACGTGTCAGTGTCTGTCTACATCTGTCAGTGTCTGTCTATATCTGTCAGTGTCTGTCTATATCTGTCAGTGTCTGTCTACACCTGTCAGTGTCTGTATATATGTGTTTTAGTGTCTGTCTATATGTGTCAGTGTCTGTCCATATCTGTCAGTGTCTGTCTACATCTGTCAGTGTCTGTCTACATCTGTTAGTGTCTGTCTACATCTGTCAGTGTCTGTCTATATGTGTTAGTGTCTGTCTCTATCTGTCGGTGTCTGTCTATATTATTGTCAGTGTCTGTCTATATTACTGTCAGTGTCTGTTCGTGTGTCTGCGTCTGTCAGTATATTTGTTAGTGTCTGTAACTGTCTGTGTTGACTGTTCAGTGTTTATGTCTTCTCGTGTTTAACCTGCAGTTACTTACCTTGGCCTGTGCCATGAGCCCCTTCTCCTCCGTACTCTCCGGACTGGCTGACGACTGGGCTAGCCATTTCCTTAACTTCTTGTTTAACTTGTACCTGTTCTGGATACAGATCTGAAATACCACCGCTGTGGAAGAGAAAGAGAGAATGTCTGTAAGTTTGTACTTATTCATGGCATGAGTTGAGTGAATCGACAAAGGTTTTGCATTACATATGCTATCTGCGCAACGCTGTCACAACAGCAAGCGTTCATGATATATATCATTGCTGTTATCATAATCCTCGTAATATCATCATCATCATCTTTTTCTTCTTCGTCATCATCATCATCACCATCATCATGATCATTAGTAGTAGTAATATTGTGAAATAATGTTCACCTGGCAAATGAACAAGGATATAAACACTCATTGAAGTTTGTTTTAGGGAAACGAGAAACATCCTGCAACTGTTAGACTAATAAACTAACGGGAAAAAGAAACGCCACTAAACAATTTTCTGGTCTAAAACAAAACAGTCGCAAAATTTGGTAACAGTTGATGTTTTATTATAAAAGCAAACAATTATTCAAAAACGGTATTTAAAAATGACAAGATAAAAAAGCATGTACTTAAAGTTCTGCTGACACGTTTATCATGCCTGGTGCACTGTCCAGTATTCGATCACACCCGCAGAACCGACGTCGATCTCTTTTAAAGCCCCGTGTTACACAGATGGCTCAGTATCGGATGTGATCCACTCCAGCAACGATGCAGGCCCTAACACGACGTCGAACTAAGTACGCGAGTCTCCTGACATCCTAATTAGGGATCCTACGCCATTCTTCCAGCAAGGCAATTGCCAAGGCATCCTTCGCCAATGGCGGCTGTTGACGCCTCCGATATCCTGCGTCGTGCGTCCAAGTTGGTCCCAGAGGTTCTGTGTCTTTGCCGAAAAGGCAGTACCACAGGCCGCAAAACCTCATCAATGTAACGACGTGCAGTGAGATTTCCGTCGATTATAATCAGATCTGTCTTCTGGTCCCAGCGGATGCCACCCCAGACTATGACACTACCACCTCTCCACTACTTGGACGCAACAACTTGCCGTCCGTTCATCACGTCGTCGGTAGCTTCGAACCCGCCCATCGAATTGAAGAGCTGCCACCTACTCTCGTCGCTGAAGAGCAGTCTTCGCCAATTTCCCTGCTGCCACTGCTGTACAGTCCTGGCCAATCTCAGTCTGTGACGTCGGTGTAGAAACGTTAACGTCATGCCCTTGAAAGGTCAATAGGCACGGAGGCCATACAGACGGAGTCGTCCAGCAACGGTCCTTCTGCTGACTGGATGTCCAAGGTTGTTAGCGGGTGATGACGTCACAGTTAGGAATCAGGACCTTAGGTGAAGCACCCGTAAATACCGGTGACAAGTCCGGCGATAGTGCACTTGAAGAAGCCCATGATCCTGGCAACGTGCTCCTACATCGCTCCCATTTGCAAAACACCGATGGCTCTCTCCATCTGCTCTGCAGTTATTCGAGGCATGTTCGTTGTTTTAAACGGTTTCATGTGATGAGAGAGTACAATCCTGTCATGTTTTATACCAGAATTTCATACGGGTAACTTTGTGCACATTTTGCATTTATTTAGTGATTAAATTCACTTTTCTCGCAAAACACGTGAAGCACGTGCACATGTTCACAGGGAATAGGTAAGTTGCATTCCAGCTGTGTTCCCAACTGTTTTCGTCCTGTTTGGCAAATTTGTTGAAAACTGAGACAACAATTTATTTGTTGGCGTATCTTCTGCCCGCTAGTTAGCCATTACATTTTGGCAACCGACTCCTTGACCTACTATCCCACCTACGTCTGTACCCGAGAACAACTGACAAGAAAACTCAGTATCGCTCACACATAGGTCTGTGGCGGTGTGCATTTAGAGTTATCTCCCTTTGCATCTCGACGTCACCACCAGCGCCACATATATAACGTTGAAGAATAGCTGTACTGTTTCCCGCCATTTAGCCGGACACTGTACGTCACAACACATCAACAAATCTGTCATCTCTACAAGCTGAACTTTATCAGGATTATGTGAGAGGAGTGTTGGTCGGGTTATTTGATTGGAAGAAAGATAAGTAACTTTAGATGGCGAGCATACTCGGGAGAAGTGTCTAGATGGGACTTTCAGAAACAGGATGATAGGATTATGATTTTATTTTTGTTTCATGTAGCATATTACTTGCCTTGTTATGTTCTACGCTCGATAGGTCCGGTATATAATCAGATTAAAGTATAGAGTACTGCCTTTACATCGACTTTAATACACTTTAATTGACTGATTAATCTCGAGGTAGATTTCCCATAGGACATAATGATATATCGACCGTCGGGAGAAGTAAAGTCCGTTTTCAGATGCCGCTTTGCAGCTGATAGAACGACATTTATTTCTTCGTGGGAGAAATTGATTGATTGGAATTTGATGTCACTGGTTATCTAGGGTTTCGAACCTGACTGAATATTTGAAAACTTCGGGCGTTGCTAACAAATACCCCCACCCCCTCCCCAACCTTATATTGTCAAATTGATTTGGACCGTTATTTGATTCATAAAATTTTCATGAAATCAAGACAAAAAAATCTACTACAGTGAAAACTCATTAACTCGATATCGATGTAGCTTACTGCGTTAGCAGAACATTTATAGAACCATATGGAATGATAGCGATACTCCGCTTGTCTCGAAATACTGATAAGTCGATATATGTTCGAAGAAAATAATCGAGTTTCGTGTTTACGGGCACGTCAGTCGGGTACGTTTAGATGTTTTCAAAATAATAGTAGTTGCATCAGTTCAAAAGTACTCAAACGTACAATATCTTTTATTGCCAACTGCACAATTACTTTTTGTTAATCTGAAAGAACAAGCCAGAATTTCAAAATTGATTGTATGTGGCTAATATATTTGTTTCCTTGTTGGTTTAAGGCCGTACTATTTTTCTATTGTACTATTCCAGCTATATGGCTGAGCTTATAGCCTGGATCAGACAAACCAGTGATTGACATCATGAGCATCAATCCACGCAACAAGTCTACGAGCCAGGCCATCTGATCCTTTGGTCAGCTCTTACGACAGGTATGCATGCAGGTTGGACCGTCTCCGCGAAGCGTCCGCCCGCGTCATACCAAAAGACGTTAAATCATGGTACATTTTGTTACCCTGTCTGGCACTCGGAGTCGTATACTGTGTCTGAGTGGGGTTCATGTTAACCTGGTATCTCACTGACCTAGCACTATACAACCGGCCAAAGTGCAGGATAGTACAAGCAGCCACCCACACTTGTGCATGCACGTCGCTGTATACGTGCAATTTGCGGGGTGACGCTAAACCCATTGGATCTCAGCTGGTACAGGAATATTTCTTATTCAGCGCATGTCTTTCCGTTTCTGTGCTTTGGCAGTTTATATACATGTAGTAAATCCTCGGTAACTCAAAGTGTTTCGAGCTATGCGTAGTTCGAGACAAGCGGATTATGGATATTGTGCCCCTTTTCATCCCACCTAACCTCATTGAACAACGCTCGGCGTTGTGTCGATAATGTTCTGAAACGAGTCATGAACTGTTCTTAAACACGGACAATTATCCAGAAATTGAAGCTGCACGTAATGCACGTGCATCACCCAGCAGTCATATGACATGAAAATATATGTCGGGTTAAAATACACACCACGTGATCCCATTGCGATGTCTCATTGCACGAACGACTACAACTTTGCTTCAAATACATATAATGTATGACACATCAGTAAAATAGCCTCATCTAACTATCTCGTCTCATGTATATAAACCGGACGGCTGTGCGCTCAGGCGGATATAACTGCACTAGTTCTGCATGACTCTCTGGCGCTCTGACGGGAGCGTTCGTTAGATCTTGTCATCAACCCAACCATAAATAGCCATCACAAACCACATCAAATAGCTCCTTCGAAGATTCTGGATCTCCCGAGTGAGACAAATTTCTTAATTTCTTTAACTTTATGTTCGCATGTTTTTTAGCTGTCTCCTACAATAAACATCCATTCATACAGATTTAGTTGAGGGTTTTGATTGGCAGATGTGACGCCACTCACTGCCTTTCGGGCAATGCGAATCTATCTATAGACGGGCTTCTCGTCAAACGCTGCGGTTGTATTTAGGTGCTGTGCCCTCCCTGACTGCAATACCCATAATCTGATCTTTTTGGATGTTTAAATTTAAAGAGACGAGCAAATAGGGCACATTATCAAATAGTGTGATTACAGTTCCCGTATAGATGTTTCCCTAATGTGATATACATTTGTTCAACATGCTTAATGGGTAAAGCGCTTTGAAAGATTACACGCCTTTGGGAGAACCATGTCTTAATACTTTCTGTCAGCAACGGGAAATGCATGTTCTACTTTAAAGCTCTCTAGGAAACAGGTTTGTAAACACTTTTGGGGTCTTTTATTTGAACGTTCAGCTTCTTCCTCTAATTAGTTACAGATTAATCTAGACACAGTAGAAAAATAGTACATTCCAAATCCGATTTCGCTCGAGAGCCGACAGTTTGCGCTTTCTTGTAAGCGGAAGAAACACGCGGACGCGGATGTGGTACTGTAACAATAGCATCGTCTTCAAGCCTGCACGCAGTGTGAGTACAGACTGGCGATAGGCCAAATCACCTTCACAGGGCGTTTCTTAATTTTATTGTTTACGTTTCCACCCACACGCATTTTCAAAATTGTTTTGAAATTAAGTGTTTGAATGGCGTTTAGAATGAGAACTTATGGGTGCCAACTTCTTTATTATGAGGAACTCAACGCTTCGAAGTATATGCTCACTCCTTCATCAGGTGAATGCTCCGAAAAGTTGTGTTCCTCGTAAAAAAGAAGTTGATATTTATAAATTCTCTCTCTTGTGTTCTGTAATTATTGTCTTTTCTTAATGTGTTAACAAAAGTTACAATTGGTAATGAAAATAGTTCAAAGTAGGTCAAAATTGAAAGAGAAATAACCATTTGACTTGTCTTTCAATAAAATAGAGTTAATCATATCTTGTTTAAAAAAAAGGTCAAAACGTTTAAGAGATTCCTGAAAAAAACTGCTTTTTAGTTTTTCACAAGACAAGACACACGCACGCACGCACGCACGCACGCACGCACGCACGCACGCACGCACGCACGCACACACATACACGGCCTACCGGTAGCACTTGCATGTTAAGGGTAAGTATGTTAATATATGTCACGGCAGTGTCTTCTGTAGTGGTGACCGTTTGGATTAGTATGTCAATATATGTCACAGCATTGTCTACTCATGTGATATACTGTTTGGGTTTGTTATTTGATTATATATTAACGACATTGTCTTCTGAAAAAGTTTAACGTCAGAGTTTAATATGTCACTATATGTCACGGCACAGGTAATATGAAGTGGCTTACCATTTGGGTTTGGTATTTTTGATGGTCTGTCCCGGTCCTGATTGTTGTAGATGTTTATCGAGCTGTGACTGGAACTGCAAGAATAAACAAACATCTTTTGAATACATGTATGAGTTAAAAACGCGATGTTAAACTGTCAAAATAGTTTATATTTTTTTTCTTGGTCAGCCATACGAGACCTAACCTAAATGTCTCTGAAACTTCACGTGCAATGCAATCAGGAGCATAAAATCTGATCGTTGGGGGCGAGTTTTCAACCCAAACAGGTTCTGTCTTTGTTTGCTTGTCGGTTATTCAACACCACATTCGGAAATATCCCAGCCACAAAACAACTGCCCTTAAATAATCGAGTCTGGACTAAACAATTAATTGTTTGTTTGTTTATTGTTTAACGCTACACTCAGCAATATTCCAGCTGTTTGACGGCGGTCTGTAAATAATCGAGTCTGGACCATACAATCCAGTGATAAACATCATAAGCATCGATCCACGCAATTGGGATACGATGATATGCAATAACCAAGTCAGCGAGCCTGGCCACCCGATCCCGTTATTCGCCCCTTACGACAACCATAGTCGCATTTTACGGCAAGTTGTTGAAGACCTATTCTAGCCCGGATCTTCATTGACTGATATTATGAGCAACGATCCCTGCTGTCTGGGTGCGCAGTCAAACAAGTCATCGAATCGATCTAAAGATCTACCCGATCTATTAAGTCGCCTCGTGCAAGGATGGGTTGCTGAGGACCTATCCTAGACAGAAATCAATTCATTGTCGCTAAATCTATCGTTCAGATGAGATGACGTCAAAAATGACATCATACACGCAAACTGCATATTCTGTCAATTGCCAAAACTATTTCTAGTCCAACGCAACGTTAAGTAATATTCCAGTCATATCTTAAGTGAGTGAGTGAGTGAGTGAGTGAGTTGGGTTTAACGCCGCTTTTAACAGTATTCCAGTTACATCGCGGCGTGTCAGCTTAATGTGGGAGGAAAGTCCCAGACGTTTACCACTTCGGTGAAAGCCACGAGCACGGGTATGGTGCTGACAAACCTAGAAACATAATCGGATCGAACCGAGATTCGAACCAACAATCATAGGTTTCTGGCGGTCCAAAGGGACGCAACTCTGCACAGCGAGTCGCGGCGCCTTAGACGACTGGGCCACCCGTGCCCCCTCATATCTTAACAGATAAGCTTCACATATTGAGCCACTGTGGGGAATTAAACCCGGGACCACGATGTTACAAGCGAATCTTCTAACCAGTGAGCTGCGCTCCCCTCCGACCTGGCTCATGTCAAGACGTCTCACACTCCAGATCAACCATCGCAAAAGAACATAGTGAAATACAAAAATACGTAATTTACATATTTCAGTAATATATTCAATCGTGGATTGCCGCCTGTCTGCTGAATACATGCCTATCAAGATAAGGGAGCAAGGCGCCAATGGACGCTGGAAGTGTATAGCCATGTGCAATCACGTCTTCGACTGTTGCGTCTGCGTTTGATCAGAAACAGTATTTAATTGAGAACTGAAATTACACATTTTGATGTGGGCCGCATGTGAGAGAGAGCCCATCACCTAAATACGAGATTTCAAATCGACTCTCGTTTTGATTCTGCTTCATTGAACAAGGAAGTGCAGAAGGTCTATAAATAGAAAGCCTCATCAGAGGAACGTTTGATAAAAGACATTATTGGCAGAATGACATTGAAAATAGAACTATTCTCCCCTTTTTATGTACTCTGATGTAGGTAAACCCTTCCCGTCCTCCCCTTGATGAATTAAGTCTAATCGCCGGTAACGGGGCCAAACAATACCAGGAATAGCTAGGAGGCTTTTCAAAATCTTGAATGTCGAGGGGCATACGCGTCCCTGCGTCCCTGACGAAAACCCTAGCATGCAATCCATTATTTTATCGTTTTACACTCCTGGGTATGAAAGAATTTCACAAAGCTCGCTTTATGAAGTCACGAGAGGCTTCTAGAATTGTAGCCAATCAATGAACCACTTTCCATTCAGTGCAGGCCATGGTGGCATTTCCTTTATATTGTCTATGGACAAAGGAGGTCATTGCCGTTAAAGAGGGTTAAGTCTCCGGCCCGAAGAAGATTTGAGCTGGATTCTTTATTTGTCGATGAACACTTTTTTCATCAAAGATGTTTGATGTTAACACAAGGAATATTCATGAAACACCACCATGAGAAATAATTCTAAAGTGATGACAACTCCCGCCACAGACGGATGCAGTGAGTTTTCATGAGAAAATTTTTACCTGTTATTTGTCACTTGGATTAGCAATTTTAAAGGGCATCGTCGTTGTATGATGTTAGGAAAGTCGTCTCGATTTACCAGGGTGCTATCAGTTCAAGACGGACTTCGGAGAAGTAATGGTTGGTTATACACGTATTCATCTCATAAATGAACAATTTACGCTTCTTCTGGCATTCGAATAAGAAACGGATAGGGATGGGGACAGTATCTGCAGTGGCGGCCATCTTTGTGCAATCTTTCTAATACTACATGAGTGAGTGAGTGAGTGAGTATGTTTTACGCCGCTTTTAGCAATATTCCAGCGATATCACGGCGGGGGACACCAGAAATGGGCTTCACACATTGTACCCATGTCGGGAATCGAACCAGGGTCTTCGGCGTGACGAGCAAACGCTTTAACCAGTAGGCTACCCGACAGCCCCTAATACTACATGAAGTGCCCTCATATGAAAACACTGACGCGCCATTTCAGTTGTACTATGAAATACATCACATACGAATCGGGGCGGTCGGGCAGCCTAGTGGTTTAAGCGTTCGCCCGTCACGCCGAAGACCCGGGTTCGATTCCCCACATGGGTACAATGTGTGAAGCCCATTTCTGGTGTCTCTCACCGTGATATTGTTAGAATATTGCTAAAAGCGGCGAAAACCATAAAACCATACGCACTCACTCACATACGAATGTAGACGTGACTGGTAGTGGGGCAATATAAATACTTAACGTGTGTGTTCAACAACTGAAATTTAAATTATTTTTTTTATGCGAAAAACAGTAATATCTGATGCACATCAAAGAGTCGAGAGACAACCTGGGGTTGATGCTACTGAAGTTTGTGGAAATAGTGACCACGTGGTGGTTATTAAATGAATTCGAAAAGCAATTGCTTCTTTGCTCCCAGCGCTTATGGCCTGCTGTGTAGTGAGGTATAAAGGGGCTTAACATTGCGTATAAATCGCATAGCTCGAAACACTTTGCGTTACCGATATATTTCCTTATGTATATAAACTGCCAAAACAAGAAACTGAAGGACATGTGCTGAATAAATAATATTTCTGTTTTGGTGAAGTTAAATGGGATTAAGCGTCACCGGTAACAGGGTAACACATACAGTAAACTACAGTTATAACAAACTCAAAGGGACTACAAATTTTAGTTCGTTATAACCGTAGTTCGTTTTAAACATAAATACAGCATCTATACAGCAAATGGCCGGGACCAAAAAACAGTTCGTTATATCCGCCAGTTCGTTATAAGCGTGTTCGTTATAAAGGTAGTTGAATGTTCCATATGTTAACGTCATTTGGTATGACGAGGCCAGGGGATCGAACCACCACCCCACAGCTCTACGGACAGACGCTCTATGCACGGTTTATGATATGAAATGCCGATAGAGTAGAGCCATATGCCTAAAATCCTTTACCGCCTAACAACCATTGATGGTCATGTCTGACAGGAATACAATCAGGTCGACAGGACATTGTTTCCTGCAATATCAGTATCCTAGTGTCTTGAGCACCGAACTATCCCTCCCCCCCCCCCCCTCTGGTCCTTGGCACATTAATTCTCTTCCATTTATGGGTATAATAAATACATTGCCTTATCGGGAAGACAGTCAGGGCGGCATTAACGTGGTGGCGTGACAGAGTTCCTGCGCGCTGAGAGAATGACGCATATCAATCATGCCAGAACACATTCCTCGAACAGAATATGTGTTTATGCCTTTAAATAGCCAATTCCCCTCCACTGATTTACCCATCTAAGCTAAAATTAACAGGGACACGTGAAACCTGCCTCTTCTATAGTTCATAATTAGATAAATGCATAACGTTTCAGAGTGCCAAAAATATCTACAAGATTGTATGACAAGGGGGATGACATCAACTTTCCAATACAATTTCCATTTATGTCTAAATTTATGAAGTGCATTTTAGTATGCTATGTCTACGAAGATTCAGAGGGAGTCATATGACTTAAATTTTTATTGTAGACATGTGGAGGACATTTCCAAATTTGACGTATCACTGACAAATATTATGTCCGATTCAATTCCCTATTTGACCTGTACCATGTGCCCGTGTTTTTGTCTGGTGAATAATTGACTTACCTTGCATGTATTTAAAACGATGGGACCGCCTTTGTGGCAGGTTCTGCTGACCTTTTCGCGAACACGTGGTGTTATCAGTATTTGATAGTTATTCATAAATATATGTTTATGACATAGTCGGAATTGTACATTGGCCCCTGCTTTGGTAGATATTTGATAGCTTGTTAATACATATTTAGCTTCTAATCCTAGCATATTTAGTATATTGTGATGCTTTTAAGCCTTTGGAACTTCTTAATAATTTTTAGTCAATCTGTATTGGCCAGGTGGGCAGATTGGTAAATTGACTGAAATATTTAGGCATTTTGTAAATTGCCCAAGTGTATCACATTTTGCACATTGACACAAGACGTGATGGGATGGTTGGGTTTGTCAATATGGGCTAGGGGCATCCACAGAGTTTGAAGACACGATCAGAAACACTTAGTTTATATGTATACACTTCCAGGAACATTTAGTTTATATGTATACACTTCCAGTAACATTTAGTTTATATATATACACTTCCAGGAACATTTAGTTTATATGTAAACACTTCCAGTAACATTTAGTTTATATATATACACTTCCAGGAACATTTAGTTTATATGTATACACTTCCAGGAACATTTAGTTTATATATATACACGGCCAGGTGTGTGTCGACACATCGGGAATTGCCAGGATATATGTCTTTGTCTGTCTGTCTGTTGTTTAACGTCGAGCTCAGCAATATTCAGGCTATATGACGGCGGACTGTAAATAACTGAGTCTACACTAGACAACCCAGTGATCGATATCATGAACAACGACCCACGCAACCAAGTCGGCGGGCCTGACCACCCGATGCCGTTAGTCGCCTCTTACAACAAACATGGGTTGCTGAAGACCTAATCGGTCCTGGATCTTCACGAATCGGATATATGATTCACATCAAGAGCTGCCAGGATATTTGTAATACATCAACTACTGCCAAGCTACAGCAGCTATTTTACCACGTGTTCACGAAGGCATTGATAGCAGCCATGAGTTTTAATTAAGGTTCAGGGATATAACATCTACCCGCCGTTACTTCAGCTCATCTTTAGTTGTGATAATTGAGCAGTTGTTTATCCAAATAAACACAACGCACTTGCTCAAGTTAACATCCGTTGCATGTCTTACTCCCACGAGTAGTGACAGAAGCATCTACTATCTGTCTGCTGACAAATAAATATCTCAGGCGTTGAAAGCTAGAGTTAAAGAAAACTGCAGACCCATATGGTCTATCGAGAAGAAATATTAAGCAATTTCGTTCTTGTGTATTTTGCAGTTGTAATAATATATTGTCTGTGGGCATATCTACTGAGGCCATGAGTTCAACAAGAACAGGGATGTGAATATGAGTATATTTATTATTGGGTTAACGTACATCTGATTGTGAAGAAGTACATCGTTCAGGATGTTTTATAATATAATTATACATGATAAGCAGTATTATGTATTTAAAGCATGTTATTCCAATTATTTATTTCAATTGTTTTTACCAAATACCACAGGCGATGAATTACAATTGTCCCAATGCACAATGAGACGACCGAATCTTTGAGTTAAGTTCGTCATACCGAATGGTTCGATTTATCCGACGTATCTATGGTGTAGCGATATAAATAGGCAATACCGGCCAGTTAGTACAGCCTAGGTATACGCATGTTCAGTCACTACACAAAGTAGAAATATAATTATTAAACAGTCATGAAACAGGAGAACATACAGCCAAGCCTTATAGTGTTTCAGGAGAATAATTGACTTTCCTTTGCATGTGTTTGTGACTGGTGCCACAGGTGGGACAGGCTATGCTCACCTTTTTGCGAACACCTGGTATTATCACTATTTCATAGTGGTTCATAAACACATGCTCATGATATAGTCGGAATGGTACAATCGATGTTTTTGACAGAGATTTCTTATGAACATGGAAAGGATTTTGTCGCTATTATTTCATGAATATTCTAAGTAAATGCGACCGCCCCCATGGCCAAGTGGAAAGTTGGGGACTCGATATCCGGCCGCGTCATGGTACTTGTTGCTACCCAGCCTGGCGCTCGGCATTGAGGTAATAAAACAAGGATTGGTCCCCTTGCAGCAAGTGTCTGGGTGGGTGTCCAGATTATAGCATGGTATCTCAGTGGTCTAGCGCTACAAATCCAGTTCGTACAAGAGAGCACACACACAAAGAGACACAGAGACACAGACACACACAAAGAGAGACACACACAGACACACACAGAGACACATACACACACAGACACACAGACAGACTCACACACAGACACACAGACACACACACAAACACACAAAGACACACACACAAACACACACACAGACAGACAGACACACACACAGACACAAACACACACACAGACACACGCATACAAACACACACACAGACAGACACACACACAGACACAGACACACACAAACACACACACAGACACACACACAAACACACACACAGGCAGACAGACAGAGACACTCACAGACACACACACAGACACACACACAGACACACACCCAAACACACACACAGACACACACACAGACACACACACACACACACACACACACACACACACACACACACACACACACTTACTATTACTCATATCTTACAGCTACATCAAACTGGTCATCTTGACGACGTCCATTTACTTACTCTCAACCATGTGACTCTTTCCTAGATGTCACTATATCCCCTACTGCGGGAGTTAATGAACCACAGGGCCGTTTTACTCCACAGCTAAAACGACAGGCTTATCATGCCCCGAAGCAATCAATCAATATTACATTGATATTAGTTCACTGTAGCAGTGTACAATTTTGTAAGTAAATTTTCATGTTTGTTTAATATACACGGCGCGGCCATCTATCACTGATGGGAGTTTAAGGCTAAATATGTTCAAGCCGAGAGCCCGTAGGGGGCACTTAGCTCCGATAGAGAGCTCGATAGGAGCCCAGTTTGACGTCACAGCCGGCCCTCGTGTCAATAAAATACCTCTATAGCCTTTTTTATCTGTTTGTTATCATGCTGACACATTTTAAGAATATTAAAAAGAGGTCATCATATCTGTAGGATCCACCAGCCCGTGTTCGTCTTGCTGTGCAGAGTTGCCGTACCAGGATCCGCTGATTGTGGGTTCGAATAACAAAGGGACCTATATTTGTTTGTTTGTTTGCTTATTGTTTAACGCCACTCTGAGCATTAATCCTGCTATATGACAGCTGTTTGTAAATAATCGAGTCTGGACCAGACAATCCAGTGATTAACACCATGAGCATCGATTTATGTCGATTGGGATACGATGCCATGCATCAACCAAGTCACCGAGCCTGACCACCCGATCCCGTTAGTCGCCTTTTACGACAAGCATTGGTTGCTGAAGACCGATTCTAGAGAAGTGAGCGCCTAGGTTGGCGATGCCCAGTCAAAGAAAATATACCAAGTTTATATATGGTTATATCTTCCGGTCACAATGTTTGACGTTAAACGGTAAAACAGAATTCTGGTGTAGTTTTGTCGATTCGTAACGGATGATGTCAGGGCGAATTTGCAGCACTAGAAAAGTTTAATGAGGTTATTCACACATAATGCTCTGATGGCCCACGTTTAAACTCTCAACGAAAGACCATTCTGAAACACAGTGTCACAGCTGGACATAACACATTCATTACACGTATTGCACCATTAAGGTTATTCTTACTTTTGGTTTTGTGCCACTTTCAGGAATGTTCCAGCTATTTCACGATGATGGGTACAAAGAATCGGACACACACAGTACCATGCATCACTACTATCAACTTTTGACTTGACTCTAAGACCTGAAGACATGTCTGTTCTGTTGTACTGCATTCCAAATCTCATTTAAAGTTGTACAAAGAAAGATATATACCACCAAATCACAAAGATTAACTATAATCCTTTATACAATCAAGAAGGACTTTCTATATTTTCACAGGAAGCATTTCAAATAAGTGGAATTGATACATTGTGGATTCTTAAAAACTACGAAGATTTGCTTAAATCTTTGTATTTCAGAAAAGAACCAAGATCTGTAATGTACACCACTCTCTCACAGGACGAACTTATGAGAAACACTTTATCAGTCCTTGGTCAAGGGGACATACAGTTACATCTCTGTCTTCAAGACAATTTCTCAAGAATGAAAGCGAATGTCATCTAAAGTTTACTGAGAAAACAAGAAGTGAAATTCTGGACTTTCTCATTGGGAGCATCTGTGTCAAATCTGGGGATGAGACATTTTGGCAAGAAGTAAGCATCCCCATGGCAACCAATACTTGCTGATCTGTATCTATATGATTTGAAAGATAAAAACATGGTAATTTGGCTTCATCTTGATCTGATGATCTGATATCAATAACGAACAAATAGGTGAAACCCTTACAATGATTTACCCCCCCCCCCCCCCCCCCCCCCATCTGAATTAGAAATAACAGAGTCCATCGAAACTGCTTCATATTTAGAAGAAAGATTCAGAAAAAACTCTCTGCAAGAGGACTGACTTAAACTCTGTAAAAGTCAACTTTCTCTCTATGTTAAGCAATAATCCAGCAGCTCCAGCCTTTGGTGTCTACATTTTACAACTTTTGAGGTACAGTCGAGCAGCTTTTTCGACGATTTCAAAGAGCGTCATACGGCTCTTGCACAAAAGAGTCACAATCATCATCACTATTTGATAGTGACTTCATAAACACATGTTCGTGACACAGTCGGAATCGAACAAAGGAGATTTCTCATGATTATGGAAATGATTTTTCTCGCTTTAAGTTTACAGACTCAAACATATGTGGCGGAATCAAACCGGACCTATAGTCTAACCAACCACCCCATTTCCATGACAACCGCGGATGCTAGTACAGATTGGTGGATGCGAGGAGGCACGACCCCATGACATGAATATGTATTATCATTATGGGTAATGACCGTCTGGATATTATTAAGAATATTGTATACACCACGGCATTGTGTTTTAACTCAAAATAGAGTTCCATGAAGATATCATTGTCCATAGCCTACAACCATTTTTCTGAAGACTTACAGATGACATATCCCTGCTCATACAGTACACATCTTACAACAGCTATAACAACGTATCTATATCTCAAGCCAAATGTTTGCTTTGTCCATATGTGCTTAAGTGGTTTCTAGACCAATAACTCTTGAGAAAGTCCAACCACAAAGACAATGCACAAATAATTAACAATCTTATCTCTTTGTGCAAGGATTGGTACATTCAACAGACTAGCACTACAGACGAAGTTTATGGCTTGAAGACGTTACTTTTGTCATTTAGTCAATATATAATTAATATGTAGCATTCATAGCGACCTGATTGATGGGATTCTCCTATTAATCTGTACAATTATGATACTATCATTGTCTGGTTATGGTTGAGAGTCAGGACTATGTCAAGTAAGGGATGTAATTGGCGTTCTGGGATTGATAGGGTACTTTAACCATTCTCTATTCACCAGGACGTTCATAGTTAATTTATAAATGACAACGATATAACTGTGGCATTACTGATACATGCCTCAACAATCTATCAAAATAGAAACGCCCTTAATCCCGGTGACATCGTCCGTATATGCAAATGTCCTCGTTAGCCAGGGTGAGTTCGTTCTCTAGTAATCAACTGAAAACTGGACTTACCTGACTAATGAGGTTTCATCATTATATACATATACAGAAAATTAAATAATTTTTTACTCCTTTTGTGCTTCTTTCCATTCTGACTCGTATTGTTAAAACAAAATACTATTCAGATATTCAGAACACAACACATTCACGATAATGTATATCAGGATAGTAAATATGAGCTGGAAAGGGTGAATAGAATGGCGCATTGTATATTTTATTGCTGATTGTATTTCTTTAGTCGTATCTTAATGACAATAGAGTTGCCTTATCCTTACATTGGCCAGGCCTGAGTCTCTATATGTTGAAGCCGTGAAGATCCGGTGTAGAATAGGTCTTCGGCAAACCATGCTTGCCCTAAATGCGACTTTGCTTGTCGTAAGAGGCGACTAACGGGATCTGGTGATCGGGCTCTCTGACTTGGTTGATGAATGTCATTGTATCCTAATTGCTTTGGATGTTCATGTTCATGTTCGATGTTCATGATGTCAATCACTGGATTTGTATGGTCCAGACTCGATTATTTACAGATCGCCGTCATATAGGAAGAATATTAAGGTGTTAAACAACAAACAAACAAACAAACACAACACTTTGGGTTGTCCTCCAAACTCAAGTTATAACACCGTTATTGAACTAAAATACTGTTCAAGTCAACGTTAATCTAACCCACAGTCGACAGTCGATCCAGTCATAGTTGTACGGCATTTTTAAATATCAGAAGTTCTAAGGCACCAGGTGTTCGCGAAACCGGTGAACATGACCAACCCCCTCTGTAGCATCCTTTGTAAGTATACCCGTGCTCGTGGGTTTCACCGAAGTGTTAAACGTCTGAGACATGCATCACTTCGGGCTTTCCTCCCACATAAAGCTGACACGCCGTGATATAACTGGAATACTGTTAAAAGCGGCGTTAAACCCAACTCACTCACTCACTCACTCACTCCTTTGCAAGTTTCAAGGTATCGGCCATGTTACCGTTTGTTGAGACACATATCGAGGAACGTCCAAATATACTGAGTCAGATTTATAAAGTCATAAGAAATTACACTTATTCTCCACCGATTTCATGTTATTAGATTTGTACATTCAAGGAAAAATACACTTATACTTCAGTGAACAGTCAAATGAAAACTGCAGTGGTTGTATTAACCTTATATTGACACGCTACTTCCATCACACCCCAGATATGATTACAATAGCCTTTGAGAAGGTAATCCAATAAGCTGTCACGACATTATCCACCAAATAAGGTGTATATGCCACCATTCGGTGCTAATAGCTTAACATTAAGGCCCTGATAATCTTGTTTGTGTATAACAATATATAAACGACCATTCGGCCTCGTTCTCGAGTCAGGTGGCGTCTTGTGCTATTTGTCTGTCAACTAAGCGAAGCCCATTTTGGTCAGTCAACTTGATGATTTGAGCATTGTTAACGACGTCGTTGTAATGACGCCCTCGAGATGTCGTTACCCATAATCCTTAACACTGCTCATTTCATCTTATCTTGGCAACCGACTCTCTTCCATTATTACAAGAACAGCTTTGCCCACCTGAGACCGACTTGGAAAGTACTTCACAAGAGGTTGTTGTGAAGATGGTAGTATTTCTCAGCATCATAGGACTCTCTGTGGCTTATTGCCAGGTAGTTAATAAAGAATAGAATGCCTCCTTCGATTGGAGCAGTGCAGGAAATACTTCTATTAACAGGACAGAAGTTCGTCGACTGAGTCTGTACGTTACATCGATATTTGTTGAATAAATCCGGTTGACGCTAGAAACCAATACTCTATTTATCATCACAAAGCATTAACACTGATGTTAAGTGACACTGTTAAGGATAGTTAAAAGCTTGATGATATGAAAGGTGGAAAAATGTGTAAAGTTTTTTATCGTGAAAGCATGAAAGGGTTTATTGACAACCAATGGTTGTTTCAAGTGATTCACAATCATTGAACAAACTTGTCTCTTTACTTCAAACAGTCAACTGAATAGGCATGAACAAAACATTCAGACATCCGAGAGAATGTTCTTTCCCAGCACTGATAGTGTTTCATGTAATGCACGTGTAATCGTGCACTTTGATCAGATTGATCTCCCCATCTCAACACAATAAAATAGTCCTTTGATTGTGAAAACATTGTAAAGGTTGGTGTACCGTTAGATTTATAGTGAGGGATTGGTATGATGTTTCACACATTTTGAAAGTATGTCAGCGATATCAATGTAGCCAGTCACGCAGGTCTGGACGGTTACTTTAATGTGAAACCAATGACCACAGGTAGCGAATGTGTTTTTACACCGCTATTGAGCGATGTTTCGGCCATGTAGATTTCAATCAATGTACCCATTGGATATAGTGACATCTAGGAAAGAGTCACACGGTTGGGAGTAAGTAAATGGACGTCGTCAAGATGACCAGTTTGATGCAGCTGTAAGATATGAGTAATAGTAAGTGTGTGTGTGTGTGTGTGTGTGTGCGTGTGCGTGCGTGTGCGTGCGTGTGTATGTGGCGGTGTGTACGTGTGTGTGTTGTAATGTGTGTGCTTGCGTGTCACTGTGTGGTGAGTGTGTCTGTTTGTGGTGTGTGTTTGTGGTGTGTGTAACTGCGTATGTGTGTGTGACTGTGGGTGCGTGGTGTGTGTGATTGCGTGTGGTGTTTGTGTGACTGTGTGTTGTGTGAGTGCTGTGTGACTGTGACTGTATGTGTGTGTTTGTGGTCTGCGTGTGTGTATGACTCTGTGTGTGTGGCGTGTGTGTCTCTGTGTGTGTGGTGTGTGTCTCTGTGTGTGTCGGTATTGGGTGGGATGGGATGGGATGGAATTGCTATGAATTCAGGTGTTTAATATAACAATTTAACACTTTGAAAACGAAACTACCCCATCCCCGACCGCCAATCGACAAACCAAAAGCTCATATTCAGCGTTTATAAGAAGTTAAATTTCAATTACCAGTGGATCCTGGATACAAAGGGACACAACCCTCCACAACGTGTTGTGACGCACTGGTTGCACCCTTGCACCACACCTATTTGCACCACACCTACTTGCGCCACACCTCCTCAGTTCAGCATGCCCCAAACAGTTAATTTCAAGACGCATGTTTTTCTTTCCTGTCTAACGATCACGGATCGAGACAAACGAAGATATTTCTAAAAGCTGTTGTTTATTGGCAATTATAAGAGTCGTTAACAAACTAATGACGCAACTATTTCTCCCTCGTTGACTTTAACATGAATACGAATGGGACCTAAATAGGGGCACCACGAGGTTCAGTCCACAGTTTGAATAAACTTTCAATAAATGAAACTAGAAAACTCTTCAATTTCAAATGCCATGCACTATATATGTATTTAATTGCTTCATTTGGAAATTAATCAATGCTCATGGAAAAAAGATGTTCTGAATGTTAAAAATTGGTGAGAATATAATTTCCTTCAAAGTAACCTTTCTCCACGGTTTGACACTGTGTGTTGAAATGGATCCTGGTTCAGTGTACAGTGTAATTAGGCGATTGAAAGCAGCATTACGAACGTTGGAGTACACAAACCTCAAATAAAGTTATGGATTTAATTTTTATGTAGTGCTGGAACTTCTCAAATCGTGTCTTTTAAAAAAAAAAAAAAAAAAATGTATATTATTAGAATACTTATATGTTTTATTTATGAAGCGAGCAAGAGAGATAAACTATTTTGAATAATAAAAGTTAGTAAATGGAAAAGGAGGTGTTTCCGGTATTCCCCGGTAGTCTCCGTTTGTCGGAGGAGTGAGTGAGTTGTATGTTACGTCGATATGAACCGTATTTCATATAAGCTAGAGGACAAAAGTGTGAGTGTGTGAGTGAGTTGGGTTTAACGATGCTTTAAACTCGGACAAAAGAAAGGATAACCTTAAAATTGGATTTGACCAAACAATTTCAAACGTGTTCAAAACGTTATAGTAGCCTGAAAACCGTCGCCGAAACACTGCAAACCTAAGATAGCAAATACAGGTACTTCACCATGGAATAACCATTTCTTGTTTGCTTCATTTGTAGCCAGAATTTAACAGAGGTGTAAACTGTCTTTTTCCCTATATGGGGAATATATGACAGCGCTTCAGTTTGAGATGTAGAAGTGTAGTGGGTACTGATGCGGGTCCTGGGCGCTTACCCTTTCTGAAACCCAGGAACAAGGCATGGTGATAACTACTAATCCTATTCAGGGCGAATCTGAGATTTGAACCCTTGATCATAGGATCCGAGCACATCTAAGGGACGCAACTCTGCGCACCAATTTTGGCAACTAAGAAGACAGGGTCATCCGTGTCCCCGTCATGTCGTAAGCGCTGACAAGAAGGGGATAGGGCGGTCACAATGAGTAATCACGACGTTATTTCGTCGTCTTCTTTCAACAGCGTGTTGGGGCGGTCGGGTAGCCTCGTGGTTAAAGCGTTGGCTCGTCACGCCGAAGACCCGGGTTCGATTCCCGACATGGGTACAATGTGTGAAGCCCATTTCTTGTGTCCCCCGCCGTGATATTGCTGGAATATTGCTAAAAGCGGCGTAAAACCTCACTTACTCACTCACTCAACAGAGTGGTCGCTATATAGGCTGTAAATTTTTTACCAAAAGTCGATTATTTGAAAACTGCTTTATTGTAGCTGCCCAAGAACTGACCGCAGTTTAAAGTTACCGAACCATTCATTCTTTCGATCTGTTGTCACGTGCATTTTAATGTCATGTACATGTGGGAAGTTTATCCGAATAAGGGGGCACGGGTGGCCCAGTCGTCTAAGGCGCCGCAATTCGCTGTGCAGAGTTGGGCACGCCGGAAACCTATGATTGTGGGTTCTAATCCCGGTTCGCCCCGATTATGTTTCTAGATTTGTCAGCACCATACCCGTACTCGTGGGTTTCACCGAAGTGGTAAACGTCCGAGACCTGCATCACTTCGGGCTTTCCTCCCACATTAAGCTGACACGCCGAAATATGACGGGAATACTTTTAAAAGCGGCGTTAAAGACAACTCACTCACTCGCATAGTCCGAATAAAGGATGTGTCAAATTTCTATTATAACCGCAAACGAGATGACACATGAAAGGATGAGTGAGTGAGTGATCATGAGTGAGTGAGTGAGTGAGTGAGTGAGTGAGTGAATTTGGTTTAACGCCGCTTTGAACAGTATTTCAGTTATATCGCGATGTGTCAGCAGTTGTGGGAGGAAAGCCCGAAGTGATGCAGGTTTTAGGTACAGCTTACGGGTGTGATGCTGAGAGACCGATGATTCATATTTGTGACAAGAGGATATGTATGTTTGTTTGTTTGTTTGTTGTTTAACGCGGCACTCAGCAATATTCCAGCTATACGACGGCGGTCTGTAAATAATCGAGTCCAGACAATCCAGTCATTGACATCATGACCATCAATCAACGCAATTGGGATACGGTGACATTCATCAACCAAGTCAGCGAGCCTGACCACCCGATCCCGTTAGTCGCCTCTTACGACAAGCATAGCCGCTTTTTACGGCAAGCATGGGTTGCTGAGATCTGTTCTACCCCGGATCTTCACGGGTCCCAGCGGGTATGTACGCGTATGATGTTTCATGTATGCATCTCTGCAAATTTGAAGCGCCCGAGGCCAGTAGGCCATTCGTGCCTGTCTCGTATACCGAGATGAAGGCCTGTGGTTGCACTGTCGATGTATGATGTTTGAGTGTCTCCATCTATAATGCATTAAGTAACGAAACGCTATGTTCATGTAAAATATAAAATCGATATCACATTCGAGTTAAACACCGCTTAGTACTGAAACGACCTTCATTCTGCCTCAGTGATCGGACTCGGGAAGACAATGATAAACAGAACACTCACTTGTTTCGTCAAATCACATGTGTTTCATATCTCGTGACCTGATACAGTTGACGTTAAAAATATCCACTTCAGGTCACGATATGAAATAACTGTGTACATGGTTTTCGATCCATTTCAGCAAGGACGGAGATGCATAAAATACAACATTGGGGCAATCGAGCGTTGGAAAATGTCGGGGAAAAGTTTTCTTTGTTTGTTTGTTTGTTTGTTGTTTAACGCCGCACTCAGAAATATTCTACCTATATGCCGATGATCTGTAAATAATCGAATCTGGACCAGATAGTCTAGTGATTAACATCATGACCATCGACCCACGCAATTGGGATACGATGACATGCTTCAACCAAGTCAGCGAGCCTGACCATCCGATCCCGTTAATCGACTCTTACGACAAGCACAGTCGCCTTTTACGGCAAGCATGGGTTGCTGAACACCTATTCTACCCCGGATCTTCAAGGGTATACACCCATAGTTGATGGTGGCGAAACATGAAATATACAATAAATGGTTATTCGATGGGGATGTATTTGATACGGGTATCATTCTTGTATTTTGGACCTTGCGTTTGTACTGTTTCAGACTATTCAGACTATTGTTGAAGTTCGTAATATTTTTTCATCAAATCCAATTTCCAAGAGTATTCTTTCTATGCCTGGCAGTTTAACTCTTATGACAGGCATATGAACCATTTTCAATTGTGCCCGTTTTTACAGGCTACGTAAATGACCAAATATTCTCCAAAGCAATGACGTTTAAATTGTCCATTATACGTGTATGAATGATGTTCTGCATCTCTAACCATGACAGTGCTCCATCACATACAGATCCATCAAGTCGAGAATATTCACATTCATATTTCCTCCAGTTTTCCAGGGGGGCACGGGGGGCCCAGTCGTCAAAGGCGCCGCGATTCGCTGTGCAGAGTTGCGTCCCTTTGGGCACGCCAGAAACCTATGATTGTGGGTTCGAATCCCGGTTCGCCCTGATTATGTTTCTAGGTTTGTCAGCACCATACCCGTGCTCGTGGGTTTCACCGAAGTGGTAAACGTCTAATACCTGCATCACTTCGGTCTTTCCTCCCACATTAAGCTGACACGCCGCGATATAACTAGAATACTGTTAAAAGCGGCGTTAAACCAAACTCACTCACTCAGTCTAGTTTTCCACATACAGTATCATTTGTAGGTTTCATTATCAAGCTTAAAACTGCTTATTCAAGCGCTTTCTGATTTTTAGGTATTCTTTGGTATAGAGGTTAGTACTGTTCATTCAAACGTAATGCAAATATGTACTGGATAGTAGTGGACATGGTCAACTAGCTGTAGACAAAGGGACAAAGTCTGACCTAAAAATCTATCACCTTCTACTAATTCACCTAGAAAACCACTCAAATTATCTGTCTACACAATCCTTCATGTTGACCAGCCATTGTTGGCAGTCAGTGGCTGTAAGTACTATTATCGCGGGAATTGATTGTTTGATTAACCAAACACATCCTTGATTTTTTTCCATTGACAACATTTACGCATTTGTAGAGGAACATAGCAAACCTATATGTATATATTTATTCGAGATGCGAAAATCGATATCCCATTTAGTCGCTTGTATGCGAGGTGAGATCCCGAAACAGTCATGTTTGATCGTGTCTATTTTGGGCGCCCGTGTTGAGTATGAGTGAGGTGATATTAAAACATGCAATTGGCATGGCACATGATTGACAGCTGATTGACAACTGTGCCAGTTGAATTTGATCGCTTTTGTAGCTCGGATATCGT
The DNA here is from genome assembly GCF_022045235.1 of Haliotis cracherodii. NCBI lineage: Eukaryota > Metazoa > Mollusca > Gastropoda > Lepetellida > Haliotidae > Haliotis > Haliotis cracherodii. Next base: position 54,383,858 of record NW_027266265.1, read on the forward strand.
TGGACATGGTCCGGTAATAGTGCCAAATATACTCCAAAATGAAAGCGGACCTTGGAAAACATATAGAGAAGTATGTACGTTAAGGAGAGATGTTTCCAATGTGTACCACTTAATGACAAAACTAACAATCAGTCAAGTGTTACCATAGTGTCTTTGTTCCTATCGCGATATGCCGCACGTGATTTCGAAACTTTACACGCGAATCCTGCACGATCTATGGCGTCACATGTGATGCGTTCACGGGCGTCGATTCACACAACATACAAGTTCGTATGTGCATCGAACCTAACTAATATCTCTTGAATATGAGTAATTGATCTTATATTAACCAACGTGTATGGTATTCGGGTTTCTCTGGTCGGTGAGTATATATGGGAGACTAGAGCTGGAGTGAGTGAGTGAGTATGGTTTTACGCCGCTTTTAGCAATATTCCACAAATATCACGGCGGGGGACACCAGAATGGGCTTCACACATTGTACCCATGTCGGGAATCGAACCCGGATCTTCGGCGTGACGAGCGAACGCTTTAATCACTAGGCTACCCGACTGCCCCCTAGAGCTGGAAGCCAGTGGTATGAAACCTTCGGGAATAAATATCACAAATTTTTGTAACTTGTCACTTTCAAGCCGATAAAACTTTACAAACAAATTATCATTATTGATGCGCAATGTCCGTGCCGGAGTCTACTAAAATGATAAAAATCTATGATCGCGCAATATTAGGTTCTGGGATTCGAACCTTAGAATTGTGATGCCTTATAACACCGACTCACCCATGACATCTAAATGATCAAATCTTCCAAAATATGAACGAGGTACAGACCATGTAAAGTATGGAGTGAGTGAATGTTGTTTAACGCCGCTTTGAACAGTATTTCAGTTATCGGTTACCACGGCATGCAAGCTGAATGTTTGTTTGTTTGTTGTCTAACGCCGCACGCAGCAATATTCCAGCTTTATGACAGCGGCCTGTAAATAATCGAGTCTGGACCAGACAATCCAGTGATTGACATCTTTAGCATCGATTTATGCAATTGGGACACGATAACATGCATCAGGCAAGTCAGCAAGTCTGACCACCCGATCCCGTTAGTCGCCTCTTACGGCAAGCATGGGTTGCTGAAGACCCATTCTGACCAGGATCATCACGGGTCCACAAGCTGAATGAGGACAGCCTGAGCGATGCCGGCCTAAGACGTTTACCCTTGGCGAAACTAGCTAGCACAGGTATGGTGCTGTCAAACTAAATTATTTCAACCAGGTCAAATCTTGGTCCCAGCTCTGCATACTAATTGCGGCACCCTTGACGACGAATTCAGATTGGTCCAAAAGTGTTACACCGTCTTCATTATACACTGTGTCTCGGTGTGGATATTACGAAGTAGGACTAAAATAGCCTACTCACAAGTGTACGTTTGCCAAAATGTTCGAAGTTCAATTAATTTCATCCAAATCCATAACGACCTTCCACCGGGATGAAGAAATCAAAATGAAATAGTAAAACAAGGTCAATATTTGCATGTAAAAACATAATGGGCACTTGGAACATCCTCTTCAACATTCATGTTTGTATTTGAGAATATCCCCGAATTCCTAGTAACAGGAACCTCATTGCATCTCTGACAAACATGAGTCATTGTCACAGCTGCATCACTGCAACAACGCTGCAACAACGCTGCAACAACGCTGCAACAACACTGCAACAACGCTGCAACAACACTGCAACAACACATCAACAACACGCACTCATGGAAAGAGCATTTCCCATCAGTCCCAACCTGGGTGCAAATGTTGATAGTGGTAGCTGCTAAGACCTGGCCAAGCTCATCGATTGTGTTAACTTTGCTGTAATTAATTGAATAAATACGCAACTTGTACAGGCAATTGTTAAGTGGTAACGATTTTCGATATGATTCGGCCAGTATGGGAATTCCTGCTTATTCGTGCTGAGTAAATTAGGGCAGTTGAATCACAGCGTGTCAGCTCAACGTGGGAGGAAATCCCGAAGTAATGGGTACATGTAATTCGAGTCCTGGAACCCTACGAGCACTGGTATAGTACTCAATCATAATTAGAGTGAGTCATAAGATCCTGGCCCTATTGAGGGGCGCAACTCTGCAAAACAAATTGCGGCGTCTTATACGACAAAGCCACCCCATGACAAAAGCGACAAAACCTTTTTCCATTTTCATAAGAAATCTCTGAAATAGCCGAGAGCATTGTACGATTCCGACTATATCATGATCATGTGTTTATGAATGTCTAACCAATAGTGACGATACCAGTTGTTCGCGAGAAGGTGAGCGTATCCTGCCAAGAGCGCACGCGCTTATTATTGACACAAGCTGCGTGATAGAAAAACAATAAATGGTTTTCAATAGTGATGTATATATTCAGCCTTCATCAGTTTTTAACATTCCTCTACGGCGGTACAGGAAAATACCGCATATTTAGTGGACAGAGCGTCTGTTCTGAGATCTACAGCGGAATGTTGGTGGTTCGATCTCCTGCGGAATGTTGGTGGTTCGATCTCCTGGCCGTGCGCTATCAAAATACGCTATAATATGGTACTTGTTGTTAGCCTGCCTGGCGCTCGGCATTAAGGGATACAATAAGGACAGGTAGACTCAGAGTCTGATGTGTCTAAGTGGCGTATCCATGTTAAACTGTAGCATGGTGTCTCAGTTGGCTAGCACTAATCAGTCGGGACTAATACAAGCATCCAAACACACAAACGTGCATTTGCGTTGCTGTGTAAGTGCAATAATTTGGACGCGAAGTTTCACACCGTGGTGGCACGTGGTCCTATGCACAGTGCACAGGTCACAAATCAGGTGAAATTAAGCAAGGTCGTGGAGTGTCCTTGGATGGGTGACCGCGTTTAGGCAGCTTGGCTCCTGAGAGTTTCTAGGGCTTTGGTCCTGTCCTACACTCAAGCACATGCGACATATTTGGCGTCTTCTTCGGCAAGCGACTTTGTTCACAATGTGCCCTGTTCACCCAGCAGTGAATGGGTACCCGGTAGGATGAGGTGGCAATGAGGTGTTTAACCGTCTAGCGCCTGACAGGCATCTCGGGTTGTATACTCCCACGGGAGCTGAGAATGATTCTTGAGTGCACACTGATCCTGTGACGTAATAATAACATAGCTTTGAGCAATCCGCTGAGCGGCGTGGAAATATGCGCAATGTAAATGGCCTATTATTTAATATTTATTTCCATTTGACCTCCCCAAGTACAGGAATATTGTTTATTCAGCACTTGTCTTTCAGTTATTTGGTTTTTACTTTGATACTTCATATTCATGTTGTAAAACCTTGCAAATTGGTAACTTGAGTAGCATAAATTTCGGGTTACCCGTAGTGCGAGATAAGCGGATTGTCGATATTGTGCAAACACGGATTCTGACTGCCCTTTAGGACCCGGGTTATAATTGGTCTTCAGCAACCCATGCGTTTCGAAAGAGCCAACTTGGGGGTCAGGTTCGCTGACTTGGTTGATGCATGTCATCGCATCCCTATTGCGCAGATCGATGCTCATGGTGTCAGTCACTGGATTGTCGGGTTTCAGACTTGATTATTTACATACCATGTCATGATCTTATAGCTGGAATATTTTTGAGTGCGGCGTTAAACAACAAACAAATAAAACATACCGAAACAACATAAAATAACATCGCCTGAATGATAAATTCAGACAACCGAGTTCGAGTTAACGAGAATTCGCTCCTGAAATAACCTAAGTCAACAGCTTTAATAGATGATTGAATAATTAGCCGTGACGGAATTCTAGACTATTCAGATGAAGGATATGAGCCGTAAAAAAATTACATTCGGTTATCATTATTCAAACAGATGCACAAATTAATACACTTTGAAAAAACTCCTAATTTCCATAATAATTGAATATCATGTCAATGTCACGTTCGAAACATTCATATACTAGAACAAGGCTGCAGTAGGTTATGAGGATGCTGTTGTATAGTCAGAACCACTGCATAAAACTACAGTTCATAACGGTATTGTGACGAGGGGTTCGCACCGGCTCGGTACTCCACAACACTGTTTTTACGCTGTAAGGAGAGCACGCCAGTAACAAGTGGGTGCTGGATAGGTTTACAATGGAGTCGCTACTTACTGTCAAGTTGGATCACACGCTTAGACGGTAACTCTGAATTACAGTATCGCTGTCAGTAATTATCTGTGTACGGGAGGAAAGGAATATACATCGTAATTTTACCATCACGTCCCAAATAAAATTATAGGCTTCTTCAAACGACGTGATGAATTGAAATTGAGCGTCACATGGTATGATTACACCGCCATTGGGCATGGGAACTCAATAGGCTTCGCTCTGACGTCAAGGGAACTCAATAGTAGACAATGTGTGCATACAAAACCTTCGTGTACACACTCATATCTAGATCACAGAGTATGTATGTGGGGAATGCACGGTTGAACTGAAAGAAAAACTCGATCAAATTAATTTGTAAGCATCTAGGGTAATTACTAAATCCTACGCTACTTACAAAGCGGAACATTACGTTTGAAATCAACACTAGAAACTACAGCAAAGCTGAAATTGCGGTGATATCAGTGAAAATGTTCATCATCACGTTTTAAAAAGTATAAAATAAAATAAGTAAAAAAACAACCAAAACACGTTATGGTTTAGAAAGGTCAATAGAAAGGACAACTCAATAACGTCGTGAACAGTTTTTTCTTCAGACTTCAGAATTATACACATGGTTCTTAATACAGCGAAACCTCGATAACTCGAACTTCAATGTTTCGTTCACGACGAAGTATCTCTATCTGCAGTATGGTCTCACATCGAACCACGCTTGTCTTGAACTATGGATAACTCGATGTATTAAGGTCGAGTTCGACTTATTGAGGCTTTACTATGTTGCAAGGAATATAGTTTCCACATAACGGTACACTGTTGTCATCTTCTAGATTCACTGTCCGGGGAGAGCCGAGGTGAAGGTGTATCGGCCACATGGCGCAGTTCCAGCATTGTACTGAGATCGTGGAACTGGGAACGACATGGCCCCGACAGTTAGCGATGCCAGATGCCGGTACGGATTATTGTTATGACTTATTGATTGTTTATTATTGCGTACAACGAGTACACGATTTCGTATACTGCAGGGAGTGGCGTTGGGCTTAAAGCCGATTGTAACGTTATTTCAGTCACACCGTTACAGCGACACATGCGATGTATTGAACTGAGTAGAACTTTTATAACTGATTATACTAGCTTTAACTGTTGATACACATGCATATGTCAATACTGTTCAAACGGGCTCGTAAGCTATACAGTCAACGTCATTCTTATTTGCCTTGATCTGAAGTCGATCTGATTCTAAATGTCATTGGCACAGACTCGACTAACAGGAAGCGAGGGTGGCTCAGTGGCACGTGGTGTCGCAATTCGCTGAGCTGATTTGTGTGTCCCTATCCTTGCCAACATCCACATGGACTCTGTGAGACACTGACCTTTCCTAGGTATATCTGATCTAGTCACCCAGTCCCTGGTCCATCAAAGGAGTCTCTGGTCTAACCAAAGACACCCTATTATATCATAAGAGTCTCCGATCTGGCTACTAAGTCTCTGCTGTCTTTGGAGTAATCACGCTTAGCATGACTGTGGTCGATCCTTGGAGTCTCTGGTCAAACCTAGAAGACTGTGGTCGATCCTAGGAGTCTCTGGTCAAATATAGAAGACTGTGGTCGATCCTAGGAGTCTCTGGTCAAACCTAGAAGACTGTGGTCGATCCTAGGAGTCACTGGTCAAATATAGAAGACTGTGGTCGATCCTAGAAGTCTCTGGTCAAATATAGAAGATTTTGGTCGATCCTAGGAAACTCTGGTCATACCTAGAAGTCTGTGGTCGATCCTAGGAGTCTCTGGTCAAACCTAGAAGACTGTGGTCGATCCTAGGAGTCTCTGGTCAAATATAGAAGATTTTGGTCGATCCTAGGAAACTCTGGTCATACCTAGAAGTCTGTGGTCGATCCTAGGAGTCTCCGGTCAAACCTAGAAGACTGTGGTCGATCCTAGGAGTCTCTGGTCAAACATAGAAGACGGTGGTCGATCCTAGGAATCTCTGGCTAAGCCATGGAGACTGTGATATAGCCTCTGAGTTATTGACATTGACTCTCTCTCTCATTTAACCTAGAAAGCTCTGATCAAACCTAGTACTCTCTCGTCCAGCGCAGAAGTCTGATCTAGCCCAGGCATGTCCGATAAGTATGTGATCTAGCTTTCAGGAGTCTCTGATCTCGATTAGAAGACCCTGATCCAGCACACGAGTCTCTGATCTGGAATATTAGACTCTGACCTAATCTAGTTTGTTTGTTTGTTGTTTAACGGCGCACTCAGAAATATTCTAGCTATATGACGGCGGTCTGTAAATAATTGTGTCTGGATCATTACCAACGATCTATGCAGTTGGGACACGATGACATGCATCAACCAAGTCAGCGAACCTGACCACCCGGTCCCTTTAGTCGCCTCTTACAACAAGCATGGGTTGCTGAAGACCAATTCTAACCCGGATCTTCACGGGTCGATCTAAACTAGTCGCCGGGATGAGCTTCTTGGCAGAGAACCAGTACAGTGTAGCGAGGCAAAGCGTTCCCACGTGCGCGCTACCACGAGGCAGGTAAGGTTAAATGCTCCCTCCTGCCCACTGCAATGATTTTTCTATCAATAAATGTCCAGAAAGATCAACAGCAAATGTATTTCAAGTTTGAAATGTCAACATTACATATGTCTTCCGCTGAGCAGGAAGCACTGGCGTTCGGATGTGATGATTGACATTTTGTATATAAATTGTTGTCCGTCTCTGCAGGTTTAGTCTTACCTCGAAGTGAGGTCTGTTTTTTGTCTATAATCACTGTAAATTGCACAAAAAACATACAACTATTTTCTTCAGCTTACGTAACACATGAGACCATGAGATGCCGCAAAGTTATACATTACATATGGTTGGCACTGAAATACGTGTTACTAACAAGGAAACACAAATCATGTGAATTAATGAGGAATGTGTCTCAATAAACCTATTCCATATAACAGCGCAGGGTAATGGTTTGTGCAACACGTGTATCTAATAAGGTGATTTCAAATTGAGCGTCTGTGTCTTCCTTTGAGGGTCAGAATTCATCGCCGTCAGATCTCTCCCTCGATAAGAAAGCTTTGCAATTTATGACGTTTGTTAAATGTAACAGAAAATCTGATAACAGTCGCTCTTGTGCAAGAGTGGTTTAACTGCATCACAGTAAGCAGATTTTTAAAGAAGATGAAGTTGAAAGGGGTTCTTCTTTTAAGCATTTAGTATGGATCTCTGGCACCAGCGATTTTTTTATGAGTGTAACTAGTAATCAATAGGATGGAATCAACGTACACGCTGTCTCACTATGGAAACTGTGTAGTGTAGAGCAACTTTTTCCGTATCAGCCTGCTGTACAGCTGTCTATATTTAAAACACTTTAGGGGCGGTCGGGTACCCTAGTGGTTAAAGCGTTCGCTCGTTACGCCGAAGACCCGGGTTCGATTCCCGACATGGGTACAATGTGTGAAGCCCATTTCGGGTGTCCCCCGCCGTGATTTTGATGGAATATTGCTAAAAGCGGCGTAAACCCATACTCAGTCAGTTAAAACACTTTAAGGAACCAAGCATTGTACTAACGGACCGGCAGTTGTTGACTTGACCAGAATAGAACCATAATCCGGAATGGGAATGGGAGTCTACACAAATACATGTACATATAACCAGGCTTCACTTTACATACAGTGTGAGGAATGGTAAGCTGCCTGGCAAAATGAAGTTTACACTTAAAATAAACGAGAAAATACAAACGTTATCAAAAAGTTACAAGGCTGGAAACAATCGCCGAAACACAGCAAATGTTAGGTTCAAGGCGCAGCCATGACATCCGTATCAAATACGTCACCATCGAATAACCATTTCTTGTTGGTTTTGTTTCAGTCACCATCAAACATAAGTTATACTTTCTTTTGCCTGGTAGTTTAGTATCGGCAAAATAGCCAATGCTTTTTAATGCGTTCAAACACGTCTAAAAGTCAGTTATTTATTTATGCTTAACCTCGTTAACTCGAAGTCCTTGGGACATCGCAAACATATCGATTTACCCGTAGTTCGAAACAAGTGGAGCACAGAAATGTTGATGTTGATAGCATATATAAGTACTTCGTCTTAAACAATATATGAAGTTATTGTGATGTACTCTAGTAGGATATCCATTAACCTGTAGTCTCAGAGAAATTCCAAATCAGGAACATCACGTTAATAATCTGTTATAGACACAGCCTCACTAATCAGAACGGGTCATCCACTGAAAGCGTCTGGATAAATTTCGGATTTACGATATGAAATCTCCTTTATCTATATGACGACCTTCCCAGCAGTACCGTCCGGGGAGTGGGGTTTTCCAGATTAACGGGGTCCGGGATTACATGGTTTCACTAAACATGAATTTTGACGGAATAGTGTAGAACACATAAATAGTTAAATGATGTACTGCATTTCTACAAACGACTCCAACATTCATATATATCAGACTCTGTTATAATGCCTATACCTTTTATTCGTCCCTCGTGCAAAAACATGCAGACAGATCTAACCTGGATTATAGAAAAGGTTGGAAAAAGCGGCCATATTGAGTGTGGCAACGAATTGACCTTGATGCTGACAATGTCTGCCATCGTCCCTCCACACAAGACTCAGAGAAAAATAACATCGACAGATTGAGTTTCACACGCTTTGAATCATAAAGTCCCATCAACCAAACATAATAAATGTCTTTCGAGATCACAGAAAGGCTTGTTTTTGGTAAACCAGATGTTCCCTGGGTTTTGATAAGGATCATCAGTAGAAGCTCCATAAGTGTCCAGGGTAAGGAGATCCCAGCAGCATTGATGACACATATCTTGATCAGTTTTAATTCCTCTCAAGGAAATTAGGTCAAGGGAAACTTGCATTCGTCAGTGATTTTCTTTATATATATAATGAAATTGGCATGTCCTTTGGACTACAAATGCAACATTCTTCATCTGAAACGTGGTAAGGTTGAAGAGAGAGGATCGGTCAGTTTACTTGGGGGGAGTTATTAACCATCTCGTTGAAGGTCCCGCCTATACGTACTTAGGGATGCACGTTAGAGACATACACCAGCCAAACTTCGGTCAGAATACATACGTAGACTTAAGAAAAATCCGGAGTTCAGAGCTGAACGCTCGCAATAAAGTCAAATTATGCTGTACTCGACCGTTCGTATTCTTTTGGTGTTGTTGATTGTACGAAACAAGAAATTCACGATATTGACACCCTTACACGGAGAATCATGTCAGACACTAGATCCCGGCAACCTCGTTCTTCCCTTATATTTACCAATAATAATGTGAGGGCGTTGTTTGATTAACGTAGAGGCACTTCATGAATTAAATTGTGCTCTTATGCACACATTTATTTCTCTGATGACTCTCTTGTGAAGCATGTCAAGAAAAGGCATTCCACAGTTTCCTTAAACGAGCCAAAAATATGGGGCATAATCTCAATGTCAGTGTTGATTTTCTTGATGGTTCTGTACTGCTGGGCGGTACAGATGTGAATGTCAACCAAGAGAAGTGTCATATCAAATCGGCCCAGACTCAGTCTTCCAGGGAGAAGCTTTCTGTACTCCCTGCATCGAGTTTTTGCCCAGTATGTTGAGAAGTTTAGCAACCCTGCAGAGTCCTTTGCTTTGATGAAGTCAGCTGACCCGAAGAGTGAAACAGACGGATTTGTTTGCTGCTCAGGACTAGTCACTTCCCACTAGAAACCGCCAATGTGTGATTTTGCACCAAAGTGTAAGTATGAAATGTAGATTATGCAATGAATGTATGTAATGACACTGTCCAACACATTGCCAGTGAATTCCCAGCTTTGGCACAAACACAGTATCTTAAGCGACATCACGGAGTGGCCCGATCATTTTATTATCTTAGTCATGCTCGTTGTTTTCCATGATACGACCCAGAATATGTAGTAGAGGGCGTCATGGAAAATGATAAATATAAAATCCTTTGCAATAGGCCCGTATACAGCCTTAGACCTATCCAAACCGACATACCTGATCTTGTCTTTTTCGATAAATTCATATGAAATCATATATCATTGAATTTTCTGTTCTTTTTTACACTAATGTGATTGACAAGATTCAGGAATAACATAGCAAATATGTGGACCTCTCTTTCAAAATGTCACGCTTGCATCCTAAGTACCAAGTTGTCCGACGACACCAGGTGTTTGCGAAAATGGTAAGCAAGTATGAGCCACACTCAATAATCATTAACCAGACAGCATGGGAAAATGTAGGGAACCAAATTTACCTTGTGGGTTCAGCAGTTTGATAGCCTGGCCCAGACTCGATAAATTACGGACCACCATGATATAGCTAGACCTGTATCGGCGGCGCTGAACAAGATGCACTCTCTCAAAGCATTAAGAACACGTTCTCTCTAGTATTTATTTTGTGCACTGGCAAATGGTCTGAATATGACAGACAAGCACGAGGACGATGGGGAGGTATCGCCACCTGGCTGATCTACCTAGAATAGGGGACGACACGTTCCTAGCGAGAAAACCCCCTTGAGCGCCAACACAACCCGGAGAATCACGTCCGGGTGAAGGAGAGACGACAAGGCCGATGGAGCTGCTCAGCCAGTGACACCCTTTGTCTTACAGCCTCCGCCCTAATTTACTCAGCAAGAATAAGCAGGAATTCCCATACTGGCCGAATCATATCGAAAATCGTTACCACTTAACAATTGCCTGTACAAGTTGCGTATTTATTCAATTAATTACAGCAAAGTTAACATAATCGATGAGCTTGGCCAGGTCTTAGCAGCTACAACTATCAACATTTGCACCCAGGTTGGGACTGATGGGAAATGCTCTTTCCATGAGTACGTGTTGTTGATGTGTTGTTGGTGTGTTGTTGCAGTGTTGTTGCAGCGTTGTTGCAGCGTTGTTGCAGTGATGCAGCTGTGACAATGACTCATGTTTGTCAGAGATGCAATGAGGTTCCTGTTACTAGGAATTCGGTGATATTCTCAAATACAAACATGAATGTTGAAGAGGATGTTCCAAGTGCCCATTATGTTTTTTACATGCAAATATTGACCTTGTTTTACTATTTCATTTTGATTTCTTCATCCCGGTGGAAGGTCGTTATTGATTAGGATGAAATTAATTGAACTTCGAACATTTTGGCAAACGTACACTTGTGAGTAGGCTATTTTAGTCCTACTTCGTAATATCCACACCGAGACACAGTGTGTAATGAAGACGGTGTAACACTTTTGGACCAATCTGAATTCGTCGTCAAAGGCACTGCAATTAGTGATCAGAGCTGGGACCAAGATTTGACCTGGTTAAAATTCTTGCTTCGACAGCCCCATACCTGTGCTCTATACTTTCACCAAGGGAAACATGTAAGGCCCGCGAAACTGACATAACTGTAAATACTGAAAATCGATGGTAAACCAAACTTGCGCTTTCACCCCTCCCCTATATCCCAAAGACATACTAACAGTATATCAAACACAAATGTACCGACGTTCAATACCAGACAAAAGTCAATATCGCGAATGGAGGCCTAAATGACTTTAAAATGAAATCTAGCCTATATCTAGTTGGAGAGTAAATTATAGTTGGCTATAAATTGAACGAATAGTACCGTTAGCTTCGTAATGAGAGAATAGTATACATTTCTCGCCATTTAAGTGCATGAAGTAACAATGAAACAGAATCATATTGGATAAGGGTGAATGTCACGTCTTTATATCCGTTGCAACAGATGGGACAGGATATGTATTATACTGGAACCATTTTCAATTGTCATTCATGTGCACCGACACGTCCTTTGTGTGTATGTCGGTGTGGCAAGTTAATATTGATAAACATATAAAGATTCAAAGTATGCGGAACTGAATGGTACTTGGTATTCAATATTTAAAAAAGGAATAAATAAATACTGACGTGTGTAAACATGTTTAAGATGCGTCCGTACATTCAATGAACCTGAGTTTCCATATTCAAATTGCCACATATATGTTGGTTATTTATACTTTTGATACCCAGTTAACTCGATGTCTTAAGGGCTATAGAATATGTCGAGTTATCTGTTGTTCGAGACAAGGGGAGTACCGATATTTCACCATTGTGTCATTACGGTTCTGTCGGGACATCATGCACCATCGTCTTAAGCGATAAATCTAATTGAGGAAGTTCGAGTTAAAGTTCACAGTACATGTATATATTCTTTACTATCAAAATGTACGTGAAGGTAAGTGATTATAACGCTTTAACAATTATAGTGAGTGAGTATGGTTTTACGCCGCTTTTAGCAATATTCCAGCAATATCACGTCTGGGGACACCAGAAATGGGCTTCACACATTGTACCCGTGTCGGGAGTCGAACCTTGGTCTTCGGCGTGGCGAGCGAACGCTTTAACCACTAAGCTACCCGACTGCCCCTTAAACAATTATAAGAAATACAAAATAAAAGATACAAATTCCATAATCATAACAAATTTGTTCATAAGAGTCCATTATACCTTCCCGATTTTATCCTGTTGTGAATCACTATAAAAAAGTGATGACGCCAGGATTTCGCGAATCTATGTGTAATGCTTGACGTCATCAATTTGTTTCAAATAAAATATGATTCCGTTATTCCTACATCAGCAGCATCGACAATAAGAATATACCCAATGAAGAGAACTATTCGGAATACCATTGTAGCACTGTGATAGGAGAATCGAAAATCTTACGATACCTTAAACAATCTTAGACAACAAATGGTACAAATATCACACCCTGACATTCACGAGACAGAAAACACCGACGTTGTCTTCTTAAACAACACCATAATTTGCCATCTTACGACATTATGTATATGTCGCTGTTAACGTATCTTGACGCCTTCGCCCCGCGCTCACGCAATCCAATCAATCCTAACTTGCAGTGGATGGTAACCAAAGGCATAAAACATGCTTCCAGTAACGACCCTGTCTCCACGACGTTGTCCTATCTATCTTAATCAACGTTTACGTCCCGACCACAACCAACCCATGTGAACACCATTAAGTTGTCTGCATTTAACAGTGCAGCGTTAAACTGCGTCTTAGTCAGTTAACAAGTCGATCAAAAGCATTGTTCAGACTGGAAGTGATTCCCTACCGGGCGTTGTGTCCATCGCGTCTGGACTGAAACAACGACTCACGTAATGAGTTATTGATTGCAAACGTTTTTGGGAATTGATTATTGACAGACTGAGTTTATTTCTGACATTCTGTCAACTCTTCAAAAAAGAAAAGAATATTTAAAAACTTATTAATAAATAGCATTGCTGGAATCAATCCGTTTCATGTGCCATCTGGTTTCTATTCTGTTTCGCAATCGTCTGTAGTTTGTTGGTGTGTGTCAGGTCTACAATACATAGAATTGATTCAGTTGATGTTTAAACTTTTTAATAAATATTTTATATGATATTAGATGATATGCATGTTCATCACTTTAGGCACGTGCGTATAGTTTTTAAGTGTCCATATGCATGAACTAGAATACGTATAATTTGGTATGAGGGATACAATTTATGATATATATGAAAGAATACTTTTGTTTGCTTTGTTTCTGGTTTAACGCCGCACTCAGCAATATTCCAGCTATATGACGGCGGTCTGTAAATAGTCTGGACCAGACATTCCAGTGATTGACATCATGGGCATCGATCCACTCAATTGGGATACGATGACATGCATCAACAAAGTCAGCAAGCCTGATCACACAATCCCGTTAGTCACCTCTTACGACAAGCATAGTCGCCTTTTACAGCAAGCATGGGTTGCTGAAGACCTATTCTAAGCCGGATTTTCACGGGAAAGAAGACCAAACACTCGTACAGTATATAGAAAACTGACGACGTTTCTGTCAAAACTGTGATAATTAGTCATAACTGTGATCAGTGGAAGATCACAACCATGCATTCTTTCTAAATATTCTGACACGACAGGCTTTGACCTCCTCAGACGAAAGAAAGTATACATCTATGTTTTATGGTGGCTAAAAATGAAACAAACAAGAAATGGTTATTCTATGATGATATATTTCATACGGGTATCATTGTCGTGTTTTGGACCTTATGTTGTCAGAGTTTTAGCGACTGTTTTGAGCCTAGTAACATTTTCAAAAAAAACGTTTGTCATTTTTATCAAATCCAATTTTTATGTGTACACTTTCTTTTGCCCGGCAGTTCATACCACGTCGCAAAATATGTATATATGTTAAAACGACTAACCTTAAGCGATAAAAAAATAAAATGTCGAAAATACATTTGTTCCAACCAAACAATTGTTGTTGTTTATATTTCAGAACCTTAATAGCTATTATACATGTATGATAGAAGAATGGAATGTATCTGTTGTGAAGCTGTTACAGATCTATCTGTAGTGTACGGGTTAACAATGGTAATCGAACCATAGAAACATACCGTAAAATATGATGTTATATACATTCTTTTTATAAAACATAAACTGTAAAGCAACACATGGGTGAGCATGCACCCAGCTGTTCTCCTTAGGCCGCAAGCTGAATAGGCTTGTAAACAACGCATAATTGATTCATTATATTGAACACGCTGCTTCATAATTCGAATGAGTCATTTGTACTAAAATGCAACAGACTGTATCGGAATGTCAGTTGAGTTATCAAAGTATCGACAACTCGGCTTGTACACTGTGACATGTTTAATCTCCAGTCCAGGTGCATATTGATGATACATTATTTTTAGCAGTAGTTCCACTTATAAAGACTTAGAGATGTTATCTAACCTTTGTGAATTCGGCGCCAGCTTGCACATAATATACTTAACAATATATATACAACATGACTGTAAACACAGGCGAATTATAGGGGCACTTTGGGTTAATTTATACCAACAGAAATCTATATTCTAAAGAGTTTGCAGCTTATGGAGTTTGTATGGGTGGATTAACACCATTCAAAGCTGATACCAAGGAGTTTAGGCTACTGTTAACCTGCCATACAGACCCGGAAACAAATATATCCAATACAGCCTATACAATAGTTGTCAAGTCTAGATTACTGAAGTTTTGGGATGGAGAGTCTCTATGCTCCTTTTTAATTATATTTTATTGAGATAATTCAACAACTGTTTCTTCTGAGACAAGGTGTGAATCTAGGCGTGTATGACTGCGCTTCATTGTGTGAGTACACTGCACATTTATTCTGAGATATAGATACACATATTAGTATTTTTAATCTGTAAATGTGAAAAAATGAAAAGTAATCAATCAACTAGTGGAGTTCGGTGAACGGGTACGATACTATTGTGCCGATGGACATTTCACCGGGACCAGTAACCAAAATCAGTTTCAGAGAGATAAATACAACGAGGTTTCATTGTATTGACTTATAAAATGACGGGCAAAAATGTTATACACTTGAAAACTGGACTACCAACGTAATCAAAACGTTACCAGTCTGAAAACAGTCGCCGAAACGCTGCAAAGGTCCAAAACACAACTACGATACCCGTTTCAAATACATCACCATTGAGAAACCATTTCTTGCTTGTTCATTTTTAGCCGCCATCAAATATGGGCGCATGTTCTCTTGGCCGACAGTTTGCTACCAAGAATGTATTGTATCGTTCAGAGGTCAATGAATAAACCTTAAAGCTAATCCATTTTTGATTATATTTATTGAGTGGTAACCGACCTAACATGTGAATCTAATGTATTATTCAGTCATTCATTACTCATTAAACAGTCCCAAAGGGCGAGTGAGTGACCATCTGTTTCTTGTAGGCCCAGTGTAATGCTATCTCTCCAACATGCCTTCACAGCAGAAACACGTCAGTCTGTCACGCTCAACCAACACGCACATCACTGAACTCTTAACATCCCAGCACTCTCAAACCCGTATTAGCTAATTAATACTTTGGAAAATACGACGTGGAACCATCACGTGTTGTGTAATCTCGTCCATGGCGCGCCACCTTGGACCGACACCGTGACACAGCATTGCTCATTACCCTGTGGTCGAGACATCCTAGCCACGTGTTCTGGTGTCCACCCCCGTTGACCGGTATGTACTGACAATCGGAGATATAACTTCGTCTCGCGGACTAAACTAGGACTGTGTTGTTGGCAGTTTGGGCTCTGGCGGTAATTGGTGTCATACCCCGACAGCGTGGATGAACCTTTGGTTCCCCATGTCAGGTTCCTTTGTCCAGGGGAGTTTATTTATGTGGAATGTTCAGTTACCCAGAGGAGTTTATATATTTGGACAGTTCATTCACCCTTTGGGAGTTCATTTATTTATACCGAATGTTCAGTTACCCAGGGGAGTTTATATATGTCGAATGTTCAGTTACCCATGTGAGTTTTTATATGTGAAATGTTCATTTACCCTGTGGAGTTTATTTATGTCGAATGTTCAATTATCCAGGGGAGTTTATTAATGTCGAATGTTTAGTTACCCAGAGGAGTTTATATATGTGGAATGTTCAGTTATCCAGGGGAGTTTATATATGTGGAATGTTCAGTTATCCAAGGGAGTTTATATATGTGGAATGTTCAGTTATCCAGGGGAGTTTATATATGTGGAATGTTCAGTTATCCAAGGGAGTTTATATATGTGGAATGTTCAGTTATCCAGGGGAGTTTATATATGTGGAATGTTCAGTTATCCAGGGGAGTTTATTAATGTCGAATGTTTAGTTACCCAGAGGAGTTTATATATGTGGAATGTTTAGTTACCCAGAGGAGTTTATATATGTGGAATGTTCAGTTATCCAGGGGAGTTTATATATGTGGAATGTTCAGTTATCCAAGGGAGTTTATATATGTGGAATGTTCAGTTATCCAGGGGAGTTTATATATGTGGAATGTTCAGTTATCCAGGGGAGTTTATTAATGTCGAATGTTTAGTTACCCAGAGGAGTTTATATATGTGGAATGTTTAGTTACCCAGAGGAGTTTATATATGTGGAATGTTCAGTTATCCAGGGGAGTTTATATATGTGGAATGTTCAGTTATCCAGGGGAGTTTATTAATGTCGAATGTTTAGTTACCCAGAGGAGTTTATATATGTGGAATGTTTAGTTACCCAGAGGAGTTTATATATGTGGAATGTTCAGTTATCCAGGGGAGTTTATATATGTGGAATGTTCAGTTATCCAGGGGAGTGTATATATGTGGAATGTTCAGTTATCCAGGGGAGTTTATATATGTGGAGTGTTCAATATTCAAAACGCCAAAATGTTACATCTTAATTTTCCGTCAGATTGACTAAAAGTAATTAAGAAGTTCAAACGGGCTTTCGAACATCGCAATAGATCTAGACCAATGAGAAGCAAAATATTAAAGGAATATTTATTGACTTTCGTTTCCTGTAATGCAATCATTTTAGTCACTGGGTGATGAAATAGAGTACATATATGTTTGGAATATTTTGGCGTTTTGTAAATTGCCTAAGCGAAAATTTCAGACACTTTACACATGGACTGTAACATTTATACACGTTGAATGTTTCTGACTGTGACGTACAACCACTCCTCACACATTTACTTTATAACACGTTTAGCTTGGAGGATAGTTACAATTTACTGACACATATATAAAAAGTGTTTTATGATCAGTTGACCAAGGATCAATGTTAATAAAATGAAAGCGACAAAACCCTTTCCATATTCATAAGAAATCTCTGCTGAAAGCACCTCCCTGGGCCTCTGTCCATTAACCGCTATGACAGTCGTAAATATATCCCATACCATAACATAGGCTTACACCAGTCCGTGAAAGATGTAACGTTCTGCAAGAATGCACTTAATACATAATCTGTCGTAAATAACGATATAATAGATTATATAGATAATAATATGTATTATGATATATATGTATTATATATATAATCTAAGAATGGGACAAACGTACTTTTGATCTACACATCCGATCAGCGTCGAATGCTGTAATGAATACTCTCAATGTGCATATTTAACACCAATGACTGCTACGGTTATAAAATAACCACAGACGGGAAGTGAACAACTTCAACGTAACCCAGATTTGAATGCAGGAATATCAGGGCGCGGAGTCATGTTACAAGCTTGCGTGTTTAAAGTCTCTATTCATATTTGAGCTGATTCCAAAGGAAGACCTATAATCAGTGCATAATTGACCATTGCAGCTGAAGGAAAGCAGTTGTTTGTATTGACTGAAGGAGAAAGTCTGCGTTGTCGGCACTGATTGATAACTTAGCCTCTTAAATACTCCTGACATGAAGTTTAATCTCTAAACATCTTAGTCCCATGGCCATAAATCCAACATCTTGCTGTTCCTGTTATCACTTGCAATGCTCATGAATCATCAATAGACGGCAAGACAGTCACTTAAATACTTATTGGAAACATGGTTGGACATAAAAAAGTGAACGAACATTTCCATATAAATGAATATTTCAGATCACTGTTATGTTGTCAATATGATGGATATTATTGAAGATCAGCATGAAGGACATACGGTCTATTTACCCGTTGTCTGGTAACGTGCTAAAGTATCGACAATGATCATGGTCTCGACCTTAGAATCGACAGTTATTAAGCACGACAACGAACTTGACAGAACTGAGGTTAGCAAACTCCCATTACAGATGGCTTCCGATCTGCGCTGTAAGTGGCGGAGGGTTTCACCTTTAAAGCGAGCAGCGTTTATCTCTTGAAAGGTGGACATCGTTATTGTTAATGGTCAATTTCCTCCACGTCACCTGAGCTGGTGTCCAGTCACACTGACGGTGGCTGTTGGTGGACTCCAGGCAACCGTGGAACTGCTAGGAAACCTCCCAGTGCCAACCCTCAGTGGCCTGTAGGAGTAAACACCAGCCTCTGAGACACAACCCACTGCAGAGAGTTTTGTCCAGATGAAAGAACGGTTAATGGAGGGCGTATCTATAATTGATCACAATCCTGGAATGCACATGTCAAAATGCCGGAAATTTCACAATTTTAGAAAAGATTGTAAAGTGATTTTGGTTTTGGGATTGAACCTCATATTTGATTTAAGGGAGTATATTCCTCTGATACATTTCTGATGGTGGTGATTGACATGGAGTGTAAATATAAAGAGTCAATGCAAGATAAAAACCAGCCTACATTCTTTGCAGAAACAGATTCCACTTGGTGTAAAGGGCAAATAGCTGTGGAAATTATATGAATGGACCACTAAAAATTAGTGAGGACACCAGGTGTTCGCGAAAAGGCTTATCATGTAACCTCAGGTATTTCAATTATACCACAGTGTCACAGTCCAGAGAAGAGGAAGCCCAACTCGTTGTATGTTGTAGACTTTTACCACTTTGCTGAAACTCTCGAGCAAGGCATGGTAGAAACCCACCTAATGTTAACACGAGATTTCTATACTGAGTATGTGAGGGGAGTTTTTGTGACCATTGAATGGCAGAGTTGCGTTAACATGTTCCAAACAAATACAATCCACGTACTAACCACATATTATCCACGTACTAACCACATACCATCCACGTATTAACCACATATTATGAAGCTACTAACCACATATCATCCACGTACTAACCACATATTATCCACGTACTAACCACATACTATCCACGTATTAACCACATATCATCAACGTACTAACCATATACCATCCACGTATTAACCACATATTATCCACGTACTAACCACATACTATCAACGTACTAACCACATATCATCCACGTACTAACCACATATCATCCATGTACTAACCACATACTAACCAGGTGTTAACCACATATTATCCACGTACTAACCACATACCATCCACGCACTATCCACATATCATCCACGTACTAACCACATACCATCCACGTACTAACCACATATCATCCACGTACTAACCACATACCATCCACGTACTAACCACATACCATCCACGTACTAACCACATATCATCCACGTACTAACCACATACCATCCACGTACTAACCACATATCATCCATGTACTAACCACATATCATCCACGTAATAACCACATACCATTCATTAGTGATAAAACTATTTCCTATGTCTGTTTCTATTATATTCCAATGTTTTGTTCACTTGATCTGCCATTGCATGTGTTTGTGACTGGTTCCACAGGTGGGGCAGGATACGCTAACCTTTTCGCGAACACCTGGCATCTTCACTAGTTGATAGTGATACATAAACATGTTTCTCATAAAGTCGGAATCGAACAATCTCTTGTCATACAGGCTTAGATGTTTTGTCTCTCTGAATCTTCATGACAAGAAGGGGCACGGGTGGCCCAGTCGTCTAAGGCGCCGCGGTTCGCTGTGCAGAGTTGCGTCTCTTGGGCACGCCAATAACCTATGATTGTGTGTTCAAAACCCGGTTCGCCCCGATCATGTTTCTAGGTTTGTCAGCACCATACCCGTGCTCGTGGGTTTCACCGAAGTGTTAAACGTCTGAGACCTGCATCACTTCGGGCTTTCCTCCCACATTAAGCTGGCACGCCGCGATATAACTGGAATACTGTTAAAAGCGGCGTTAACCCAACTCACTCATGAGAGGAAATCTGATTCATGCATAAAGATCAGATCAACAAGGAATGAAACACAGTGCCTACAGGGGTGTCTAACTCTTGCCTTAAAGCCCTAACCTCAAATGCCACAATGATGAAATCTCCAAGGAAGTCCAAAACTTTACATTGTTTTCTCTTTAAACTTCAGATGACATTAGCGTTCCTTCGTTTCCTTCCAATAATCATTTTCCAGGAAGAAATCACACAATCAACGCATTGCCACATTTCCCAATCGATAGCTGTATATGTTTAAATAAACATCAACTGAGGGCATTGATAGAGAATTCAAAATCATTATATGAACATTATATTTCCTTACAGAATCAACCTCTGATGGCATGTTTCCGTGACAAGAAAAGCGTTGCACCACAGGCTGCATAGGAACACGTAAAGACAACACCAGCCTCTGTACGTGCTGGGTCACCGTGACATACAGAGACATACAGATTTACACAAGGTCGTGTAGCTACAGACAGGGACATACATATTTATACACGAGCGTGTAGCTACATAGAGGGACATACATATTTATACAAGGGCGTGTAGCTACATACAGGGACATACATATCTATACAAAGGCGTGTAGCTACATACAGGGACATACATATTTATACAAGGGCGTGTAGCTACACACAGGGACATACATATTTATACAAGGGCGTGTAGCTACATACAGGGACATACATATTTATACAAGGGCGGGTAGCTCCATACAGGGACATACATATTTATACAAGGGCGTGTAGCTACATACAGGACATACATATTTATACAAGGGCGTGTAACTACGTACAGGGACATACATATTTATACAAAGGCATGTAGCTACATACAGGGACATACATATTTATACAAGGGCGTGTAGCTCCATACAGGGACATACATATTTATACAAGGGCGTGTAACTACGTACAGGGACATACATATTTATACAAAGGCATGTAGCTACATACAGGGACATACATATTTATACAAGGGCGTGTAGCTACATACAGGGACATACATATTTATACACGAGCGTGTAGCTACATACAGGGACATACATATTTATACAAGGGCGTGTAACTATGTACAGGGACATACATATTTATACAAAGGCATGTAGCTACATACAGGGACATACATATTTATACAAGGGCGTGTAGCTCCATACAGGGACATACATATTTATACAAGGGCGTGTAACTACGTACAGGGACATACATATTTATACAAAGGCATGTAGCTACATACAGGGACATACATATTTATACAAGGGCGTGTAGCTACATACAGGGACATACATATTTATACACGAGCGTGTAGCTACATACAGGGACATACATATTCATACAAGGGCATGTAGCTTCAAGCAAGACATACAATTTCATAAACTGATATCTATTGACATGCAGCTTGAAACGAACTTTAAGTTCTCTATAGAGATGTACAGCTATACATAAGGCTTTAGAGATTCGTACAGTAATCAGCTTAATGCAGAGACATAGAGCAATATACAGTTTCAAACAGGCATACATCGGCACATTGGACATACTGGAAATACAGCTTTATACACGACATAAAGCTGTTGTTCATTGTTAGTAATATTCGTGGCGTCAGAAATATTATAAATATGTCTGTAGTAATTGTCAGTGGCAACAAATAATTGAAATGATTGAGAAAACGTAACGGCTGCTGTCGTGGCTAAATTTAACAGTAGCGAGAGCAGCGAGTAATGTACCCGAATTTACAGTTATCCGGTTGGCCCCGTCGTCTAAGGCGCCGTGATTCGCAGTGCAGAGTAGCGTCCCTTGGACACGCCAGAAACCTATGATTGTGGGTTCGAATCCCGGTTCGCCGCGATTATGTTTCTTGGTTTTCGTGGGTTTCACTGAATTGGTAAACGTCTGAGACCTGCATCACTTCCGGCATTCTTCCCATATTAAGCTGGCACGACGCGATATAACTGGAATACTGTCAAAAGCGGCGTTAAACCCAACTCACTCACTCACTAGAGTTATCCGCCCCAGCTCTTCATATAAACAGGCAATGGTTGGACAATTTCTGACCCGTGAAGATTCCGGGATAGAATAGGTCTTCAGCAACCCATGCTTGCCTTAAAAGGTGCCTCTGCTTATCGTAAAAAGCGACAAACGGGATCGGGTGGTCAGCCTCGCTGACTTGGTTGATGAAAGTCATCGATCCCAATTGCATGGATCGATGCTCATGATATTAATCACAGGATTTTCTGGTCCAGACTCGATTATTTATAGACCGCCGTCATATAGCTGGAATATTGCTGAGTGCGGCGTTAAACAACAAACCAACCAACCATCTAGACGACTCCCTGTACCTATATAAGAGCGAATTGTTTGATAGGTATTACTTAAAAGTAATATGAGGATGACAAAGTAGACACAATTTATTTATTTATTCACTCTGAAGGTGACGTTTCGGTATAGATCCTTATACCGTTGTCAAGCAAGGCTGAAAATGAACATCATGTGTTCTCTGTCCATCATGTTGTTACAGTATTATGCTTCCGTTGTCATTATTTAACCAACTGTTAATCTCCCTCGTGTGTGCAATTGTTGATAATCCTCCACCTACTATACATATTCTGTACCGGGTTCAGGCCTGGTGGACACCGTTAAAAGGGCCTATACAACAACGTCGCCCTTACAATAATAGAGAAGTTGTTATCCATAAATTGTGTCTACTTTGTATATAAGAGCCACAAGAGGGCGAATCGCGTCCATTTTCGACCTGACTTGTTTCTACTCACTAAGTGTTGTTTGGGCCCCTGTTTGGAAACACCTGCCCATTCCCGCCAGAGGTCAGCACTATTCTGGATTCGAGATCGGAGACATGTGTGTTTCAAGGCATTCGACAATGAAAAAGAATATTCTGGACACACGTGAGTGCAGTAACATAATCAGCGGCCTATTGCTGTCACCACTTATTTGACTCTTTGTCTTGCCCTTTGGATTGTAAACCTTAAACTGTGTGCTTCAATATGATTTATTGATCAATCATTGATCTGGTGTTGTGATTTACTGATTTCACAATTCAGTTCTGTGCGAACCGATTTCTTAGTTTCTCTGCGTTTCAAATTGGAAATCCCTTCGCAGAACTTTATTTATGACATATAGCTTTAAACAACGATGCATTTCATACAGCATACAGCTTCATACAAGAAGATACAGCTCCATACAACTCCATACAGAAACATACAGCTCCATACAGAAACATTCAGTGGCATCAGAAGTGTCGTTAATCAAATAAACATCACTATCGTGTATTGCAAATATTTAATCCCATGTCACAACTTCCAACAACTTTTGAACTGGCTGAACTCGAGTCAGCGTATCGGATAGAGGCTTCAACTGGTAAATGTGCAGTGTGGCGAGATATTAAGGACCTGTAATATTTCCGTGTATACTGATAACGTAAATGGCGTTACATAATGTTGGGCAGTTTAACGTTACACTTGCTGCTGTCAGCCCAGGTCGCCCATCTACCACCTTGAGCAATGGGTGTGCCGTAGGGCGTGTAATGTGTCTGTTCTGCAGTTGCATAAGTCACGCTTGAATTGGTTCGCCAGCTGAGTAACTGTCTGATATCCAGTGAGCCGTTGATGCAGTTTACAGTGTCTGCTAGAAATAAAAATCTGTGCTTAACAGTGCCATTACGGGGTAGGAACTTCCATGCTGTTCATAAAACGCCAATGAAAATTAAACGGACTTGCTTTGGCGCCAAGAGAATCATCCTAGAAACAAGACCACTTCATTCCAAGCGATGTGGATGTGTTGTGCTGTGTATCTAGTAACAACATTACAAGTGGCTTGCACACGAAAACTGAAACATCTGCAATATGCTGTCACTATCGGGAACTACAATTTAGCTGATTCGTGTTGTCTTGAAACAGCCAAGGACAACAATTCAAAGCCACATGCGTTGGATAACATGAAGCATTCAACGTGCATGAGAGGCATTGTAATAAAACTACATATATACGGAAAGGAATTCAACAAACATCGATACCACGTCTCTCAGGCAAGAAGCCTATTCATCATACCATCTATTGTTCCCAAAGTTATTTTCAAGACCCACATACTTCAGCGTAGTCTAATTAAGGGAGGCGTGGTGTAGCCCAGTGGGTAAAGCGTTGGCTTCTTCGTTGGTTAACAAGAGCGGTGTAAAAACACTTAGATTCATAGCTCTCTATACCACGTTAATGTATTCATTCGTATAACTAGCTTTCCTTTTGTCATGGACAGGGAATACAATGAGTGAGTTGGGTTTAACGCCGCTTTTAACATTATTCCATTTATATCACGGCGTGCCAGCTTAATGTGGGAGGAAAGCCCGAAGTGATGCAGGTCTCAGACGTTTACCACTTTGGTGAAACCCACGAGCACGGGTATGGTGCTGACAAGCCTAGAAACATAATCGGGGCGAACTAGGATTCGAACCCACAATCATAGGTTTCTGGCGTGCCCAAGGGATGCAATTCTGCACAGTGAATCACGGCGCCTTAGACGACTGGGCAACCCGTGCCCCCGAGAATACAATGAAACAACAACATTATTTCGGACTCCGTTAAACGAGATACCCTGTATTTGGACAATCACATTTGTGAGTGTCTACACACAACCAAACAACTCATAAAGATACTCATATCACTCCATATTCAATTCTTCGTGAAACTCTGAACCTCGGATGATACAGAGGACTACTGTGCATACAAACAGGCTCCCATAGTTTCACTAAGGAATGGTCTTCTTAACCTATACCACCTACACCACTAGACGTTATGAAACCATGATATATCCTAAGCCAGGTAATACTACTGGACGTTATGAAACCAGGATACATCCAAAACAAGGTGATATCACTAGACGATTTGAAACAATGATACATCCTCAGCAAGACAATGCCACTGAACATAATGAAACGATTATATATCCTTAGCAAGGTAATACCTCTAAACGTTATGAAACAATGCTATATCCTTAGCAAGACAATGAACTAGACGTTATGAAACAACAATGCCATATCTTTAGCAAGACAATACCACTAGACGTTACGAGATGTATGATGGTACATCCATAGAAAGACAACCACACTAGATGTTATGAAACGATGATACATCGATGGCAAGACAATATCACTAGACGTTATGAAACAATGCTATATCTATAGCAAGGCGAAATCACGAGACGTTATGAAATACATCCATAGCAAGACAGAGTAATCAACACGGTCACAGGGAACGATCACAGTGAAACACAGTATGACAACTGTATCAACACTCGCTGGTCCCATCTCCCCCAGGGAAATCAGGAACAATATGGTTCTGACTGAGTGGTCTTCAATTGTTAGATCCGGAAGATCCATGGGTCTTCAATACACAGAATTTGATTCCTGCCGATCTCGTTATTGGTCTTTGGACGAAACTCTGGTCTTTCGGCTGAGTGCATATTGTATTTATAGATGGTCATTACTGTCTGTAAAGAAATAGACTTTCGGAAATTATTTTGGTCTTTTCATGTGGAACACTAACTGGTCTTCGGGCGTGAGAGAGTTCGGGGTAACTTGTTTCTGCAATATCACGGTGGCTTAGGATCAATCCCAGGTTGTATTGAATGCAGCTATATATATTTTAACCAGAAGCCTTTTAAATCACCGATGGGCTTAGGAACGTAATTAGTCAATCCGTTTTTCTTTGCATGTCCATATATCATTCAACCATCAGGTATTCTTCAAAATAATGTTTAAAAAACTACAGTTTAAATCCGTGAACATACCGAGGAACAGGGCTAGCATAGCTGCAAAACTCTAACGGAACAACAAGGCTGTCTAAATATATATTGGGAATATGATACAAATATATTCTATGAATATATAGCGAAACGAAACCCACCACGGTGAATTATTGAGATAGGAAACCATCAAAGGTTAAAGAGACTGTTCTGATAATGTTCTTCTTTGACGTTCTGATGTTTAGAAACTCGTTAATCAGAACCCATTCCAGTTTGATTAAAAAAATTAAAGAGAACTCGTGTTTATTTGAACCGAAGATGGCCCACATGACCTTCTAAAGATTTTAAAAGTTATCAATTAAAATATTTTAGAATTTCAAATTCAAATACAGCCGCGACGGTTGATGTTCTGAAGAAGAGGACAGCACATTTTACGGTGTGGCTTCGTTCTGACCCAATTCACCGTCAAACGGCATTAAACTAGCATGGCTGTCATGACAAGTGATTAGCTGTGTAAACTGTTAAAACGTCAATCTGTAGAGCCATACAGTCCATATCATCACAAGAACAATCAATGACCAGTTATCAATAAATCTATATAGAGATACCTATATACATTACAGATCTAGATACTTTTGCCTCTGTGTATTTAAGCACTAAAAGTATGTCACTCCAACACGATCACCGTTCTCAATTCTCCACTCAACGGTGCATTGATACAGTCGCTGTATAATAACAGTAGTGCATGTACAAGCTATAGTGTCCATTGGGCGTTCTAACACACCCGGATAATTCCCTCCTTGATCAGCTGCATTCATCATCAGCATTCATATATTTCCACAGCAGTTCAAGAACATGGCAACTACTTCCTCATAACTCTCTGAGAGTAGAACCACCCCGAGCTTACAGTCGGTATTGATTTGGTGATGAATGGAATTATTTGATTGCTTGTCAATATAACGAATATGAAATCATGCCACGATCCTTGATTTTTTTAATTATCGGGTATAACTCCCAGAAATTGTTGACGTATTTGGGACAGTTGGCGAATATCGGAGATACGGTGGCACTGTGCCAATCTAGAATAATGATAGTGAACAACTTCTGAAATACCACCTGAAAAATAATTTGTGAGTTTTCAAATGTCACTATGAACAGAGGTCAGAGAACTTAAATCAGTTTTTTTTATTTAGCGGTATTTTACAAGTATTCAGTTTGTAATTTTGTCATCTTGTCTGAGATCATTCCTGGAGTTGTTTTAGAGTTCAGGTTGATAAAAATGCAAAAGTCCTACAAACCCATTGACCCCATCACACTGTATTTTGCCTGGAGGCAATTATCAGTTGAAATAAATTTGACCTGACAGATAAGTTTGAACCCGTGTTAAAGTAGGAACTGACGTCATGCTCAACTCCCATAATGCAATGTCACGTCAACATTGACATCTCTCGGGAGTTGAGTCCAGTAGTACCGGCTTAAGCCTTAATACCTCGTACTTAACACCATATAATTAACATCCCTGCAGTCAGAATGTTCTCTGCTTTAGTCCCTACAGTTCGTAGTATGTCCCAGTAACGGTGTGGACTCTAGGTCAGCGGTGCTGGAGTATTTGAATGCAATGTTTAGGAGATACCAATAACACGTCAAGCAGTATTGAAATACAAGGGGAGATTTAGCAGCAATATATACGCCCTGGTAATACTCAATGAACAAAATAAAGTTGGTAGTCACGTGACTGTCAGGGCATTTTCTAAATTAACAACTCTTTGAAATCTTAGAAAACATGTGTTTGATAAATATGCCTACTGACTTAATAGTTTGTACATAACTTGTGTGAACATGTCTTGGTGATTTACGTATGTATTTTCTAAATGCGGCAAATATTCTTTCTTTGGGAAGCAAAGACATCGCTTTAGCAACAGCCATAACGACGGTGGACAGGAGAGCAAACTTCCTACATTGAACCATAGGCATATTCGAACCGAGATCTTCGGTGTCATGAGCGAACCCTTTAACCACTGGACTACCCAATCGTTCGACGAATAGTAACACAGGAACATTATTCACGAAGTTACATGTTGTTACAGCGTATCAATTATGAAATGATACAGTGCCTAAGTGAGTAAGTTTTTGTCAAATAAATCAGAGCTGATCAGCTTAATATAAGATGAAAGTCAAAGATGACTTTAATCGTATATATTACCTCTTTGGTCAATGCATTGACATACCAAGGGTCATAATCTGGCGAATCTGGGATTTGAACCCATGATAGGAGGACCCTGGCTTAAGGCGCCTTAGGTAAGTGAGTTGTGATTTGCGCCACTTTTGACTATACTCCAGCAGTATCACGGCGGGGGCAGAAATGAGCTTCACAAATCGTAGACGTGAGAGGAATCGAACCCCGTTGATCAGCGTGACGAACAAACACCTTAACCACTATGTCACCCTTCCGCCCCTGTAGTGCAAGAAGGGACGTCTATATGTGGCACTGATTGTCTCAGAAGCCCGACTCCAGGAATGACAAAAGTGTTGCTATGGGAATATCGCTCTTCCGGTAATGCCATTCTGATTGAATGGACTACCCACCAACGACAAGCGACAATGACAATACTGTAAGTATTGACACATGGGACTGGGGATTGACCCTGTGTGTCACATGGTCTAATGAGTTTCCAGTTCACGTGATACACAACATGTTCTAATTATAAGATGATTGCTACCAACATTTCGGGGCACATCTTACCATCGAGGCAATCAAGTTCTCCCCATTGGAACATACAGTCAACTTCATTCCATTCAAATGCAAAACAATGGCAGTGTGTAATTATTGCATGTTAAGTGCCGCTCTGTTACTGCATACACTAAACCAGTGTGTGGTGTTTGTAACACATTCCGAGACAAATAAATATAGCCACATCACCGAATATTCAAAGAATATTGAAGTTTCCTTCATTTGGTGAGAATGCACCACAATACTCTTTATCTGAATGAGTTACAACACAATGGTATACTGCCCACACCAACATGTCCCTGCTTGCATATCTGTACACCCGTGTGTACATCTACTGTACACATGTGTACACCTGATATGCATATATGTATGTATCTCATAATTTTAGTCCAGATCATACCCATTGTCGGTATGTAGATCCGGGTAATCAATATCCATTCCGAATGGTATGAACATAAAAAATCAAATGCATTCAATATACCTGTATCAAGAAACCACAAAACGATCCTTGGTAGTTGGTCATTACTCACCTTTGTTTAAGAATTCAACCAATCCGACTCCAGAGAGAAAATTTGGATGTTGTTATATAATGCCATAAAACATGGCATACAATCATCACAGGGTACAATGCAACATATAGACATAAATGCCATCCTCCACATACAACAGACTACGTATATCCAAACGTATCCTGGCTATACAAACCGAATACGCCGCCATTAACAATCACGGCCATTTTATAATTTCAGCATCTGTTGAGTACAGGGCAAGACGGGCCAAATACAAACGGGCATATGAATATTAATCATATGTAACGACATACACAATCAATGCAGTTATATTCGTTTAGTATATAATCTATAGAGTACAACGAAAAATATACCCTATATACCGCCAACAACACTCAAGGAACTTTACAAGGAGTACATAAGAAACTATACCCTATATTCCGACATAAACACTCAAATCCACTCAAAAGGGAGTACATAAGAAACTACACCCTATGTACCGACATATACACTCAAATCCACTTTACAAAGAGTACATAAGAAACTATGCCCTATATACCGACTTAAACACTTAAATCAACTTTACAAGGAGTACATAAGAAACTATACCCTATATACCGACATAAACACTCAAATCCACTTTACAAGGAGTACATAAGAAACTATACTCAATATACCGACATAAACACTAAAATCCACTTTACAAGGAGTACATAAGAAACTATACCCTATATACCGACATAAACACTAAAATCCACTTTACAAGGAGTACATAGGAAACTATACCCTATATACACTCAAATTCACTCTACACTGAGTACTTAGGTAGATAGACCATATGTAAGGCCATAAACAATAAATCATTAAAAGTACCTTCACCATATTCGACATGGAAATAAAGTATTCGATATAGCGCCATGTCCACTCACCTGGTCGTACACTGCATCCAGCTATTTGTATCCATAGAGTGTCCCACGACAAGGTCTAATATAACACCAATACACTCACCTAGACTGTACATCGCAGGTAGTATATCCCCACGTATCCACAGATTAGGGGCTGACTCGCTCCACACCCACACATACTCACCTGTAATGTTGGAAATATTCCTTTGTATCCATGTACCACATTGTTTGGCCTCGATATACTGCCACAAAGACTCACCTGGACTGAAGACTGTAGATATATCCTTCTGTCTCCATGGAATACAGGGCGATATAGTCCCCGATATACAGCTGTTCCCCCACATTGCTGTTGGACATCATATTTAATCCGGCGGGGTCAGCTACAAAAGAAGAAAAATATTCATTCACCTGAAGAAAGAGTAAGCATATACTCCGAAACGTTGTGTTTCTCATAATAAAGAAGTTGACATCCATATATTCTCTTCCTTAAGAAAAAAATAGTTTCATTCTTTTTTAATAACGATAATAATGATATGATACTCATGATAAAAGCCACTTTAAAAGATTCCATACTAATTTGCATATTATTACCATGGTCACCAGATCAATGTGGATTCTCATCTCCAGGGAGAATACTAATTAACTAAACTGTTCGGCGTGCTACGGTTTTCAATATACATTGCCATCACTTCCTACCGGGTGCCCATTCTCTGCATGAATATTATGCGCAAGTGTTGCTAAGGCATAATCCCACAACATGAGAACTATAATTGATGTACATATTCATCAACAAAATGGGACCTTAAAACGGGACCTTAAAACGGGACCTTAAAATCTACATGTATTTGTCATAATATTACAAAAGCATAACATCATAAAACTGAATTCTCATTAATAGTAACATTTCGCCCAGCAACAGCCCACAGAACAACGATTATACAAGGATTAACACAAATTTTATCAAGATAAGTACAAACGGTTAAATAATTATGAACTTACGTCAAGTAAAACATGATCAAAAGATACCTAATACAGCTCATCACTATCCAATTGCTTCTGAATCGCTGAATCTCACGATTTGTAATCCGTTTTTACAATTCATAACAAGATCAAATAGTATGATGGAAATACAGAATCTCCTAACCTGAGTTGTAAAATACATGTTAAATACCTCCTAAATACCGCCTAAACTCCATTCGCTAACTCTAAAGACCACGTAGCCATCTCGAAGAGCTCCAACAAAAACCCCTTTCACAGAGAACATGTCGACAATCAGAGATGGACGGTCTATGGCTCGCCAGCAGACAGGCGATAGTAACGTCGAATTCACATGTAAATATCCGGTACTAAAGTCTACATCGACCACGTCTCATGCTTCGTCTTCAACATATACAACAATACGTACGTCTACTCGGCAGCTCAAAACACTTTACGACAGGTAGCGACAGTCTTGGTGATGCGTCAGTGGACATCTTGGAGCAGCCCTGATTTCTCTTATTTGCCAGAGACCAGCAGCGAAGGCGTAACCAGGTCAATAACAATATTTTCAATGATTAGCTGTATTAGGATATGTACATGTGCACCCTCGTCTGTGTTTTGAAGACTAAACTGACGCTAAAGCAGTTAGTGGTGGAGGTTTGTGAGATCGTGTCAGCAGAGAGATGTAAACCTCTGAGCAAAATAAATATGATTAAAACGTCCTTGGAGGCGCTGAACCTAGTCGGTTCTACCCCTGAGTCCGCCTCATTGACGGGGGCTCTTTAGGATAGAATGGTGGCTGATTGCAAAGCGAAGGCTTTTGAAATTTGAAACACGAGGTAGAAGCAAGGGGAGCATGGTCTCTGCATTTATTCCCATCAAACCAACGTATTTACAACCCTCTTTTGACCCGCCTATAGGATTGTTGGCATAAATGAAACGGAGAGTAATTATGTTTGAGAGTTTATTTGAAATGACGCTTGACTTAACATCATTTCTTTAAACGACCTGTCACCTTACACCAACGAAAGACATCAGCAGAAGAACAAGAAACACATATATATGTCCATTATTGTGAAACTGCAGTGAGCAAGAGACAGGCTTCGTTGATCAATAACTCTCCAAAACTGAAATGAGCTAACACCGAGGGAGACACGGATAAACGTCAAAGCATGGCCCAAAAAAGAAAACCAATTTAGCAGAATTTTTTAGAGCAATTTTTAGAAACACCCTTTCGTCTGATGTCGCTTCATATACAAGAAACTGTTTACTGTGCTATGAAACAGGACGTATGATACATCGGTTACTTCTGTCTGCACAGCCTTATTACCACGGAAACCGGCGCATACCATCCCCTTGCCATTGCGGGACGTTCTCATAGATGCGTCATGGAGCTATTCGCCAACGTATATTAATACTACAACGGTAGTCGGTCGATTGCTTGTTTATAATCTGATTGTCAGTTTATATATATAGAAATCAATACTAAGAGATGTTATTTTGTTGCTATATTTGATGGAGGAGTATATCCTTAGGGTAATTACCCAGTCGTGGTAATGTATGTGGCACGTATTGGAGGCTGTGCCTCTATTGTGTGAATAATATGAATTGTTGATTACAGTACAGCGGGACAGAGGGAAATATAAGATATCCATATAAGGTAAATCGGAAAGAACAATGAAGAACAAAGCGGGTTTGTTTCACGATAAAATATTGTTCTATCACGACGTCATTTCTGGAGATTCGACTATGCCCTCGGAACTTGATGGTGTCATATATTGAAGGACGTTATTTTTGAGAGGGTACTGTCTAGAAAGTTGTTCTCATAGATGTAGATGGGCTACGCAGATAAACGCGGTGACCAAACGATCGCATTCAAAAGTGGGAGAGATATGACAATCGGTAATAGGTGAAAAGGAACAGATGATCGACTTGAGGATTGTGAGAATATGTTGGAAATACCTAACCCCCCTGTTCGTAAAATGGACATTTCCGATGTCGGATTCTATTCAAGGAGTCATCATAAATTGATTAAAATTTGGTAAATATTTTAAAAGCTTGTACATTTTATCAACATCCTTAAAGAGGCTGTACATGATATTGATATCTCATATAAGACATAAATTGTTTATCGGACAATAAAACAATATAATTTTATTGTAAGATAAACCTCCACTCGTCGTTTATTTCTTAAGTAAGACACCAATGGGTTGTTTACGGTAGGGTGTGTTTACGTGAATATTACAACAGCATCGCAAAAAGCCTTAGGAAGGAAAATCTAAAAATGGATATCGACATTGGTAAAAGATATGAAATATGGTTAATCAGTTTAACACTTGGAGTGAGTTGGGACTTATTCGGAATCTGCAGTAAGTGGTCTCCGTTAGGTGCACTTACACTGAAACATTTTACGTCGATATCCGAAAGAGAATTATCAATAACTGGTCCCATTAAGATGTCCATAATGACATGACACAACGCCGCAACACTCAAGCACCTGACCATGTGTGCCCTCATGCTAAGCGTAGAAGAATGTCCTCTCTATATATGTCTTCATGTATTGTTGTACCCTCTTGTATCATTGTACTCTCTTCTGTCATTGTACTCTTGTATTATTGTACTCTTGTATTATTGCACTCTCTACCTTGTTTAATCTCATGTATTGATGTGCTCTCTTCTCTCACACATGAATCTAGAACTCGTCCTTTCTGTATTTTTAATGAAGTCATTCTAGCAGGCATTGATTACTTGAACATCAACAAAGTCAATGTTGTGAATTGTCAAATCGTCAGATCGTGGTGACAGCCCTGGGATAGACGCATGTCTTGAATACATGTGAGTATTGTTGAACGTCTTCAACAGTTCACAGTACACAAGATCCCCGATCGTTGGTCTGCATCAAAGCAATGCTCGGGGGTTTCAAGTGGCAAACGTCTACGACCTGTGCACCTTTGGGCTTTGCTTCATGCTGAAACGCCGTCATACAATACAACTACTGTTGAATGCCGCGTCAGACCCTTCTCAATCACTGATTCACCCTAGAGAATCCTCACATATTTCCCTGTCAACAACATTCTACGATGTGTATGAAGCAGAAACATACATACATTCAACTATACTACTCAACGATTGTTAGGGGTAGTGAAATACGTCGTACTCCTTACATAACATCGTCATACAAATATCATATAGCAATGCTTGTCGTGGAATAAAGGAATGCAGCTGTCTAATATAGAGCCGTATATATGAATGTGATGAATACTACTCAAAAGAAGTTAAAGAACACCGATTTTTTCTATGATTATAGTTGATCTGTTGTCACGTGAAAAAATCAGGTGTTCTTTAATTGACGTTGGAAAAGTAGACTATACCCACCTTTGATGTACTTATATACCACTTAAAAAGAAGTTAAAGAACATCTGATTTATTTCTTATGATTACAGTTCAACTGTTCACAGTCACATGAGAGAAATCGGGTGTTCTTTAACTTCTTTTGAGTTGTATATACTAAATACATCAACTATGGGTGTGTAGTCTACTTTCAAAGTCAGTCATCATCTGCATAATAGATTCAGGATGATGGATGATTTATCCCCCTCATAAAATCATCCTTTCCTTTGTCTGTGTTGGGTGTCTTTATCCCCCAGCTGACAGCTCATTCCACCTCATTATAAATATGGTGGGTGCAGCTGTTATTTGCATCATAAAATCAACCCAACTCCTCCAATAAAGTTTCTTCTGATTGAAGGCAGGTGTTGTTTCAAGATGATGGCCTCGGCTATATTTGTTGGACTGACTGTGATCTGAGCAAGGATGGAGGCTAATATGCTAGATTCGCAGTCGTAATTGCATAACACGCCAATATAATTCCTCCATCGTCATCTGACGTGCCCGTTGGTTTATAGCTTAAATAACCTACTTAGTCAATATAAACTGCCGGGCAAAAGGAAGTACAGTAAACTACGGTTATAACGAACTCAAAGGGACCACTAATTTAAATTCGTTATAACCGTAGTTCGTTATAAGCAGTTCGTTATAGTCCGATTAGGGCCCTTTGTCTGCCATACATACCCGTGTTCGTGGATGCCACAAAAGCGGATTTCCTCAAACACTGAACTCGCGTGATAAAACTGAACTAATGTCTTGGGCGGCGTTGGGCTCGCTAATTCATCGTCTCCTGGCGGAATTCCATATTTTCACATGGAGTACTAACAGACACATGGGATACGGAACAAAATAGGCAGACTTTGTTTCGGTAATTGAAGTGCCCAAACAAACTACCAAACCCTCTCATTAAGTATATAGTGTCAAACAATTCTTTACTTCATACTTGTGAGAAAAAGTGTTTCACTTAGAATATTATCTGACAGTCCTAGAATCACACAAATAAATATAAAACGTCAAGGCCAGAGAATAGCCAGTCCCAATTTTACGACAGATTCCATGGGGCGTGAAAGTAACAGCAGTAAAAAGTATATGTATGGATCAGGAAAAATCAGTGATGACACCAGGTGTTCGCAAAAGGGAAAGCACGCATTAGGTATTTAAACAAATGCGACATCACGTAACTGCTGAATTAATATACAGCATATTATATGAACCATTATTGCCAGTGCTGTGAAATATCCATAGCCTATCCCCTGGTAGGCGACTTGACAACGCAATTACCTGCATCCAGTGATCATGATTAATAACTGTTTATTGCTATCATATCTATATTCATGGCCGCCTCCGATGCTCACAGATAGGCACACAAGGTCAACAACAGCGGGTGTTTCGGGCGGGTACGTTTCAATATAGAAATGATGTGGAAAGTGAATGTGCACTTAACCAAGGTTGTCTCTCCATCCCTCTGATGACTGCTGCGGGCCCCTGGGACTGCTGACAATGCAGATATTTCCACATGAAATGCATAGTCACATCACAGTGTCAACACGCTACAATGATAACATTATGCGCCGGGAGAACTACCGGAATTCAATTTGCATTTTAGTTTTCTGTACAAAACTGGCAACCGTAAAATACAATATTGTAGTTTGCTAAATAAACAGACGTGATGGTAGCCTTGATAATGTCATATTGAGGACCATTGTCAGACATTTAGCCATGCATAACACACAGAAGAACACTCATATCGTTCTGAAGCACCTACTCGTCCGCTGATGCTAAATCGTCAATGATGTCGTTTGTGACTAAAAAAACGCTAAACCGTCAATGAGGTCGTTTGTGACAAAAAAACAACAACATGTGTTTTTGATTGCCTTCATTAGGCATTATTAAGGTTTGTTTAGATCATCAGCAAAAAGTATGATTAGCAAAAGATGTGATGATCCAAAGTGATCACATGATATGCAGTAGTATTCGTTTGATGTGCAATAACAACCGTTTCACGACAGTGATAGTCGTGATCATCTTCATGATTGCAGTAGAGATGGTAGATTTAGAATAACAGATGTCAGCTTTGATCAAAAGGAGGCGCCAGCAGAGGGTCAAAAGTTAAGTGGATGCAAATTTCACAAATACATCCTGAAGGCAGTGGCAATTTGTATCCCTACATGTCAACCTGACCGACAAGGGGGCGACCTGGTTTGCTGGTACATGTTATTGTGGTCGGTTCCCGTGTACAGTAAACACCATTTTGATCAGACAATGCACGGGGAGGAGAGAGATTAACATTAATCGCCTGGGCGAGATAACGCTACAATTAAAATTCCATGACAGTGCTTTGCAGACCATTGTGAGGTCATCCATACCATGACGTCAAAGCAAATGACATCACTCACTCTGCCACTAAAGTTCATGAGCTGTATTTTCCCACCCAAGACTATGGTTATTACTGTTTACTGGCTGAAGAATTTGGAAGAATGATTTTGGATAACAAGAGAATCTCATCCTCATGTGTTTAGGTATCAAATATATAAACACTTGTCGAAAAAGCCTTTAAACTGTTATTAACGACATGTTAGAGAAATGTCCAAACGGATGTAGGTCGGAGATGTTTACCTTTTTAGTGCTACCAACCATCACGTACGGGTCCGGTGCCTTCGA
Organism: Haliotis cracherodii; assembly: GCF_022045235.1. Classification (NCBI taxonomy): domain Eukaryota; kingdom Metazoa; phylum Mollusca; class Gastropoda; order Lepetellida; family Haliotidae; genus Haliotis; species Haliotis cracherodii. The sequence goes on from NW_027266265.1 coordinate 54,421,453, forward strand.
CAACACAATGAACATACTATTAAATTTTATTATTTACTTCAGCGTGAAGTTGAGAAAAGTGATATTTTCATTGCAGTGAACATAACACTTGATAATTCACTGCAGTGAACATAACACTTGATATTTCACTGCAGTGAACATAATATTTCACTGCAGTGAACATAACACTTGATATTTCACTGCAGTGAATATAACACTTTGACGGAACTATTTTCATACAAGAGTTACTTCCCCTTTAATTGTCTCCCTTTGTCGGAAGTGACTAGCTCTTAAACAATTGTTGACGTTCCTTTTTTTGTTAGTTCCACATTGACAAGGCAAAATAATGACAGATGGACATTTATTAAGTTAATATCACTTCCAGACGTGTATTCAATATTTCAACTGTGTCACTGCCTGACAGCTTATGGTGGGAGGAAAGCCCATAAAGTGATGAAGGCCTTACACGTTTTATACTTTGGAAATGAGCTAACATATGACATCCTTAACTAAACTGACATAGAAAAGAGTCAAATATAGCGACACAACCCTTCCATATCAAATAGTAAACTCTGCAAGTCAGAGTCGATTTACAATTCCGACTATATTCCATCAATATCTCGACAGGGGACACCAGAAATGGGCTTCACACATTGTACCCATGTGGGGAATCGAACCTAGGATTTCGTCGTGACGAGCGAACGCTTTAACCACTCGGCTATCCCTAATTATCCCTCACTAATTACCAAACACTTAGAACGCTGTGACATTGGCATCGTGTGACCACGACCTGATTGATAGCCGCATCCTGTCTTCTACACAGACGGACAAGAAGATGTGGAAATCTCATCAGAGTGGACGAGGGAACCATGATGCCAGCAAGATACCAGAAACGGTACAGACATCAATTACAACCGTATGCGTGTCGGGTTTAACGCCGCTCGCGAAGTATTGAAGTTACCTCACGGCGTGTCAGCGTGTTGTTGGAGGAATGCCGTAGGTGTTGCGGGACGTTCACGCTTGCCGTTGACACTGGCGCCGAGAAACCTAGGATCAGTATCAGGGCGATTCCTGAATTAGAACTCACGATCGTGGGATACTGGCACGAGTAAGGGACACAACTCTGCATGACGAATTGCGACGCACGGGACGACTGGCCACCTGTGTTCTCGTCAAGCACAGGATTTGCAGCTAAGTGGGATTCATATAAATAACACCAGGCAGCTTCATCCAAACACACCTGTATCCTTAATCCTAATGTTGTGATATGGGAACTGATAATGCAGCTTGTTTTATATATCTACAATCTTTTGCGAGGCTTGGATAATACAAATCTGCACTGTAAATCTAATTTTGCACTTTCCCCGATTTTAAATCTACGCCATGAACTTTATCTTGGATTACATCCAGTTTCAAATGTTAGTGCTCTGGAACTAAATCCGTCGTCACGTCTACAAAGTTCAGTATCGTCTGGTTTCACATTATCAGTCAAATCTAAAAGTACAACCGGTTTCAGATCCACAGTGTCAGTCTAATCTGGTTTTTCAGTATGAGTCAAATCTAAAAGCATAACCGGTTTCAGATCCACAATGTCAGTCTAATCTGGTTTCACAGTGTGTGTCAAATCTAAAAGTACAACCGGTTTCAGATCCACAATGTCAGTCTAATCTGGTTTTTCACTATGAGTAAAATCAAAAAGCATAACCGGTTTCAGATCCACAATGTGAGTCTAATCTGTTTTTACATTATGAGTCAAATCTAAAAGTACAACCGGTTTCAGATCCACAATGTCAGTCTAATCTGTTTTTTCACTATGAGTAAAATCTAAAAGCATAACCGGTTTCAGGTCCATAATGTCAGTCTAATCTGTTTTTACATTATGAGTCAAATCTAAAAGTACAACCGGTTTCAGATCCACAATGTCAGTCTAATCTGGTTTTTCACTATGAGTAAAATCTAAAAGCATTACCGGTTTCAGATCCACAATGTCAGTCTAATCTGTTTTTATATTATGAGTCAAATCTAAAAGTACAACCGGTTGCAATCAGGTACGACAGGTACTGCTAGTCCCACCGTATTCCCCATAGCACCGGGTGTCGAGGGTTATGTTGGAAATAAAACGTCGGCGAAATCTACATGATATATATATAAAATATGACAATAAAAGCATTTAAACCCTTCCCATATTCATAAGAAATCTCTTCTCAAAGCAGAGGCGATCGCACTATTCAGACTGTATCATGAATATGTGTTTATGAATCACTTTCAAATATTGATGACACCAAGTGTTCGCGAAGAGGTGAGCATATCCTTCTCCACCGGTGACATCCGTCAACGCCAGAGAATAACCAGTCTCTATTACCTACCGAAACAGATTCCATTTGGCATGAAAGTGAATGTTATATGAATGGATCACAGAACACTGTCTTCATGAACACCCGGAGTTGCCCACCAAGTAGCATGCTGTTCTAAGTCTATAACAGGCACTTCCCTGTTGCCATGGACAAAAACCCTTCGGGATTCCGGGTACGAATATATGTAAACCCCAATCTATGCTCGTCGAAAGAGGCGACTAAAGGGATCGGGTGGCCAGGCTCGCTGACTTGTTTGATGCATGTCATCGGATCCCAATTGCGTGGATTGATGCTCACATGATGTCAATCGTTGGATTATCTGGTCTAAACTCGATATTTACAGACCGTCATGATCTAAAGCTAGAGTTTTGTTGAAAGTACTAAACAGCAAACATAAATACAAACTCGATGACAACATGCCAAGTCAGTATATTGGCTTCATCGATAAATACGTGGGGATTCGGACAAGACAGGTCCCCAGTATCCAGTGCTTGTTACAAGAGCCGACTAAAGAGGAAGAAGAGTTGACGCTCGGTGGCCGAATGTGAGCCATCTTGCTTCGATGTAGTTGACCATTGTTCATGATTTCAGTTATTGGTCTGTTAGGCCAAGAGTCGAACAGGACTATTTCTGACAGGGAGGTTAAACAACATCCACTCCCTCACCCAACATCCCATACTTCCCTGGCTAACTGCAGAGTGTGTTGGGTGTTTTAGCATGCTTTTTTACATGATTTGCTTGGTGTGAACGTTCACTACTTATGAAACCTACGAACACGGTATATTATTGATAAACTTAAGATCATAATAGAATCTTGGTTCAAACCCCGATTAGCAAATTCTTGAATGATGAACACAATATTAATGCCACGCTATATGTGACACTGAAGCATATCAATGTCTACCTTGTGCCTAACATACGATCACACACTAACGCCTGCTTGTTGGTTGAAACTACAAGGGTCATTTCATATCGTGTTGACGTATCAGATGATACTTAACGTAATGTAGTTACGGTTCATTTCAATGATAACAGAACTCTTCAGTTGAACACTCTTCATTACAAAATGGAGATTGTATTATCATAAGCCCTCCTACACATGCACACCTGTTTGGAAAGAACATGTTTTACAAAGTCGTGTTGTGTTTATCAACAAATCTGAACTTTTCTTCCAAGAGTAAAATACGCGCGACTGTTATGGGCCCACGTAGGATAAACACGCACTACGGATGTTTATTGACTGGGGCTGTTGAACTTCTAAGATAAAAAATGAAATTTCAACACGTATAAAGCAACGGAATGCCCTTCACACAGCGTCTTCAAAATAAGAGGTTGATGAATAAAAGATCAATGTGAAAAAGGTACTGATGTAATAATCTATAGGAGCATATGTGAGAGAATAAGTCTCAGCCTTTCTCGCTGCTTGATGATGTTTGAAATTTTATGCGAGTGCTATTGACACAACTTCAGAGGACGGTAGACAAATCGATCAATTCCAATCCATAATCAGTAAAACCATGTATCATTGAAGCTCTGATCTTGCATTTCGTGGTTTTCACGTTTCAAACTTTGGATTTCAAACTCTGATATGATCTTATTGAAAGTATGTCTTTAGTTAATGCTACTAGGCTATCCAATAATGAGAACCTACTGGATGCATAAATATCAACTACAAAGTTATTATCACCACAATTATCATTGGCTTGTAATCACATACGCCCAACAGCAATACTGCCATGCAATGAGTTTTGAACCAATCTTGAACTGTGTGCTGTGTGGTTCAATATATTCTGGTGCGTGATATTGACTTGAATAACCTTCAATATTCCTAAACAATGAAGGTGGCTTTTTTAAGTTTACATCACTTGTGACATCAATTACAGAACTAAGTCGTAAGACTTCCACTGCTGGGGGTTCATACTATGCCAAATCTTTAAACCGTCCATCAACCAATGGCGGTATGAAAAAGATGAAAAAAACCTAAATTTTAGTTTTTATGTTTGTTTACTTTGGTAAAAGCCAGGTATAGGTAGCACTAATGACTGCATGAATCTCCAGCCTGTGTCAACATTAACATCAATATTTGCGTGATTGTTTTTAAATTCCCATCGATTTACATTTTTTAGCACCAAAATACGATTCGAATCTCGCTACAGCTTTGACGCTTAACATCACTTATATATCAGGGACATCTTAGCTGTTACATATTGACCCCATGTGCATACAAACAGCTATATTGTAGAATGACTGCGTTCGTGAGTGAGTTCATGAGTTTGTGAGTGACTTCGTGAGTTATCAAGCATGCTCTTTCTTCTAAGGTTTCAAAGAGCGTCATACGACAATTGCTCAGAAGTTGTTTGATCAGGGTTACAACATTCAAGGTCTCAGTAAAGCTTTTAAAAAGTTTTATGGTAGACATGTGGAGGACATTTCCAAATTTCACGCATCGGTGACAAAAATAATGTCCGATGCCATTCCTTATTTAGACTTGTTCCATATGTTCCCCTGTTTTTTTCAGGTGAACAATTGACTTGCCTGTGCATGTGTTTGTAACGGGTGCCACCAATGGGACAGGATACGCTCACCTTCCAACGAACACCTGGTATCATAACTTTTTGATAGTGATTCATAAACACATGCTCATGACAGCCGGAATTGTACAATCGACTCTGACTTAATGCAGAGATTACTATATTGGATATGGAAAGGGTTTTGTGGCATTATTATTATTATTATTATTATTATTATTATTATCATTATTATGTTTATTATTATTATTAGAGCGACAGGTCCATTACAGTCCCTGATAACACGGGAAGTATTCTTTGATGTTACGCGTCCTATGGATGTTTAATGGTCCAAAAGAACGTGGTAAATCCGTTGTTGGTAACGACGCTGTATCTAATGTCACGGTGATATGGCAAGTGTTAAAGGCACTGCTGATGCCAACTCGTAAAGGTTTATTCAGTAGCCGCTGAAGCGATCTAAATCCCGATTTGTATCAAATATGCATAAAGGCTTCCCCCTTTGTGGATGCTGGAGGCTGATATATTCGACTCCATCCCTCGTCGTACAGTAACGTTCGAGGTATTGGCCCCCACGCCCCAGGAGCTTTAGAGGCTCATCAACACACGAATTTCGTAGCATTTCTACAATAGTAATCGATATGTTTTTAGGATAAATTGAATTTTGTTGAACTATTATGACTTAGTTTGGAGAGGAATTGTCGGGTATCAAATTGAAGACTGTGACTTTAAGATCTGATGCTGTAGAAGCTCGACGATCGAATCATCAAATTTTCAATCTATTTCTTTCTTCACCTTGGTAATAAAATATTGATGTGCGTTTCTCATGATTTCCCATATCTGACTGGATTTATGTTCAGGAAATGGTTAATAGAATTGATAGAAAAGATGACATTATATGTGATAGTCGGTCATTTCATTCATGTGTCTCATGCCTGTCCGTCATCATTTTGTGTAAAATAACCAAATATGAGAATTCGCTGACTAAACGTCAAAAGAGTGAAACTAACACTATGATTTGTGCCCTTAGCGTCTGACCCAATCTGCTTTGCACATTTCCTATATCGAATGATCCTATGACCTGTGAATAACACTTCCTTTCGTAATGTAGAAAGGCCGTGCAATTTACACATGTATAAAATAAATAAAACTATTTTTTATTTAGATACCCTCTTGGTGTTAGAAATCGAAATGACGACTGATCTACAGGGGGAGTTGTATAAACGAAAGCTAATTACAAACATGGATTGAGGTTAGATGTCATAGTTGATGTAAGTAATGTGACTCTTTTAAACAACCTTTAAAAAACAGTAATAAAAATCTGATGAAATAAACAGAATGTGTACCTCAATTATTTATTATCTTAAGTTATGAAGAATGATAAATTATATTTAGATATATCTGTAGACCATCCGCTTATATTTAAGCTACTCTGCCCGACGTCAATCTCCCCTTCCTACCAATTTGGATTACAACTTTAGAATTATTATGGATGCTGTCGAAGCGTATGCTAAACATGGGTCAAAAGGAACATGTGCCCGTTGAATGTCTTTCAAAGTGATGTTGTCTTTGGCAGAATGCACAAACTTAAAAGATGAAACGGAATTGGAATAAACCCATTCTGTCCCAACCAGCTGTCATCCAAAGTCTCGTGTAGGGAATCTGCCCAAATCATGCAAAATAGTATTATCAAGTTTTGACTTGACTCTAAAACCTGAAGACATATCCATTCCTCTTTGTACGTGATTCCAAAACTCCATAAAAATCCGTACGAAGAGATATATATTGCTGGGTTCCGCAAATGTACCACCAATTCTCTCTCTCAAAGGTTAACCATAATTTTTAACACAATCAAAGAAGGACTTTCTTTATATTCACAAAACATATTTGAGACAAGTGGAATAAATAACTCAAAACGGATTAGCTTGACTTTTTGCAATTTCAGAAAAGAACCAAATTCAATTCTGTCAAAGTATTTGATTTTTCCACCTTGTGCATCCCTATCCTACATGACAAACTTAATGAAAAACTTCATTCCTTGATCCATGTTTTTTTGTTACAAAACGTTGTGTACACAGATACAGTTACTATCTATATTCAGAGATTCAGGACAATTTGTCAAAAATGAAAGCAAACGCCATCTGAAGTTTACAATGAAGAAGACAAAGTGTGAAATGCTGGACTTCCTAATTGATAACATCTATGTAATATATTGGGTAAGCTATTTTGGCAAGAAGTAGGCATCCTCATGGGCACCAACTGTGCTCCCCTTCTTGCGGATCTGTCTCTTTATGCATATTTCGGAATTTCTGCTCGGATTGGCAAAGTCTAAACAAGGTATCATCACTATTTGATAGTGATTCATAAACATGTGTTCATGATATAGTCGGAATCGAACAATCGACTGCTTTTAGCAGAGATTTTTTTAAGAATATAGACAAGCCTTTGTCGCTTTTAAATGTGAATCACTGTGAAATAGTGATGATACCAGGTGTTCGGGACAATGTGAGCGTATCCTGCCCCACCGGTGGCATCCGTCACAAACACATGCAAAGGCAATTCATGTGATTCGAAAAGGCACGGTAACACATGGTACGCATCAAAATAAGGATTTGCTTCGGACATCATGGAAATGATGACTCCACATGTCTACCATTATTAAGGCTAAAAACGTGAATAGCTGCCTATGCTGTGGAACACTGGTTCGTTTAGTCCAGACTCGATTATTTACAATCCAGCGTGATATACCTGGGATATTAGCGAGTGTGGTGTAAAACAATATCGCTAATGAACTCTTATTGCAGTTAAGAGTTAATAAATAAATGACTCCGTTGATAAATTGCATTAGAGAGGAGTGGGCTCTGACGAATAAGACACAATTTCCATTCGTTCTAATCCAACTGTCTGCTAATTCTCTTGAAATTATATATTAATCTATCAGTTTAGAATTACCCTATTTATACAGAGGTTTCACACATGGGGACGCAAACTTCCAGACAACATAGTTCCCCATCAAAACGTCCAGATACCACGTTGCATAAAATAGTTTGCATTTTCACGAAAAGAAAGGTTATTGGTACACATGGTTTTATGTGTAGATATTAACAGCAGAATGTTTCACGGATGCAATCAAGATCTGAGTTACCTCTGGGATGTCAAGAGTGAGTGAGTATGGTTTTACGCCTCTAGCTCTATCACGGCGGGGACATCAGAAATGGGCTTCACACAGTGTACCCATGTGTGGAATCGAACCAAGGACTTCGGTGTGACGAGCGAACGCTTTGACCACTAGGCTACCCCACCGCCCCTGGGAGGTCAAGAGGAATAATAATTAGCACTTAAAGACATCAAGCACTATGTACATGGAAGCTGGTACTAACGCCACATCACCATTAGTATCGAGTTAAACCTTTGTTCAGAAATATCATGAATAACTTTGGTCACCTACTGAGCTCTAACCCATCCTTGAGTCATGGGTTTAGGTGACCTAAATTACTCCTTTCATCTAAATGGTCATTATTCATTTCAAAAGTGATTAAATGACAATTTTAACCCAAGGCCCATATATTTTTCAATTTAAACATGTAACCAGCAAGATATGCCTGGTATAGAGGGGAAAACGGCATACAAACATATTCACTTTAGGAAGTATACATTTGCTACATTATATATCAAATCGATCGATACTTTTAATTTTAGGGTTGTGTGTTTCGCAATGCCACGTTAATTAATTGGGTTTATGGTTTTATGATATCCATCAATGTGTTGTCACGCTGTATAGCATACCAATGGATTTGTATAGACATTTATTAAATTTGCTTATACTGCTTAAAACTTCGTAAACGATTTTTGTGAAAGGTTTCACATTTATGTTGTTTGTTGTACTAAGAAACTTTACAGCTGCATTCAATCGAGTTGTTACCGGACAAACCAATGGGTGAAAGCATGAGTACCGATTCACGCCGTTGGAGTACCAGGACACCACCCGATTCATTAACGACCAGCATAGGTACCTGGGGACCTACATTCCCGCTGGACTCCCTAGGGAGCTAACCTATATTTCAGTTGATGATTTGTTCATTAATTGATAAATGTAGACAAACAGTCCATGACATTTGGGGGGCACGGATGGCCCAGTCGTCTAAGGCCCCGCAATTAGCTGTGCAGAGTTGCGTCCCTTGGGCACGCCAGAAACCTATGATTGTGGGTTCGAATCCCGGTTCGCCCCGATTATGTTTCTAGGTTTGTCAGCACCATACCCGTGCTCGTGGGTTTCACCGAAGTGGTAAACGTCTGAGACCTGCAACACTTCAGGATTTCCTCACACATTAAGCTGACATGCCGCGATATAACTGGAATACTGTCAAAGCGGCGTTAAACCCAGCTCACTCACTCATTCACTCACTCACTCCGTGACAGTTGAACAGTACAAGACAGAGGTAACTACCCCAGAACGACCCATGTACCAGTTGTTGTTTTTTCCTCAAGTAAGTTTACAAACAAAATCCTATTTATTCTTAATTCACGATATATCAACGACACATAATGCGGTATTAAAGGATAAATGTCTTTTAAAAACTTTCGATTTGTTTTCAACATAAAAGCCCATACGCATTTTGCAAAACACCTTTCGCCTGTGCGAAATATCCTGGTCAATTTTAATTAGACCTTAACTGAAAATCAATATAATCAAACGAACCTGAAACGGGATATCTTCACAGAAGGTGTCCGAGCATATTAGAATAACATAATGCGGAATACTTAATGTCATTGAAACCACACAGAGAAGACCGAGGATTTTAGAATAAACGAATTTTACTTAATCCAAAACGTGGAATGATGATTGTCACTGACACTAGACACAGAATGCCTGCATAGACTCATTAGTTGGAGTTCAGTTTTCAGGTTAATCTTAATATTAATAGACATCTGAGCACATCGATCTATACATAGTCAAGCGTTGGTGTCGGGCTTCGGGGTCCCGCGAGGGAAGGGCTTGGCATGGTTGTTATGGAATACCTCATTGTACAGCATAAAATAACAAGAATCGCAGGTTCCATGTGTTAAAGGTGCCGTACCGAAACGAATAGCACCAACGGGAGATAAGCATCTAAATACAGTAAACTACGGTTATAACGAACTCAAAGGGACCACTAATTTTAGTTCGTTATAACCGTAGTTCGTTATAAGCATATGCAGTAAACTACGGTTATAACGAACACGCTTGAAACGAACTGAAGGATATAACGAACTAACTTTTTGGTCCCGACTATTTGCTGCAGTTATGCTGTATATATGCTTATAACGAACTACGGTTATAACGAACTAAAATTAGTAGTCCCTTTGAGTTCGTTATAACCGTACTTTACTGTATACAGCATATATACAACAAATGGTCGAGACTAAAATATAACCTCGTTATATCGGTCAGTTCGTTAAAAGCGTGTTCGTTATAACCGTAGTTTAATGTATGCGAATATAATTAACAATAACTACAGAATGCCATTTAGAAAGCGGTAAAATCTTAAAAAACATTTGTTACACAGATAACAATGATGGTTATGCATGCGCACAGTGGTATTTTCATGCTGAATTTGTTAAGCCTACAACGCTGTGCGAGCGGTTTTGGATTTTACGCCGTTAATGACAGGGTACATTCAAACATTAGAAGAGAATAATAGGCATTTTTAGGTGACAGGTGTATGTGGAATTAAGCATTATATCTACATTATGTACTTGGTACGAAGAAACAACGATACAATACCGAAAAATTAAAAACACAATATCAATAATGAGCGAAAAATGTAATTATGAAAGACAATAATTAGTCTCTCCAAATTTAAATGACATGCATGGTTGGACATTTTCATAATACATCTCCATCTATACGCTTGTATACTGTAACGATAGCATGTTAGCATTGTGAGAATATAGCATACGACATACGCGAGTACAGGCCTTACATATACACGTTACAGTGGTATAATATATACCAGGGTACAGAACAATTGTCGTGAGTGAGTATGGTTTTACGCCGCTTTTAGCAATATTCCAGCAATATCACGGCGGGGGACGCCAGAAATGGGCTTCACACAATGTACCCATGTCGGGAATCGAACCCGGGTCTTCGGCGTGACGAGCGAACGCTTTAACCACTAGGCTACCCAACCGCCACTGCCATGGTGCATACGAATAGTGTTGTTGTATATGTACGAGGGTGCAGCCTCATTACTAAACGGTAAAGAATGTACATATATCACCATGTTGCCAGTGTATATGGTGAGTGTCACTGGGTTGTGAATGGATAAAGATGGAATGTTGTCTACAGGTATTCACTGGTGATGGCTTACGCACAGTAACAGCAGTAAGGAGCGCCATGTCAGATAAGGCACACGTGTCACACACTAAACTAATACAATATACGACGTACTGTCAGCAGCTCTCGTTTCGCACTGGACACACACGAATGCATTATTCAATAGAGACGTCAAACATGGTCCCGCGAGAACTCCATACTTGGTTATTTATACTTCAATAGCTACAATTGTTGAACTGTACAAACGAGAGAGAAGGGAGTTACACCTGTATTCGGTGCACTGCCATCGATGCCAGTCGACATGCTCTCTACCTGTATTTGCCATTGGCAAAGACTTATAGATTATACAATCACAGGTGAAGTGTTCGTAATTTCAACATACCCAACGCTCCCTGCTTGGATACTAGACTATACAACATATTGATGTTTATTAGCATTGCATTGAAAGGAGTGTGTTGTTATTATATGCCTTGGTGTGAGTGAACCTTTGGAAGCACAGCTACATCACGACAAATGGGATTCAAACTCGTACTTACATGCCTTGAATCATATGGGCTGACATGCAAATTAAATTACCAAGAAGAATGTTTATGTCGTATGAGATCCATGTTGCATTGTGATAAAAAGTTCAAATCTAATAAACTTATTAACAGTATCACGGGAGAATAGTGATAAAAAAATGTGTAACATCAAAAACATAATGTCATCATGTATATGGGTTTACCTTCATCATTGTCAGTGATCAGAGTACCAAGGGGAGATAGGAATTATTGTTTAGCATGCTACTCCAATACATCTGGGAAATGCTTGTGCACCTCCAGCTGTACAATAATATAAGTAGATATAATGTTATTAAGACCTTAGTTAAAAGAATTGATTGACTCGGTTCCCACGAGCATGTACAGTGTGTCTGTGATGTTATATAATACTCCCACAAGAGTCACAAAACTTTGTCCAACTTATAGTTTACCTACCGACTTGTAAACTCGACGTCAGGTACAACACGTGCTGTACGTGCCTACATTCTCCGGGCGGTAGAAAATCCGTTCGTTACCTCCTCAGAAATATCACAATTGTAAAAAAAAGTCACACAAACATAGGCGTTAAATTTACATCCCAAACTCAGCAATGTTGTGACTTGATCACTACTGAAGTCATCTCTTTTGCCACAGGAGGAATCGAATTTCACAAATTGACGAGCGGCCAATCAAATCAGCCCGGCAGATGGCGCACCAACAGAAAAGGGAAACGACTGGAAATCGCTCATCAGCCAATCAAACGAAACAGCCAGTCCATTACTACCAACATTCATCTCAGGGTTGGTAGGCTTTTCACAATCACAAGGAATGTGTCTAACGCAACAATTACTAGCTTACTCGCATCGCTAATAGCAGTGGAGTTGGAGCAACACGGTGCGTGCTGTGGGCGCCCAGGCTCGCCTGCCGTGTGCTTTGTTTCATCAATCGAACATGGCCGACTCGTGGGACTGGTCATAATTGTGTTGGTGAATTAATGCCGCTTCACTGTTTGTGATCTGTTAAGTATCGTCATATCATAACAGATATCTAGGGGAATTTATCAAACAAAAATTGCGTGTGTGTTACCACAGGCATTTCACAGCATCGATCCGTGTTAAGACTGCGGATGTTCTTATGAGATTGGGTGTGTTAGGTAGTTAGGCGAGACAGTAAAAGACCACTTACTGACTGGATTCATCTTTTCAGTGGAAGTCAAGCTGGGAAATAACTGAAGAATCCAATACACTTTGGCAAATACTCTATGTTTAATATGGGATGTCCTATCAAAAGACAAAGAACAGCACTTTTTTTTCAGTGCCACTCAAACGTTAACTGGACAATGCATAGGACGTGTCGATACGAATCTCTCTCTAACAGTGTGTTCCTATCGCGTGTACTTTCTGCATTGATCGTGTTTCGTGTTTGCTAGATGCTACCAATCATTTCAAATGAAATCATCTGGACACTGTTTCTGAGTAAGGAATAGATTAGTTCATTATCAACTCCAATGAATATTGGACAGTTGGCGTCTTTCCAGGTAATAACTACACACGAGCTCAGCCTGTAGAACTCGGTACCTTTTTAAAATAAACATTGTGACGACAAAGTTAATACGTATATGTAAACCAACCATGAGAACAATTGAATTAAGAAAAGGATAAAATTCAAATACAAATGCATGTTTTTATTTAACCTCACGTCGACTCTGTCCTCATTTCTACCTTACATTCTACTAGAAAATAACAAATATATTTATAAATATTAATGATAGCTACTTTAACTTTAAGTTTTACGCGTTTCTTTGTAGAATATGAACCTTTAAAATGTCTTACGTCAGTGAGAACACCTTCTATCATCACTATTTTATTGTGATTAACAATCACACCGATTCCGACTATATCATAAGCACGTGTTTATGAATCACTATAAAATAGTGATGCTACCAGGTGTTCGCGAAAAGGAGGACACATCCTGTCCCACCAGTGACACCCATCACAAAAACATGCAATGGCAAGTCAACTGTTCACCTGAAAAAAACCATGGGAAGATACGATACAAGTGCATCAGACCTTTTCACTGAAGGGTCAAATTTGGAAATGTCTAAAAGCAGCCATTGGTAATATAGCTCTTATGTACAAATTAATTTAAGGATGAATAGAACTGAAGACAGTTCTCTCTGTTTATTGAGTGTGTGAGTGAAGATTGCGAACAACCGCAGTCGGCAATATTTTAACCAGTCATGACGACCTGTAAATATTCTAGTCTTTACCAGACAAACCTGTCACTGAATTAAAGCCTCAAAACCATTTCTATATCATAAGAAATTTCTGCCACATCTATAAGCATGTATTTATGAATAACATGAGAAGCGATCAATGAATCGGGGTACGATGACTACCAATGCTCTGTACTCTGTTCTTACGACAAGCATATCATGGGGTGCTGGAAATCTCTTCTTCCGCGGAATGTACAGTGAGCCTGTTTATTGCGGAAGTGATATAACTAAGTCCCTGTCACGGCGGGAATTCCTTCTCCGTTGATTTACTTGCCTTGTCAAGAGGTACATAAAAACGACAACACCTTTCCTTATTCATAGGAGATCTCGAGTCGATTGTACGATTCCGACTACTAGAATATGAACAGTGTTTATGAAACACTGTCAAACAGTGATGATACCAGGTGTTCGCGAAAAGTTGAGCGTAGCCCGCCCCACCGGTGGCACCCGTCACAAACACTTGCAAAGGCAAGTCAAGTGTTCACCTGAACAAACACGGGAACGTATGGTACAAGTAAAAATAAGGAATTGCATCGGACATCATCGGAAATCTTTTCAAGAAATGATTTAAAGTGTTATATTTATTACAAGAGGATAAAATTACTTAGAGGCGCAAATACGAAATGCATACAGAATGCTTAGGATATAATGTTTGGTGGTTTAATAAATAACATTGATTTCGTGATCATATTTCGTGATATTATTAATCATATTTCACATAATATCAAGTACAGCTAATGGCGACAAAAGACGTTTATCGTTTGTTCATTTGGGTAGATTTCTCAGTTAGTTATAGTTATGAAATAAATATGATACAACATGCGTTTTTCCGTATTTGCCTCCAGAGGCACTGGAATACATACAAGGCGGTTTGTTATTAAAGTCTGACGGGAGTCAACTCAAGTATAATGCACCAATCCATCTTAGTCGTTTAATCACATTCAGTAAAATAGTACGGCATGGGCACGATGTGAAAGAACATGCTATGTCAATAACGTTCCAAGAGAAAAAGTATTACTAACTCACCGTACTGTGAACACGAACTTGACAAGATCTTATCAGAATAGTTTCTGTACATACAGGTGAAATTGGTTAAAGACTCCACCAGATTGACATTCACAGGACACAGAATGGTATCACAAGTCGTCATCAGTCAATCCAGCTCTAAACACAATACAAACACACATGTCGCATTCTACACCAGTCTGAGTCACGTTAAGATTCAGATTACAATAGGTCTTCACCAACCAAGGCGATGGAGTGAGTCAGGAGAGTTCTTATGATTATCGAAAAGGTTTTGTCGCTTGTATTTGATTGAAACAACATTTCATTCATATCTTTCGAGATTCGGGTAAACGGTATTTCCCTGCTGTCTATGAAGAACAACCGATACCCACGATCCGTAACTGCATGTTATGTCTGAAAGTCCTCTTTCACATTTCCTTGCAAACTAAACTGATCGAGACGTTAAAACAAGTGGTTGATAGTGCAAAAGTAGACAAAGTAGAAGATTGTCTTCCACGTCGTATCCAATTGTCCAGCCATCTCAGACAAGCCAAGCAACATTTAATCGCCATTAACGGCATAATGAAGTACCTAGATAATGACGTTCAAGTATCCCCACGAGGCAATAATATGTGATAGACACCATCGTTGAGATATACAACGTACCAATGACACTGGAACGCCTCAATGAACATTTTGTATCATCAAAAAGTGGCTTCCATGGAAGATATCGCTTGGGTGAGATCAAAAAGTTGCATCACAAAGCTTTGTAAACCATTGTGACGTCATCGGTTACATGACGTCACAATACCATTAAAGTTGTTATTAGTTATTCTAGCATGAATTTGGAATTTACTCGATACTGATTGTTGAAACAGAGGCTATTAAATGACAATAAATCCACTCTGATTGAAACTGCTGGTTTGACGGCCTAACCACCGCGGAAGCTAGTATTTATAGTATAGTACTATTTTCAGTCATTGTCGGTAGGCAAATTGAAAGAATTATATCTACAATTACAGGTTACAAAATGCACAGATGCGTTTCTACAATATTCAAAGGATGTGTGGCAATACATTTCGTGCAGAAAACACGATAGAAATCTACAGAGGGAAGGTAATTACGTTTTGGAGACAACAGAGCGCTTGGAATTTTGGCGCTTTTCTATATACGACTGTGACGTCATATCTTTGAGCGATATGACGTCATAATGGTGACGCGCGACGTAGAACGAGGGCCTTCCAAAGCTTGCTTAGTTTTCTTTAGCTTACCAAGTTGCCGTGCTTATATGCTTTCAATGCCTGTCATATGTTCGAGTGAAGTAGTACGGTGTAAACAAACTGCTTGAGTATATAAAGCGCCATATTTTGTTCGGTGATTCCATAATTCAGATCGACAACCTACTCAAAACACTGGACTCGACCCATGCCGCTTCACTCAATACATTTGCTAACACCAAAGAGTTCGCGATTATTTAGTCATGGTAGAATGGAGATAAACATACTGTGTTTTCAATGTAGAGCTAGGTTACCTGAAGATTTAACCGCGCTAAATGTGTTTGTTTGTTGTTTAACCCCGCTCTCAGCAATATTCCAACTATATGACGGCGGTATGTAAATAAGCGAGTCTTGACCAGACAATCCAGTGATTGATATCAAGAGCATCGATCCACGCAATTGGGATACGATAACATGCATCAACCAAGTCAGCGAGCATGACCGCCCGATCCCGTTAGTCGCCTCTTACGACAAGCATAGGCGATATTTGCAGCAAGCATATGTTGTTTACAGACTGAAAAGTTGTGGATGATTTGGGATGCTGAAAAGAATCTCATCCCCGGAGAGTTGAACTGTTATCGACTCAAGTTGTTTGTATGATATCAAAAACACTCGGTGAGATTCTCAGTATTTACTCCGTAACACTCTGTTCTTCTCTTTTCACTTAACACGTATTAACGGGGTTCATCTATGTAGCTATATAGCTATGTTTAATTATGGCTGCAAATGGAATTATACCAAAAGTCAAAGTGTTGATTTAGGATATGCTAGCGGCGACAGTAGACGGGAGTGCAATAACGCTATTGACCGCCCTGCATCAATACAATGTAGTGAATGATGCGCCAATATAATCCCACCCCTTCCTACCCTCAGGCGTATTGACAGAGAAGACCGTTGCAGCAATATTGGAATGTGTGGGAGGGTAGGGATGGACGTCGGGAACATACCAGGCAATGAATCTCCGAGAGAGAAGGTTAGTTTATAATTGAATCATAAAACACATTGGTATCCAAGACAACCTGAAAGCCAAACATATGACAAACGCGGGAGTAATTTGATCACGATGATTAAAACAATTTGGAGAGTGATTTCGAGATGGGAAGGTGAATATTTTTGATGTGATGAGAATGTTATGACAGTAGAAATGGCGTAAAATTACAACACCCACATGATATTGTCACTGAATTATGAGATCACCAGTAGGCTATCTAATCCGCCCTGTACTTTAATCCCTACCTAGAAGGGACAAGCATTTATAATGTCATAAAGTAGACCAGATAACATTGCTCATTCTCTCGTCTACACATATATAAATAACACCACTGGCGTTTCAGCAACATATGTGAGTGAGTGGGTGATCTTTTTTTACGACGTTATGAACAATATTTCACGGCGTTCCAGCTCATAAATAAAGATCAGAGGAAAGGCATATCACGCAGGAGACAACCAAGGGCACGCGTGCACAAAGATCCAGGATCAGAATCTGGGCGAATCTTGGATTCGAACCAAAGACCAGCAGATCCTGCTACGGATAAGGGCTACAACTCTGCATAACGTATTCGTACCCATTGAACGATGTGAGTTTTCCCAGACGTCCTTTTCATGGTAGGGTGGACTCGGATAGCCGACGCTGCTTTTGGCATAGAATGAATATGGAATGAGTTTTGCCACTTATATTTTAATATTCAGTCTAACACAAACATACGGAATCACAAATTCCCTTCATAAACAGCTAGAGAAGACGTACAGATTACACAATATCCCCCACCATTGTACTGCAACGGTGTGAAAGAGGCAAGTTTTGGTTACGAAGTACACGACGTCGCTGGAAGATGCCAGAAACAAGGTTGTGTGGAGACGAGGATGTTCTCACACCATATAATAACCCTTGATTTCGGTAATGGCTGTCCTGGGAAACACTTCACCTGCTCTTCTCCCGATAGTAGGGCAGAGCAACAAGCCAACCCTCCCTGTGTAGGGCTGGTCACTCTAGACTGTAGGCGTCAAGGATCCTACTCGCTTCCCTCCGTCTTACGATAAACGCTCCTCGATCAAATATTTGCCTCAATTTAAAATGCTACTTCAAAGTATCGATGACATGAATTCGACGTTCAAAATGCGTAATAGCATGATGTCGGATTTTAAGTTTCCTATTGAGTATCATCGGCAACTAGATGACAAATTCCGAAGTACAAACATTTAGACATAACTGATTTAACAATGCCCTTGTATGTATATCAGAGTAACGCTCAAAGAAGCACTATTGTGAATCTGTATACACGTACATATTGATTATATGAGGAATGTGTGTATTATACTGAATTTATGAAACACGTTCACAGTGGATTGTGACATGTGTTGCATACAATTCAGTAATAATTGTAAACAGTATTCTAGGATGTTTTAGGTATCGATGTATATTTTTTTGCTAGACATCTGCAGAACATGCAACTCTGTGAATAGCAACATTTGAACTATACCCGCAGTGCTATTTTACGAATACACAAGAATGCAATATTTAGCAACGTGACCAAACTGCACTTGCTTTTATGTCGGATTTATACCACCATACCAACAGTATTCTCCTTAGAGTCAGGTTGTTGAATATATCATGTGCCAAGACATTCTTTTCTTTTTGTAGTTGTACCATACGTTCTTGTGTTTTTTAGATGGACAATTGCCTTGCCTTTGCATGTGCCTGTGACGGGTGGCACCGGTGGAGCAGGATGTGATCACATGGTATTAACACTTTTTGATAGTGATTCATAAACATGATATAGTTGGAATCGTACAATGAACAGAGATTTCTTATGAATATGGAATGAGTTTTCAATGTCGGTTTTCTTTCTTTTTCCTTTCTTCATTCATTTCAACAGAAGTTGTTCGATCAAAGTTACAATATTCAAGGCCTAAATAAACCTTCTTTCACAATGATACAATAATTCCAGATAACTGTCACTGTGCAACATGTTTAAATACATATATAATTGATGCTAATTTATGTATGCTCAATTTTTCTAATGCAATTTTTCATTTCGATGCAAAAGTATCGCTGTTTTTTTAATTGTAACGTTGCATGTCGTCATTTGAAGGTAATGAATAAATGTTTAGGCCTGATATCGACTGAGGTCAGTGGTACAGATTCATAGATGCACTCGGCCAATTTCATACATTATGTTAATACTCTATCAATCTATGGAATAGTATATAACGCTACCAGAGCAATCATCGAAATACATGCATTAGCGTGTATCACTCAAAGCTGTGAGACTGACCTATACACATGGGCATGTAGAAACCGCCCCACATTACATATCATCCTATGTTTGAACTGCCGCATATGAAGATAAACGCATGTACAAACAAGGTATCACACATGGTACCATATAACAACAACCACATACATAAACTAAATGTGACAAATCCCTTTCCATATTCATAATAATAAAAGCTACAAAACAATTAACATCAATAGAGAAATGTCTTCTAAAAGCAGAGTTCATTATGTCATGCGCCTGTGTTTATGAATCACTATCAGCCAGTGATGATACAAGGTGTTCGCGAAAAGGTGAGCGTGTCCTGCTCCACCAGTGGGACCCGTCAAAAACACATGCAAAGGCAAATAAAGAAGAAGAATAAAACTCCACTGTACGACTGCATCATGAGCATGTGTTAATGAATCACCTCCAACCAGCGAAAAATCACACATATATGTAGCGCACATGAAACAATTGCGCATATATGTAACACACATGACACAATCCCACATATATGTAGCACAAATGAAACAACCACACATATATGTAACACACACATGAAACAATCACACATGTATGTAACACACACATGAAACAATCACACATGTATGTAACACATGCATGAAACAATCACACATATATGTAACACACACATGAAACAATCACACATGTATGTAACACATACATGAAACAATCACACAGATATATAACACACACGTGAAACAATCACACATATATGTAACACACATATGAAACAATCACACATGTATGTAACACACACATGAAACAATCACACATATATGTAACAAACAGATGAAACAATCACACATATATGTAACACACACATGAAACAATCACACATGTATGTAACACACACATGAAACAATCACACATGTATGTAACACACAGATGAAACAATCACACATATATGTAACACACGCATGAAACAATCACACACGTATGAAACAAACATATGAAACAATCACACATATATGTTACACAAACATGCTAAAATCATACGTATATGTGACACACATATGAAACAATCACACATATGTAGTACACATGAAACAATCGCGCATATATGTAACACACACATGAAACAATCACACATATATGTAACACACACATGAAACAATCACACATGTATGTAACACACACATGACACAATCACACATGTGTGTAACACACATATGAAACAATCACACATGTATGTAACACACACATGAAACAATCACACATGTATGTAACACACAGATGAAACAATCACACATGTATGTGACACAGACATGCTAAAATCATACGTATATGTGACACACATATGAAACAATCACACATATATAGTACACATGAAACAATCGCGCATATATGTAACACACATGAAACAATCACACATAAATGTAGCACACATGACACAATCACACATATATATATAACACATGAAACAATCACACGCGTATGAAACAAACATATGAAACAATCACACACATATGTAACACAGACATGCTAAAATCATACATATATGTGACACACATATGAAACAATCACACATATGTAGTACACATGAAAAAATCGTGCATATATGTAACACACATGACACAATCACACATATATGTAGCACACATGACACAATCACACACATATATATAACACATGAAACAATCACACATGTTTGTGACACACACATGAAACAATCACACATATATGTAACACAAATGAAACACACATACATGAAACAATCACACATATATGTAACACACACACACACGAAACAGTCACACATATATGTGACACACACACAGGAAACAGTCACACATATAGGTGACACACACACACGAAACAGTCACACATATATGTGACACTCACAGGAAATCTTCACATACATACACAAACAACCACATGGATGTGTCACTAGCACAAAACATTCACACACATACATGGATCTTACATGGAAACATCATTTACAGCACACATGTAAACAATTAACTGCACTAAGAGCCGCAGTTCAGCGAAACAGAAAAGCATGTTTAGTCCTGTCATGACTCATTCCTGAGTAGAAGAAACATTAAACATATTAGTGGAAGCTCATTTGCAGGAGAGACATGTTGTTTTTTAAGAACATATTTTGGCATCGTTTGGATATTTGGTTAGGTCAGAGAACGCCATATTGTTGAAAATGAAATTCAAGTGACAATTAAATAAAGATCTGCTAAACAAAGAGTGTATTGTACGATTTCAACTACATCAAACGCAGGTATTTATGAATTAGTATCAAAAGGTACCTCAATCCTGCCCACCGGTGGCACCCGTCACAAACACATACAAAGGCAAGTCAATTCAGGATATTCGGACATTAATCTCTAACGCAAGGTGTGATGAGGACTTATTCTCTCTATAAATCTATATTTCATATTTCCGTCTGACATGTCAAGAGTAAAATATTAATCATTCATCACCTATAGGACAAATGTAAACGCCATAGCATTGAGTGCAGTAACTCTTGTATCTCACAGGGCTGAAACAGTTGGAACCGACACGTTCCGACAGAGAGAGAGGGCAGAGAGAGAGAGAGAGAGAGAGAGAACGGAGAGAGTACGAGAGAGGGTGAGAGAAGAGAGTAAGAGAGTGAGAAGAGAGAGAACGGAGAGAGTACGAGAGAGGGTGAGAGAAGAGAGTAAGAGAGTGAGAAGAGAGAGAACGGAGAGAGTACGAGAGAGGGTGGGAGAAGAGAGTAAGAGAGTGAGGAGAGAGAGTGTGAGAGAAGAGAGTAAGAGAGTGAGAAGAGAGAGAACGGAGAGAGTACGAGAGAGGGCGAGAGAAGAGAGTGAGGAGAGAGAGAACGGAGAGAGTACGAGAGAGGGTGGGAGAAGAGGGTAAGAGAGTGAGGAGAGAGAGTGTGAGAGAGAGAGTGAGAGTGGAGGGAGCTTGAGAGAGAATTTGAGAGAGAGAAGAGAGAGATGGAGGAGAGATAGTGAGAGTCAGAGAAAGTGGGTAGAGAGTGAGAGAGAGAATGTGAGAGAGAGTGTGAGAGAAGAGAGAGAGGTAGAGAGACGAGAGAGAGGGAGATAGAGGGAGAGAGAGGCGAGAGAGAGGGAGATAGAGGGGAGGAGAGAGAAAGGGGAGAGAGAGTGTGGGAGAGAGAGTGTGGGAGAGAGAGAGACTGAGAGAGAGAGGAGAGGGGAGAGAGAGAGACTGAGAGAGAAAAAGAGGGAGGGTAGAGGAAGGGGAGTGAGTGAGTGAGTGAGTGAGTGAGTGAGTGTTTGAGTGAATGAATGAGTGAGTGAGTGAGTGAGTGGGTGAGTGAGTGGGTGAGTGTGAGTATCTCGCTGCTTTTAGAGGTTTTCCAGAATTATGACGAGGGTAATATCTGGAATTAGTGTCGTAAACTGCCAGGTAATAGAAAGGATACACCATGTGTGATGGTGGCGAAAACTTAGACAAAAAAAGAAGTGATAATTCGGTCATTGGATGGTGATATATCTGACAAGGGTGATCATCAATGGGCCTTCAGTTTGCGGAGTTTCGGTGACTGTTTTCAGCCAACAAACGTTTTGAGAACGTTTGTAATATTTTTTATCAAATCCAATTTTCAAGTGTAAACTTTCTTTTGCCCGGCATGTTATAATGAATGCAGTAAACATAGTGTGCCATGTGTATGTGTAATGTGTATGTCTCGGTGAAGCGTCAGCCACGCCATATTCAGGTGAAATAGAGAGGCTTCACGGATACAGTTAACAGTGAATTCATCTGCAGGAGTCTCTATGACAAGTAGCAATAACATGCATTATACGATCTGAAACTTGAAAGATTGATCAGCTCCGGGCGATCCTCTTAATATGAAACACAGATGTCGATCACCACGTAATGAACAAACGACGTCTAAAGTGCTAGAAAAGATGTGTTTTAGGACGGGGGTAGTTTTCAAATGGGCACACTCTACTAAATAAACTTGACTGACGAGCCTCGTGGCTTCGGTTATATTCAATAGATCTTTTCTTGTGTCTCGTATTTCATCTCGCATTTTACACTGAACGCAAACCACTGACAGTTAGTACATTAAAGGAGCGCATAAATACACTTTAGCATTGGTGTTATCTTGGGGTGATGGTTTTGATGGGTTTGCAAAGCTTTGATTTGACGTTTGACACATGGCGAACAATTACAAGAATTGATCTCCAAATATATGAATGGTAAAGTGAGTGAGTGAGTTGGGTTTGATGCAGCATTGAGCAGTATTTTAGGTTTTTCACGGCGTGAAATGTGGGAGGAAAACCCGAAGTGATGCATGTCTTAGATTTTGTCTTTGAATCGTTTCGAGGTTTTTGCCTTTGCATGTGTTTGTGACACCGGTGGAGCAGGATACGCTATCCTTGTCAAGAACACCTGGTATCATGACTATGTAATAGTAATTACAAAACACATACTTCTGATATAGTCGGAATTGTTCAATGGACTCTGCTTTTTGAAGACATTTCTTATGATTATTGAAATTGTTTTGCCCTTTTAAATCTTTCGACATGTTGATATCCATATAACTGATTCTAAAACGTTAGGGGCATGGTGGTAGTCTGGGTATTTTACGTCATACCGCACTTGATTCACAAAAACAAATGGGGCGAATATTCTGCCGTTTGTTTGTCCGCAAAAAGTGAAAACACATTTCCAGAGTTCGTCGTGGCGCTATTCTGTCGCGAGGGCACGTTTGTTGCAACGGTAGAGTACGCGTAGATACCAACTGCCGAAGCCTTGATCTTACCAAACAAAAGCGACAAAAACCCGTTTCAATAATCACAAGAAATATCCATGTAAATAAGGATGCTCTTTAGTTACTGTATGTACCTGGGCGGTGTGGTTCAAAGGCCGGATTCCTCGTCAAGCATAAGACCATCACACAATTCCTCACCTAAATTGCATATGGAATAGCTCTGAGTGTCAATTTGGGGATTATCAAAAGCTACTTCAAAGTTCATTCACGATGTTATGAATGGAAAAGCAGGTATACACGTATCTTAAGGAAGGAAACTATTTTGAAGGACAATACTTAGGACTCATGAAACAGCCACTCCTGGATGGTGGCGAATGAAAACCCGGGACATCGTTAGGAGAGGATGGAATGGGCTTTATCTGGACAGGTGCAAGGACGCGGACTCATTCCTGGAGATAAGGGCCCCACTTTTACCTGTACTGTACCCTGGAATCGGCACATCACTGACAACAAACTTTGCTCTCAAGAATCACTCATCGTATTCACGTTTCAAGGTTGCCAATTAGAGCAATTACGTTCAGGAGTTCTCGTTGCCGCATCTGACACGCTGGGCGCAAGCACTGTAGGACGTGGTGCGGTGTTTTTACTGAGGCTTCAGGCTACTGGCTTTGCTCCTTCTGTTTAAGTTTTGCATCGATTCATTCCAGATAATACGTGCATCTACATGCACAGTGCTTAGAGAGCCAGGTCGATTGAATTACGAGGGTAACAATCAAACAAGATTTAATATGAAACTCCCATCCTCAGATCTAAAAATACTGGCCTCGGGAAATGCTCAAAATGACATATAATCTCAAAAAAATATAACAGTAAGCATTGATCGCGGTTTGATGAACGCACGAAGACAACACTTGCTTAAACCAACAGCTACAGGCTTGACTAAAGTCGACATAATGCTACAAGCGATACGACATGGCATTTCACTTTCTCATTTACTCTATCGTCCTGGTGTTAATACTACCGGGTCGATGTGTGTGTTTTTAGGATTTATATAATAGAAGCAAACGTTAGGTGTACAGCTTCAGGAAACAGCATGCCACACTTCGCTACTGGTGATTGCTCCCTAATGAACTTCAGAACTTCAGGTGAATAAACAGAAAGTGTCATTTTGTGCTAAACGATTTTGTTTAAATTGATAGCGTACAGTTACATTAAGCAGACCACGTGACAAATGCAATCAAAGGTGTTAATGACTACCTTTTAAATCTCGGGGAAATGAAGCACTTTTACATCTGACTGCTAAACAATAGGGTTATGCCAGTTAGTTACAGTGTACACGGAATAGAAGGACTATTTTCTGTTTGAGTTGATACTAAGTATCATCCGTTAGAATAGGCACTGATGATAAGGACGTGACTTGGTCGATGCATATCATCGTATTCCAATTAAGCCCAGAGGTCATTAATTGGATTGTTTAATCCAGGATGGATTATTTAGAGACCGCGTCATATAACAGCAATATTGCTGAGTGCGGCGTTAAACATCAAAGTTGCTGGGACCGTTTACAAAAAAGTGGTTTTAGGTATGTATATAAACGGAGGTCACACGGTTCTAACTACTTTAAGTTCAAAGGTTGTAAAATGGTCAACTTTATGCGAACTCAAAAAATGTATTCTATGTATACACATAAATGTGTTCACTATATGATAAAAAATAACGTTTTGAATATCGTTGCGGCTGGGACCATGAATTCGCATAAAACGTCATCACCACTGCCCCCCCCCCCCCAAAAAAAAATAAAACCTTTGAAAGGATCATTCATGACCTTGTTATCAGCTTCAAATACCGAATCACAACGGACGGCTTCCCGTAACATCGGCGCTTATGCAGTCGAATAATTCAGCTGAGCTGACAGTCATCTCCAGCTGGTGTCCGAGATAGAAGCTTTATTTATGAACATCGAGATATATCTATTTAATTATTTATCAAAGTTTCTATCAAAGTAATTTGAGCATTGTTGGATTAATTGTAGGCCAGTGGGTTGGGTAATACGTAGGTCAGTGATTATTTATTAGAAAATTACCCTCGTATTAATCGTTACGCTGACATGGCCACAAACCGATTTGTCGCAACAGCTCATTTGATCAATTTTTAAAAATTGCAACTCAAATCAGTTAAACGGCTTCACAGTAAATGGCGCTATTAGGACTATACAGACTCGCTTTGTGGGGCGTGGCAGACAGTACAATACCATACATTGAACAATACAATACAATGCAAAACATTACAATACCGTCAACAGATGGGATACAGCACTGCTCCGACAACATGGTAATTATTGATTATGTAATACTATGTGATGTTATAATCAAATTATTTGATACTATAATGTAATTTGATAGAGGAAATTGACATATTAATTATACAGGGAACAGCTATATGTCAGTAGTCGCCATGGTGTATTACACACACATGTAAGATGTAACAATTTCAGAGTTTTCAAGGCTTTCCAACGAAAATATGATGATGACATTTGGAAACGTTCAAGCATATTGGTGTGCTTACTCACTAAGTGGTGTAATAAACTATACTCCAACATATACTCAGACTATAATAACTACATACCTAATGTACATATAGCGACGGGGCCGTCGGGTAGCCTAGTGGTTATAGCGTTCCCTCGTCACGCCGAAGACACGGGTTCGATTCCCGACATGGGTAAAATATATGAAGCCCATTTCTGATGTCCCCCTCCGTGATATTGCTGGAATATTGCTAAAAGCGACGTAAAACCATACTCACTCACTCATTTACAGGGAGCATATCTCTACATACCATACGACCCTAAAATTAGAGGCGGATTCTTAGGGAAATGAAAGTGTTCTATCGTTTCTCCTAAAAAGGAATCTGAACAAAATATCCTACCCTGCCCTCTACAAATCCTTTGGCCGGAATCTCGGGATAATAATTTCGTTTCACACTGGTTTAGCAATATTTAACAATATGATATCGTATTGATACCTAAAAACACGCCTCACACATGCGGTTGAAAGCTGGATTTAAAATGTATAGCGGGACGGGTGAACGCTCCAAAGTACCTCGCCACCCGAAACTCAAGAAGGAATGGTTCCTGATGTTCCTTTAGTCACGTGATCAAGAACATTTCCGACAGGGGCATTAATGGTGCCGACATTGCTATCTGCTATCGGGAGTGCTGCGAAACAATTATGTCACGAGACATGCTATTACAGATATACACGAAGTACTGGTCACCGAATCCCAAGTTCACACCAATAAACATTCTGACAAACATCTGAGTGTGTTTGCGTTCGGTTAGTACAGTGTCAATTAAGTACAGTTTGTGATCTTCTCCATCTATTCGTTGCTTCAATTAATTAACGTCATTTACTTCCGCTATTTGTCTGTGGTCACTGTCGGACATATGTCAGAAGGGTAGAGGGTAATAACAGAAGGTAATGACAAATGATTGTAAATATGATTCTGCTCATGGAACCGAATTAAGTATAGGAGAAACCATTTCTAGGAGGGATTACCAGCGATTGTAAACCCTAACATGAGGTGACATACTGAGGTTTATAAAACTGGTCTAAAACCTCCACAAGGGGAATAAGTACGAATGGACACATACTTCTAGGGGAGTAGTGAAATAAAATATGTCATCATTTGCTGTAGCGAACGAATACATTACATGCGATACATAAATATAGACACATTGCAGAATTCGGTTGACGTCCGCACGTACCATATGTTCGTTCATATGCAGTTATCACTCACGCGTTAAACCGTGCTGTCTGATTTACATATCGAAATTAAAATTCAGTTATGCGATGAGCGGCTTTTGGATAGATAGCCATGTAGATATGCTAAAGCAACAATAAGCTTTATAATACATTTTGAACGGATGTGAAACATGGTAATACTAACGTTATAGAGTGATCAGACGAATTGGGTTATCTATAAACACAGACGCTTCTCTTGGAACAAACGATGCATGGATGGTTGTTCAATGAACGAGTGAATGAATAAATTGGTGGTTGGACGAATGGCTAAATGGATTAATGAATGAGTGAATAAATGAATGAATGAATTCTGTGTTTTGCATTCATTGACAGACGGACGGACGAACAAATAAAAGAACTTAGAAAGAGTGAACCCTGAAGATAAATGAAAGAAAATGAATTGAATGAATGGATAATGAACGAACGAACGAACGAACGAACGAACGAACGAATTTCAAGTTTACATTGTACTTTCATACTTAATGATAATTTTAAGTGTGCCTCTGCTCGGTGTTAATATGTTTGTAAATTCTAAAGGTATTGTCAATATATATGTCCCCTAGGGCCCCATCGAATAGCATCACTAAAAGGAACGCCAGGCCAGATATATTGACTTTCAATGCCATCACCATCTGTCAAAGCCAGCTCTACACATCCCGAGTGTTTGCCTACATCTTTGATCCTTCAATTAACATCAATACCTTACCTGGTGGTGGTATTTAGACCAGGTAGGAGGCAGCGGACGTGACACTCACACAATACCACCCGTCACTTTCCCCAGGCCGTATATTACATTACCGAGAGCTGCTGTGGGTCACGAGGTATTGATGACTCCACAAACACACTGCAACATATGTCCCTCGCTAACACAGACTGTTTAGTGCCACGGGACCTTTAAGCCTATTTTATATACTACCATATGCCTTTACGATTTTACAAGTCAATAGGAAAGATATCGTTTCCTATATTTACATCCACTTAAAATGTTTATCAACAACCAATTAACTGTTGACATGTGATTGTGTGTTCCAACATTGTATTTGCTAAGAAATACATGCTTGTACATTGCAATTGGCCAGTTATACCTGTTTTTTAAATACATGTATATTTGTCATGATGAGATTAGCAGGCGCGATAAAGAAAACTATTTGTGATGTATATTTGATCGAATAAAAAACTGGTGTACATAATACGCTTACTGATAATAAACTCCCTTGTTTATGAGCTTTTGCAATAAATCATTACGTATTTTTTATTGTAGCGATACTGAGTCGAGTGTTCCTCGCTTTGATGAAATGTATTAACGTGATTAATCACACGTGAAATGCACACATGCTGTTAGAACTCGCTGCGTGGGGTATTGGTTAAGCAGTGGAAGGGAGATAACTCTTTTTTCACAGCGATTTTAATTAAGATAGTGGCATAAAGCACACCGCGTTTCCACTGATTAGGACCGAGGTCCCCACGGCTCAAAGTCACGCAGTGCCAGAGAATGCCTCACTTCACGAATGTGTTGTCCGTCCAATTTGTTTTTTTCATTCAATGACTGCTTTTCGGATAACTTTCTGATAACTTTTAACGCTCGTATCAAGCAACGCCAAATTGAAATGATATTTACACATGGAAATAGTCAATAAATTGGAAACGCTGACGATTTCTTATGTTTGGAATGTGATTTGATGTGGAGCGTATATGCGGGTCGGTCATGAATGAATATCACCCTGTAGGACACAATTTTGCTAGACTCACATTTTTTTTATTTTCAGAAGTCACCCGTACTATGCGCACTAAACGCCCACGTTTTTACACCCACCCACAAGCTGGTCACACCTGTTAAGATACATGGCACGTGCTTTGATACAAATCTCGGAAAAAAGTTGTAAACATGAAGAGGTGTTTCCTTATTTATTTGAATTTCTGCCAAGATAGGGCTGTGTTTAAGGACAATCTTCGTATAACATGCCTCAATTAAATATATACAAATTATACCAAGGAGATAACTACGTACACAATATACGTATACATATATATATTGAAAACCTTTTAAGTGGTTGATAATTCACAAGAAAACATATATTAGGTCTATATTAGGCATTTAGGAGTGTTACACATAAGGGATATATATATATATATATATATATATATATATATATATATATATATATATATATATATATATATATATATATTGTTAAGTAAGTGAGTTAATTTTAGTGTATTTCTTTCATGTCATAACTAGATATGATAACTTCAAAGTACCAGCTTTTTATTATAATTATGATTTAATATATAGTTGAACTGGCATGAAAAACTTTTAAGTATTAATCTGTTTAAGAGACTATGGCTCAATCATACATGTCAAGCTTTCGGTGATTGCATTCAGTGTCATGTACATTCATTATAAGGACAAGCGTGAAACTTATGTGAATGTACACAACACACATGAATCGCGCGGCATATGGTAGTAACTCCATTGTCCTGTTGCTGGAGTTGGGAGGTGATGCAGAAGAATACATCACTGATTATTCCCAAATCTCCTTGTGCTGCTGAGATCGACATGCATGTAATACCCCAGCACTCCATGTCATCAGGGGGATGTGAACGTGAGCCTTTAAATACACACAGAATAAAATATGTTCCTCGGTAGCCAAATATGTACTTCGGACATATCTATGTGCAGAACGTGTGTTTGAACACATGCTTATAGTCGGAATTGTACAATGGTCTCTGCTTTTAGCTGAGATTCCTTATGATTATGAAATTTTTTTGTCGGTCATATTTTTATTTTTTAATCACCCTATATCCAAGCAAAGCAATTTGTCATTATAGATACATGTTTTAATACTCCGCAGTCCATGTGTCATTGTGCAAATACCCATGATCATTGCGTAATGAAATGTAAGAAATAAATCGAGTGATTATCATTTTGAATCAAAATTCAATATTTGCAGACAAAATGACTTTATTGTTTGGCTGACACACCCTTTTATTCAACAAACATTCCCTGAATGGAAGTTCGCTTGACTCTTCCTGTATAACAATAACAACAAAAACTGGTGTTGCTTTTTCTCTATAAGAAACTGTTGTACAAATATTTTGATAAGTGTAAAAACACTGTATATCGTTATTTACAGTGTATATAATTATTACGATATATCATTTGAGGCTAACTTTGTCGCCCAGTATCGTCGTCATTATGGATTATATCAACTGCCGATCACTGGACAACATATATCATTAATACAACCGATATCATATATCATTCATACAATACATGCCATAGCTAGTTGAGCAATATTTACAAACATCACATGGAGCAAAAAATTCATTTGTTCTAAACTTATCATCATATCACTTATTTGGTACATATTTAATATGAAACATAACAAACAAAATACCAAGGAACAATCCTGTTTCACAATCCCACGGAGGAATATTGAATTTGTGTTGTGAATGACCCAACACGAGACGATTGAGACAAACATGTTCGCCAATAAAGCCACCATTCCACAAATCTCCATATCGATCTCAGACCAGTCCCTAAACAACCACCTCCCTCAGCAACCTCGCAACAACCCCTCCTCGGCACGTGCAGCGAACTTCTTTAATAAGTAACCTGTTAGGAAACGCTTGTTTGTCAATAGGCGTTAATCACAACACGAGACTATGAACAGAGGATATGTAAATCATCTGTAACATAGAAAAGCTGCACAATCTTCATGACAGTTCCACTGACGGACTGACAGCTGGGGGCAGCTGAAGACAGCACAGGTTGCAATATGTTGTGTGAAAGAACACACTGTAGTTAGGTGTTATTAACACACATGCTGCCATGTGTATGTTTTTTGGCGTTATCTTGAGAATGCCATATTGATCTCGCCAACTTTAAGTTTTTGCTTATCAAAACGTCAAAGGGTATTCGCTCTCAGATCTCTTAAACAGGAAATGAAACAGATTCCAAATCTAATGGAACAAACAAATAGAGTTAGTGAGTGAGTGAGTGAGTGACAGTTCCAAGAGGGGAAAACAATAGTGGGCTTCACACACTCATACAAACCACTTGGCACATAACGTCAGTGATTGGACCTTAAGTCATAAATAATAGCTCCTAAGACAACAAAAGTAGGTCATATTATCGAAATAATATAGATCCCGTTTTAAGCCGCTTTTAACAATATTCCAACAATATCCCCAGAAATGGGGAATCAGATTGCGAATCGATCCTGCCCGGATACCAAAAAAAAGTACCAATGTTGGTATTAAACGAATGTGGATGATATAGCTGAAAGCAAATTAATGGTTGTTTCGAGACTGAGCAGATGAACCAGGCCATTTGATGCATAGCTAGTGGTGATGCTCAATTTGTACCATCAAGAATACCAGTTTTATATCGCATGATGTTTGTCCCTGGTTAAACATATAGAAGTTGCCAATCAGGGGTCCAGCATTTCACATATGGCACATTCTGTGTACTTGGGAGAATTACCGCTGGACATGTCCTATCATTTGATGATGACGGTGTAACTGTATCATAATAGTAGAGACTGGTACATCTTGTTTGACACAAATATATTGTTTTTTAAGTGTAAGAAGATAGCTTTTCTTTGCTTTATACATGGGTGTGTTATTGATAGAAAATGATTGTAAATGTTGCTCTTTTGTTCGGTAGCATCTTTAACTGTATCTGGTAAACGTATATCGGTAGGACAATAGCTTGATGCTTGCCTGTGTTTAAGTTTTCGACTTTTCTCTATGTCTTAACCTTTCCCCAGTAATAGCAAGTCGCTACATGGCTGACATATTGCCGATGCGAGGTTAAATTCTAACTCACTCATCCAGTAATAGGAAAGACCCCTATTATCTTTACGTCGTATATATGAGTCTTTTATAAGTCATTTGAAGTAATTCAGTGAATTATAATGACATAAAACATGTATACAAAGATATAAGCATTAATTGACATTGAATAGCAATGAGGGGCTGACATTCACCACCCCATGTCTCTACTGATACCCTCAATGGCCTCAAAAACACAGATGGAAGACCCCCCAATCAAGCCAAAGCCATACCAAAAAAGTCTTCAATCAAGCCAAAGCCATACCAGAAAAGGTCTTAACCATATCAAATATTCAGCATTAACAACTGTAACAGACCGGTTTAATAACATACATTTACACAATATTTGTTTCTTTGTTTGTTGAAAGGTCGCGGTCGAATGTCAAGAGTACTGCAGATATGATAATGTCACAAATACATCAAATGCATCGTTACCCCTGAAACGTAAGACAAATATATATCAAATGAGCCCTTCCGTCAACCTGACAACAGTCTGGATTCAGAAACATCTGAAAAAAGTCCCCGGACCTCATGTTGAACGTTTTTCACCATATAAATACTAATATGAATAGAATCCTAAGGCCAATATTTATTACGTACATACTGGGTCTTGTCATCAAATGTATCCAGTAGATAATGTTTAAAATAGTTAGTACATAACATGAAATATGTGTTATAAACACTGGTTGTACCTACCGTCCATTGCCATCTTATCGTTGTACTGCAACGACGAGTGTACACATTAAATAAAGTATTTCATAACATGAATGAAATGTGTCCAACTTCCATGAAACTTTAGCGTGAACCTCACTTATCTGCGTCAGATAACTACAGCTTATTTTTCTATCTGTGCCCCGAGAATGCCAGCAAGAATGGCGCGAGTGCGTTCACCAGAGTACCGTTGTCGTGGCCTTTTCTTTTCATAAACAAAGACATAATTATGTAAACTTCTCAGTGCGGGTTGTTTACTATCATTACACCTCTGACTCTCTCGCCAGCTCTGCGCAGTTGGTGGAACATTACACACATCAATACACACATGCAGCGTTCAGGAACACCCAAACAGACACAATCCATTAACAATTGTGTCTGGTATAATACATGGTATATATCATAACCGCAAGCCATAGAACTATACCTTCATGACGCAAATGTCACCTAATTTTATTGGCAGTTTTGTTCCGTTCGACCGTATAACTGCAATTAACATTACTGGTAGATGGGTTATGTAGCTCCACTTTATGAGAGGTGGACTCACTAATGTACATATAACATATATGCACTCATAGGACACGTAGATAATGCAGTATCTATAGCCCTTTGGGGCACGTTGATACCAAATTATACACTATTTATAGGGCACGTTGATACATAAATATATACTATTTACAGGACACGTTGATACATAAATATATACTATTTATAGGACACTTTGATACATAAACATAGGCTATTAATAGGACACGTTGATGGATGAACATACACTATTTATAGGACACGTTAAAACATAAACACATACTATTTATAGGACACGTTGATACATAAATATATACTATTGATAGGACACGTTGATGCATAAATATATACTGTTTATAGGACGATATTGATACATAAATATGTACCTTTTAAGGGCACGTTGATACATATTTATATACCTTTTATAGAACACGTTTATATATAAACAAATACTTTTATAGGACACGTTGATACATAAATATATACTATTTATAAGACACGTTAAAACATGGATGTATACTATTTATAGGACACTTTGATACATTAATTTATAGTATTAATTGGATATGTTGATACATAAATATAATATTGTTTTAAAGGACACGTTGATACATAAACAAATGCTTTTTATAGGACACGTTGATTCATTAATATATACTATTAATATTCGTCGATACATAAATATAATATTGTTTTAAAGGACGCGTTGATACATAAATATATACTATTTATAGGACACGTTGATACATAAACAAATACCTTTTATAAGACACGTTGATAAATTAATATATACTATTAGTAGGATGCTTATGGTAATGATTTTGTTGCGATTATTTATGTTATTGTATACCAGTAAGCATTCCAACCGATATAATATTAACGGTGTCCGGACTATAGAGGTTTAATTGTATCTAAGTTTATATCGGTGATGATTATTATATAACTATATATCTTTTAAAATACTGGTTTTAGTTTCGCTTCTAGAACTTGCATACCGTTTATATAGTTTCATTTTGTAGTACATCTCGTTTATATACTTGTAGTCTTTAAACGATGGAATTCTATGCCAAGGGCATTCATTTGAAATCGGTATTCCGTACTCGTCAACATCAAACTGAAAATAACTTTTTCTAATCACCTTGAAAATTACTTCCGTTATATTTAAATTGATATTGTTTTTACCTTTGAGAAGATTGCATATTCTCGTGCTCTGTATACCGCCTTGAACACAAAAAACAGCTCTCTCCTAACACAAACAACACTCAAGAGCACACAAAAATGTTTCCCGAGAATAACAGGTCATTTTAAATCACAACGTGAAAATGATTATATATACTTACACAGCAACGAATACATCCTGTTTGTAACTGATGAAAGTGGATATAAACAAATATCTATCCAAGTTCGGGTTTGGGGTCCAACGACATCCACAGCGGAAACTTCATCTGCTGTGCAACATTAGGAAGATGGAGAACACCTGGTCTGCGAACACCTCTCTGCGGTGTATAGGATAATAATGTATATTGTAATATTTGAGCTCGGTGTCGTGCAGCTATGCTCTCCACACGTGTATTACGACAGCATGGGGTGATTTAGCTAATTTCCCTCGCGACTTGTCAATCTTTTGCTATGGCGTTCTCCAAGTGTCCACACAACGCACCTCGCTGTTGCGTGTGGCATGGAGTCTAGGAACACGTGTTGTCCTTATACACGACCCGTCCCTCTGGCACCGGTAGTCAACCCTAGGGCTTTACCCCCCTACTTCTAATAAATTAGTGAAAAACATATCTGATAATTACAACTCCATTCTGTTGGTACGGTGTGATTGAATGGGCCTATCACACATGGGATGATATGGATGGTAAAGCAAATAGGACTATGTTAATACATTGCTGCTGAGGATATGATGTATGTGAATACACGAGCGTCACGAGTTAATAGTGTATATATGTACAGAACACGCGGAACATGAAGCAAGGCTAGGTGTGTCTTACGTCAATTAGCCCTGGTACCACAGGCACCTAATTAATATAATGAGAGGCTATCGCATTGCAGATGTAAGTCCAGGCAAGCACCGGGACATTGCCTGTTGACCAACTGTTGTAGGGATTACGTTAATCGTTTTATATCTTGATGGGAGTGATTATTACAAGGGTTGGGTTGTGGAAATAGGCTCCCGTTTAGACACCACTGTAATTTGGTGCTTATGGTAAAAGAATTTGGCAATGAAATGTTAATGGGGACACATCGACAGATGTTTCTCAAACAGAGGTGTGTGTTTGTTTCTTCCTTTGTTAAAGTGATTCAGACTCTTGTTGGGAGGCAGCACAGTTGACCTGTAGTCTAAGGCACTAGGTGGGTGGGGTAGTCTAGTGGTTAAAAAGTTCTCTCGTCACGTCGAACTCCCGGGTTCGATTCCCATATGGGTACAAAGAGTGAGGCCCATTTAGGGTGTGCCCCGCCTTTGGAATAATGTTACAAGCGGCGCAAACCGATAGTCACTCACTCATAAGGCACTGCGATTGGGCTTTCTACAGCGGACACGCTGTGATATAACAAAAATACTATTAGAGGTGGAGTCAATATCGCTTAATCTCAGCATCAACTAGAAGATCGAAATGTATGCAGCAGATGTTTAAGTTTCACATGAGAACAAACTCAGGCGCAACATGTTTAGGTAACGGACTTTTTAATGAGGTCATAGAAACTGGGTCTTGAACATAACCTTTATCATGTGGCTAATTGACACAGTTCTAGCGTTACACTGATTGAATACCAGAACAGTTTGACTAATTATTAACTGTTTCAGCTACCGTGTCATGCTTCCATCCTAGTTTAGTCGTATCCTGGCTTAAACTCTGATATGAACATTCACTCATTTGAATAGGATTGGTCTAAAAAACTCGAAGGTGGGAGGTGAAATGGGGTTTAACGTCGCTTCCAAGATTATTACACTAATATACTTATGCATGCACGTGTGTGTGTGGCTGCTTGTACCAGTCTGGACTGGTTCCGATTTATAGTGCTAGCCCTCCGAGATACCTTGCCGCAGTTTAACATGAATACCCACATCAGACACAGTATACTGACTCCGAGCTGACCAGTCCTTGTTTGAGCCCCTTCATGCCGAGCGCCAGACAGGGTAACAACAAGTACCATCTTTTAACGTCTGTTGGTATGACGCGGCGAGGATCGAACATTGATCAATGTGTTAACTGAGAGAGATACACCGCCAAGATGGGCCCCGTATTTCACTCTCGCTCTAAGGGTATCGCTTGTCTGTCCAATGTAGTCGGGTGCATCCTGACCATAGTGTGACATAAATCAAGGTTTTGGGAGTACAATTCATATTTTCACGGACATAGAAGGTTTTTGCGTCTTTGAATATAACATAACTACGCTGTAAAACATGTAGACAAGTACCACAATTAGCTCTGTTACACTATTGTACTGTTTTACATTCTTGTTTTCCTTTTAGGAAAGAAGCCATTGTAAGAATCTGGTTTTTTTTGTATGACGGGGGTTACAGGAATTGTAATTGAGGTATTGTTTGGAATTGGTTGGTTTGTAATATACATCTGTTTCATTGTTATAGTTTTGTTATTGTAACCATTACATCTAGCAACGATATACTTTTATCGTTCATCTCTAAAGTGAAAGTTAAACTTGGATGGAGTGTCTGTAAAATATTTATTAAACACTGCAAGTCGTCCTCACTCCGATTCCACAGAACAAAACAATCACCTAAAATCTGTTTGAATTCCCTGTCCAAATTAGTTGCCGAATTGTTAATCAATGTTTTAGTATAATTTTACTTCCAAATAGCCAAGTGCGACTGTTGCATAAGTAGGGTCCATTTTTGTCCCGTTGAGCCTGTGACATGCTTGTAATGAGAACTATTAAATTTAAAAGTATTATTGTTTAGAATAAATAGATAATGATGATATAGACTATGTGACCTTACCGACAGATCGGGGCACGGGTGGCC
Source organism: Haliotis cracherodii (assembly GCF_022045235.1). Lineage (NCBI taxonomy): Eukaryota > Metazoa > Mollusca > Gastropoda > Lepetellida > Haliotidae > Haliotis > Haliotis cracherodii. Next base: position 54,459,524 of record NW_027266265.1, read on the forward strand.
CAGTTGTTAATGGCACCACACATCTCGAGTTGCGTCCCTTGGCTTGCCAGAAAACTAGTATCGTGATTCCATCGCCCAGATTTATACTGATTGTGTTTCTGGGTTTGTCAGCACCATACCCATGCTTGTGGTTTTCACCAAAGCCGTAAGAGTCTAAGACCTGCATTCGACACGGGCTTTAATTCAACATGAAGCTGTCACATTGAAACTAAACTCACTCATCACGTTCAGACTAATGGTGCTTGGACTATGCAAATTAGCTCGGCTCAGACTAGGGTGGGCGTTTAATACTAGGCTCAGTCGGAATGGTACAATAGACTCTGCCTTTAGCAGATTTATGATTATGAAAATTGATTTGTCGCTTATATTCAGACAGTGTACGCATGTGTTCTCGGTCGTCGGCGGGACGAGCAAACCTTCCTCCTGTAGGCCACCTAGCACAATGACCAGTTGGATGAATCAGAAGCACTCCGGATGACCCAGCGGGGTATGGAAGTACGGTGTCTCGCCTTTACCAACAAACAACTTGAGAAAGCTCCAGTCAAAAGCCAAAAGTAAACACATATTAGGAGTACACTTTTGAAATGACAAAATCTCAGCTGTTGTGATCAGTATGTTTGGTTTGAGGGAGAGTCAGTATTACACCGACACGTTTAACGTGATCCTCACACAAACACGACACAATATACCCTTTTAACTCACAATTATTGAGCATGTTAACGCCGAGTGTGCTACAGCTAATGTGATTTTCAACCTCTAGAGAAAGCGTCTTGCGTTGTATGGAGGTATTGACAGAGAGCAATACCAGTAAGCCTACACGAGGGGCTGTTGCAAGATTTAACAAGATCAGCAATTGGATCACACCCGTCAAATTATCCAGACTTTGGACATTCTGATAATGCCATGGGACGCCCAGTCCGGCATTAAATCACCCCTACAGTGTGTGAATATGGTTGTTCATGGGGTTCAGCTGAGTTCGGTTTTGACATAGTTTAACGTAACAAGATAGAATTCTTCAGTTTAGGTCGGTAAATTATTCCTGTGTCCCTTGAGTGAAAGGTGGTTGGGTATGCTAGTTGTTAAAGCATTCGCCTGTCACGTGGATGATCCGATTCGAGCCGTTAAGTAGATATAAGTGAAGCGGAATTGCTGGAATATAGGAAAGGTGCAGTAAAACACCATTCACTCATGAACTCACTCATAAACTCCCTCGTGAACTCAATCATGAACGCATGCAATCATCTACTCAATCATGAACTCCTGACTAGGATCTTGATGGATGGTGTACCATCCACTGAATCTAGGGAGACTGCCGTCTCCTCTCTTTATCACAACACTATGACACAATAATAATCAGTCAGACGTGAAATATTAAACTTTTATCATTCTAAAATAATTTCCGTTTGGTTATACTATTCTATTTCCTATTTCTTAAAGAGCCCCTTAATGCCGAGCGCCAGACAGGGTAACAACAAGAACCATCTATTAACGTCTGTTGGTATGACGCGGCGGGGATCGAACATTGATCAATGTGTTAACTGAGTGGGATACACCGCCAAGAAGGGCCCAGTATTTGTTGCCCCCGTCACAAACACATGCAAAGGCAAGAAAATGTCAACTTGAAAAAGTGACACCTGTTACATCATAAACAATGAATGACGTATTATCGTATTGTTCTCCAACATGAATGACCGATTTTTGGTTTAGCGCCTCTTTGAACAGTATTTCACTTGTATCTAAGCGTGTCAGCTTGACGTGACAGGAAAACCCAAGTGACGCTTACCACGAGCACGGGAAACCCACGAGCAAAGGAAACAAAATGAGGGCGAACCGGGATTCGAACCTACGATCATATGCGTCAGGCACGCATAAGGGACGCATCTCTGTATATCGAACTGCGGTGCCTTAGCCAACTGGGCCTTCCGTGTTGCTGTTCAACAATGAAAAAGCCTTCTTACTACTGAAATTACTAAAATGCGCATGTACAAATTTCGGAAAGTTTTTAAACTTGATCAAAGAACTCTTATGGATAATCTTACAAATATCGCAAAGGCAAGTCAGATTCAATTTAAAAGTTCATATACGTGAATTGATCGTATTTTCTAAACTGTTTTGAAGAATTTTAGAGATGCGAAGGCTGCATGTCCCGTTCACTCCTCATCATCAATGTTGGAATACACTCCGCGTGGTTGACATTTGCTCTGCGTTCTGACTGTGACGACAGGAGCTGAATATTCCACGGCAGTAACGACACCAACATCCTCCCCGGGTAATATTGGCATTAATTGCATACTTTTATTTCTCCAGCTTTCTCGTTTCGATGGGAAGTGATATAAATCATTATGCAACAGTGAATTCAAAATGGCTTTCAGAAATCTGAAATGAGAAAGCCACCACGAATTTCAATAGGATGAGATCGATTTCATAAACTGATGGCTCGCTAGGGCTGTTTTTAACGCAAGGGTCTCACAAATATATTGCTGTTTTCACTCCATTGCATCAGTGACAAGTTCACAGCGAGTGGAGTAATTAGGACGTGCACTGGTGCCTTGCGTGAAGATGTGCTAAATGTACCAATGGTGATGGATTGAGTGCGGTACTGGATCGTCATCCGGGGGGATAACTCTTTTGGGCATTTTGAATGAACATTAATGGGGAGACAACTCCGATATATGTTACGATGTACGGCATTTCCCTTGGAATTTTGTACATTCATACATATTCCTGAAATGAAGAATGTATTCTTGAACACAGACAAACAACCCCCACGTCGCTGGGGAAAACCCTGGGAATTCGCTGGCATGAACAGATACAGTTGCGTTGTTTCTGATCCTTCAGACACTTTAATCCAGAACTCAGCATGCCCGTTATCGAATATCCTGATTATCAAACCGAAGAAATGCACACCAAAATTATCGCCTCGATCCGTGCCTGGACTGAAAGTGAAGGCCAACAACATTCTACAACAATCTATCAATGTATATAATTAGTATCTGTTCGACACTTTTTAATCAATGATGACCGACACCTCATCGCCACAGGTATATTGACACCTCAGGAAATTCCCCCCCCCCCCCCCCCCCCCCCCCCCCCGCCGTCTCCCCCGATCTTTTGGGCGTGCAGTGCTTGATGTGAATGTTGTGCGGCGCGCTGTCACTTACAGAAGCACTGATGTAGTTTTTATGACATTTCTCATATAATGCTGGTATCATTTAAATCTATTTGTTGTAACCAAACTACATAAGAGGCTACTATAGAGCAATTCGAGCACAAATACCCTCAGGACATCTCTCACTTTGATGAAATATACAACCAGTGTAAGCATGAAATTACGCGTACTAAATGAATTAGAAGACGCGAATTACGATAAATCCTTCGAGGAACAAAATGTGGTTATATGAATTATGAAGAACTGACTTTCGCATTATGTTCATATGAGTATGAAACGTCATCGCTCTGACGTTGATACAGTTTGGTTAGCACTCTATGAAGGTTCCAGGCCAGTGAACTCACTCAAAGTGAGAGTCAATATGTTTTACGTTCTGCTAGAGATCGTTTAATATATAGAGGTTATCACGCAAGTGTGTTTGGGGATGGTAAATATCCTGCATTAGGAATAAACATTGTATTAAGCGAGCATTGGCGAGCTATATACATAGAGTTTGTTCCTAATACAGGATATTTACCATCCCCAAACACACAAGCGTGATAACCTGTTTATCGTATAATGTCATTCTTTAATTCTGTGCTTGAAAATCGGTTTCCCTCTCTCACAAACATTACCGAAACATTGCGAGTTTTCCTGGAATGCGCGCATTAATATTTATTACGTCACAGGGTAAGTGATGTGTCAGTCGGACAGTGACAGTAGCCAATATAGTTTCTTATACAGTGGCGAAGCAACATATACGAAAAACAACCATTGTTTTTACTTGCCTTTCGCGGCAATCCATCGGTCTGTCCGCTGGAGTAACTGCCCATTGTCAAAGGGCAGCTACTCTAACCCTAGTCTATGAGACATCACGGCCACGTTCAGACGTTGTTGACAGTCGGCCTGTCCTGTCATAACGTTAAGAAGTGCAGTCAGATGTACACACAGCGACAAAACGAAACAAGGTAACAATTCAAAAATATTTCGGCCAAATCCAACTATTTTAATTTGTGGAAAAGCCGCAGAGGTTTACAAGCACATATATGGCTACTGATCCCGCTTGGCTAGACCTAGTGCCCTCGCAAAATTGTTTCGAAATTTACATAAACAAAGTTGCCCAAACTTATAAATTGCCTTAGCTACGTCACAGTTAGACACTGATTTTCAGTATATTAGACTGTTGTTTGATAATGATAGTAATCATCCCTGTAGTTTATCCAGATTCCCGATGGTTAATTCTGACTCGATCGCCGAATGACAAGGGCGACTCCATATTTGTTTATAAATACTGAAAGTATTTCTACTTGACCTTTGATATTTGCATTTCTATCCGCATATGACCCTAAGGGATATCGTTTTTATCCGTTGACTTTATCCTGCCGAGAAACCTACCCATTATATAACAATTGTTATTCGGCAGTATAATATATTGTTAAGCAATGTTTGTGACTGTATTACGTTTCTGTTGAGATTCGGTAGAAGCTCATTGCGTTGTATTTTGACACTTATTAGTTGTCAGGAATATAGTACTATTTAGTGTCAGCCGTGGCGAGGAAGAATATTTAGATGCTAGTGTTATTAGTAAACTTCCGGAATAGCATGGACTGATGTGGAAAGGTGAGTGTCTTGTGTTCAAGAGAATTGGAATTACTATCATCTGGATTTAAGAAAAAACTGAAAGGATTTGCTTGAATTTATGCGATTTCAGATAGGAATCAAGTCCAATTATGACAAAACATTTGATATTTCGATTGGGTTTAACCACTATCCCACACGACAAACTGAAGGGAAAACTGCATTCCTTGATCCATGGGGCTTTTGTCATAAACGTGGCGACCATAGACACAGCTACATCTCTATATTCCAATTTTCAGAACCATTTGTAAAAAATAAAAGCAAATGTCATCTGAAGTTAACTGTGAAAATGGTAGGTGAAATGCTGGACTTCCTCATTGGTAATATCTATGTGGACCTTTTGGCAAGAAATAGGAATGCCCCCTCCTTGCTGAGGAATTGGAGTTTCTGCTCGGATTGGCAAAATCAAGGATTTCGTATTCAGATCTGTGCCTAATGATTCAAAGTGACCATAAAGATTCCTATGACTGTATGACAAGAGGAATGACTTCACCTTTCCAATATTCAGCTTTCCCTTTTTATAAATTGCCTTAGTTACGTCACAGTTAGACACTGATTTTCAGTATATTAGACTGTTGTTTGATAATGATAGTAATCATCCCTGTAGTTTATCCAGATTCCCGATGGTTAATTCTGACTCGATCGCCGAATGACAAGGGCGACTCCATATTTGTTTATAAATACTGAAAGTATTTCTACTTGACCTTTGATATTTGCATTTCTATCCGCATATGACCCTAAGGGATATCGTTTTTATCCGTTGACTTTATCCTGCCGAGAAACCTACCCATTATATAACAATTGTTATTCGGCAGTATAATATATTGTTAAGCAATGTTTGTGACTGTATTACGTTTCTGTTGAGATTCGGTAGAAGCTCATTGCGTTGTATTTTGACACTTATTAGTTGTCAGGAATATAGTACTATTTAGTGTCAGCCGTGGCGAGGAAGAATATTTAGATGCTAGTGTTATTAGTAAACTTCCGGAATAGCATGGACTGATGTGGAAAGGTGAGTGTCTTGTGTTCAAGAGAATTGGAATTACTATCATCTGGATTTAAGAAAAAACTGAAAGGATTTGCTTGAATTTATGCGATTTCAGATAGGAATCAAGTCCAATTATGACAAAACATTTGATATTTCGATTGGGTTTAACCACTATCCCACACGACAAACTGAAGGGAAAACTGCATTCCTTGATCCATGGGGCTTTTGTCATAAACGTGGCGACCATAGACACAGCTACATCTCTATATTCCAATTTTCAGAACCATTTGTAAAAAATAAAAGCAAATGTCATCTGAAGTTAACTGTGAAAATGGTAGGTGAAATGCTGGACTTCCTCATTGGTAATATCTATGTGGACCTTTTGGCAAGAAATAGGAATGCCCCCTCCTTGCTGAGGAATTGGAGTTTCTGCTCGGATTGGCAAAATCAAGGATTTCGTATTCAGATCTGTGCCTAATGATTCAAAGTGACCATAAAGATTCCTATGACTGTATGACAAGAGGAATGACTTCACCTTTCCAATATTCAGCTTTCCCTTTTTGTCGAGCAAACTGCCAGGATCTCCAAGAGTTGGGTGTCTACACTTTTAGGTACAACTAAACATGCCCTTTAAACGACAATTCCTTAGAGCGTCATACGACTCTTTCCTAAAACAGGTTTGATCAGGGTTATAGTATTCAAGGCCTTAGTAAGGCTTTTAGAACGACTTATGGTAGACATGTGGAAGATATTTCCAATGACTGAAATGATGTCCGATGCAATTCGCTCTTTTGGCCTGTACAACGTTCCCGTGTTTTCGGGGAACACCTGCCTTTGTATGTTTTTGTGACGGTGCTACTACTGGGGCAGGATTCCCTAGCATTTGCGTGACAAACTGGTTTCATCATTAATTGATCGTGATTCATATACATAAACACATGCCATTCTAATGAAAATCAGATTTATAAAGAGCTCGCTGCGGCTACACGAAGATCTGAGGACATCCCATTCCAGATCACCTCAGAACATTTTGACAATCAAGTTCCAAAATGGCAGCTTCAATTCCAGATAACACTTTGAAATATATTTTGCCAAATGTCTTTATTCAAAATTTGAAAGCTGAACAAAATGTAATTCTGGAATTTCTGATAGACGACTGAGATTGTACGGTAGTAGTCGCCTACATGCTATGCAACGTCTCTTTCGTTGCAAATGTTTATCCCATTGAAGAAAGAGATGGACGATGAACGTCGTTCGGAATTACTCGTGTTTGTCTTTTCGAGGTTGCATGAATACATGGAATAACTTCACGTATGTACCACCGCCCCACATGTAAAACGTTCATGTGCCTCCCACCACTTTACATGTAAAACCTTCATGCATGTACCATCATCCCACATGTAAAATCTTCATGCACTTACAGCATCCTACATGTAAAACTTCCATGTGTGTAGCATCACCCTACATGTAAAACCTTCAAGTGCCTACCACCACTTTACATGTAAAACCTTCATGCACGTACCAGAAGCCTACATGTAAAACCTTCATGCATGGACCATCATCCTACATGTAAAAACTTCATGCGTGTTTCCATCACCTTGCATGTGAAAGCATCCTACATATACTGTCATTCTACATGCAATGTACCACCCAAAATAAGCCATTACCCACTTTCAACGCTGCAACAAAAGACCTCGTATATCTAGAACCGCACGGGGAACTGAGTCTATTCTGATAACTACAAACGAGCACCTTGTGCAAAAGGACATGGCACATGGCGGAATGCACTATCTATCTGCAAATTAACAAACATTTCACAAACAACACAGCTCTCTGATGATTCTATTGTATGGTGTTAGGACAGGGACATGAATCGTCTAATAGCAAGAGATCAAAAGAACCGGCCAGTGTTTTATCTTCATGACAAACAACAGACAAGACCAGTGTTGAATTTTCCAATTCCGACCGTTGATTGAACATGGAAGAACTATTAATGCCCTGTGTGACGAAGTTAGAAATACACATTAACCAATTTCCAATATTTTGATAATTGTTAAGTGCTAGCATAACCTAATGTGTTTTCAATAGCTGCAGAAATGTAACACGACCTATCGCCACCATCACGTGCATTGGGTGATTTGATGGTTGTAGCTCAACATGGTATTGTACGACGTTTTGACAAGTGGTATCAACTTCCACCATCTCAACATACACCACACGCCCCCACACGGGAGAGGCTTTCTGTGTCACTGTGGAGAAAATGCTACATTGGCGTCAATTAGAACCTTCGCCACACGTGCCATCGGACCTTTTTCTGAAAAAAATGGTTTTCAATGGTTTGGATCAACCAGTAAGTCAAGTTAGTATCGCAGGGTCAATTGCGTCTGCAGATGTGAACCTCATTCAATAGCTGTCGCCTCCTAATACCAATAGTTGCATTGGTAGTCTGGGTGATCAGTCCTTATCATCTCGTCGACGTCTTGCCATGCAGCCGATGACGTATCCGGCGATGGCGCTTTCATGCAAGTACCTCACATCATATTTGACTCGTATGATTTTCTTCCGTTCGCAAGGAAACATTTTCCAAATCGAAAAAGGCTTTAAGAATATAATTCAGATACTGTTCTCTTTGATGTCTTACACTATACATGTCATCTTGAGATTCTGAGTTTATAAGCTTTATTGACAATGGTTTTATTATATTTCCTATCGTACTGTTGAAATATTTATTCTGTGCTAGATAGTAGGATAGTCAAGATAGAAACCAATGAATAATTTGTCTAAGTCCTTTACAAAACATGAAGTACTTGAATTACTGGTACGTCTGATAAGCCCATCCTCATAAAATTGGAAAACATTTTCAGGAAACATAAATTTTCAGTATCTGTCAGCTGGACCTTATGATCAAAGACAACTAGGACACTCCTCGAAACCAGACCATGATTCATATAGCCTTTCTGCACATACATGACTGTAGTACAAAGTGTAGCTCCATCATGACTTCAGTCTCATTGGGGAGACAAATGGTCTTCCCGCACGTGTAGCAATGCTTACATGGCGAGGAACCACGCTGTCAACCAGCAATATCCAGCTGTGCCAAACCAGTGGTTTACGTGCAGATCAATGACATATAGACACAGATTCTGCAATAGCTACTTGATTAATAGGGTTAGACGCATTTCATTCGTCACACGTATCATTGAGACGATCAGGCAGATATCTGCTTACATTGCCCACACTGTAAGCATCTGTAGATTGCTGCATAGACACATCCAGCACACGCCAATATATCAACGCTGTACAGATTGCACCTTACGTTCACCATTCTTCTGCTCTTTGCTTGAATAAAGTCAACAAATATTCCTGCCCCAGTGGTTGTACAATCCCTTGAGGACGGTAGTGATGTTAAAGCTCAATAGCTGTTGTACGTAGAAGTGATTGTCCTTAACTCATCACCGTCCACCAACACACCATTGTTAGCATATGAGTGCAGAGTAAATACTCGCCAGTGGTGTGTGGGTGAAGCAGTGTGCGGAGATGGCCCTGAAGCGCTCGCCACCTATAGCTGTCTGTGCCTCTCAGCTCTGCTCATCGAGAGCTGACAATGGCTTCCTAGTCACGAGGATGATGGCTAATGCTAATAGAGAAAACGATTCCATAACAGTAAGAGCTGAGGTCGTAATGTGCCTATGTAAATACAAGTGTTTAGTTTTTATATATCTATTTGAGCATTTAATCTTATTTGTTTAGTTTTTATTTTTGTTGTCTCTTTGAACGAGTTTATTAATCATAGTTTAGGTTAGTTATATTTAGTACAGTCCTCGCTGGACATTTTTTATCACAGGCATAGGCAAAGTGTTAGCAGGATATACACAATTTCAATTTGAATGTCACTGTTTTGACATTGTTACATTACTGAGAATAGGATTACTATTCAATTGGATTTACTAATGTCGAGATGCAATATATGTTTCTATATATACGTACATACATACATACATACATACATACATACATACATACATACATACATACATGTAGATATGTATATATATTGTGGGTGTGCGTGCGTGCGTGCGTGCGTGTGTGTGTGTGTGTGTGTGTGTGTGTGTGTGTTTTACTAGCGTGAACCACATTCCTATAACGCAACATTGTCAAATGATACTACAAATCCTCCGTCAAGATCCACTATATTTATCGTACGTGAGAGTGTTAATCAATCAGTATAAATCATGACGGTATGAGAATCGTCGGCGTCGGTTTGACATGACTCTACATTCCTTGGGGCGCATTATTTCAGGAAAGGTCACGCGATGACCAAGGTCGTGTTTCACTGTTATCCATTACTGCTATAATTAGTCTAATTATCACTATAACCAGTGCTACATTCAATTGTCTCCCTTAACGTAGGCACTCAACTCATCGTAATTATTCACTCCTATGTCCGTGTGCTCATTTTAACTGTACTCCCCTAGGTAAATTAACTCACCATAACTATACACTCATAGGTAAATAAACTCATCATAACTATACACTCGTAGGTAAATAAACTCATAGTAACTGTACTGTCCTAGGTAAACAAACTCATCATAACTATAAACTCATAAGTATATAAACTCATCATAACTATACACTCCTAGATAAATAAATTCATCATAACTATACACTCCTAGGTAATTAAACTCATCACAAATATACACTCCTAGATAAATACGCCTTGGTAAATGACTTCATCATAACTATAAACTCCTAGGTAAATAAACTCATCATAACTATACACTCCCAGGTATATAAACTCATAGTAACTGTACTGTCCTAGGTAAACAAATTCATCATAACTATAAACTCATAGGTATATAAACTCATCATAACTATACACTGCTAGATAAATAAATTCATCATAACTATAAACTCATAGGTATATAAACACAACATAACTATACACTCCTAGATAAATAAGTTCATAACTATAAACTCCTAGGTAATCAAACTCATCATAACTATCCACTCCTTGGTAAATGACCTCATTATAACTATACACTCCAAGGTAAATAAACTCATTATAACTATACTCTCTTAGGTAAATAAACTCATCATAACTATACAGTCCTAGATAAATAAATTCATCATAACTATAAACTCCTAGGCAAATAAACTCATCATAACTATACACTCCTAGGCAAATAAACTCATCACAAGTATACACTCCTAGATAAATAAATTCATCATAACTAGAAACTCCTAGGTAAATAAACTCATCATAACTATACACTCCCAGGTAAATAAACTCGTCGTAACTCTACGCTCCTAGGTAAATAAACCTGGCGATAAAGGCCAATAGTGGTGACAACTGTATGAATGGATCACTGAAAATCAGTGACGAAACCAGGAGTTCGCTAAAAGGTTAAGGATGGCCTGCCCTTGCAACCGTCACTCAGACAATTTGCATAAAAAGTACGTGTTTGTTGTCTAACGCCTGCCTGTAAACTATCGAGCCCCAACCAAACAATCCAACGATGACCAGAAAATCCAGTGAAACGATAGCGCTTTTACTGATTGAACTTTTTACCGTTGGAAGTTATAACGATATGTTCTGAACACACAATGTCATTTAGAAAGTGGTCATATGTAAGAAATGTTATATTTGGGATAAAAACAAAAAGAAAAGAAAAGAATAAAAAGAAAAAAAGGAGATAGACGATATGTTCATTACGCCTGCTGCGTACAAGTACATAGATTCTACTGCTAACAAGTATATAGAAAATTATGGGGAGGGGCAGTTTTAATGGCTCGGTCCAAATTTCCTTTATAGTTGACTATAGTTGATAACTCATTTTGAGCTTATGATGAAACTAGGGGCCCAGAGTCCACCAGCAGAAACATCGACCCCCAAGTAAATGTAAAACCAATGTCAAGTACTTATCTCTAAATCTCTAAAACACAGGCATGGTCGTCTCCTGTGGTAGAGAAAGCACCATCTTAGTATTTTTGTGACTACTCTATATTCAACCCGGAGCATTGATAATACGTTATAATGCGCTTCACGAACAACATCCTTGCGCTGACTGACACAATGGCCTTAATTCTCCTTCCGATGGTCTGTACAAGAATGTGTTTTGAAGTTGTTGGGGGGTTTGTTTTGATGGATAACGGTTCAAATTGTCTTGGCTACCCTAACTCAATAACAACGCTTAACAATGACCTCGTGGGAATTGATCTAATATTCATATCTTTGGTCCCCCTCGCCTGGGTATTAGTTTCAGGAGGTGGAACAATCGACCTAATTGTTCAATTTATGTATTGATTTATTATATATTATTACAGCACAGCTGGCGCTCTTGTCCAATGATAGATCACTATTTTACCACGTGGGATAGATGTTGGTCCTGATGAATGTACTGCACATAAAACATAGAATTTTATATGACGAGGTATGAATTATCGCGATATGGATATCTTGTGTTTAAAAAAATCTATTAAACTGTTTAGATGATAGAGAGTTGGGTGCTTCAGTTCACAACTTTTGAGGTTCACACGAGCATATGAAGCTTTCAGAGAGCGTCTCATAAGAGTACAATGGGTGGTTTTCGCTTTTAATAACTAGAACTTTGCTAAGAGAATATTCCTTGTTTTGAAACTGTTAAACGTTTTGGTCAAATTCACTCCTATGCTAAGTTAAGTACAATACCCGAAGGAGTGCTTACATCTCGAGCAGTTCACATTAAAGCACGCGACTTATATATGAAATATTGGCTTTGGTAAAGAAGCATTGGATCTGAAATTATCTTGAACGGTAACGATCTCATCATGTTATGTTTGAAACTATAACTTATTTACAGTAAATTTATGTTACCAATGGGTTACGTTTAAGGAAAGACCTTTCACACGAGTTCCATGATATCATCCTGTTCTTAAGATTCTTCCTCTTGCATCCAATTGACTGCATTGATATGAGATATGTCACATGGCCACTGACTATAACATCGGGTGCATCTTTATTCATGAGGCACTAAGAATTAACAAGTCCCCAGTGATCAAGCAAACCAAGTCTTACTCATGGCCTATTGATACCACCTGTCTCTCTCTCTCTCCCTCTCTCTCTCTCTCTCTCTCTCCTCTCTCTTTCTCTCTCTCTCTCTCTCTCTCCTCTCTATTTTTTCCTATTCCTCACTCTCGTTCTCCCTCTGTCCTTCCTTTCTTTTAATCTTCATCTCGCCTTCTCCCCCCTCTCTCATTCCTTCCCCCCATCTCCCCCCTGTCTCTCCCGGTTAGATAATATCTATTTATACATTGACTTATGACAATGTCATTAATCGGTAATATGAATGTGTTAAACATGTCAATTTAATTAATGTCATATTAAAGAAACACGATAAGGGTAAATAACTTTATCACTTTTGCACACCGACAAATCGTTTTATAATGTTTAATGAGAAAATAGGTGATTTGGGATGTGGTAATTAAGTGGTTAAGTAAAGTAGTGAAAGGAGGCAATTACTGAAGTGGCAATATTCAAGGGCGGGTCATAAAAGTGACGTGGGATCCTAATTATCTGACTCATGTAATTAAGTGTTTCGGTTCAACAGTTTACATACATTGTATACGCTCGATGTACAGTTCCTGTTCATATCACAGACCACGATCCCCATTCCTGTATGTGGGGGCACGGGTGGCCCATTCGTCTAAGGCGCCGCGATTCGCTGTGAAGAGTTGCGTCCCTTGGACATGCCAGAAACATATGATTGTGGGTACGAATCCTGGTTTGCCCCGATTATGTTTCTAGGTTTGTTAGCACTATATCCGTGCTCGTGGGTTTCACCGAAGTGTTAAACGTCTGAGACCTGCATCACTTCGGGCTTTCCTCCTACATTAAGCTGACACGCCGTATTATAACTGGAATACTGTTAAAAGCGGCTTTAAATCCAAATCACTCACTCACTCACTTCCTGTATGTAGGGATCATGTGGCCCGAGACGCTTGAGTTCTTTAGCTTCCAGGAGTCGCTGGTTGTGGGTTTCCATCGGTTATGATCCTCGGTTATGATCCATCTTTGTGTTCGTGGCTTTCATCAAAGTGCAATACGTTATTTTGGGTGTCCATATAATTAAAAATTATTGGTCATCGTCATGTTGCTGAATCTACGTCTCGAGAACTATCCGTGTTCTTAGGAAGCATTGTCCGAAAGAAGTTGAATTTGATTGGATCAACAGAAACATATACTCATCGGACACCTCATTGGCTAAGTCTTTTCGACTTTGCAACATGCTGAGCTATTCGCGTTGTCATTGGCAACATGTGGAGATCTTCGCGTTGTCGACAATGTATTTTAAGACTTTTGGAAAACAATTCAGGATGATTCTCATATTCCATAGTGTTATTTATAAACTACCATTGCAGTTAATGTTATTGTCGGTTAGCACGCGCACCGGATAGAGTTCATCATATGCATATGAAGATGTATTAAGATTGTTTCCTGAACATGGTACCATGGTGTCCTGTTGCGTATCTTGGGATAAACAATTATTAAGATTACTGTACAATCTCGGAAGATTGTTTCGACTCAGTATATTCCACCATGGCAGAAAAGTCTCTAGCGTGTAGGCAGTTGCAGGCTGCACCTTTGTAGGGCAAAGGGTGGTCGATTGGACAGCAACAGGACAGCCTGCGTTTTGAGTAAGAGCAAAATGCCAATTGAGGGCTGGGTGCCGGTGTTGACATTGAATGGATTGATATAAGCTCCCTGTATTAGTGGGTGTGGGGTCACCATGGTCATGTTATGTAAATTGATGACCGCACCGACATTCAGAAGCTAATAATACACAACAAACATTTGCCTAACGTCAAGTGATGCTTAGTTTACCTTGCGTGGCATGTCATACTGCATTTGGCAATTGTAATGAATCCATATACTCACACACAAAAGAAACGCAAGTGGTTTTAAGCAAATAGGTAACAAACACGGAACCATAAATTGATACGAGTTTTAGCATGTAGTGAAGCCTGATGGTGTTATCAATATTTTTGGTTGCAGTTTGGAAGCCCCGAGTAAAAATGCAACATAAAAAACGAATCGCCAAAACGCACCATTTCAATGAATATGTGGGTATCATGCATGCATTTCTCGCGAAATCGAAAATGCACGAACTGTCACGAACTGTAATGGGTATAAAACTGTGGCCGATTCTTGGAGCTACCACTCCTTGGTCAAGAATGCCACGCCTAATTCAAATTCAGAGAAACCAGGCTATCGGACGTTTGGAAGCAAATGAGTCTGTCCAAGATGTTGCCCGTCATTTCAACGTTAACATAACCACAATTTACCGTCTTCTGCATCGATACAATGCTACACAGACCACAGATGACGTTCCTCACCACACCTCGACAAGATCGGTAGATTACCCGTCAACACCAGCGACATCCGTTCCTAACTGCAAGTGAAAGTGCTCGACAGACCATAGGAACACATAACCGACACTGTGATCCAACGTCTCCGTTCCAACAACCTCAGATGTCGCCGACCAGCACATCGTCCTGTTCTCCAACCACGGCATTGACAAGCACGACTTCAGTGGGCACAGGGTATCAAAATTGGCGTCATCGTGAGTGGAGGCGTGACATCTTCTCTGATGAAAGTCGCTTTTGTGTCTCCCATGCAGACGGAAGAGTCAGAATTTGGCGGCGTCGAGGTGATCGTTTCGCTGACAGAAACGTTGTGGAAAGGGATCCATGGGGTGGACCTTGCGTCATGATATAGGCAGGGATTGGACTTAATGCGAGACTTGGACCCATGTGCTTTCTGAATGTTGGTCAAGGTCGGGGACACGGGGTCACTGCTCAGCGGTATATCGACCAAGTGATCAAACCCCACGTTGTTCCATTTTTTGCACAACATCAACAACACATTTTCCAGCAGGACAACGCTCGTCCCCATGTTGCCAGAGCTACCATGGCCTTTCTGAAACAACACAACATCCGTGTTCTACAGTGGCCAACCCTCAGCCCTGAACTGAACCCCATCGAACGCTGGTGGGATGAGGTTCAAAGGCGTCTGCACAATGTGCGCCAAGTCCCTACAACTGCCGATGACCTACGCACAGCTGCTCTGGATGTGTGCAGGAGGATCCCTAGGGCCTTCACAAATCGTCTGATCCACTCAATGTACAGGAGATGTATGGCAGTGATCAATGCTAATGGTGGTCACACCAGGTATTGACTGACATTTTGGGTATTAACATCTGCCTTTTAATCCATTTAACTGTCTTCAGTCAAATTTTTGTCAATCTTGCCCTATTAGTATTTCTTCTCTTCACTGTTAAAAATAAATAACATGTATACTGCATACTCGACTTGCGTTTCTTTTGCGTGTGAGTATACATCTTGCGGGCATTTGGTCACGTAAGCAATCTACAAACAATAATATTAACAATGACAATAGCAGATAAATCACGTTACATGCACAACAGCATATATCGGTTTTAATATAAGGATATGATTGTGGGTATGATTCCGATCATATCTTAATGATGACGATGTAATCGGTTCCATATATAAACTAGAAAACGACTTCACTTTAGGACAGTTGTATAACCGTTCACTTACACGAGCAGGAAGGGATAGTGTTCACATACCAGGAAGGGGCAGTGTTAACATACACATAGATTAGCATTAACCTGTTCACATACATGGGACTACAATTGTTCATGTTCACGTATGTGCGCATTAACCTGTTCACAAACATGGGACTACAATTGTTCACGTGCACGTATATGCGCATTAACCTGTTCACATACATGGGACTACAGTTTTTTTCATGTACACGTATGTTTGCATTTACCTGTTCACAAACATGGGACTACAATTGTTCACGTGCACGTATATGCGCATTAACCTGTTCACAAACATGGGACTACAGTTTTTTTCATGTACACGTATGTTTGCATTTACCTGTTCACAAACATGGGACTACAATTGTTCACGTGCACGTATATGCGCATTAACCTTTCCACATACATGGGACTACAATTGTTCATGTTCACGTATGTGCGCATTAACCTGTTCACAAACATGGGACTACAATTGTTCACGTGCACGTATATGCGCATTAACCTGTTCACAAACATGGGACTACAATTGTTCACGTGCACGTATATGCGCATTAACCTGTTCACAAACATGGGACTACAATTGTTCACGTGCACGTATATGCGCATTAACCTGTTCACAAACATGGGACTACAATTGTTCACGTGCACGTATATGCGCATTAACCTGTTCACAAACATGGGACTACAATTGTTCACGTGCACGTATATGCGCATTAACCTGTCCACATACCTGTGACTATAATTGTTCATGTACACGTATATACACATTTACCTGTTCACATACATGGAACTAGAATATGTTCACGTTCATGTGAGTGTAAAGTAGAATTGCTGAAGCATGGTACATTGGGGTACAAATGTTCATGTAAATGACAATACAATTGTTCTCGGACATGAGAGTCACAATACACTTGTTCTCGTACATGGTAGCAAGTAAGACTCAGGTCAATTGTTCACGTACATGGGAATACACTTTTTCACTTACATGAGAAAAACACCGTGTTCACAAAACTTCAATGTGCTATAACAGTAAACGTTCATATTACGTTAACGAGTGTATTTGCCTTGCTTCACGTTTCATAGAGAAACGTTGTCATCGAAATAGAATTCCAAGTATGAGTAACAATAGAACTAAAAGCGACAAAACCTTTTCCATATTCATAAGAAATGTTAAAAACGGGGTCGATTGTACAATTCCGACTACATCATGAACAGTGGTTATAAATCACTCCCAAATAGTGATAAAACCAGGTGTTCGCGACATTGTGTTCCGTTCCAGTCTACTGTAGTGGACATGTACATGAGAATACAGATATTTTATGTTTGGAAGTTACTCTAAATAGGGCAACAGTAGTACACATGGGAGTAACGGAGCTAATAACTGTAAGGGTAACGGCAGGTAACTCTCTATAATACAGCCTGATTTCAACAGGTAAAATCATCAGAGAGCTTTACCACCTGTTTGATGTGGAAGCACTGACAGACATCAATACCCTGGGACAAACACGACTCTATGGAGATACTACTGCGCAGTGTACCGAGTTTCTTTTGATGATGCCATAAACATTTGCTAACTTTATCAAAATACCATGACCGTACGACAGTACATATTCATTATATGAATGCATATATTTCTTTTTATCCTTATATTGATATATTTCGTTCGAAATATGAACATTTATACCGCATGAACAAACACTATATATCACTTTTACATAATGTATATCCTTCCAAATTTTATCATCTATTTCCTAAATGTCTTAAGAAATAAACTCACCTTCATTTTTCACAGGCCCTTGAGGTTTGTCTTCCATGACTGTTGTCCTGTGCAGCTCCGGGTGTGTGTGACGTCTCAGCCAGTGAGAAGACAAGCCATAGACACAGCCACCACAAACCAAGTCTCGCGTGTATTATGAAAGCAGCTGTCAATTACGATATTTTCAAAGCTTATTTTCCATACGGCACGTCCGATTCGATCCAGAGTGTTCGTATTTACCCCGTTCCTCAACAAACGTCCAGTAGGAGCCTTGGAATTGTCGGGGGATACAGAAAACACCTCTTTACTGTCGTTACTCTTCGGACAGAATAAATTGGCCGTAATCGAAGTGCCAGTATGCTAATTTCTTAGTTGATGATGGAATAATGGACATGTCGCTTCATTGGTATGCCCAGTCTTGGAATCAACTGGCATCGGGATCATTTGGAGCTTTAGTTTGGAGTTAGGGGTATCAATTAGGTGATCTAGAACAGTAGAGAAGCCCCTGACAAGTGCTGTAACAATGTACTACAATGCTGTGTCTTCAGGCTGTGGGATGTAAGACGTAAGCCTCCTTGTATGACTTGATGATGGCCAGCCAGATGGCCAAGCCTTCCAATGTACTAGTTTCTCTGGTTAAGTGTGCCACAATGTTGATATTGGTCTACACTACTCATCTGGAGCTCTATTATGCCTACATGGCCATGTTGAGAGTCGGGCAGATATTGATACTATTGTATGGAGGGCATTTATCAAACTGAAGGGTAAAGTACCAATTATCATTATTTGCATCAGGCGTAGTGTGTATAGTGTGTATCATCTCCGTATATAAGCACTCTTGCTATATGTTCCAATATATGTGAAGAAGTGGGTCAAATATTTGAATTGAATATACTTTAATGGTGTGCCACTGCGTCGTGTTCTGAAAATTCTTTCCAAATTCTTTCGAAATGTTTACAGCTCTGATGTACATGTAATACCAACAATTGTACAGCTCTGATGTACACGTGATACCAACAATTGTACAGCTCTGATGTACATGTGATACTACCAATTGTACAGATCCGATGTACATGTGATACCACCGATTGTACAGCTCTGATTGTACAGATCCGATGTACATGTGATACCACCAATTGTACAGCTCTGATGTACATGTGATACCATCAATTGTGCAGCTCCGATGTACATGTGATACGAACAATTGTACAGCTCCGATGTACATGAAACACCAACAATTGTGCAGCTCTGATGCACATGTAATACCAACAATTATACAGTTTAGAAGTTCGTGTGATATCAACACTTATACAGCTCTGAAGTAAATGAAACACCAACAATTGTGCAGCTCTGATGTACATGTAGTACCAACAATTGTACAGCTCTGATGTACGTGTAATACCAACAATTGTGCAGCTCTGATGTAGATGTAATACCAACAATTGTACAGCTCTGATGTACGTGTAATACCAACAATTGTGCAGCTCTGGTGTAGATGTAATACCAACAATTGTACAGCTCTGATGTAGATGTAATACCAACAATTGTACAGCTCTGATGTAGATGTAATACCAACAATTGTACAGCTCTGATGTAGATGTAATACCAACAATTGTACAGCTCTGATGTACGTGTAATACCAACAATTGTGCAGCTCTGATGTACGTGTAATACCAATAATTGTGCAGCTCTGATGTAGATGTAATACCAACAATTGTACAGCTCTGATGTAGATGTAATACCAACAATTGTACAGCTCTGATGTAGATGTAATACCAACAATTGTACAGGTCTGATGTACGTGTAATACCAACAATTGTAAAGCTTTGATGTAGATGTAATACCAACAATTGTACAGGTCTGATGTAGATGTAATACCAACAATTGTACAGCTTTGATGTAGATGTAATACCAACAATTGTACAGCTCTGATGTAGATGTAATACCAACAATTGTACAGCTCTGATGTAGATGTAATACCAACAATTGTACAGGTCTGATGTACGTGTAATACCAACAATTGTACAGCTTTGATGTAGATGTAATACCAACAATTGTACAGGTCTGATGTACGTGTAATACCAACAACTGTACAGCTCTGATGTAAATTTAATACCAACAATTGTGCAGCTCTGATGTAAATGTGATACCACCAATTGTACAGCTCTGATGTACATGTAATACCAACAATTGTACACCTCTGATGTACTTGTAATACTAACAACTATACAGCTCTGTAACAAACCCTGTTAGTCAAGGTACTAAGGATATAGTATAGCTCAACTCATTGTCAAACGTACAGTGAACCATTTGTCTAACATGTTATCTGAAAGACTAACAGTTAATCTTCAATTATTACGTGCGAGTAAAAGGAGATGCTATTAGCCAACACAGAAATCAATAAGAGAGTACTTCCAATGCTAACAATATGATGCCGACACACGCACCCAAAGATATGCCCTGCCATCATCTGACCCAACTCGAGAACACGTGGTCCTGTGCACAGCGCACATGTCACAAATCATGTGAAGTTAAGCAATGTCGGTCATGAAGAACCCGACAAGGCTATTGGGGTTGCATACTCCCCAGGGATATATGAAAGAAAATCGAGAGCCAACTGATCCATTGACCTTGGTAATAATGTTAGCGCACTGAGCATGTACCAGATGTATGGAGGATAACGCAGTACACACAGTTCGTATTAATATTATCATCATCGTCAATAATGATAATAATAATAATAATAATTGTACAGCTCTGATATACATGTAATACCAACAATTGTACAGCGCTGATGTACATGTAATGCATATTAATATTATCATCATATTCAATAATAATAATAATAATAATAATAATAATAATTTTAAAAAAAGGTATTTTTCACATATATATATTTTTATGTATTACACAGTTATTCACAAAACGACGAAATGTTTTATTTTAGGAGAACGTGATGTAAACCTCTTGAATATAGGTACATGTATGTTTCAGATATATACATCAGGATGGTAGTCGGTTGCATCACAGCCATGATGCGGGTCCGGTGTGGCACAGATGTCAGGGGGTTCTATTTCAGGTTTAAGTGTTGCCCTACTGTGCGCCTGTAACATACAAATATCAAGCAAATGCAAAACACTAATTGCCCACAATGCAATACCCCATTCTGATTTTGTGGTGCTAATTACCCTGTCAACAAGGAACACGTGTTCCATTGGCCTTTCTAGTATCCAAAGTGTTCAGATAATTCAAACATCTGTGACGTCACACTATTGCTTGAATGATCCATTATTTGTTTCCGAATGGACAGTGGGTTGTCAGTTATTCATGACAAAATTAACTTGAACTCACACTTTATTAATGTACACTTGGAATAAATAAAGGTGTTTAACTTACTATATTTGAATGATTGATTTCAGTTGTTTTCGGAAAACGGGGAAAACCCGCATTATATCATCGTAGGACTCGAAACGTCGACATCAGCGACAGCATCACGTGATAAATTGGTGTGAGATTAACCACTATCTTTTTTCAAATATTTGTATAAGCTTTAGAGGCTCAGAAAATATTACGTAATAATGTGTGATTTACACTCTTTAAAAAATGAAACGCACAGCTAGAATGTAGTTCACTGAACCTGACTTAACAAAAGAATCGGTATATAAATTGGATATATGTTATTAGAAAATGTTGGTGGCCTGATGTTCGACAAACGGTGCATCAAAACGCATCCATTGTCGATTTACTGATCCTTAAATGGCATTGTTTTCACTCCTGTTAAAAAATGTCATGGAGGAAAACTGTAAAGCAAAATTCACGTGCAGGTTATGACATTCGTAACTCGTGGGAGTGGCTATAAAAAGGCAAGCATAAACCAATAATTTGTCATTCAATTGTCAACATTTTTCAAGTTCGAAAATGCCGCGACTCAGCGCTGCCAATCACAACATCGCCATAGGACGTATCCAAAGAGGGGAATCGCAGTCTTCTGTTGCACGCCACTTCAACGTCCACCACAACACAATTTGCCACCTTTGGGTCCGATACACACAGTTCAATTCCAGTGCAGACGATCCGAGAACCGGTCGACCAAGAGTAACCACCCCTTCACAGGATCGCTACATTTGACTGTTCCACCTACGTCATCGCAAAGCCACAGCTACGGAGACTGCAGGACGCACCTCTGGTCTGAGGAGGATATCGGACCAGACTGTCAGGAACCATCTTCGCGAGGCTGGAATCCGACCCAGAAGACCAGTTATCGTCCCCGTTTTGCAAGAGATCCATCGACAGCCACGCTTGCGTTGGTGCCATACGTTACAGCCTTGGAATTTGAGAAACTGGAGACGAGTGTGGTTTAGCGATGAATCACGATTTCTTCTTCACCGGCGAGATGTAAGACAACGTGTTTATTGTTGTCGAAATGAGCGTTTTGCCCCGTGTTCGATTCCCCAAATGGGTACAATTTGTGAAGCCCATTTCTGGTGTCGCCAGTCGTGGCGTAGATCCATACTCACTCACACAAGTACTCACACAGACTACAAAACATTCTGCAAACTAGACCGACTACATAAAGACAATGTTTCGTCGAAGTCTAAATATAGTGAAGAATATGTATTTGATGTTTGAGAAAATTCGGACGTGTTTTAAGTTAGAGAACATACCTGTAACTGTCGACACATTTTACAGATAATCTCCTTCACTAAAAGGAACATTAGTTAGAACAGTTACTGAGTGTGTGTGGTTTCATGTTGCAGTTAAGGTTATTACAGCCTGTAAAATTAATTATCTCTATTGTTCAAGGGGTAATTTTATGTTGGTTCCTCTTTGGGAAAGTGACATTCAGGCAATCACTCTGGTCAAGCTGTTAGCATCTTGTTTAGGGATCGTGGCAATCAGCCATTCACTCTGGTCAAACTGTAAACATCCTCTTTAGGACAGTGACATTCATCCATTCACTCTGGTCAAACTGTAAACATCCTCTTTGGGACAGTGACAATCAGCCAATCAAATGAATAAAAAAATAAATCAATTTTCAACCTGAAACATAACTGACCCCTTGAGTGTAACAAATGTTATATTTGGCGTAACACTTTCTCAATAAAGTACATATTCTAGTACTTTTGGGGGGTTGAACCCACACTGACCATTTTCTAAATGGCATTGTCTGTTCATAGCTTTCGGCCAATTTACAATTGTCAGAATGGTACACGACGTACGTGATCCGGACTACCAGTTGGCGGACTTTGCCTTTTGTCTAAGCCTCGGTTGCTGAGTGGGTCAGATCGCTGACTTTGTGTGCTGGCGATTAGGTGCCTCACTCTGACTGGGTGGGTTCGAATCCCGAATGGGACACAACCAAAAACAGTACGAGAATCTGTACTTTACTAAGAAAGTGTTATCCCAAAATATAACATTTGGTACATTTGACCACTTTCTAAATGCCATCGTGTATTCGCGTATACATCAGTGGAAGTTCAGGCACAACGGACAACTAGTTTTACGGCACTGATGTTAGGTACCGCTCCTCTAAAACACACTGCCAACAAGACGCTAGGTCTGATGCTTATTGTCCACCCTACTGCTTGACAGTTAGAATTCCAGGTTAGAATAGGTCCCCAGTTACACGTGCTTAATGTATTGAGCGTTCATGATCATGGTAGGCGATATGGTTGATTGCTTGAGATCGCACCTCAATCTGTGGTGTGGCTCATATCAATCACTGGTTTATCTGATCCAGACTCAATTATAAAAAAAAACGCCGCCTCAAAACTTTACAATTGCTGCCAATGGTCTGGTGTCGCGAAATTGTTTTCGGATACATAGTAATATCATATCAAAACCATAGCTATTGTCATAACCTGACAGAACAACATTACTCTGACGTTGACTAGAAGAATGACAAATGTTAGGTATTGATCTGAAGAACTATATAGCTCTGATATTCAAGAACAGAATATGTGTGATTATGAACTTACAAACCTTACTTGACAAACGGCATGGTTCTGATGTTAAGCCTTAGCACGGAATTGTTCTGATATCCGTTTGAAGAACCAGATAACACTTTTGTGAACTGGAAAACGGCATGGTTCTGAGGTGAGGTGAGGTGAGGTGAGGTGAGGTGAAATGGGGTTTAACGTCGCGTCCAAGATTATTGCACTTATATAGCGACGTGCATGCACGTGTATGTATGTGTGAGGCTGCTTGTACTAGTCCGGACTAATGCCGATTTATAGTGCTAGCTCACTGAGATCCCATGCCGCAGTTTAACATGAATACCCCACTCAGACACAGTATACTGACTCCGAGCCGACCAGTCCTTGTTTTAGATCCTTAATGCCGAGCGCCAAGCAGGGTAACAACAAGTACCATATTTTAACGTCTTTTGGTATGACGCGGCCGGGGATCGAACCCCGGACCTTCCGCTCTCCGGGCGGACGCTCTACCACTAGACCACGGAGGCGGTCTCATAGTTCTGATGTTAAGCTGGGAACGGTATAGCTCTGGTGTTAACCTGACTAAAAGCACAGATCTGATTATAAACCGAAGATCATGTTTATTACTATTATTGTATATCATACCCACTGCAGAAAACACGACTAAATCTAAGCCCATTAGCGAAATCGACTATATCATAAGCATTAGTGTAAACGCCGTGATATGACTAGACACTATTCAAAGCGGCCTCAAACACGAGTCGCGAACGCCTGTGTATAGGAACTATCGCTACATTCCGTCTGCGTTACCCTGACAGGTAAAATGTGAGTGACTGCGTGGAGAAAAGAAATGTGTTTATCGAGAACCTCGTAACTGTATCCAGTCACGGCAGTAATATAGGTATTTGTGACCCGAAGTGCATATGAAAACGCAAACATGATAAGGCAATATCATTACACGAAGACAAACTAAATAAAGGTAATGTTTCAACAAACAGATCACAGAACACCAACCAAGGCTGTATCGTGTCATCATTAAGTGCCTGGACAATCCACTACTTTCATTAAAGGCTTTTAAACTGCCCCTATACACAGAGAACCACAAGGGATTTGCCGATAAAGGTAAGGTGCAGTCTCCGTAACTACTCACATGTAAACTAAATGTTACTACTCAGTAAACACGAACAGCGCAGTGACATTTACCAGACGTTTATTGATTATTATTATTATTACAAAAAAGGCAAAAAATTAATTCGTCATAGTAATTAATCTCCAATTATACACTAAGTACCAATGCCACGCTGGAACGATCACGATCTGAAATGTAATGTACCAATGCTATAATGCTAACGGTTGTTAAAACAGAAGACATGTTCTCATAAATCTACATGATTTATATTATAAGTTTGCGTGATGAAACACGACATTGACAGCTGATTTCAGCTTAAAACACAGCGTTGTTCTAAAGCATGGGGAGAAGTGGCCCGAGAAGGTAATTAAGTATGTGAATGAAGTGAAGGTTTCTTACCAGGTCCTGCAGTCACAACGGGATTGGGTAATGACTTAATGCGGCGTTTTATCCTAACTAGCAGCACAAAGTCAGCGTGGTATTAATTGCTGCATCGTGGCAGGTCTCTAGTTTGAAGCGGAGGGCGGGGAGAGGGGCACCCTGGCATTACACTGTTTACATACTCACGGTGACCTATATCAGTCTGACAACATAATCACTCTGTTCCTTTGTCGACATTCAATTCAGTTTAAGAGCTAAATGTAATGCGTTGTGTCTTCCGTTATAAGCACGAGGGCATTTTTGTTTGCAAAAGTCCCATATTAAAATTAGTTCCATACTTTTGATGTTGAAAAAATGTAAAACACCGGCATTTCAATATTTCGATTGTCTGAACTAAATGTGCGGGCGACTGTTTATCCTCAATGTTCACAAACTAATGGTTAACCTTGATATCACGAATAACGCGATTAGAGGAATGTAATGAGGGTAGCTGGTTGTCCCAGAGTTTTACACGACAACGTCTTTGGGGGATTTTTCGTCACATCACTACGTCTTGATGTCCCCAGTCGCTTTGTAGGGCGGTACAGTTGAAAGCCTTTGTTCCAAGGACGTACAAGATGGCTAACCTGGTCCCAGGGGCGTGTATGTCTTGTTGTGCATATCTCAAGGACATGCCTGTTCGAAGAATGTCCCCAAGAACGTACCAGACTGCTGCCAATGTCCCAAGGGCCTATCAGATCGCTGACAATGTTCCAAGGGCCTATCAGATCGCTGACAATGTCCCAGGGGCCTATCAGGTCGCTGACAATGTCCCAGGGGCTTATCAGATCGCTGACAATGTCCCAGGGGCCTATCAGATCGCTGACAATGTCCCAAGGGCTTATCAGATCGCTGACAATGTCCCAGAGTCCTATCAGATCGCTGACAATGTCCCAAAGGCCTATCAGTTCATCAGATCACTGACAATGTCCCAAGGGCCTATCAGCATCAGACAATCCAGTGATTGATATTAGGGACAACGATCCAAGCCGTAGGGATACGATGACACGCAACCAACTAAGTAACTTTGCCTGACCACCCGATCCATTAAGTTTCATCTTACGACCAGCATGGGTGGCTGGGGATCTATTCTTACCCTGAATTCTATGGGTTTTATGGCCCAGGGCGTGTTGGTTTGCCCCAAAGACATATAATCACTGTCTATTTCAAAGAGAAATACGATATGGCTTCGAGTATTTGATGAATTTGTTTCTCCAGTTACAAAAGCAATGGAAATAAAAATAAAAATACACTTTCTCATACACTTTTCTTTAATCCTTTTATGATTTCCCGATCCGGCATGTTACGCGCGATTCATGATAACAGTGAAATATTTACATTTAAAAAAAGTTTTAATGTAAGGCAAGCTATAAATCTTGATCATTCGTTTTGGCGGACGGGATTTCATCACGGACTAGACATCAATAAAATCTTATACGAGTGTTCGTCGAAATAATCACCATTCTCGTTTTACTTTTCTGTGAGGAAAATTCAAACTTGAGTCTATTTCAAGTTTTTAGAATTGATCAGAATTGGCTGTACTGATGTTTCGATGATAAATATGGAAACCTTTTCGACATGCCTAAGAACTATATTTTACACATGAACACAAACGCTTCTTTGTATCAAGCAAACATGTATCTAGAGCCAGTCGACTGTGCATCACTGCACGGAGCTGGTGCTATTATACCGCCAGTGGAACAAACAGAGTAATTAGTTTATTCGGAATCATTCAAAACAGAGCAGTTTTCATAAATCTGATAAACGTTTGTATTGTGTGCAAATAACCGGAAGGAACCTCCGCTTAGACTGAAAGTCCACTGGAGACGTCGGGTCGTCTATCTCCATATCTAAATTACCGGCCTCAAAGCATCGTTTTCCTACAAGCTTCAATTTTGGTAAATATTTCCATGAACAGCTATTTTCTTGTCAACGTTTTAGAACTTAGCCCAATTAAAGCCTTGGCGGGCAGGGGAGCGTGCAGCACGCTATCTTGGCGGATTGTGTCAAGCAAAGGATGAGAAGGTTTTTCTGACTTGATGACCACGGCAAGGCACGAATGGATACACAGATATTGATGTTGGGATAATGTGATGTTGAAGTCGTGAAAGATCTAACGTAATGAGAAAGTCCGACGTTTATTTCTTCGTTTCTTGCTACACGAGCGGCGTAAAAACCACGTCTATTTCATAGAAGCTGTGGCATGATTTACAGTAACGGTTTGTTCATCGATGAAGATCTTCTAACGGCCCTCGTGTAAGTGTCGCCCTTCTTTCCTGTCTTTGGGGATAGATGTAGAGGGATAGTGAGTGAACAGGGGCATAATGACCGTCTCGATATCTGCCGAAGTAGATTCCATTGAGCTCAAAAGGCAAAATAGCGGTGAAAATGATGTGAATGGATCACTATAAATCAGTGATGACATCAGGTTCGAAAAGGGTGATTATGACCTATCCTACCGGTAGCACTCGCCCCATGTACACTGTACATAACAAAGTAGGTGTACTTTGCCTGACGCCGCACAGCGCACTTGCAAGGTTCCAGCAGTGGAGTGACCTGGTTTATTGTGCGGAACAATGTTTCACATGTAAAATCGCACGTCGGCCTGTTTGGGAGGAAAATCAAAATTGCTGCGTGACTCAGACCTTTGACACTTTGGTGAAACCCACGAAGACATGGTGCTGAATACAAACCAAGGATAATAATCAGTGCGTATATTACATCAACTGCTTCTATCGACGGGAGCATGGATTGACAAGTCGTCTACTGCTGCTACCACTGCTACCACTACTACTACTACTACTACTACTACTACTACTACTACTACTACTGGGGCGGTCGGGTAGCCTAGTGGTTAAAGCGTTCGCTCCTCACGCCGAAGACTCGGGTTCGATTCCCGACATGGGTACAGTGTGTGAAGCCCATTTCTGGTGTCCCCCGCCGTGATATTGCTGGAATATTGTTAAAAGTGGCGTAAAACCACACTTACTCACTCACTCACTCACTCACTACTACTACTATTACTACTACTACTACTACTACTACTACTACTACCAAATTCGTCTACTGCTGCTACTACCTTCTTCTGCTGCTGCTACTACCACTACGTCTACCACCAACTACACCACTGTAACTACTACTGCTGCTGTTGCTACTACTACGACGACTGTCATACTACAATTACAACTACTGCTAACACCCCAACTGCAACTACTGCTACTACTACTACTACTACTACTACTACTACTACTACTACTACTACCACTACCGTTTAACACTCGACACTACATGCCAATTCGTGCACTACTACGTGCACAACGTGTACTAGTACCACTGCCACTGCTTCCACTGAGAAAGCTTACAATGAGGCAGGTCGTATATGTTTTTCCTCCATTGACACTTGTCATACATATAGTCCCATACATATAGTTTGTGTGTAATGTACGACCCAGTTCCACGAGAGCCTAAACCATTAACCGGATAAGGAAACAACAAGTGTACGAGTAATATTGTAACATTGTTGACGCGTGATATCGTTGACAACTGCAAACCGCCGTGATGTACACTCTTCAAAAAAAGAAACGCACGGGTAGAATGTAGTTCATTAAATCTGACTACACAAAACATCCGGTATATAAATTGGATATATGTTATTGGAAAATGTTGGTGGCCTGATATTCGACAAACGATGCGTAAAAAACGCAGCCATTGTCGATTTGCAATGACTTAAACGGTATTGTTTTCACACTTGTTCAAAACTGTCATGGAGGAAAACAATATATCCTACACCACGAGATCTGACTTGTTTGTGGTCCAGGGAAATTCTTCAACCTCACCTTCTTCCAATCATTGACCACCAGAGGGAGCTGTTTCAACAGGACAACGCTCCACCGCACACAGCTCGTGTCACGGTAGACTACCCCTACAACGCCAACATCAACGTCTTGCCCTGGCCGTCGAGATCTCCAGATCTCAACCCAATCGAACACCTCTGGGATGAAGTCTATCGACGTGTGCGTCAACATCAGAACCCGCCGCAGACACTCCCACAACTGGCCAACGCGTTACAAGCAGAATGATGCAGAATTCCGCAGGACAGAATTCATTCGTACACTTATCCAGTCAGTGCCGAGGAGATGCAGAGCCGTGATTGCTGCCAGGGAGCTCAGCGACACCTTGCGGCCTTATGTGACATGACAATGAACAGTTATCAATGCCTTTGTACAACGACAACATGTGACTATCGAACTCCAAAATTTCATATTTTTATCTATGATATTAAATTAAATATATCGACTTTATTAGGTAAATAAACTTCCTAAAAATGTACCTGTGCGTTTCCTTATTTTTGGAGTGTGTAACTGTGATATTGTTGACTACTGCAGACCGCCGTGATATAACTGTATTATTCTGGATTACCCGAGACCGCCGTTATATATCTGTAATATTGCTGACTTCAGTGGGCCATCGTGATGCAGATTCAATACTGCTGACTACTGCAGACCACAGCGATACAGCTAACGAGAGTGACAACATCTGCTACTTCTACTACCACTGTTACTACTATCACTATCAGTACTACTCCCACTACAACTATGTCAACAGCTACCACTACAGTCACCCTTTCTGCGCCGGGGGCTTATAGTAACCCTCAATAAACGCCCTACATCACATATGCCACATCAACCTACACTGAATCGCCTCCGTGGTTCAGAGGTAGAGCGTCCGTCCGGATTCCCGGCCGCGTCATACCAAAAGACGTTACCTAAATTGTTGTTACCCTGTCTGGCGCTCGGCATTAAGGGGCTAAAACAAGGACTGGTCGGCTCGGAGTCAGTATACTGTGTCTGAATGGCGTATTCATGTTAAACTGCGGCATGGTATCTCAGTGAGCTAGCACTATAAATCGGCATCAGTCCGAACTAGTACAAGCAGCCACACACACACACACACACACACACACACACACACACACACACACACACACACACACACGTGCTATAAAAGTACAATAATATTGGACGAGACGTTAAACCAAATTTCACCGCACCTCACCTACGTTGCAATATTTACACGAATGCATCGTGCTTACCTCACCATGGCCTCTTAGATTAGCCTGGGAAACATCCACCTGAACGTGTGTAGCGACCAGAACTGGGATACGACCAGAACTGGGATAAACAGTCCACAATTTCGCAAAACCCCATTTACTGCGGTAATGCTTTCGGTTGGCTCTAAAACACATGGCGATATACATGTACTTGACAAATATTCACACGCCTTTCTGTGCGGCAATTCAAATTTATGCACAAATGTCACAGTGTCTGTGCGATATTTCTTTTAACAAATTATGTTATAATTAGATCAATAATTGAAATCAAGGATGTGTTTCTACATCACATTGTGGTCACAATAGTGTATAGAATGTAATGGAATCGGCCATATTACAAAAGTAAAAGCGGTAACTCGAGAAGTTTCTGAAATATTTCGGATTGTGGCCGTAAAATAAAAGAGCCCCGACACATTATGCATTCCATTTAGATTTTGTTTTGTTTGTAACTGTAAACAATTTTCCGTATTCTGTTGTTTGTGGCCCAATTTAACGTGCGGTCTCCTCCAATCCCACGATCTGAATAGAAATGCACAACATGTATCCTCATTAATTTATTTAATGTAACTGTGCTGAAGGGAATCCTTGTAATTCACACATGAGTAGATGTGAGAAATCATATTTATATAATTTCAAAACAATTATTTCACTTGCCTCTGTATTTAGACAAGCTCTTTCCACTTCTTTTAATTAGTTCGATGGGTTAATTGTATATGGTTTGCCAGAAGATTGAGGCGAAAATTACACAAGATGAAAGTGTTTTATAATTCTTCTTTACAAAGTTACGGGGAATTTCACAGGTACATCGGACATAAAATATACATTACTCAGAATGAAACGCGGGGTGTTGTATATCAGACATGTTATATACATCATTATAAATGAAAGACGCGGGGGAGTATGTATATCGGATATAAACTATACATCACTCAGAACGATAGATAACGATACAGGGTTTGTATCGGATGTATTATATTTTACATACTTCAGAATGCTGTAGATGCAGACCAATGTAAGCTTTGAAACATGCTAAGAAGTATCCAAGCTGGATATTGACGATTGTTTCAGAATGGCATTCTACCCACATATACAAGTTAGTGGTAACCTCAAATACCTCCTTAACTTAACCCTATCACATATACATGATGCAGGTAATGCAAGCTCAGAAGTTTGGTGTGCAAATTTATAATAAATGTATAAATATAAATGTATAACTAACAGATATAAGCGGTAAGACGGATATGACTCATCATGCATGCATGCATGCACCGGTAAACCAGACCTAACAGAAAGGAGTATATAGTTACTCCATAGTGTTTTAGGAACCAGGTAGCGTCAATTTGAAATAAAGGAAAGATATATTGAAGCAAGTCGAAATAATATATTTATATATCTAGCCTAAAATCACGATGATCCATGGACAGTGCATTGTGTATGTCTATGTTGGGCATTGCTTAAAATATACCCACCGCTTCGCTTGTCA
This sequence comes from Haliotis cracherodii, assembly GCF_022045235.1. Lineage (NCBI taxonomy): Eukaryota > Metazoa > Mollusca > Gastropoda > Lepetellida > Haliotidae > Haliotis > Haliotis cracherodii. The sequence continues at coordinate 54,491,736 of NW_027266265.1, forward strand.
TGTTAGGCGACAATCGACGGTTGGTTGGTTGTTTAACGCCGCACTCAGCAATATTCCAGCTATATGACGGCGGTCTGTAAATAATCGAGTCTGGACCAGACAACACGGACAATCCAGTGATAGACATCATGAGCATCGATCCATGCATTTGGGATACAATGACATGCATCAACCAAGTCAGTGAGCCAGACCACCCGATCCCGTTTGTTGCCTTTTACGAGAAGCATAGTCGCCTTTTAGGGCAAGCATGGATTGCTGAAAAGACCTATTCTACCCCGGGTCTTCACGGGCACCACAATCGATGGACCGGGTGGGCATGCTTGTATAGTGACTTCGTTAATTGTGTGTCATGTACCCCGATATAAAAACATGTAAATAAACGATTGGTTTAAGTATGAACAACGTCCCACGCCGACATGTACGATGTCTCGCAATCAACCAAATAACGAACCTGACTACCCGAGGCTCGTTAGTCGCCTCTCATTATACGATTCTAAGCCGGACTCCCCATCCGATCATGGGAATATTACCTGCATGGTCAGCTTTGCTGTTACTGGTTCTTGCAGTAAAATGTTGGTCCACATGGGCAGAGAGCAAAATAGTGATTGATATTATAAGCAAACATCCAGCACGTCGGAGGACGTTCAACCTCCGATCCATGAAGTCACCTAGTAAGGCAATTAAAATTAAGCATGTGTTGCTGGGGACCCCTTCTACACGAAATCAACTGCCTGCGTGGTCTAGTGGATAGACGTCTGCAGAAGGAGTGAGTAAGTGGGTGAATATGTATTTACACCGCTTTTAGCAGCATTCCTGGAGTATCATGGCACGGGACACCAGAAATAGGGTTTACTCATTGAACACATGATGGGAATCGAACCCGGGCCTTCGACGTGACGAGCGAAGGCTTTGACCAATAGGCTAACCAATCGCACCCCTGACAGCGGAAAATAAAATACAGGAATAAGATAGTACCCGTGCTTGGCGATTGGCATTACGTGGATAAATGTGGATAAACACAGTACATATTCTGTTTTACAAAACTCATGTAAGAATCCATGTATTACCTTCACCCTCACTGGGTAAATACAAGAATTTCTGAATTCTGACACTCCTTGTGTAACACACTTACTGGTATAATATTCCCTATAAAAGTACCAATCATGACCTCCCTCAATATTTGCTAAGTTTGTGGTCCTAATCACTTTCAAAAGCTAAAATTAATTATAAATATTCAACAGCTAATAAATTTTAAAGGTGTTATGCCGCTTCTGCTCGGCTTAATTACAGTAATACAAGGGTAAATATCTAATCGATAATTAATAAAAATCAGCTACAAGTATTCCATTATTTGTGCATGTGAAAGGGCTATCCCATTTCTGATCAAAGGGACATGAGTGATAATATAGTAAAAGGTCTCTTATAAATAGCAGTATTGACCCATTACATAAAGATTCTGCTCATAAGTGCGAAATCTTTTCTTTAGATTCCATTAATTGTAGATTTTAAAGGCATTATCCCACTTCTGGTCAAGGTGATATGAGTAGTAAAATAGTCAAAAATCTCTTACAATTAGTATTATTGACCTATTACAAAAAGGTTCTGCTCACAAGTGTGAAATATTATTTACTATCATCAACCGAGAAGAAATCTTTAGATTCCATTAATTGTACTTTTAAAGGCATTATCCCACTTCTGGTCAAGGTGATACGAGTCGTAATATAGTAAAAAATCTCTTAAAATTAGAAATACTGACCCATTACATTTACACCTTTGTTCATAGGTTTCAAATATGATTTACTATCATCAACCGACAAGAAATCTTAAGATTCCATTAATTGTAGATTTTAAAGGCATTATCGCACTTCTGGTCAAGGTGATATGAGTCAAAATATAGTCAAAAATCTCTTAAAATTAGAAATATTCACCCATTACATAAAGATTTTGCTCACAAGTGTGAAATGTTATTTACTATCATCAACCGACAAGAAATCTTAAGATTCCATTAATTGTAGATTTTAAAGGCATTATCCCACTTCTGGTCAAGGTGATATGAGTCATAAAATAGTCAAAAATCTCTTACAATTTGTATTATTGACCTATTACATAAAGATTCTGCTCACAAGTGTGAAATGTTATTTACTATCATCAACCGAGAAGAAATCTTAAGATTCCATTAATTGTAGATTTTAAAGGCATTATCCCACTTCTGGTCAAGGTGATATGAGTCATAAAATTGTCAAAAATCTCTTACAATTTGTATTATTGACCTATTACATAAAGATTCTGCTCACAAGTGTGAAATGTTATTTACTATCATCAACCGACAAGAAATCTTAAGATTCCATTAATTGTAGATTTTAAAGGCATTATCCCACTTCTGGTCAAGGTGATATGAGTCATAAAATAGTCAAAAATCTCTTAAAATTAGAAACACTGACCCATTACATTAAGATTCTGTCAAAAAGTGCGAAATATTATTTACTATCATCAACCGACAAGAAATCTTAAGATTCCATTAATTGTAGATTTTAAAGGCATTATCCCACTTCTGGTCAAGGTGATATGAGTCATAATATAGTCAAAAATCTCTCAAAATTAGTATTATTGACCCATTACATTAAGATTCTGCTCACAAGTGTGAAATATTATTTACTATCATCAACCGACAAGAAATCTTAAGATTCCATTAATTGTAGATTTTAAAGGCATTATCGCACTTCTGGTCAAGGTGATATGAGTCAAAATATAGTCAAAAATCTCTTAAAATTAGAAATATTCACCCATTACATAAAGATTTTGCTCACAAGTGTGAAATGTTATTTACTATCATCAACCGACAAGAAATCTTAAGATTCCATTAATTGTAGATTTTAAAGGCATTATCCCACTTCTGGTCAAGGTGATATGAGTCATGATATAATAAAAAATCTCTTAAAATTAGAAATACTGACCCATTACATTTAGACCTTTGTTCATAGGTTTGAAATGTTATTAACTATCATCAACCGACAAGAAATCTTAAGATTCCATTAATTGTAGATTTTAAAGGCATTATCCCACTTCTGGTCAAGGTGATATGAGTCATAAAATAGTCAAAAATCTCTTACAATTTGTATTATTGACCTATTACATAAGGATTCTGCTCACAAGTGTGAAATGTTATTTACTATCATCAACCGACAAGAAATCTTAAGATTCCATTAATTGTAGATTTTAAAGGCATTATCCCACTTCTGGTCAAGGTGATATGAGTCATAAAATAGTCAAAAATTCTCTTTAAGTTAGAAATATTGGCCTATTACATTAAGATTCTGCTCACAAGTGTGAAATATTATTTACTATCATCAACCGAGAAGAAATCTTTAGATTCCATTAATTGTAGATTTTAAAGGCATTATCCCACTTCTGGTCAAGGTGATATGAGTCATAATATAGTCAAAAATCTCTTTAAATTAGAAATATTCACCCATTACATTTAGACCTTTGTTCATAGGTTTGAAATGTTATTTACTATCATCAACCGACAAGAAATCTTAAGATTCCATTAATTGTAGATTTTAAAGGCATTATCCCACTTCTGGTCAAGGTGATATGAGTCATGATATAGTAAAAAATCTCTTAAAATTAGAAATATTGACCCATTACATAAGGATTCTGCTCACAAGTGTGAAATGTTATTTACTATCATCAACCGACAAGAAATCTTAAGATTCCATTAATTGTAGATTTTAAAGGCATTATCCCACTTCTGGTCAAGGTGATATGAGTCATAATATAGTCAAAAATCTCTTAAAATTAGAAATATTGACCCATTACATTTAGACCTTTGTTCATAGGTTTGAAATATTATTTACTATCATCAACCGAGAAGAAATCTTTAGATTCCATTAATTGTAGATTTTAAAGGCATTATCCCACTTCTGGTCAAGGTGATATGAGTCATAATATAGTCAAAAATCTCTTAAAATTAGAAATACTGACCCATTACATTAAGATTCTGTCCACAAGAGCCAAATATTATTTACTATCATCAGCCGACAAGAAATCTTAAGATTCCATTAATTGTAGATTTTAAAGGCACTATCCCACTTCTGGTCAAGGTGATATGAGTCATAAGACAGTCAAAAATCTCTTAAAATTAGAAATATTGACCCATTGCATTCAGATTCTGCTCACAAGAATTTACTATCAGTAGTCGTGAAGAAATCTTAAGATTCCATTAATTGTAGATTTTAATGGCATTATTCCATTTATGGTCGAGGCAATATGAGTCTTAATATAGTCAAAAATCTTGTAAAATTAACAGTATTAACCCATTGCATTCACATTCTACTCACAAGTGCGAAATGTTATTTATTATCATCAGCCGAGAACAAATCTTAAGATTCCAACTGTAGATTTTAAAGGTGTTATTCCATTTATGGTTGAGCAAGAAAGTTACTATGGTTTTATGCTGCTTTTAGCAATGTTCCAGCAATATCACTGGGGGACACCAGAAATGGGCTTCACTCATTGTACCCATATTGGGAATCAACCCAGGTCTTCGGCGTCACGAGCCAATGTTTTAACCACTAGGCTACCCAACCGCCCCCCCTTTTGGTTGAGGTGATATGAGTGATAAATAGAGGTTATCACGCGAGTGTGTTTTGGGATGGTAAATATCCTGTATTAGGAATAAACATTGTATTTAGCGAGCCTTGGCTTGTTAAATACATAGTAATTGATATTTCTCCAGATTCCCGATGGTTAATTCTGACTTGATCGCTGAATGACAAGGGCGATGCCATGTTTGTTTATAAACAGTGAAAGTAGTCCCAACTTGACCTTTGATATTTGCATCTCTATCCGCATATGACCCCAACGGATATCGTTTTTATCCACTGGCTTTATTCTGCTGAGAAACCTACCCATTATATGATAATACAGTATAAAATATCATAAAATTAGAAATATTGACCCATTACATTCAGATTCTGTCCACAAGTTTGAAATGTTATTTACTATCATCAGCTGAAAGAAAATCTAAAGATTCCATTAACTGTAGATTTTACAGGTGTTCTCCCTTTTCCTGGTCGAGGCCATATAAGTAATAATATATACTGAACAACAAAAGTTCCTGTGACATTAAATAAGATTTAATGCAAAGTTATGTTTTTTACCAAATCTGAAACAATTTCTGTTTGCAACAGATAAAAGACTCCTGTAAATGTTCAAATGGTTTAATTTGTCATTCTAAATGTTTCTGAATCCGCTCCAAGTCATATGGTCTATGGCGAATGTGGTAGATACCCGTTATATATTTGTTCATATTTACGTTTACTCAGATACTGGCTCAAAATAACAGAGATGTCGCGGGAACGAATCCCAAGAAAATGCTACGAAATGCTTGTCTATCGTGATAGTGTTGGTTACGTAACCTGGGCATCAAACATTAAGATTTTACTCTTCTCTCACAGATTTGGATATGTTTGGCTAAATCAAAGCGTTGGAGACAAAATGTATTTTCTTAGCTCTTTTAAGCAGGTAGCAATTGATATGTTTACTCAAAACTGGATGTCGTCACTAGATAACGGTACACGCTACGACGTCTATAAAACCTTTAAATATTGTCTAACACCAGAGGTTTACCTGCATACTATAACAGAGAGAAAAATTAGAGACACATTTATTAAACTCAGGCTAGGGTTAAATGATTTGATGTGCAACAGGGGTCGCTTCTCCTCTATTCCTAAGGATATGCGTTTTTGTCCATTCTGCGAAAACCATATTGAAAACAAATTACACTTTTTGTTTATATGTCCAATTTACGACGACCTAAGATTGAAATATATGCCTGATATCACTAAGAACCACTATTCAATGAACAAAATATTATTTTTTAATGGTATCCCTAGTCAAAGATTAACTAAGATATTACAATACATCTATCAAAGTCTACGAGTGCGTAGTAAATTACTTAGTAAATCCGATATGTCCAGAAATAATTAGTTGTTTTGAAAATTTCCCATCTAGATCAGGAGTATCTACAATTCAATTTTGTCTGTTTGTTTCTACTAGAAATGCATATACATTTAAATTGTCAAATTGTCATGACATGATGAGTATATAACTGATAGATGCTTTTGTATTGAACGTCGTGCTATGGCTGAAAGCCTTTGCGACGTAAAACTTCATATTTCCATTCCATTCCTTTTGTATTCCTTTTGTATTTTATACTACTACTGCTGCCACTGTGGTTATTACCACTGTTATTACAATACCTCGATTACATGTCAAGCATCATATTAGTTATCCAATAATTATATAATGCGCTGTACAGCTGTAAATGATATTGTTTATCTGTATGTATATATGGGCCAATGGCCTTTCATACAATAAAGATTGATTGATTGACTTCAGAAAATGTGTGATTTCATAAAAAACAAGAACATGCCAAAATGTCAATTTACAAATCAATAGTGTGTGTGTCCACCTCTGGCTGCAATGCAAGCAACACGTCTTCGTCTCATGGAAGACTTATTACCATAGTTAATGTAGAGATCTACTTGAATGTTGAGGTAAAATGTACATATTGATAATCTATGTCAGGCAGAATAGTTTCTTTTTGTCTTTGCTTCAGGAGTTCAGACATGGTGCACAAAGTATTAGTAAGAATTAGTCTTCAGGCGAATCATATGTCCTGTGATGAAAATATGAGGGCTATATTGAATTTTACTTATCGCGTACATGATGACACTTTCAAAGACATGTTAGGAGGGGTTACTTTTATCAGAAACATTATTCTTCAAGGTCAAATTGTTGGTTCTCAAACTCGCTCCAAGAGAGCATTGCTACCTTTTATTGGTGAATTCTCACACAATTTATTTGGTGCCGCCCTGACAGTGACGTGAACATTATACGACAACATATCAATATCTTATCAAACAGAATGAGAGCTGAAGAAGCAGCTTTTAATGTGTCACAGGATTACATGGGTTTGTACATATCTAAGGCTAATGACAGAATGGATGGTTTGAAGCAAGGTATAATTCAAATAATTCCAGTAAAGTAAAATTATTTTTTTCTGCTACAACATTAACAATATGAGCGAATGACCTTGCTTAAATTTACACTGAGGTTCTCACACCCTTCATAGAGATAGTTCCTCCTTGGAATTCAAGTATCAACAATCTCCTGAGCAGTAAGAGATCTGAACAGACAACTAGTCAGTAGTAATTAGGGAATCATCTTGTGACATGTTTATGGCTAGTGTGTCAGGTCAGTGCTAGCAGTAGCTCGCCTGTATTCAGTTGTTTGAGCCCTCAACAGACCAATGAACCCTTCAGTATAAACTATCAATTTCCACTTTCCCCAGTTTGGCTTTAGAAAGTCTAGAAATAGACAAATACACACTTCCATGGAAGGTGGTAATACATCAATCTATACAGATGTTCACAGGTCATAATCAACCTATGACATTTTATACACAATATCATCATACAATCTACACTTAATGGAATGTTAAGATTTCTTCTTGGCTGATGATAGTAAATCACATTTCAAACTTGTGAGCAGAACCTGAGTGTTATGGGTCAATATTTCTAATTTTAAGAGATTTTTTGCTATTTTATTACTCATATCCACTCGACCAGAAATAGGATAACACCTATAAAATCTACAGTTAACAGAATCTGAAGATTTTCTTTTGGCTGCGGAAAGTAAATCACATTTCTAGCTTGTGAGCAGATTCTGAATGCTATGGGTTAATATTTCTAAGTTTAAGGATTTTTTACAATATCATTACTCATCTCCCCTCAGCCAGAAATGGGATAAAGTCTATAAACTCGACAAATAATGGAATCTTAATATTTCTTCTTGGCTGATGATAGTAAATAACATTTCTAGCCTGTGAGCAAAGCCTGAATACTTTGAGTCAAGATTTCTAATTTCTTGTCGGTTGATGATAGTAAATAACATTTCAAACCTATGAACAAAGGTCTAAATGTAATGGGTCAGTATTTCTAATTTTAAGAGATTTTTGACTATATTATGACTCATATCACCTTGACAAGAAGTGGGATAATGCCTTTAAAATCTACAATTAATGGAATCTAAAGATTTCTTGTCGGTTGATGATAGTAAATAATATTTCACACTTGTGGACTGAATCTTAATGTAATAGGACAATATTTCTAATTTTAAGAGATTTTTGACTATATTAATACTCATATCACCTTGACCAGAAATGGGATAATGCCTTTAAAATCTACAATTAATGGAATCTTAAGATTTCTTGTCGGTTGATGATAGTAAATAATATTTCAAACCTGTGAGCAAAGCCTCAACACTTTGAGTCAAGATTTCTAATTTTAAGAGATTTTTTTACTACATTATTATTCATGTAACCTTGACCAGAAATGGGATAACACCTTTAAAATCTACAATTAATGAAATCTTAAGATTTCTTCTTGGCTGATGACAGTAAATAACATTTCAAACCTGTGAGCAAAGCCTGAACACTTTGAGTCAAGATTTATAATTTTAAAAGATTTTTGACTATATAATGACTCATATCCCCTAGACCAGAAGTGGGATAATGCCTTTAAAATCTACAATTAATGGAATCTTAAGATTTCTTGTCGTTTGATGATAGTAAATAATATTTCACACTTGTTGACAGAATCTTAATGTAATGGGTCAATAATACTAATTTTAAGAGATTTTTGACTATATTATGACTCATATCACCTTGACCAGAAGTGGGATAATGCCTTTAAAATCTACAATTAATGGAATCTTAAGATTTCTTGTCGGTTGATGATAGTAAATAATATTTCGCACTTGTGGACAGAATCTTAATGTAATGGGTCAATAATACTAATTTTAAGAGATTTTTGACTATATTATGACTCATATCACCTTGACCAGAAGTGGGATAATGCCTTTAAAATCTACAATTAATGGAATCTTAAGATTTCTTGTCGGTTGATGATAGTAAATAATATTTCGCACTTGTTGACAGAATCTTAATGTAATGGGTCAGGGTTTCTAATTAAACAGATTTTTGACTATTTTATGACTCATATCACCTTGACCAGAAGTGGGATAATGCCTTTAAAATCTACAATTAATGGAATCTTAAGATTTCTTGTCGGTTGATGATAGTAAATAACATTTCAAATCTATGAACAAAGGTCTAAATGTAATGGGTCAGTATTTCTAATTTTAAGAGATTTTTGACTATATAATGACTTATATCACCTTGACCAGAAGTGGTATAATGCCTTTAAAATCTACAATTAATGGAATCTTAAGATTTCTTGTCGGTTGATGATAGTAAATAATATTTCACACTTGTGAGCAGAATCTTAATGTAATGGGTCAATAATACTAATTTTGAGAGATTTTTGACTATATTATGACTCATATCACCTTGACCAGAAGTGGGATAATGCCTTTAAAATCTACAATTAATGGAATCTTAAGATTTCTTGTCGGTTGATGATAGTAAATAATATTTCGCACTTGTTGACAGAATCTTAATGTAATGGGTCAGTGTTTCTAATTTTAAGAGATTTTTGACTATTTTATAACTCATATCACCTTGACCAGAAGTGGGATAATGCCTTTAAAATCTACAATTAATGGAATCTTAAGATTTCTTGTCGGTTGATGATAGTAAATAACATTTCAAACCTATGAACAAAGGTCTAAATGTAATGGGTCAGTATTTCTAATTTTAAGAGATTTTTGACTATATTATGACTCATATCACCTTGACCAGAAGTGGGATAATGCCTTTAAAATCTACAATTAATGGAATCTTAAGATTTCTTGTCGGTTGATGATAGTAAATAACATTTCAAATCTATGAACAAAGGTCTAAATGTAATGGGTCAGTATTTCTAATTTTAAGAGATTTTTGACTATATAATGACTTATATCACCTTGACCAGAAGTGGGATAATGCCTTTAAAATCTACAATTAATGGAATCTTAAGATTTCTTGTCGGTTGATGATAGTAAATAATATTTCACACTTGTGAGCAGAATCTTAATGTAATGGGTCAATAATACTAATTTTGAGAGATTTTTGACTGTCTTATGACTCATATCACCTTGACCAGAAGTGGGATAATGCCTTTAAAATCTACAATTAATGGAATCTAAAGATTTCTTCTCGGTTGATGATAGTAAATAATATTTCGTACTTGTGGACAGAATCTTAATGTAATGGGTCAGTGTTTCTAATTTTAAGAGATTTTCTACTATATTAATACTCATATCACCTTGACCAGAAATGGGATAACACCTATAAAATCTACACTTAATGGAATCTTAAGATTTCTTCTTGGCTGATGATAGTAAATCACATTTCAAACCTGTGAGCAAAGCCTGAAGGCTATGAGTCAAGATTTCTAATTTTAAGAGATTTTTTTTACTAAAATTTATATTATCATTCATATAACCTTGACCGGAAATGGGATAAAACCTACAAACTCGACAAATAATAGAATCTTAAGATTTTCTTTTGGCTGATGATAGTAAATCATATTTCAAACTTGTGAGCAGAATTGGAGTGCTTTGGGTCAATATTTCTAATTTTAAGAGATTTTTGACTATATCCTTACTTATCTTGCCTTGACCAGAAATGGGATAACACCTTTACACTCTACAATTAAGGTAATCTTAAGATTTTCTTTTGGCTACTGATGGTAAATCACATTTCTAACTTGTGAGCAGAATCTGAATGCTATTGACCAATATTTTTAATTTTAAAAGATTTTTTGCTATTTTATTACTCATATCCCCTCGACCAGAAATGAGATAACACCTATAAAATCTTCAGTTAACAGAATCTGAAGATTTCTTCATGACTACTGATAGTAAATAACATTTGAAACTTGTGACCAGAATCTGAATGCAATGGGTCAATATTTCTAATTCTAAGAGATTTTCTACCATATTATTATTCATATAACCTTGACCAGAAATGGGATAACGCCTTTAAAATCTACAATTAATGGAATCTTAAGATTTTCTCTTGACTGCTGATAGCAAAGCACATTTCTAGCTTGTGAGCAGAATCTGAATGCAATGGGTCAATATTTCTAATTTTTAAGTGAGTTGGGTTTAACGCCGCTTTTAACATTATTCCAGTTATATCACGGTGTGTCAGCTTAATGTGGGAGGAAAGCCCGAAGTGATGGTGCTGACAAACCTAGAAGCATTATTGGGGTGAACCGGGATTTGAACCAACCACCATATGTTGCTGGCGGATCCAAGGGACGCAACTCTGCACAGTGAATCGCGGCGCCTTAAACGACACGGCCACCTGTGCCCCCTCTAATTTTAAGAGATTTTTTACTATATCATCACTCATCTGCCCTTGACCAGAAATGGGATAACACCTTTAAAATCTACAATTAATGAAATCTTAAGATTTCTTCTTGGCTGATGATAGTAAATAACATTTCAAACCTGTGAGTAAAGCCACAACACTTTGAGTCAAGATTTCTAATTTTAAAAGATTTTTTTTACTACCGGTATATTATTATTCATATAACCTTGACCAGAAATGGGATAACACCTTTAAAATCTACTATTAATGAAATCTTAAGATTTCTTCTTGGCTGATGATAGTAAATAACATTTCAAACTTGTGAGGAGAATCTGAATGCTATGGGTCAATATTGCTAATGTTAAGAGATTGTTGACTATATTATTACTCACATCCCCTCAACCAGAAGTGGCATAAATGTTATGCTTTCAAGAATGAAAGGAATCTTGAGAGTTTTGTTTTCTGAACATTGTCATTCACATTTACAACCTTTGAGAAACATGTACTTTGACAATAAGCTCTGCATATGAAACTACATAGTTTTAAAAAAAGCTTCGTCCCCTTCACAGCTGTAATAGGCTAATTGATCATCATGGAGGGACTGACTGCACAATGCATGACATTGTGCTAGGTCTGTACCTGCCTTGATAGAAACCACAGAAAAAAGGTAAAAAGTAAAGGTATAATGACTTACCTACACATTCTCGTCTTTCAAAGAAATATTATCTTAGAAACTTCAGCCACTTGGCCTTCAACAGCAAGGACCAGACGACCATTTTGATCAAGTTGTAAAGGGAGGATAACTCTTACTGTTGCTTTGTCTTGCAAATTTTAATGTCAATGATGACAGAGCATGAGATAACAAGTTCAGTTCTCTATTAGTAATGGGTTTATTAAATATATGTTATCTGTCTTAAGTTGGTAATTTTGAAACCTTTCTAAATATTTCAATCATATTAAATAATATCATTTAGATTCCATATGGTCTCCCCAGAAATATGAGGACATTTTGCTGGCAAAATGGTTATGAAAGCTTCAACGTTTTCATGTCAATAAGCTACCAGGAATGGTTCAATGAGTTTCCCAGTTATTTTATTACTGACCAGGAAGGAGATTTTGTCATACCGGGTATTACATATGTATTTTTTCCTTTAAAACAATGAGAAAAAGAATAGGGTGGTGGTTGAATCAAAGCAACATTAAAGAAATCTTTTTTTAACAAGAGAAATCTTTTTCAACAATTTCTACTCTAATATTTCCATATGTAATTAGTTTCTTTTATTTTTTAATGTTCCTTTGATAAGATGAAGCACAAACTTTCTCACATCCTGCATCTGCTATGCCTGGAAGCAGTTACATATACCTCCTCCATTGATATAAGAAAATAGTTGCTTTTATCATCATGTACACAATAATCAAATGGAGTGATTTTGAATAATTGTTACCACTAAAATCTAACATGATAATGATAGTAATATTTACAAAAAATGACTTTGGACTTGAGAATACAAACAAAAATACACACATCAGTTGCCAGAGGGCTGTGAGGTGTTGTTGCTTAGAAATCCCTTGAACAGTACAAATTTAACTGTACCCCTTTCAACTCTGACATGTTGAGTATTCATTGTTTGATGTTTAATGACACACTTAGTTATATTCAAAATAATTAATATTATTATATTGATGTACATACCCTCCCACATATATTTTGTGAACATCATGGCCTATTGTACAATGTCATGAGTATTTATTCCTAGACATTTACCTGCTGTTTTACTGTGTATGAGAAGAAATATGTCCAACTCTCATAACTCTTGCAAAATTGCATAACACAAACATCCTAGGAACTTGAATTATTACGCTTGTATCCCCACCAATGAGTGGCATAACAACTTTAAAATACATAAATTAGAGAATAATTTTATTTTCATTTGGCTTTTGCTATTTTGTAGGAAACACTGTGTTCAGAAGTGGCCAAGATAGCTATTTAACAGAAAATTTACTCTGTTATTAAACATGTCACCACCTCACAAAGGTTATGATATGATAGACAATTAAATAATACATTTGGGAGTGATATCATGGTTAGAAATTAAACATGGCAATGGGCAGTAATTACAGATAATAAGCAACACGACCATTTTTATAGGAATTGCATTTTGTCATGAGCGATATGCATAAAAAGAAGAAATTGTATTCCGCTTTAGTTCCGCATTACCACTTTTATACACTGCTATATTTAGCTGCAAATGTCGGACATCGAGTCAGTAGCATTGCCATTGGCGCACTTTGCAGAACGGAGTAAAAATACAAAACACAAGAAGTGCAGATGATTTTGCTCTTATTAAATGTTTGTCAATCAAACACATAGTTGCATGCCAGAGATATAATTCTCTACGGTGTTTATCCCAGTTCTGGTCGTATCCCAGTTCTGGTCGCTACAAACGTGTACACGTATGTCCCAAATATGGTCTTAATTTCACCGGCCGTGTTTGGTGATATCCAAATCACAATAGACACATTCAGCTGATGAGGGTTGGGCTTGTGCTAAGACAGTTCAGTGGCAGCCAAATATAGTTCAAATGCAAGGTTGTTAAAAGAAGCGCCGTAAAATATCAATACACTGGCAAGGTCCGAGAATGGATGGGGGTAGGGGTGGGTGCATTTGTATGTGGAGATAATGAAATATGCGGGAAACAGAGCGTTGTTTACGTCACCTCGTTTCAACACATAACTTTAGTACCGTGTTTCCACACCGGCTCACTGTGACATGCCTGTCTACACGCCCCATAGCATATGAGTCTTTCAAGACACGTCAATTCACTGTGAGGAGTTGCGTCCCTTTGATGAGCGATGGCCTGTTTCGGTGGTGTATAAAATATACTGATGAGAATGGGATCGTTTTATAACATAAATGCTCTATGGTCTGTAGGGGAGACTATCAAATGCTGTTTCTGACGTTGATGGTGATGGTGATGTGAGGGTGGCGGTGTTGATGCGGGTGTGGTGGTGATGGTGTTGCTAGGGGTGTGACGATGATGATGTTGATGTGACGTGATATCGGGGTGGTGGTGTGGTGGTGATGGTGTTTTGGGTGGTGTGACGATGATGGTGTTGATGTGACGTGATATCGGGGTGGTGGTGTGATGGTGATGGTGGTGATGGGGGTGTGACGATGATGATGTTGATGTGACGTGATATCGGAGTGGTGGTGTGATGGTGATGGTGTTGTTGGGTGTGTGACGATGATGGTGTTGATGTGACGTGATGTCTGGGTGGTGGTGTGGTGGTGATGGTGGTGATGGGGGTGTGACGATGATGATGTTGATGTGACGTGATATCAGGGTGGTGGTGTGATGGTGATGGTGTTGTTGGGTGTGTGACGATGATAGTGTTGATGTGACGTGATGTCTGGGTGGTGGTGTGGTGGTGATGGTGGTGATGGGGGTATGACGATGATGGTGTTGAAGTGACGTGATGTCTGGGTAGTGGTGTGGTGGTGATGATGTTTTTGGGTGTGTGACGACGATGGTGTTGATGTGACGTGATGTCTGGGTGGTGGTGTGATGGTGATGGTGTTTTGGGTTGTGTGACGATGATTGTGTTGATGTGACGTGATGTCTGGGTGGTGGTGTGATGGTGATGGTGTTTTGGGGTGTGTGACGATGATGGTGTTGATGTGACGTGATGTGTGGATGGTTGTGTGATGGTGATGGTGTTTTGGGGTGTGTGACGACGATGGTGTTGATGTGACGTGATGTCTGGGTGGTGGTGTGATGGTGATGGTGTTTTGGGTTGTGTGGCGATGATGATGTTGATGTGACGTGATGTCTGGGTGGTGGTGTGATGGTGATCGTGTTGCTGGAGGTGTGACGATGATGGTGTTGAAGTGACGTGATGTGTGGATGGTTGTGTGATGGTGATGGTGTTTTGGGTGGTGTGACGATGATGATGTTGATTTGACGTGATGTCTGGGTGGTGGTGTGATGGTGATCGTGTTGCTGGAGGTGTGACGATGATGGTGTTGATTTGACGTGATGTCTGGGTGGTGGTGTGATGGTGATGGTGTTTTGGGGTGTGTGACGATGATGGTGTTGATGCGACGTGATGTGTGGATGGTTGTGTGATGGTGATGGTGTTTTGGGTTGTGTGACGATGATGATGTTGATTTGACGTGATGTCTGGGTGGTGGTGTGGTGGTGATGGTGTTGCTGGGGGTGTGACGATGATGGTGTTGATGTGACCTGATGTCTGGGTGGTGGTGTGATGGTGTGGTGGTGATGGTGTTGATGTGACGTGATTTCTGGGTGGTGGTGTGATGGTGATGGTGTTGCTGGAGGTGTGACGATGATGGTGTTGATGTGACGTGATGTCTGGGTGGTGGTGTGATAGTGATAGTGTTTTGAGTGGTGTGACGATGATGGTGTTGATGTGACGTGATGTCTGGGTGGTGGTGTGATGGTGATGGTGTTGCTGGGGGTGTGACGATGATGGTGTTGATGTGACCTGATGTCTGGGTGGTTGTGTGATAGTGATGGTGTTTTGAGTGGTGTGACGATGATGGTGTTGATGTGACGTGATGTCTGGGTGGTGGTGTGATGGGGATGGTGTTTTGGGTGGTGTGACGATGATGGTGTTGATGTCACGTGATGTCTGGGTGGTTGTGTGATAGTGATGGTGTTTTGAGTGGTGTGACGATGATGGTGTTGATGTGACGTGATGTATGGATGGTGGTGTGATGGTGATGGTGTTGCTGGGGATGTGACGATGATGGTGTTGATGTGACGTGATGTGTGGATGGTGGTGTGATGGTGTTGCTGGGGGTGTGACGATGATGGTGTTGATGTGACGTGATGTCTGGGTGGTGGTGTGATGGTGATTGTGTTGCTGGGGGTGTGGCGATGATGGTGTTGATGTGACCTGATGTCTGGGTGGTTGTGTGATAGTGATGGTGTTTTGAGTGGTGTGACGATGATGGTGTTGATGTGACGTGATGTCTGGGTGGTGGTGTGATGGGGATGGTGTTTTGGGTTGTGTGACGATGATGGTGTTGATGTGACGTGATGTCTGGGTGGTTGTGTGATAGTGATGGTGTTTTGAGTGGTGTGACGATTGGGGGTGTTGATGTGACGTGATGTCTGGGTGGTGGTGTGATGGGGATGGTGTTTTGGGTGGTGTGACGATGATGGTGTTGATGTGACGTGATGTATGGATGGTGGTGTGATGGTGATGGTGTTGCTGGGGATGTGACGATGATGGTGTTGATGTGACGTGATGTGTGGATGGTGGTGTGATGGTGTTGCTGGGGGTGTGACGATGATGGTGTTGATGTGACGTGATATTGGGGTGGTGGTGTGATGGTGATGGTGTTGCTGGGGATGTGACGATGATGGTGTTGATGTGACCTGATGTCTGGGTGGTGGTGTGATGGTGATTGTGTTGCTGGGGGTGTGGCGATGATGGTGTTGATGTGACGTGATGTCTGGATGGTGGTGTGATGGTGATGGTGTTTTGGGGTGTGTGACGATTATGGTGATTGTGTTGATGGTGGTGTGACGATGATTGTGGTAGTGGTGGCGAAGGTGGTGGTGGTAATGGTGGTAAGATGGTGTTGGTGTTAGGGGTGAGATGATGATGATGATGATGATGATGATGATGATGATGATGATGATGATGAAGACGAAGAAGGTGGTGGTCGTGATGATGATGATGAGTATGATGATGAGGATGTGCTGATGCTTCTGTTGGTGGTTAGAAGATGATGCAGTTTGATTTGAAATGATGGTGATTAAGATGACGGGGGTATCAATATCGACTAAACAACAAGCGCAGAGATTTGTCTCCAGGCTACCATCAGCCACTACACACCAACTTCCGACACAAACTTCCTTAATACGTCCTGGCCTGCTGCATCGACACAGCGATGACGTCAGATTGCTGACATTTATATTATTTACACGGATCAACCCGTGCTGTGACGTCATCAACATGATGTATGTCACTTGGGAAGCGGTATCTGTCAGAAGTAGCTCGTCCCTCATCCCCCGCGCATCTCCCCCGATCAGTGCATTCAGAGTCTAGATCTGTACCAGATTATAGCGAGGGTGCTGTCGCCTTCTGTAACTGTGATTTTATTACATTTACAATGGTTTATAATGATCAATGAAGGCTACTCTGGTTTTGCGTCTTGTCACCTATGCCCCTGCTGACACATGTTAAACATACAATGAAGTATGATGAAAAACATTTCATATTTTTTTTTTGATTTCATATCTTTAAATACTGACATGTATAGTAGGAGCATAACTAAATAACATATGTGAGGCATGTTTCAATGTCTCAGTAGTACTACATAGTACGTACAAAACATAATGTGCTTTCAATGTATTCATTATGCTTTTTACATCAATAAATATATTCATCATTCTGTCATAGCTTTCTCATAACACTTATGTCCTGACAGGAAACATACCCCAATCAACTGTTATCTGTGAACTAATATGACCATTCTCATAGTTAATTCGATGTAGATAATGCACAAATTGACCGCCGCATACAAGATATGTTATGTTTCACATATGCGGCTCAACACACGGTCACACCAGTTGTGAGTGAGTGGCCCATCATGCAGGTCTGCCCAGCAATGTCCTACTGGATATTCAATGTTTAATTTCTAGGTTCTCATTTGGAGATGTTAAGGTCCAAGGACATTAGTGAGTATGGTTTTAAGCCACTTTTAGCAATATTCCTGCAATATCACGGCTGGGGACACCAGCAATGGGCTTCACACATTGTACCCATGTCGGGAATCGAACCCTGGTCTTCGGCGTGACGAGCGAAGGCTAACCACTAGGCTACCCGACCGCGCCTAAAAGGACATTAACAGTTAATGTTTAAGCATCACTATTTCGAAATAGCAATGAAGGAAAAGATCTGACCTGATCATCTGACACGCATATAATTTATGTGTGAAGTTTAAGATAATAATTATGTTAGAAGTACTATTTGAACACTTCTTTGTGTCATAACATTTGATGTATCATATCTATTCTTGTAGATCTCGTAAAAATACTTCAAATAAAAGTGGACCTATTACATCACGTCCAATGCATGTATTATCCTTATGTTTAAAGACAACATGAATATTGCACGCTCGACTTTCTATAAACATAAGGGGCGGTCGGGTAGCCTAGTGGTTAAGGCGTTCGCTCGTCACGCCGAAGACCCGGGTTCGAATCCCGACATGGGTACAATGTGTGAAGCCCATTTCTGGTGTCCCCCGCCGTGATATTGCTGGAATATTGCTAAAAGCGGCGTAAAACCAAACTCACTCACTCACTCACTCTATAAACATAAACGACCCACGAGTCACGAGTTCAACTGCTTCAAATGATTGTCTCGAAATATCACTAAGAGGAACACCACTAAAATAGCAGCGAGTCTGACCACCCGATTCCGTTAGTCGCCTCACCCGATCCCCCTCGCTTTCTCGCGAACACCTGGTGTCATCAACATTTGATTGTGATTCACCACACACGCTTAGGATATTTGCGGAATTCAATGGACTCTGCTTCAAGTAGAGCCTTCCTGTGATTATGAGGGTTTTGTCACTTATATTCATAGAAGAATGCGTCCAAACAAATGAAAAGATCAATGTAAGTGGTGACACCGGGTGTTTGTATCTATATTCATCATGTCCTGTCCTTCGTTAGCACTACGAGAAAATTTCAAAGGAATAGTTCTTGCTCGCGTCACTTGTTGATGATGAGGTTTAAAGCGCCGCAAAAAATTAACATTTAAGTGAAAAGTAGTCCGAAGCACAAACGCATGTTGTGAATTTCATTGGGTGGAGGAGGGGAGGGGGGGAGGGACCGGATGGCCTGGACCCACCCCCTCTGGGGCCTCTGCATTTGGATTTGGTATGTAGTTTATCTACATTTGTATGATGTTCAGATCGGCCATCGCCGGGGGACATTGCTCTGTGTGTCAGCGGGGAAGCTATTGTATATGATGAAGTGACACTAAACAGTATGTCACGCGTTTCACCTGTCAGGTGGGTATTTCAATCACTCAAAGTGACAGGTCATCATCTGTAATCATCATTGTTTAACAATCGAGTAACTCCTTAGGTTAAAAACAGGACAAATGATAGATGGCTGTATGATGCTGAGATGAATGTGTGCACGCCTCGACAGGGGAGAAAAAACCCATTGATATACTAGTAACGCTCTTGAAACAAGAAAACACCAAAGATTGAACATTTGACAAGTCGGTAGAACTTTGGCCTGTGAGGTCATCCATGCTCTCTGACATATATTGTGAAAAATGACATGATCATAGCTGTCGAAGCAAATATCTTGACTGTATATTTGAATTAGATAAACAATATTCGTGAAAAGCCCGGGCTTCCTATAACCCACATGACATTGTTACAGTTTTGAAATGTGGTTGATCTGAGGTTAATAAGCTGAAAATCATGAGATTTCAGTCAGCTGCAGCGCCCTCTAGTATGCAACTAGAATAGGTCTTCAGCAACCCATGCTTGCTGTAACAGACGACTATGCTTGTTGTAAGAGGCGACTAACGGGATCAGGTGGTCAGGCTCACTGACTTGGTTGATGCATGTCATCGTATCCTAATTACGTGGATCGATGCTCATGGCATCAATTACTGGCCTGTCTGGTCCTGGCCGGGGATCGAAACCCGGAACTTCCGCTCTCCGGGCAGACGCTCTTCCACCAAAACATGGAGAAAGTCCCGACAGTTGCGAGTTTGTTCCCCACTTTTAGACTTTGAGAAAACACTCATTTGGGCAAGGTTTGTGCAGAATAAACCAGAGTTCCATGAACATGCCTATGTTTGTGGTGTGTGCGTGCTGCTCGATAAATGTGTTGATGCACGTGCTCCAAGCTCCGTCGCGAGTTGATCTATACAATATAGAACGCCAACGACAACGTCAGCAAAGCATGGAACGGGTCTCTTGACTATTTCATCGGGTCCCCAAACGAGGGTCCTATCAGTCGCTCGTACGTTTTAACTGGTAACCCAGGATACGTTGAACCAACACACAAAGCGCATTTTAGACAAGTAGGCGATGCACAGAAGTTGGCCATACATATGTGGTTTGTTACAGGCAGAGAGGGTGTACGCATGTAATGCACGTGCAGGTCATGACAATGAAATTGACGTCGCTCCAGTTGACACACGTGTTGCTCATGAGGCAAGTGACAAGTCGATACCTGAATTCTAAGCACGTATTAATCGTACTGCTTGTCGCGGACCACCCGATACCCCTTTCTTCACAATGGTACGCGCCAGTGGGCGGACCGCAAACAGAGTCATACGGGTTACTTGTCACGTCACAACTCAACTTATCTCGGCTTACTGGTAGTATATCCTGACAGTGGTAAGAGGTAATATAGAGCCCTGGACATTGACATACTACAAGTACATTCACTTAATTCACATTCACTTAAATGTGGGTTCAAGACGTGAAAAACTGTCCATTCATGAAAAATTATGGATCGTTTAAACAATAGAATGCCTTAAAAATGTGTTTTAAGAATGAAGAGTACGTGTTTTAAAAATTACGAAATACGTTCGGGTATTCACTTGAACTGATTTTCTATTTACTTCACCTGGGTAGATGTTTCAGCTGGTGGACGGAAGTCCTCGAGTTTGAACATAAACTCAATAGGATTTATCTATGATGAGTCAACTATAAAAGAAATGTTTGGGCCTTGACATTAAAACTGCCCCCACTATGTTGCAAAAGGAATGTATTTCTAAAACGTTTTTCTTTACTTATAAGTACTAGAACCTCTTCACTTGTACACAGCCGACGTAATTTCTATTTTCCTTTTTGGTGGTAAAGGTGGGATTATTATCATATTGATATCGTCATCAGTTTTGTTGTGACTATCTGATCATCATCTGAATCATTTTATGGCCATTTATATCATGATGATCAGTTTTGTTGTGACTATCGTTGTCATGGTCATCATCTGATTCATTTTAAGGCCATTTATATCAATGATGATGATGATGATAATAATAATAATCTAACGGTTTGTTATTATTATTATTTTGTTATTATAATTGTTTTTGCTGTTGTTGTTGCCAACATGATCATTAGTAATACAAACAGCACACGAGGTGCATACCTGACGTAATGCGACGTTTGGGTTTAGTTCGCCTGGGGTGAATCACTAATCGTAAAGCTTAATGCGAACATTAAAGCAACTTTTGCACATAACATTGACACATTGATCTGTCCCACCTGTCAGAACATGCACACAGCGTGCACATTATCAAACAAACAAGATGCGTCTTAAAATGTGCCTATTTTTAAGTATGAACCATTTAATGATTAATGATGACATTTCATCATGGCACGTCCACGGGGAGCTTCAGAAAGAAGAATAGTTAACGTAAATATAAGACCGGTGTCTTGGCGTAGGTATTTAATATTCCTTAGTATTAATAATAATACTTTGTATTCAGTGCAAAAAGGTTTTGGTGTTTTTTTTAGCACCGCCGAAAAAATAGCGTTGCGCGACTATTAATGTTTGACCGGGATTTTTTAATGGCGACCCTTCCCGCGGGGAATGCGGGGATTTAACAGCCGACTTAAAGGACTAGTGATCACAGTGATCTACTTGTCGGTGTTGTCCCGGTCACGTGGTTAACAGACAGTAGTGGTACAGCTGTCTTTCGCTCTCTACGGGCCATTTATCACATGTCCGCGAGTCGACCTGGTGACCAGAAACATTATGAGACAATAAAATCGGATAACGTTTATAGCAGCACTTTCATGTGCTTTTTTAACCGACATGCTTTATACGTGTAGGTGCGCCATACATCGTCCCGGTACAGGTATTTCACCAGTTGGTATCTTGTAGCAATGTACAGATGTGTCTGCACCCAACCCCTCATCATGTTGGGTCAGAAATCACACGTCCATGACCTTCACCTTTTCATATCACAATCTATGCAATCAAGGCAAGTGGTATAATTACTCTGGGCCTACGTTTTAACTGTTTGATGAACGAATTGTCAAAATTTAACTAAAACTATGAAAATATTTTTTTCAAAAGCCTATCTCTGAGAAGTAATGTAGATCGTGACAAAAGAAAGGAGACAAATAATGAAAATAAATTGCCCTGCTTTGAAGGCTGTAGTTAACTGAAATTGAGAACAGATTCGATAGTAAGTACAAAAGGAATCATTATCAAAATTGTAATATAATCCACTGTAATTATGTTATTTGACTTAATAAAATTCAAGCTAAAGGCAGGCATTTGAAGGATGTGGAGCCGTTGAAAACATGATCCTCACCTCACATGATCCTCCCCTCACATGTATAGATATATAGAATACTTAAAGAGCTCCTGCGTAATACCAATTTTATGAAACGAAAGAATAGTTTTGGTATCTGAGGAACGAAAACGAGCCAGGTACCAGAACGATTTTTTTTAATTTCACTGTGGTGTGTGAATATGTAGACATCTACGCGACCGACAGCATCCTCCAATTGAGTTAAACAGAATATTACTTCAAACACGTCAAAGATTTATGCTTATTAATTTATTACGGTACACCCTCCTACCTTTAGAAGTCTTGGGTCCGTTCCTCAAAGCTGTCGTAGCGCTAAAGTTATCGCAACTCCCATACTTTAACATTGACTTACTATATACGACTGTCGTTGCGCTACGATCGCCTTGTGTCACAATGCCCTATGACGTAATTTGGAGAAATTTGTTGCAGGATCCATACGCAAAACAATACCATGCGATGTCAGCCTAGCAACAGGGTTGCATGCTCAGTGATCAATCATCTCTTCAAACAACGCCAGTAGATATAAATCATAGGCCTCAGCACCTTCAAACAGGTGCCCTCTGAATAGACATGGGCCTGATAGACATGCATAACGCCACAGAGAGGAAGATTCAAGGGACACGATAAGTTTGTTTGTCAAAATTCTGTTCAAAACCGACATTTGAATTGATAGGTCGTGTCATAATAGTGCTTGAAAATGACAGAAATCACATTTAGGGGGTTGTGAGGTCATGAAAAATAGGAAACTTATTTTAACAAGCTATGTTATCTTGTGTAAGATTAATGTTCGATGTAAGTTTCAAGTGACGTATGCTTGTTGACAGAACCTATCCGATTATTCAGTCGAGTCCGAGAATTGTGCGATCAAACAAAGGACTATATGATCGGAAAGAATTTGGGAGTCATGACGTGCGGATCCTGTAATGGCTAAAAGCCACAATTCTATTTATGTCGTTAATAGATCATTTGAGCGTGCGCGTGTTCTGGAAAAGACACTATGTTAGTAAATTTGAAGATGCTTTCAAAATACAATACGTTATGTTGTGTCCTTATGTGTAATAATTACATTCTAGATTGCAAGAATTATAAATCGGCAGAGTTATTGTAAACGTAAATATGTACAACTACAGACTGGTAATGTAAACATTAAAAAAACGTAATACATTGATAATTCATAAACAGAACAACGGCGTCCATGGGATGGGGATACGAGTATATATGTTTTTGTTTGTTGTTTAACGCCGCACTCAGCAATATTCCAGATATATGACGGCGGTCTGTAAATAATCGAGTCTGGACCAGTCAATCCTGTGAATGACATCATAAGCATCGATCCACGCAATTTGAATACGATGATATGCATCAACAAAGTCAGCGAGCCTGACCACCCGATCCCTTTTACGGCAAGCATGGCGTAAATCGACCCGCAGTATGAGATAGCTCAGTTGGATAATGGAAGGGTTCCTTTTCTTTATGAAAAAAAGCAATTAGTCGTTCGATCCTTGATGATGATAGAACAAGGGATAGTAATGAATTCCATATATGGAGGCGCTTACAACGACATGGAAGAACAAAATGTCTTAAAACAAATTCGGGGTAGATGTCTTTGTCCACAGATGAGTTTTCACGCGTAGACCTGGGCTCAATGGGAGGTGAAGTGGCGTCGCAAAGCAAACACGTGGGTTTCCTTAAACGAGCCAAGAACATAATCTCAATTGTAATGTGCACTGTTGAGTGGATCAGCAACCCTACAGAGTCCTTCACTTGGATGAAGTCGGCTGGGAAAAGTGAAACAGAAAGCTTTCCGTTTTCTGCTCAGGACCAGTCACTTCCCCCTCGAAACCGTCAATGTGTGATTTTACATAAAAATGCAAATATGAAATGTAGATTATACAATGAATTTACTTAGACTGTCCAACACATTGTCATTGGATGCCCAGCTTTGGCATAAACACAGTATCTTAAGCGACGTAATGGAGTAACTCGATACTTTTATTACCGTCTTCCCCATGCTTGTGGTTTTGACACAGAGGTCCATTCATGGTACGACCCAGAATATGTAGAGGTCACGGAAAATGTTAAATACAAAATAGGACCTCAGACCTATCCAGGCAAACAAACCTAAAACTGGACTTGGAACTTGGAACTGATAGTGTCTAATATATCGAACAGTATCAAGTATTACAAGTATTATACGTATTACAAGTATTATAAGGGTTGGATTTCGTATTTTTATTGTATGGATTTTACAAATGTGAAATGTTTTTCATAATCAACTCTATATATGTGAAATGATATTATTTGGGGATAAAATCTTGGATCTTTCATCGTGAGAAGTGTCAAATATTTGTTATACATTTTTTATTAAATTCATATATATAAAAAAAACTAGAAGTCTACTACAAGTCTAAAATTATTCCTTGTTTGTTGACAATTGCATTGCGTGGATAAGTTCATTACGGTATAGGTATAAATGTTTTGCTATTGTGTTCCCTGAAGCATCACGTTGAAGTAAATTCTTTTACGTACAGATTGCTGGGTTACAAGTAATTGATTCAATTTGGGCCACGTAACAAGGGACATATACGTCCCTCCTCATCAACACTCACGTTGAAGTCGAATAAAATTCAAAATACATCACGCACCCTAATGCAGGCAACAGTTTTGGATTCTGTGGAAAATTCCCTCTTCTGTGATCTCATACACTATCATTTCATTTGATGGCATTGATAGCAATATTGGGCTGCCTGCGATGTGTAATTGTAGAAGATCCAAATAGTACTGCATATAATATTAATGGCAATTTGGGGCGGTCGGGAAGGCCAGTAGTTAAAGCGTTCGTTCGTCACGTCGAAGACCTGGGTTCGATTCCCGACAAGGGCACACCATTTCTGATGTCCCCCGCCGTGATATAGCTGGAATATTGCTAAAAGCGGCGTTAATTAGATTGTGAGCGTCCACTCACATGTATTCATACATACAAGTTAGCTGTGTGATTGTGGTTCACCACCTCGTGAGATCCACCCCGACCCCCCACCCCCCCGCTACATTTAACTATTTAACTGACAATATAAAATACCTGCCCGATAAATTGCAAAGAACATCGAAGAACGAAGTGTTGTTTATCTAACGATAAAATATTGTTCTAGCATGACATCATTTCTGGATATTCCAACATGCGCTCGCAACTTGATTTCGTCGTATATCAGGCGACGGTATTTTTACATGTTATACATGTTTACGAACCAGGTCACACTCACACCAGAGAATAACCAGTCTCGATTATTCACCGAAACAGGTTCAGTTTGGCGTAAAAGGCAAATTATATGTGAAAAATAGATCAGTGGATCACTGAAAATGATTGACGACACCAGGTGTTCTCCGAAAATGTAAGCATATCTTGCCCTTCCTCAACAGCACCCGTCACATGAGTTGCACAAAGAGCGTGGGTTTGTTGCCCGACACGGCACAGCAGTAATCCTGTAATCCTGGCATACGATGGTGGCATGCAAACAAATCTGACAATGACGTTATGGACTAGTAATCCAGTCACGCGATACGGCATCTACTGATTTCTTTTGACATTAAAAAGGATATGTTAATTTTGCATTAGTTCTGCTGTGTATAAATGCAGATATTCTGCTGCTTACAAGTAACGAAAATACGTTAAAAGAAACATTTTCGTTTTGCAACATTGGGGGTCAGTATTAATGTCTCGGCCCAAACATTTCTTCTGTAGCTGACAGCATCATTGATAGATGTGACTGAGTTTATGATGACACTCGGGGACGTTAGTCTACCTGCAGAAACATCTACCCTTTTGGTTTAAACATATTTTTATTTCAAAAGATTTCTGGATCGGTAAACAAGCAAAACATGCTTATGTAAATACCTCTCCAGGTAATAATTTTACAACAGCTGGTTATATGAGACAGTGCTAAACATAAATATACAAAATGCACAAATGAAATATATGCATAAAATTAAGTTACACGAATCTTTTGCTTTTGACAATGATATCGTGAACTGATTTAAGAATAGTCTTGTTTGTAGAACTGCTGACTAAACTACTGCCATGTAATATCGTTTTTAAACCTACCCTTTTCAAGTAAATATGACGTCAATCCCAGAGAATAATAAAACAGATTCCACTCGGCGTAAAAAGCAAAATAGCGGTGAAAATTATTTGCAAATCAGGGATGACACTAAGTACTCGTTCAATATATAAATGGCGGAAGTGTACCTAAATAGTACCTGGCTGAAAAAAAATGAGATATGTTGAAAGTAAATTTGTAATTTACAAAAATATCTATTTGTAAAATAATGAAAAACTGTTGATATATCTGAGATATTTAACTGAAAAATTGGGTGTAGTCCATGCCAGCCAATCTGTCCGTGTTCCAGGGTTGAATTGTTCCACAATATCCAAATTTTGTCTCCAAGTTGTTATTCCGGGAACAGAGAACCATAGTTCCCAATGTTCGTCTCCCAATCAAAGTAAAATCTGAATTGAATCTTTGAATATAAGAAACCTTTACTGGTCCTCCTGTGCCTGGTCCCTGGTGCCTGGTGCCATAGGAACAAAGTCATTTTACCCCCATCGAGAATAACAAAATGTTATGAGCTACAATATACCACCACACAATTGGCAGAATGGAAAAGTTATACACTACAACAACAAAACTATTTTATTATGAGTTTTATCCTCTTTTAGTTTGTACAAAGGTATCATTTAGGTATATACAATTAAAAAACAATATCTATAGTAACGGATAGCGTAAATAAACCAGGTTGTGGTAAACTAGATTTCTAGGACTTAATCGTCAGTGTTTAACGCACAGTTGTGTGTGCAAAGTTGTCTTTTGGTAAAATACTGTTTCGAATGCCCAAGCACGTGTATGGTTCTCCTTCAAGGGAACTCTATATGATCTAATATTATAAGAATCAACGCAAAAGTAAAAGCAACGTTAGAAACAAACAACGATTTACTTCCGAATCTTTTTCAAACCGAGGCAAATTAACACGAAAAGAAAGAGAAAAACAATATGAGTAAATAAGTTGCTCCTACATAAGAAAGAAGAGAATATCTAGACGTAGATCTAAATAACGTTTATCCATAAGTATCTCCAAATTTCCCGGAACCAAAACCTATTTGTCTGAAGTTTTGAAGGTATGGGTTCTGTCTTTGGGTCGCGTTCTATGCCGGTCGTGCTTGGCGTTGGGCGATGGATTTAGTTTGAGGAGCGTTCATACATCGTTTTCTTGATGTGCATGTATGCAACCGTGGGTGGTAGGACCAGTCGAACGGACATGATCTGACCCAGAACTGACCATAGTTGCAAACGGCATATTTGTTGCAGGATCCTCTGCATTTGTGAGATTCGCCATAGTAACTGCACTGCTTTTTGCCAGACATGCATTGGACGTTTAGGATGCAGTCATTAGAAACCTTGCATTCTGAAAACAAAGCCATTAATTGATGAAACAAAGTCCCTCAGTATAACTGAATGGTGATGAATTGTGTTGTTAAAGATGCCCTTTTCTTCACAATATGACCCAAATTATTACTTGAAATAATTAATTTACAATCTGATATGACAAGAAAGAACAAAATGCTTACCATGCAGCATAACTGGAAGATCTGGCTTAAATACAGGGGCTGTGTTCACTGCTTCCACGGGGTTTGGGGTTGGGTTTGGGTTTGGGTTTGGCTTGATATGAGCAGACTTGGCATTTGTCCATGGCAGGTTGTCCCTGTAGTTACAGTAGAAGGTGAGGACGATGTCCTCACTGAGGAAGCTGGGACAGTCTTGATTCTGTACATAACCCCACGTATTAAGAGCAGCTTGTCCATAGGTTTTGCTGTATTGCTTTGGTTTGCCTGTAACATCTTTGATATTAAGGACTCCCGAACAAGGCTCATATTCGTTCGTTCCCGGTTTCTTACAAGCAGTGTCACAGATTCTTCCGCATGAGTCAAATGCTCTGAATAAAGCTTTGACTGGGCCGTTCTTAGGGTCCTTTACTGCGACGTAAGCAATGGCCAGTGAAGTGGCCAGACGCTGGTCAGTGATAGCAGACTCCTTGTACATCCCGCTGTAACTGAGTCCACTTGCTTGGACATACACTTGACCAAACCCTTTGCCATCGTCGCACCTGTCGTATGTTTTGGGAACACCCCGCATAGTGTTTATATAACGGTTAGTTTCAGCATATGCAGATGGCTGGTAGATGTCACTTGTTTTACTGACTTTTCCATTAGAGATTGGGTACGAGTCATATTTCTTGAGTCCCGGAGGTCGCATAGAAACAACCTTAACTGGTACATATACCCAACTATTAGTATCACAAGAACCATCAATACAAAAGTTGTTCTGAATGGGGTGTATCTCTTGCTTGCAGGGCTGTGTTTGTTGGGTTGGCACAGGCATTGACACAGTAGTTGGCTCTAGTGGACTTGTTGGGCATCCTGGTTGCCAAGGCTGACAGTTCGATGGCCTTGTAGGTGGCCTTGTGGGTGGCCTTGTCTGTGGTCTTGTTGGTGGCCGTGGTGTTGGTGTTGTTGGACAGCCTAGTTGGCCAGGACGACACCCTGGCATGGTAGTAGGAGGCTCAGGGGGTGCAGTTAATGGATTAATAGGATAGCATCTTCCTCTCTGGATGTTACAGCGAAGATATCTAGATCCGCAGGATGGTCGTGCCTCAGAACAGTCGGGGGAAGGTTCGTACTCATACGTTGCCGTCAAGTTATCACTGTATCCCTGCTCTGCTGTCAAGCCAAGATTGAAACCCATTGATGCATTATTGGCATGGAAATCAGAGCCAAAATTCTCAGGGTAGTCTAATTGTGGATCGATACGGAGCGCTCGCTGCTTCATTCTAAAGAGTTCCCATATGTAGTCAACAAAAGCATGGTGAAGGAAGAAAGCAGGATCAAACGCAGCCGTTTCTAGTTGCATCATCTGTCCTCCTATATAGACGTGGACACCGCCATGATGGAACTCGAGGTCATTCTCAGGAACGGAGTTAGGTGGAATGATGTCTTGGGTCCTATTACGGGACAGAACAGCCTCAATCGACTGTGTGGTAAACAACTCTCCATCTCCTCCAATATTTCTGATCAGAGGGCCATCACTTGGGGTTTGCCATCCAGCAAAGGGTCCATCACTCACAATTCCATCATTACCAGTATCAATTCCACCACCCAGAAAGTCCGGGCTGAAGACGTGGGACTGACGAGGATTCTCAAGTTCATTGTCGAGTGAGCTGTCCCAGTAAGGTAGACAGATGCTTGGATCAACTTCCTGCAGAGCGATCTCATACCTGCAACACAAACAGTGAGTAAAATGGTTTTGTTTAAACCGCTTCACACAGAATTCCAGATCTGTTATAGCTGCCATCTCAAAGTGTGTTGGTTGGGGAGCTATGGGTGGTGGTGGGGAAGCACACACATTTTAGCCAAGGATAACTGTTGAGTGTACATCATCATTGAAAGATAATGGTCCCTATGAAATCCCTACGCAATAAGACCCAAGCCACGCATGATGGGTCACGTTTTCAGACGACTGTTAAGGCAGCTTATATCGACGCTCTGCAGCCATGTGGAACTACAATATAAGTCCGTCTTATTTCGTTTGAGTGAGTGTGTGAGTGAGTGTGTTGGGTTTAACGCCGCACTTAACAGTATTCCAGTTATATCGCGGCGTGTCAGCTTAATGTGGGGGGAAAGCCCGAAGTGATGCAGGTCTCAGACGTTTACCACTTCGGTGAAACCCACGAGCACGGATATGGTGCTGACAAACCTAGAAACATAATCGGGTCGAACCAGGATTCGAACCTACAATCATAGGTTTCTGACGTGCCCCGGGGACGCAACTCTGCACAGCGAATTGCGGCGCCCTAGGCGACTGGGCCACCCGTGCCCCACTATTTCTTTTTAAGCATACGAGATACAACATTAAATGGCGGAGAGGAGAAACCACGTGTGTAAAAATAGAGGATGCTCCCTTCGAGGAATTTGATTCTGACAAAAAATACATACACAGGTCTGTTACGGACTACCTCAATAAGTGAGTCCAAATAACAGCGCGTGCTAATTCATTAATGTCAAGTGCAAGACGTCAAACCGTGTTAATGAACAGAGGATATTCGTAAACGATCATTCAGTCAGACTCTCTGACGTTTCTCATACTAAAACGTTTACCAAAACGCTTGTTTCAAGATTAAAAGGTTTAAATGATCGGAAACAACACTTTTGTATATACCTTTGCGGGAAAGTAGTCAGTCAGTGTTTAAGACATTTCAAGAAGACAATGTCGTGAAAAACGTATCAACGTCAAATTGTGTCATTCATATGCTTATGAAAGTCAGTTTCGCGGTCATGTGACCTATCATGTGACGTTCAGAGCCGTATATCATGTAAACTTCATTTTCTCTATGTCGTGTATGCCAATATTTTATAAGCAACACAATGTTGCCTATGCATTGAAAGAGAAGGTTAAAAACGAACTTGACAGGTTGGAAAAGGCTTGAGTATTTGAGCGAGTTAAACAGTCAGACTGTTCCCATTGTACTGGTAGTAAAGTCAGACTCGTCAATACGGATATGTTGGGACAATAAACTCATCGTCAATCAGGGGCCAAAACCTGACATCAACCAAACTCCAAGGATACAAGACATGTTCGTATCGATGTCTGGTGTAAAGACCTTCACCAAGCTCGAGTGGTGCATGTCAGCAACTTGTTCTTGATGAGGAAACTAGGAGGCTGACAACAATAAACACACATCCAGGATTGTTCCAGTACCGTCAGTCCCCGTTTAGTATATCCACGGCCTCAGCGATATTCCAGCATACTATGGAATGTATCATGACATTTTATATGAATGTGTCTACACAGACTACGTTCTCATAGCAGGGGTAGATCAACGAGAGCTTCATAAAAATCTCAAGGCTGTACTGGACTGATTGAGTGCAGTCGGGCTCAGATTCAAGACTACTAACTATACATTACAGAGTTCGTCAGAAGAGTATCTTGGACACAGAAGAGATGCTGAAGGATTAATCCCCTTGATGACAAAATATAAATAATGGTGTCTGCACCAGCACCGAAAAATGTGACGGAGCTCAAGTTATTCGTGACGTTGGCACATTGCATTGCCTTCTCGGGTAAGATACTGCATGGGAATGGACAAGGAAAGAACAGGAAGCGTTACAGAAGGTCAAGTTACACATGTCATCTTGTAAGTTACTGGTTCACTTTAACCCCAAATGACGGCTGACCCTGGCGTCTAATGCCTTGCCCAACAGAGTAGGTGCAGTGCTATCCGATGCCATTTAAGATGGGATAGAGTACACTTCTAGATCGCTATCCTACAGCTGAAAAGAACTATATTCACAGTTGGATAAGGAATATATTTGAACGAAAACGTTCCATCAGTGTCTGTTTGGTCGGAAGTGTTAGAGTGATCCGAAAAATACCTCTTGGTTTTTGCAGAAGACCATACCTCCATCGCATCAGCACAACTTCAGTGATGCGCATTGATGTTGTGCCGGCCAGGCTCAAAACATGCAAATGCAAATCGTTTAAGCAAACTGACCCCAGACCAGACAGTTTCAGTCACACCTCTTCCAGAAGACACCATTATGTTGTTTGAAAGTATGAAAAGCATTTCCCTTGAATGTTTCAGAGATCAGAACATGGTCAGGAAAGAACCCAACCTATCTGGTGTCAGGAAGCTGGACCAGTCAGGATTTCTCGACAACTTGCCAGATGACATTAGTGTGCAAAAGAAAAACGAACTTAGTGATCAGGATGGAGCAGTGTTGTAGGGTAACTGTGTGGTCGTACCGCCACAAGGTTGATTGAGAGTCATAGAGGGGCCTCGTGAAATTCATCCTGGTATTTCACGGATGAAATCTATGGCTAGAGGGTTAGTGTGGTGGCCAAAATATAAACACAGCTCTAGAAGAGAACGTGAAGAGCTGTAATGTGTGTCAACAGAACAGACCAAACACAGCTGTCTCCAAAGACAGTAGTTCCAGTTATCGAACTACGTCGTTCTGATCAAATCTGAAAAAATACTGAATAGACTTGATTTATAGTCTCCAGACTATTCTGCAGTTTCAAGGGGAACATTTATCTTCAAGGATAGATGATTTTGTGTAAGTGTTTGTGCCATTTCAAGTTCGCAAAAGCTAAAAGGTCTGATTAATGTCCAACTGATAGGGAGAAGTGTTGTAACCTCGTATGTATATCATTGTAAATTAAGCAATCTCACACAATAAGACCTCCGCAAACCATAAAGCCTGTTATGGCTGCAGCTTGTATCGACGCTCTGCAGTAAACATCTATGTTGAACTACAATACATGTCCATCTAATTTCTCATGAAGCATACAGGAATCAGATCCCAGTTTACAAGGATAACAGTTCAGGATTCTAACCAACAACCAACGGATCCTCTCCTAAGCTTTCTCAAATTCGGAATAAAAAAATTTTTGAGTAGAGTTATCTATTTTTTATTGAATATGTAACATATTTGTGTTTAGGAAACGCTTCAAATTCAAACAATTTCAAACAATATTTGTTATTTTTCTTAAATTTATATCATTCTGTTCGAATCAATTCTGCATCTGAGCAATGTTTACCGCGATGCTGTAATGCTTAATAAAGGATAACATTGGATCTTAAAAATCTTTCTTTTAGCAATTATGTTGATGTTGAACATGGTTGCAATGAGGACACGTAATGGTGACGAGTAACAAGCACAAACAGATATGGAGACAGTACTTACATGAGAAGGTAAACACGGTGCCAGCCCAGGAAGTTTGGTCCACCATGGGCAATGCTGTTAGCTAGGCCAGTGTGGAGGGCAGCAAGGGCATCATACTTGTTGGGTTCAACAGTCTGCAAATAGAGATGATCCCCACAGATACGAGCATTCGGGCGAGGGTAGTTGCCTTCAATTTGCTACACAATAAAGTGCCTTACATCCCTTTTGGCATTTTTGGTGGTCACAGTTCATGTCCGTGGAACTTAATAAGCAAAGTAGCAAGAGTCTGAAAAAGGCATTTCCCTTCAATGTGATACTAAAATTCACAAGAAAGCACAAGAAATTAAATCTACTTACCGTGTCTTCCTTGAGTGCTATTATGGCCCTGTGGTACGCATTCCTCTCAATGTCACTCAGCATTCTGTACTCCTTCCTGCGACATTTCTGTTGGGGTTGTTGGGGCCTTTGGGGCTGTTGGGGCTGTTGAGGCCGTTGGGGCTGTCGGGGCTGTTGAGGCTGTTGGGGCTGTTGAGGCCGTTGGGGCTGTTGGGGCCGTTGGGGCTGTTGGGGTCGTTGGGGCTGTTGAGGTTGTTGGGGCTGTTGAGGCCGTTGGGGCTGTTGGGGCCGTTGGGGCCGTTGGGGCCATTGGGGCTGTAGGGGTCGTTGGGGCTGTTGGGGCCATGG
Source organism: Haliotis cracherodii (assembly GCF_022045235.1). Lineage (NCBI taxonomy): Eukaryota > Metazoa > Mollusca > Gastropoda > Lepetellida > Haliotidae > Haliotis > Haliotis cracherodii. Next base: position 54,525,851 of record NW_027266265.1, read on the forward strand.
AGGCCGTTGGGGCTGTTGGGGCCGTTGAGCTGCCTGACGTTTCACTCGTCCCCCTCTGTTTGCTATCACCTTGTCCACGAGCCCACTAACATAGCGGACGGAGGACGGGGCTTTGGGCACCGGGTGGTCACCAGTTCTAAGGGCCCTGACCGCCGGTGCCTCACAGAACCAAGCCAGTGTCTGCCCAACAACATCCCGCAAACTAACACGGGCATAGTTTTGGTAGCATTTCAGAAGTTCTGGTGGGAGATCGTCTTTCTCGATGACGGCGTTAGAGTTGGGCAGGTTGATCACCAAGATCATAATAAATATGAGACTCCATGGTGAGTTGGAATGATGTAGCTGCATTTGGAACAGATCAGACTCCTGAAAGAGGAAAGAAAGGAGTGACAGTCAGCAATAATACATCAGAGCAAAAAATAATCAAAAACGATCGAGAAACAGCCCTCACTTCCCTCTGGTATCATTGGTAGTTATCCTCGAACGTTTTTCACCTTACGGTTCTGATGGGTCATGGAAGTAAACAGTTGAGAAGGGTTGCACTTCAGTCTATTCTCTCCTCGCCGTTCCCTCTTATACCAGTGAAACTGGACAGGAAAAAAGGCGTCCCACCAATCAGATGCAGGAGAGCAAGTACAAAACGTGCCTGGAAGGTCTGCTTGCCATCGCACAGATGATGATGCATAAGCCTCTTGACACCTCCAGTAGGCAGGATATGGTCACGTGATACCTGGTTTATCACAAAGGTTGTCTGAAGTGATGCGACCCGGGAAACAGGTGGCATGTTTGGTTCCTCTGGCGACAACCGATAAGGAAACATCATTTTAGTTTGAATTTTTCTTTTACCCAAGGTATCGTCTTTGTTGTATTAGCATAATTGTCAGCGTGTCTGATAAATTCAAGCCATTAACGTAAGAGACATATGTACTTTTATGTTACAGAGTATGAATGAATATTCATCAAATGTTAAAATTATTCCTGAAATTTGGTGTGATGTATGTATACATTTAGATGTATGCTATATTACGTCAATACAAGTCCATACATTATTCCAGTTATATCGTGGCGTGTCAGCTTAATGTGGGAGGAAAGCCCGAAGTGATCCAGGTCTCAGACGTTTACCACTTCGGTGAAACCCACGAGCACGGATATGGTGCTGACAAACCTAGAAACATAATAGGGGCGAACCGGGATTCGAACCCACAATCTAGGTTTCTGGCATGCCCAAGGGACGAAACTCTGCACAGCGAATCGCTTAGATCACTGGGCCACCCGTGCCCGCGAATTAAGAAAGGAATATGCACTGTCACCATGCAATGTACCACAGCATGTGTTTGATACTTCATAATGTTTCTCGGTTTTGGTTAAACAACTCATTATTATGTATTGAATAATAAGTAAATAAGGCAAGCTGTTAATATTATATTCTGGTGAGTTATGTCATTCCATTACGGCGGGCTTCATGCTTACAACTTATAAATGTATCAGGTGTACCCATTCAGTTCAGTTAAAACCTATTTTGTTCATGGATAAAGTTCGCATTACGTAATGTCTTTTCCTACTAATATGATTATTATTTGTGCACATTCCAACGAAAAGACAGTGTACAGGCTACAGCATATACATCATCATTCAAACTATTTTGTTTTCACGGCATGTGCTGGTGCTCCCTTTAAGATAGTGTTACTGAATTGAAGGGAGAAAGCAGCATTACCTTTAAGACAGTATAAACACCATATATATAATAGCTAATGAATTAATACCTACCCAGGCGTAAAAAACACCTTTTCAATAGGAAACACCTTTTCTTTCGCGAGGGGGCACGGGTGGCCCAGTCGTCTAAGGCGCCGCGATTCGCTGTGCAGAGTTGCGTCCCCTGGACACGCCAGAAACCTATGATTGTGGGTTCGAATCCCGGTTCGCCCCAATTATGTTTCTAGGTTTGTCAGCACCATACCCGTGCTCGTGGGTTTCACCGAAGTGGTAACCGTCTGAGACCTGCATCACTTCGGGCTTTCCTTCCACATTAAGCTGACACGCCGTGATATAACTGGAATAATGTTAAAAGCGGCGTTAAACCCAACTCACTCACTCACTCACTTCTTTCGCGATTTTCGTAAATAAAATCTGTGATGGAATCTTTAATATCTAGAGTTCTGATCGCTGAGTACCAGAAACAGTTTCTGCTGAGAATGTTTTTCAAGTGGGCTATTTTCACTTGGTCATCGTTATATTTATAAACATATGCTTTACAACAATGAATTAGAAGAAGTTTTCAGACTTGTGCGACAAAACTAGCAGGTTACTGTGTTGTGTGAATGAAGTCATTCAGGTTTTTGTTTTCATATCAGTCTCTTAAAGGAATTGCTAAAGTAAAAAAAAAAAAAAAGTCAAAATGTACCTCCCTCCTCAGATCGACCTTTCTTTTGTTACTAAAACTGAATTGGAGGAAATATACGATTAGCAAGAAATGGATATGTTATGGTCAAAGGATCTCTCACAAGGCCATGTATGTAATATGATAAATGGTATGTGTTATTCATAAATAATTTTTCCATAGAGTTATCAGATGAGTTCATGAATCGGTTTCTTCTTCATATTTTGGACTAATAATGGCCCCCTTTTTTTTAAACAGTTTATCCGGGTCGTCTCCAGCTCTACTACTGAATGTTGACTCGATTCCTAGACTCTCCTCGATCACAATATATATATATATATATATATATATATATATATATATATATATATATATATATATATAAAAGAATCACAACAGTAAATTGGCCGTGTCATGTGTTCCCGTGAATTGTCAGGTGAACAACCAGGTTGCCTTTGCATGTGTTCGTGAATGGTCACACTAGTCACCTTTCTGCGAACACCTCGGATCGCAATGATGTCATATATTCAAAACAAGGTGAGCGATCTGTCAACGTAAACTTGCACATATTTGTTACAAAGAAAGGTGAACATTGTTTTAACTAGGTGTAAAATGATAGCACGAACTGGACACCATGCAATTTGAAGAGTGACCTGTTAATATCAGCCTTTAAAATTAATTATATCAAACAATTAGTGAGAGATTTGATACTCCCACATGCATATTTAAATCATGTCGTGTAACCGTGCACAGTGCACGCAATGCTCTTGTCTTGATCTTCGCTGTTAATGTGAAAAACGATACAAGCAATAAACAAGACGTCCCCTTGTGTCACTCCACCGTTATGTTTTTTTGTATATTTCCATACAGGTGCTTGGGTATGAACACGTAAATACTGATTTTGTGAATGAGGAAGATTGGCCCGAAAAATTGTGAATAATGATTCTTTATGTGTTAGTTGTTTTACGCTGCAATATTCCAGCTATATGACGGCGGTCTGTAAATAATCGACCAGACAATCCAGTGACTGACATATTGAGCATCGGCCTACGCCATTGGGATACGATGACATTCATCAACCAAGTCAGCGAGCCTGACCACCCCATACCGTAAGTCGCCTTCACGACAATCATGGGTTTTTGAAGACGAGTTTTAACCTTGATCTTCATTAGTGGTTGAATAATTAGTTTGGAGGTTAGCCTGCAATCTGATCCTGACGTGCGGTTCCCAATGTTAATCATTCCATGTGTTTAGGGTGTAGCTGTTTAACAAATATATAGTACCAATATTATCAAGCTTTTAAAATGAGATATGATGAACGTAATTGTCTTATAGTGTCTCATTCACAAAACTATATCTGACAGTTATGTTATTCATTTCGCGTGTATAATCCATACTTTAATATTCCGGGGAGGAATGGGTCCTCAATTTACTCTTCCAGTTGATATTCTGTGAAAAGAGACCGTCACAGCCCAATGCTTATCTCCACATAGGAGTAAATGGTGAACTAAGTATCTGAATAACAGGAAACTTTACTGCTCTTCCAGCTCCAAGCGCAATTGGAAAGAAAAAGCCATTGATCCAGAAAAAAATATATATTAAGCTACTTGATATTTCTAGCAAGGACAATTGGTAGTAATACACATCAATAAGAAAGTACGACAAAAGGAGTAAAAACTATTTTATTATGAGTTTTATCCCACTTTCAGATTGTACAAAAGTATCATTTTGATATATACACATAAAACCTGCATCCACAGTAATGGATAACGTTAATAATATACAACGTCAATGCCAGATAACAATCAGTCTCGATTATCTGCCGAAACAGATTCCACCGGGCGCAAAAGCCCAAGATGTGGTAAATTGGATTTCTAGGACTTTATCGTGAGGCTTTAACGGACAATTGTTTGTGCATCATTGTCTTACGGTGAAACACTGTGTCAAATACCCAAGCACGTGTATGGTTACTGCGAGAATGGTGTTGCATTGTATCTCCTTTGAAGGTACTCTATAACTACTTTGTAAAAAAACGACAGTTTAAACTTGGAATGTTTCAACCCAGGCAAGGGAAGTTGAAAAGAGAAAAAAAAGTAAATAAGTTAAATGTTTTAAGTTGCTGGTACACAGGAAAGACGAGAGTATCCAGATATAGATCAAGGTAGAATTTATCCAAACATGCTTCCTCCAAGCCTCCTGGAACCAAAGACCATTCGTCCGAGGTTTTGAAGGTATGAGTTCCGTCTGGGGTTCACGTTCCAGGTCCTCTGTATTTGTCTGGGAGAAATTTGTGTCAGTGGAGAAGTGTTCATACATAGTTTTCTTGATGTGCATGTTTGCCACTGTGGGTGGTATGACCAGTCCATCGGACATGATCTCACCCAGAACTGACCATAGTTGCACACAGCATACTTGTTGCAAGATCCTCTGCATTTGTGAGACTCCCCATAAGTAGTGCACTTCTTCTTGCCAGACACGCATGGAATGTCGAGAATGCAGTCGTCAGAAACTTTGCATTCTGTAAAGAAAGTTATTAAATTATCAGAACCATATATATATGTGGATAGTTATTAAAAGTGTATTGGATAACATGTGTTATCTCAACATTAGACCGATTTTGCTGGTGTACAATTAAATACTAAAAGAAATGTCTGGTCTCTTCATTTCATTACAACACTGAGGGGATGCCAGGAGAGATGAGGTACCTGGTACCCCATGTTTGAAGAAATGGTGAAGAAATGGTTTGATAAATGGCGACAGTGTGTGCGTTTGGTTTTCCTGGCCATTATATTATTTATAGATCATCGTGATATAGCTGCAATATTGCAGACTGTAAAACATTTAATTAAATCAGTAAAGAAATTAGACATCAGAAAATACATACCATTCAGCAGAACTGGTGGCGCTGGTTCTGGTGCAGGGACTGTGTTCACCGCTACCACCTTCTTTGGGTTCGGTTTTATCTGAGCAGACTTGGCATCTGACCATGGCAGGCGTTCCCTGTAGTCGCAGTAGAAGGTGAGGACAATGTCGTCAACGAGGAAGCTGGGACAGTCTTGATTCTGTACATAACCCCACGTATTTAGAGCAGCTTGTCCATAGGTTTTGCTGTATTGCTTTGGTTTGCCTGCAACATCTTTGATATTAAGGACTCCCGAACAAGGCTCATATTCGTTCGTTCCCGGTTTCTTACAAGCAGTGTGACAGATTCTTCCGCATGAGTCAAATGCTCTGAATAAAGCTTTGACTGGGCCGTTCTTAGGGTCCTTTACTGCAATGTAAGCAATGGACAGGGATGTGGCCAGACGCTGGTCAGTGATAGCAGACTCCTTGTAAATCCCACTGTAACTGAGTCCACTTGCTTGGACATACACTTGACCAAACCCTTTGCCATCGTCGCACCTTTCGTATGTTTTGGGAACACCTCGAATGCTGCTTATATAACGGTTAGTTTCAGCATATGCAGATGGTTGGTAGATGTCATTTGTTTTACTGACTTTTCCATTAGAGACCGGGTACGAGTCGTATTTCGTCAGGCCAGGAGGTCGCATAGAAACAACCTTAACTGGTACATATACCCAGCCATTTGTATCACAAGCACCGTCAATACAAAAGTTGTTCTGAATAGGGAGAGCTTCTTGCTTGCAGGGTGTGGTTGGCACAGGCATTGGCGGACTTGTTGGGCACCCTGGCATTCCAGGTGGGCTTGTAGGTGGCCTTGTAGGTGGCCTTGTGGGTGGCCTTGTGGGTGGCCTTGTAGGTGGCCTTGTAGGACAGCCTGGTTGGCCAGGACGACACCCTGGCATGACAGTAGGAGGCTCGGGTGGTGCACTTGATGGATTAATAGGATAGCATCTTCCTCTCTGGATGTTACAGCGAAGATATCTAGATCCGCAAGATGGTCGTGCCTCAGTACAGTCGGGGGAAGGTTCGTACTCATACGTTGCCGTCAAGTCATCACTGTATCCCTGCTCTGCTGTCAAGCCAAGATTGAAACCCATTGATGCATTATTGGCATGGAAATCAGAGCCAAAATTCTCAGGGTAGTCTAACTGTGGATCGATACGGAGAGCTCGCTGTTTCGTCCTAAAGAGTTCCCATACGTAGTCAACGAAAGTATGGTGAAGGAAGAAAACAGGATCAAACGAAGCCGTTTCTAGTTGCATCATCAGTCCTCCTATATAGACGTGGATACCGCCATGATGGAACTCGAGGTCATTCTCAGGTACGGAGTTAGGTGGAACAATGTCATGGGTCCTCTCACGGGATAGAACAGCTTCAATCGACTCTATAGTAAACAGCTCTCCATCTCCTCCAATATTTCTGATCAGAGGGCCATCACTTGGGGTTTGCCATCCAGCAAAGGGTCCATCACTCACAACGCCACCATTACCAGTATCAGCACCTCCACCAAGGAAGTCCGGGCTGAATACGTGGGACTGGCGAGGGTCTTCCAGTTCATTGTCGAGTGAGCTGTCCCAGTAAGGTAGACAGATGCTTGGATTAACTTCCTGCAGAGCGATCTCGTACCTGCAACACAAACAGCTAATGAGTGGATGTTCACGCCACATTGAACAGAATGTCGGGTATGTATTTCAGCTGCAACTTCGAAATGGGATAAAACTGAAGTGATTCGTTGATTTACGAGATTATTGTGCTGTCGCCTTTTTCAGTCTATCAACACAAACAGATTTAAGAACTCATTGCTGACTCGTCGGCCTTGTTATTTCTTGTTTTATAGATCTACGAATCAAAATGTAGAATAGAATTTGGGTTTGTTCAGTTTTCTTCAGGTATATATTTTCATTCCCCAGTCTATTAGGTATACTTACACCAAAAATGTTTTAAATAGTTCTGCTTAAAATGCTGTGAGTGGGTGAGTGGGTGAGTGGGTGAGTTGGGTTTAATGCCGCTTTTAACAGTATTCCAGTTATATCACGGCGTGTCAGCTAAATGTTGGAGGAAAGTCCGAAGTGATGCAGGTCTCAGACGTTTACCACATCAGTGAAACCAACGAGCACGGGAATGGTGCTGACAAAGATAGAAACATAATAGGGGCGAACCGGGATTCGAACCCACAATGATAGGTTTCTGGCGTGCCCAAGGGATGCATTTTTGCACAGCGAATCGCGGCGGCTTAGACGACTGGGCCACCCGTGTCCCTCGCTGTTGCAGGTGACTGCTATTGGTTACTTGTTCATGTCTAATTAACGATAATCGTAGCTCCTTGTTCATGCATTATTCACAGCAGAAGACTAGAGTTGTTGTCTATGTGTGTTGCCTGCGTTCGCATTGTAAATAAAGATTTATTAGTTTTTAATTTGATGTTTACACGATATGCGGCTTTCCCATTGAACGAGACGTCGGGCACATGACCGTGCAGTTGACGTTCATAATAATATGGACGACACAATTTAACGTTCATACGTTTTTCACGAGACCTTTTTCCTGAAATGACGTAATCACTGACGGACTACTTCCACATTCCTGGGGATTCCCCAGCACGAATACATACAGAAGTGTTCTTTCTGATCATTTAGACCCTTTAATCTTAGCGTACTAGCATACATTGGGATAAGTCAGAGAGTTTAATTGCATGTCCGTTCAAGGATATCCTCGGTACAACCCAACCTAGAGAACAAAACCAAGAAACGTACATCCAAACTATCGTAGTATCGACTCGATCCGTGTCTACGGTACAGTAACGTCTACAGTAACACATCTTTACAATCACCTTTTAATGATTGGCCAACTGTTCAGTGATGACTGACATTCGTAATAGCCCCGGGTGCATTAAAAACACCCGTCACGTTTATCGTGTCGGCCATTTTGACGTCTGGTACTTGAAGTAAATGTATTGCGCTGTCATTTTGACAGTTTTACTGATGTCATTCTTAACAGACCTTTTTCGTCTGAGGATATTATTTGAGTACATTTGTTGTACAGAAACTACAAAAGCTGTTCCTGTTGAGCATGTTAAACATACATAAACTGATGTCACCTCTCGTTTTGAGGAAGTATTTTTTTCCGCGATACAGCTCGTTGTTGTATAGCTGTCAGTGGTAACATGAAGTCACAGGTAGTAAATATAAGAGAGTACTGATCAAGGTTCACGTCCTTTGAGGTTAAAAATTGTAATATAACAATTTTTAAGAATTGATTTTTACTTTGTATGAGTTCATTGACGTAAGAACCTTCTGAGATTCATACTCCAATGAACTCACACAAAATGAAAGTCAATTCTTAAGTAAAGAAATACAGGTATACAAGTTGAAAAGGATACATTTGGTAATTACGCAGTGTTCTTATAGTGTTTTAAAATATTTTTCATGCGTATTTGTATACTGATACTGATTTATCTGGAGCTCTGTTTAAAATATGAAAGTCATTACTTTTTGTGACCGACGAGTCGGATGGACATATGTGGTTATGGAAATATGTTATGGTGATGAGGCACACGCACATATAGATATGGAGACAGTACTTACATGAGAAGGTAAACACGGTGCCAGCCCAGGAAGTTTGGTCCACCATGGGCAATGCTGGTAGCTAGGCCAGTGTGGAGGGCAGCAAGAGCATCATACTTGTTGGGTTCAACAGTCTGCAAATAGAGGCAACGCATGTGCATCTCCACAAATAAAATGGTCGTCCGCACATCTAAGCTGACAAGCGTCTGATTTAGACAATTTCGTTTGGCACGTTTGTTGATTCACGCCACAGTCAATATTTGAGTAATATAACAGCGTCAATAACTTATGGAGTCAATACAGGACCAACCAGTGGTGGATATTATGAGTAACATCCCACACCGTCGAGGTATGATGACTTATAGCCATGTTAACGACCCCGACAGGTCATTCCTTATGGAGTCGCCTCCAACAAACTATGCTGACGGCTGTTTCTAACCCGGGTTAGTGAATCGGAACCACAAATAGGCACATAAATAAGAGACACATATGTAAGGTGTTCGCCAAATGTTTTGTGTTTGCAGTTTAGAGGTTTCAAATGCTGAGATCCCTGGGCACGTGTACATAAATGATGTTTGCGTACAATCAAACTGATAAGTTAGAAAAATACAGAAACTTCATGTGCAGTAAAATGAGTGAAAATTGTATGATGAGTGTGATATTAATGTCGGCCTTTCTACTGTCGGGTTTTTAACAATTGCGGAAAGAAAGTGAATCATCTCAAGCAAGATAAATATTCTCCCGCCATAACTGGCCCTAGACGTTTACCTGAGCAGGAAATACCATTTTGTCACATTCGTCTGCAAATCACATCATGGCAAAACTTCAGTTAGGATATAATGTAACTAATTCAGCAGAAAATATTAGCGCTGTCATCTAAACAGTCGATCCCTATCAGGCCAGGCCAAGAGTTGCAGAGATGTTTTATTTCTGATCGCCAAAGGCGATATTGTTAAATCTACTTACTGTGTCTTGCTTGAGAGCTGTTATGGCTCTGTGGTACGCATTCCTCTCAGAATCACTCAACGTCCTGTATTCCTTCCTGCGGCATTTCACGTCGGGCTGTTGGTCTGCCTGACGTTTCACTCGCCCCCCTTTGCTTGCGATCACCTTGTCCACGAGCCCGCTGACATAGCGGACGGAGGACGGGGCTTTGGGCACCGGGCGGTCACCACTTCTAAGGGCCCTGACCGCCGGTGCCTCACAGAACCAAGCCAGTGTCTGCCCAACAACATCCCGCAAACTAACACGGGCATAGTTGTGGTAGCATTTCAGAAGTTCTGGTGGGAGATCGTCTTTCTCGATGACGGCGTTAGAGTTGGGCAGGTTGATCACCAAGACGATTATTACAGATATGAGACTCCATGGTGGGATGGAATGATGTAGTTGCATGAGGAACAGATCAGACTCCTGAAAGAGGGAAGAAAGGAGTGGAGATTGAGTATAATGTTCAAAACAGTCAGCAATAAAAAATGTTACAGCTTTATCAAAGAGGTCGGAGGGCGATGTCCTACATATTTGGATATGACTGCAAGGGGTATACAAGTTTTTTCTAACGTTGGTTCTTTTGAGATGCTGCAGTGTACACAATCCTAACAATATACCTAGTCGTGGAACTTTGAAGTCATTTACATCAACCAAGATGTCTGTCATCAACTTTTCCAATATATATACAACTCATGACCCGATTTGAAATTAAGAAGTGTCGGGCACCGTTTCACAAGGTGATCATAACGTCAGAGTTCCCTTATGGCCAATGCCTTAATACAGTTGTCCTGGGATGTGTGCACCACAAAGTCATATTAGCTCTAAGACCATCGGAAGTCCCGTTTTAAGACTTTGAGAAAGACTTAGACAGCTGTGGCGCTGAGATCAGGGCACATTGTGGAAAGGGCCCTTAGTGAATCTGTCTTACCTTACGTTTCTGATGGGGTGAAGAAGTCAACAGTGGAGAAGTGTTATCTCTTAAGTCCACTCTCATCTCACTCCCCCTTCTTATACCAGCGAAGCGGGGCAGGAAACAAGACCCGTCCCACCAATCAAAAGTAAGAGATTAATTACAAAACGTCACTGCGAAAGACCTCTCACAGAGAATGATGCATGGGCCTCTTGACGTCTCCAGTAGGTAGTATATGTCACGTGACATGCGTGTTTCATCACAATGTGGTAAAAGTAGTCATAAGTGAAGCGAGACGGGAGACAGGTTTTGCGGGCTGTTTAATTCCTCTGGCGACAGGGGATAAGGAAATCTAATGTTAGTTCAGGGGAATTCATTTGTCGGGATCCGCATTTACGTAAGATATCGTCATTAGCGAAGTAGAACAATTGTCACTTTGATTGATATAATTAGACTCTGACGTCAGAGATGTGTACTTCCATTTAAAGTGAAGTCAATAAATATTCATAAGAATATTCTTAAATGATCGTTTGTTTCTTAAACATATACGTTTAATTTAAATTACTGTTGTCCATTTGTAATTACCTGTAGACGGAATATACATTTGAATACACGAATTTGTGGCACGGAAAAGAAAATTTTACACAATCAAATAATATTAAGTCAACGTTGAAACAATTATTCATCGGTCACAATATTTAGCAATGTGCGCAATATTTGATATCTTGCCAGATTAAATATGCACCATCCGTCAAGATTAACAGAAACGCCTTACTTCAATCAGGACTGCTATTTCCCTGAAGTTCGCCAAAGACGGAGCCACGTTCCAGTTGGAACTTACATATGACAGTGTTATTAAATTTCCTTTTCTATAATTCCTCGAAAACACTGTTCGCACAGTGGGCTATTTTAATTTCGTCGTGCATTCTCGTTATTGTTTATTTAACACCCAAATGCATTACAACAATAAATATACCAGCCTTTCACGGACGTGTGATAAAACTAGAAGAAGAATGCGTATGTCGGTGTTTTGTGGGGAGAAATAAACATTTCTTCAGCCCTATAACCAAGAGACAACTATGTCACGCGTCACGGTCATTGCCAATTGTTGGGGTTTTATGGGAAAACTTAGCTTGGTAACATAGCTTGCCAAGGAGATATGGGCATGGTTGTCAATATCTAATTAGTTACGTTTTCGTATTGGTCGTTCAATTGTTTGTTTATTTGTTTGTTTATCCTATTCAATAATGTTTTACGGTTGTTATTGGCTATCTTACCGAACCGAATTTAGCTTGCATGATTTAAAGCTTTACTATGATTGACTACGCTCAAACTATATTTTACTAATAATGTACTTACGTCTTTATCTATTTCGACAGAACGGACAATTTGCACAGGTTATAGAATTATTTTGGTTTATATTCTTTTCTTAAATAAAACAACGTAAATTTGCTCTCAAAATGGTTATTTAATTTATCTCTGAGAAGAGATGTAATTGAGGAGAAATAAAGACAAAATAATTAAGTAATAATTTAATTTCAAAGGGTAATTTCTCGTACTGATTTTCTTAGAACAGATGTAAATATTTTTCATTACTTGAAGTTAGTTGAATAAAATATATATCAAAATTGGCGGGGAAAAATTACGATTAATCAAATTGAAGTCCGCATTTGGGATCGAATGATCCATAGATAAAAATGTGAAAACCAAAATGTTCCATAATCATAAGAAATCTCAAAGTAGACACGATTTATGGATAAAAACTTTTATTTACTGTAAAGGCGACTTTTCGGTATAGACCCTTATACCGTTGCCAAGCAGGTTCGCTGACTTGGTTTATGTATGTCTTCGTATCGCAATTGCGTAGATCGATGCTCATGATATCAGTCACTGGATAGTCTGGTCCAGACACGATTATGTACAGACTGCCCTCATACAGCTGAAATATTGCTGAGTGCGGCGTTAAACAACAAACAAACAAACTAACGGGTGTGTTAGATCCGTTGTCAGTTCCCTTTGATTAAATAAGAACGTATGCAATAATTATCGTTGCGAATTAACAGGGTCCGGACTAGAGAAATTTAAGTGTTGGTGTCTTCTTTAATTCAACACAGCCAAAATTAATGTAAATCACATTTGACATTTTTGTTAGTTGGTAGCTATTAATTTTATAACGTAAATCTTGTTAATGAAAAATATGACAAAGGTTTATTTATAACGTCCTCATTTGAAGACTCTAAACACAAAGAATGAGACCTCTTTAATCCGGAGAGTGACGCATCCACAGAATGTCCAGTGAAATCATAGGAATGAAATGACTTTGATTGCAAACGGAGAAGCAAAAGACACTATACCTCTCAGGCGATCTGTAGTTGTTATTTTATCTCTATTGATACTAACTGTACTGGGGCTTAGTTACTCAACAATACATAAACATGGGTTTATTTCTTAAAATGTAATAATTTGATTTTAAACAACAAACAAACATAAATTGTGTTCATGTCAGGGTATTGGATTTCATATTTTGGATTTCATTAGTCGCAGGTAATGATCAAAAGAGTCCAAGAGAGTAATCGGTCATATGTCTTTGCCCTTTTGATAATGAACATTTATTTACCCTAGCGGGATATATTTTTAAAGGCGGTTCTTACAATTCATCATGGATCAGGGACTTACTTATGTCTAGATGTTTTTTCCAGAAAATGAACAAATTGGCATTTAAACTCAGGAAAACATTTATCGTGAACATGTATTTAAGTCCCAAAACAAAAAAAGATAAAAGAATTTACGTTTTCTGTTAATTTGCAATTTCTATTGGGTCACTTAATACATACATTGTGTTAGAGTTCCCCCTGTCTTTAAAGCAGTTTTGGTCATATCTTCCCTCCACTACGTTACTAAGGTAGTGCTGATCTTATGTTTGTTATTAATTTCAGTAGCATTTATAACATAAGAATTGACATGTGTACATTTTCCACACACACACACACACACACACACACACACACACACACACACACACACACACACACACACACACGCATATATATATATATTTAGTAAACAACGTTTATAACGAACACGCTTATACCGAACTGACAGATATAACGAACTGTTTTATGGTCCCGTCCATTTCCGATATACAGGCTATGTGCCTAAAACGGTTATAACGAACTAAATTTAAAGTTCCCGTTTAGTTCGCTATAGCCGTAGATTACTGTATATATATGGCAACAATACATTTGCAATTTAACATTTATGAGCCTATAATCATCGGCATTAAAACGTGATTTATCATCATATTTCTTTACCAAAACGTCACTGTTCCAGACGAATTAAACCCGCGCGAGCCTCATACACAATAGGCGTGACGTCATTAAGTTTCATCATGACAGGCCACGTGATTAATGAGGCTCAGTGCAATAGCATAAAGCGATCGTCCAAACTAGAGGTCTTATTTAACGTTGTATTTCCTTGTTATATCAATAGTTGCAATCAATCACATAACACAGAGATGGCTGTTGTAGGTGTTATTGACGTCAGGGAGCGCTCCCTTGTCTCTATGCGGACATCAATGTCTTTCTCTGCGGTTTCTCGTCTCTCCGGGCAAGGAAAAAACACATTTACACCTGGTGAAAAATACCAGTTCAATTATTTTTTTAGATTAAAAAGATACACGTACTTGAACGGAAAGGTGATGAAACTGACCCAGGAAGGGCATACATGTGCTGAACCACGCACAGCATCCGTGTATCCTGAAAGTTTACAGATAATAATAATAATAATAATAATAATAATAATAATAATAAAAAAAATATAAAAAAATATAGTCAACAAGCAAGGAACTTCCTATCACTATCGCTTATCGGAGATATCTACTCACAAACACCGAACCCCGTTAATGCAGAAACCGCCTCCGTGGTCTAGTGGTGGAGCGTCCACACGGAGAGCGGAAGATCCGGGGTTCGATCCCCGACCGCGTCATACCAAAAGACGTTGAAATATGGTACTTGTTGTTGCCCTGTCTGGCGCTCGGCATTAAGGGGCTAAGACAAGGACTGGTCGGCTCGGAGTAAGTCTACTGTGTCTGAGTGGGATATTCATGTTAAACTGCTGCATGGTATCTCAGTGAGCTAGCACTATAAATCGGCATCAGTCCGGACAAGTACAAGCAGCCACACAAACACATACACGTACATGCACGTCGCTATATAAGTGCAATAATCTTGGACGCGACGTTAAATTCCATTTCACCTCACCTCACCGTTAATGCAGACTGTTTCCAGTGTATCTGTCCGGATTAACGAATGCCAGGTAAGCTTTGTTGTTTCGTGTTTCACGCGCCAGTATTCCAGCAATATCACGGCGATGTGTACATAGTCTGAGACAGACAAACCAGTGGTTGATATTATGAACAACGTCCCACTCCGTGAGGATACGACTATGCTTGTCGTAAGAGGCGACTACTGGATCGAGTGGTCAGGCTCGCTGACTTGGTTGATGCACCTCAATTGCGAGGATCGATGCTCATGTTGTCAATCACTGGTTTATCTGTGCCAGACTGCCGTCATATAACTGAAATATTGCTGAAGGCGGCGTTAAACAACAAACAAACAAACTAACGGGTGTGTTAGATCCGTTGTCAGTTCCCTTTGATTAAATAAGAACGTATGCAATAATTATCGTTGCGAATTAACAGGGTCCGGACTAGAGAAATTTAAGTGTTGGTGTCTTCTTTAATTCAACACAGCCAAAATTAATGTAAATCACATTTGACATTTTTGTTAGTTGGTAGCTATTAATTTTATAACGTAAATCTTGTTAATGAAAAATATGACAAAGGTTTATTTATAACGTCCTCATTTGAAGACTCTAAACACAAAGAATGAGACGTCTTTAATCCGGAGAGTGACGCATCCACAGAATGTCCAGTGAAATCATAGGAATGAAATGACTTTGATTACAAACGGAGAAGCCAAAGACACTATACCCCTCAGGCGAGCTGTAGTTGTTATTTTATCTCTATTGATACTAACTGTACTGATGCTTAGTTACTTAAAAATACTTTCACATGGGTTTATTTCTTAAAATGTAATAATTTTATTTGATTATTTTAAAATAATTCGAAAAATACACATGTGCTGATGGGTATTTAAGACATCTTATCTTTGAAAATCAGTAAATATAATTTTTGTCGGCACAAATTTACACTTCAAACAATGTAGGGCCTTGTGGTTGCAAATTCAATTCTTACCTCGGTCTTCATTTAACCAGTGCATGAATGAGTGGTGGCTTATTAGACCACTTTACCCTCAACCTTGATTGTCGATTTTATGTCTGAAAGATATGGCCGTACATTCAAATCACTAGAATTCGCAACTCAATGTTTCTCAATGTTTATGAGCTAAATCAGTATTTGTAATTGCTACCGATCTGTTTGAGAATAGGACTACCGTCATGTCAAAATATTCCATGGGAATGCGGGCAGCATGAAAATCATGGTTTAACGTGGATTTGATACCTCTGGCTGACATATTAAGAAGTATTCAAAAGTTATTTCGACGACTGGTAGTTTCTGCTGTGTCGCACCTGTGTGTAACAGGCAATGGTTAGCCCGACGGTTGAAGCGTTCGCTCGTCTCGCCGAAAGCCCGGGTTCGATTCCCCACGTAGTTCAATGTGTGGCACCCCTCTCGCTGATATTGCTGGAATACTGCTAAAAGCAGCGGAGTAAAATTATACTCACTCACACTTGTGTCTACACGATAAGGCAATGCATTTGCTTCAGCATGTAGAAACATGTGAGTATGTTCTAACAAGGGTCGATTGGATGAATTTTCAGGAAATAACATAAACACGGCAATAGGTGAGATATTTATGAGATAATCATTATTTTGCACAAAGAACAATAACAAATAAGGAAAAAGAAAAAATATATATGATAATTTCGGACTGAGTTAAGCAGTGTTTTGTGTATTTAGAAATCGAAGCATGGTTATTGAAGATTGAAGACCCGTGAAGATCCAGGTAGAACAGGTCTTCAGCAACCCATGCTTGCCGTAAAAGGCGACTATGCTTGTCGTAAAAGGCGACTAACGGGATCGGGTGGTCATGCTCGCTGACTTGGTTGATGCATGTCATCGATCCCAATGGCGTTGATCGATGCTCATGACATTAATCACTGGATTGTCTGGTCCAGACTCGGTTATTTACAGACCGCCGTCATATAGCTCTGTGAGTGCGGCGTTAAACAACAAACCAACCAACCAACCAGCATAAGCGGTATGGCCATACTGAAGTAAGGGATGGTGAGATAGCTTAGTGGTTGAAGCTCGTCACACCGGAGTCTACACGGGTTCATTTCCCCATAAAGGCAGCCGGAAAGGATGGAATAGTGCTGAAAGCGGCGTTGAACCATACTCACTTGCCGTGAGTACAATGAATCCTGCTAATCCTGCCTATATGAAAAGGTTGTAAGGCTGTCACGGTTAAACAACTATAAGACTGCATGACAGGCAGACTGAAGTACATGTCTTGTTCTTCTATTAACCTTGTCAGATTGTTGAGTACATGCCCTCGGACCTGGACGTGATGAATGGAGTAACCAGATCAAGGACGCTATAAGGAACTGGCCAATCCTCTGGGTCATCGTATGTCTCTGGACCTGCTGTGTCATTTGTCATGTTGTTGTTTGTTTGTCTGTTGACGTCACTCTCAGCAATATTACCGGATTCTTGCGTGCCCAAGGGACGCAACTCGGCAGAAACTCGAGATGAAGGAGAGGACACATGTATAATATGACATCGGGATGAATGCATTTGGTGCAGTGAGACCTCGTTAATCTGGACAAAATTATTTTACCCAGGTTAAATTAAGGAATAGTTGCTCCAGATCATTTCTATACGTGATCATCCTTGCTTCCATATCAACGCGGTCCAGACAGATGGGTTAAGTAAGGAAAATATGTTGTAGTCCTCGGTATTTGAAACAGAATCACGAAATATCGCGATGATTAATGGATAAAGATAGCTTCATGTGTGCTAATACTTACAAAGTGAAAAGGACACATTCCAGCGATAAGAAATATTACTTAGTGATGAGACCCGTTAAGATTCCGGGATAGAATAGGTCTTCAGCAACCCATCCTTGCCGTAAAAGGATTGTCGGAAGAGGCGACTAACGGAATCGGGTGGTCAGGCTCGTTGACCTGGTTGATGCATGTCATCGATCCCAATTGCGTGGATCGATGCCCATGATATTAATCATATAGCTGGAATATTGCTGAGTGCGGCGTAAAACAACCAACCAACCAACCAACCAACTTAGTGATGAGATTTTTTTGTCAAGAAATATCCATTTTGTTAGCGATAACATCGTCACTGAGTGTTGATCCCATGGTTGGATTTCAGGTAAGAATCGGCAGTCAGGTGACGACGAGAGGCCATGTTTAGCAGCATATGCAGCGTACATGTTTGAACATAACCAGCACAGACTAAAAGAAAACACAACGTGAAAGCAATTGTTACCCGGCTTGTAAACACGTTTTCAAAATTCAATGATGATGACTCACAGATGTGTTTTATGGTGTTTGGTATGATAAATATTACTTTCATTGTGTGCGAAACGCCCATACATTTCTTCATTTCTTTGTCATCAACCATAAGGACCATCAACTGTATGAGGGCCATCAACTGTGAGGACCACCATCTGCATGAGGACCATCAACTGTGAGGACCATCATCTACATGAGGACCATCAACTGTGAGGACCATCATCTGCATGAGGACCATCAACTGTGAGGACCATCATCTGCATGAGGACCATCAACTGTGAGGACCATCATCTGCATGAGGACCATCAACTGTGAGAGGAGAATCAATACGATTCATCAGTACGTCTTGCTGGAAAAGCCGACTATGCTAGTCGTAGGGGGCGACTAACGGGATCGGTTGGTTAGGCTCGCTGACTTGGTTGAGTGAGTGAGTGAGTTTGATTTTACGTGGCTTTTAGCAATGTTCCAGCAATATCACGGCGGGGAACACCAGAAATGGCCTTCACACATTGTACCCATGTCGGGAATCGGACCCGGGTTTTCGGCGTGACGAGGGAACGCTTTAACCACCAGGCTACCCGACCGCCCCGACTTTGTTGATGCAAGTCATCGTATCACAATTGCGTAGATCGATGCGCATGATGTCAATCACTTGATTGTCTGGTCCAGACTCGATTATTTACAGACCGCCGTCATATAGCTGGAATATTGCGGCGTTAAACAACAACAAACAAACAAAGAAACAGTTCGGTGGATATCATCCGCTACAGTTTAAAAAATATCGGAGGACAACCATGAAGTCGGTACACAGCCTGCCATAATTCAAGGTGTATCCTTCAAGAAAAACCTCTCATGGCATGAATATTAACGAGCAAGCAAACCACAGAGCTATGTTCTCTTTTGTCACGTTGACTTCCGGGTGCGTCGTGGTGACGTGTCGTATTATGTACATGTGGCAGAGATTCTGAACGTTTCACGCCTTGTCCTCTTTCTAAGTGTGTACGATTCAGTGGCCACCTGTCATTTGTCAATGTCTGTTTCTTGGCGAGAAAAAAAAGTGTAAACGTGCATAATGGTGTTGTCGTTTTTTCGGTTGAGGGCGGAATGTTTGTATGTCAATGTAGTTTGAGGTTAAGGTTGTATGGTACAGTTTATCTCACTAAAAAGTGTAGCAGGGCGTGGAGTCATCCCACAGATGACATCCTTATCGTGTCAGTGTAGCAGGGCGTGGAGTCATCCCACAGATGAAATCCTTACCTTTTCAGTGTAGCAGGGCGTGGAGTCATCCCACAAATGACATCCTTACCTTTTCAGTGAGGCAGGGCCTAGCGTCATCTCACAAATGACATCCTTACCGTGTCAGTGCAGCAGGGCCTAGCGTCATCTCACAAATGACATCCTTACCGTGTCAGTGTAGCAGGGCTTGGAGTCATCCCACAGATGACATCCTTTACCTTGTCTGCTTGGTGGTGGGGTTAACCTCTTTGGTGATCAGAACGTCCGTGGTTCGAATCTCATCACGAGACGCAGATACGGAATGGCCGCTACCCAAGCAGTGATAAATAGCTGTGTATGTACTATATACACACAACGCTTATTACATTGGCCTTTGTCTTATCCGATCCTCTTAAATCCTGGCTCCCTCAAATCTGACCTCTCCACCCCTGATCTCTCAAATCCGATAGTCTCTACACCTGACCTTCTCTAATCCGACAATCTCTGAACTGATGTTTCTTTAATCCGACTCTTTCTACATCTGACCTTCTCTAATACTATAATCTCCACACCTGTCCTCTAATCCTAAATCTCTCAATTTATATCTGTTTATTCCTACATTCGCTACACCTGATTTCTAATCTTCAAATATAAACTCTTAAAAAACGTAGGGGATACTCTGAAATAAGTTAGAACTTTCCAATATTGTAAGTATTTAGTATATATCTCACTGATCCGACACTATGTATCTCCACATATCCTTCTTTAATCCGACAAACTTCACACGTGTTGGTATTTCCCTTATGCAATACTCTCTACAGCGGGCCGCTTGCAAATGAGACCCAGAACGGTCTTCAGCAACTTATGCTTGCCGTAAAGGCGACTATGCATGTCGTAAGAGGCGACTAACGGGATCGGGTGGTCAGGCTCGCTGATTGATGTATGTCATCGTATCCAAATTGCGTGGATCGATGCTTATGATGACAATCACTGGGTTGTCTGGTCCAAACTCGATTATTTACAGGCCACCGTCATATAGCTGGAATATTGCTGAGTGCGGCGTTGAACAACAAACAAACAAATCAAAAGAGATCCTGTTATTTATTCAACACATACTGCACAGGTTTCTCTCCAGTACTACACCGGTACTTCGCCAATTACCTTACTACTGTACTATTTCAGAGATAAACGAGTGGGAGTAGGTTATCGTTCAATCAAACACTGCAGGGGGAATATACCATGAGGGGCGCAGGCCCGAGTTGTTTATTCTCCTTGCAGTGTTTCATTGTACGCTAAACAATTACCACGAGTCGATTATTTCTTATATGAGATATATACAGCCTCTTTGAGGATGTTGATAAAATGTACAAACTTTAAAAGTATTTACCCAAATTTTAATTGTGATGACTCACTCAATAGAATCAGACCTAAGATATGTTGGACAAGTCCATTTCACGAACAGGTTGGTTAAGTTTTGTATTTCCCGCATATTCTCACAATCCTCACGTTGATCGCCTGTACCTTACTTTCCTAGTACCGATTGTCATATCTCTCCCGCTTTTCGATGTGATCGTTGGGCCACTGCGTTTATCTGCGTTGCCCAGCTACATCTATGGGGAAGAACTTACTCGACACTTCCCTCTCAAACATAACGTCGTCCAATATATGACGTCATCAAGTTAGGAAAGCATATTCGAATCTCGAGAAATGACGTCATGATAGAACAATGATTTTTCGTGAAATAAACCACACTTCGTTCTGCATTGTTCTTTGCGAGTTATTATTATTATTATTATTATTATTATTATATAATACAATATGCTCTACATCTGTCACTCCCTATATTCCGACACGAGCAATAAGCGATCAAAGTTATATTGATAAGCAGGATGTTTTTTTACATAAGTGTCAGTGTGTCGTGCTGATTTAATAAACGACTGACACTCGTTGCAGAAAATTAGTACATTCCGTTAGTTAGGACCCTGTTAATCTGTCAAGCCATTATCCCGAACAATTACTGTTGCGAACGCTAAATATGTATAAAAAAGACGTTATTCTGAACAAATGTACTAGTTATTCCGGATTGTGTTTAATCATTGTGATTCTATTGTCTGGATGAACGGGGTTTCGCAATACACGCCCATGTAAAAATCTTTAAGTGTATGTCAACTTAGATATTCCAAAAATGAAAAGACCTGCGTCAGGCTATTGTGTAATCCATGGTCATTTCAGACAGACAAATAATTTATTAAAAGTCGCACAATGCATTGAGAAAACAAATAACAATGACATTAAACACAAGCCATTTCAAAAAAGGAATTAGGAGAGACTACGTTCATACAACTTATCCAATTACAATACAATTGGTGTAAGATACAGCGAACAAGGATATGAGTGAGAAAAATAACATAAATTCTTCAATATAAATTACAATAGGATAGGTTATTGACACAGAATCCGTCTGCGACTTCTTAAGATTTTAAAGCTGGCCTTGGCACACAGTGGCCAAACTTTTAAATGCTTTAATTCTATCGTGATCTGACAGCACATTAAAAATCAGTAAGGTTAGATTGGGCTTCATACCGTAAAACGTTACAAAAAGGGCAGGTTAAAACAGGATGTTTTACATCTTCGAATACGTTGTTAATGTACATTGGACAGACGCGTTGTTCTACAGGTATGGTGTTGTATCACCCGGATGCCAGTTTTTTAATTTAATTTCAATACAATATAATGCTAAGAATAGGTGCTGTGGTCCGCGCTACGTGCAGTATCAAAGGTCACAGCATTACCCCCTTCAGGATCCGACAGCGTATTTCAGACAGAACCCAAGAAAAACGTCTCGTAAACCATATAAACATAGCTCATAGCTAAATGTAAGATCCTGGATATTAACATAAATTGCAAAATATGACAATTGCAATTAATCATGTGGCTTTTTTCAATGTGAAATAAACGTTTTGCATCGGGAAATGAAGTCATACATTGCACAACGAACACAGGCTCCAGGTAGTATTGCATGCGTCAGTCATGACTGTACTAGAGAGAGAGAAGATATCGCGAGACAGGGTCACTAGGTTGTGTCGAAGATTTACCACAGGGTATATATATATATATATATATATATATATATATATATATATATATATATGTATTCGAGCTTCGCCTCCATACGTGAGTTCAATGCAGCAATAAAACATGACAGATATTAATTTGAATCACGCCTTATGACTAATGCAGCAATAAATACCCTGTAACGTAATGAACGACTCTTTGCTGAGTAATGATAGACTATAAAACGTTGTACATGTATCCAACATATATATCACCATGAGGCGCCCATTTAAAGCAGTTAGTTGTCAGTGACCCTTTTCCGTTTGTGAATCCAGTTTTTCATACACCTATGGTATCACGTGAGACGTAACATATGCATCAGTCGTTATGTTCCGTGAAAAGTGTCACGCGAGTGAATGATGGAATAAAGAATTTCAACAAAAAGTTGGTTACATGGTTGTATAATCACCGACTCGAATCTGAAGGATCGGTCCCGTCAGGTTCAATATGTTGGGAGTAAAATATTGACTAAGTAAATTCATTTGATAATGTAAAATATATTTAAGAATTGACCTTCACTGTGTGTGAGTTCATTGGAGTATGAACCTTCATAGAGTGAGGGCCAAACTATATGAACGTCGCCGCTTGCGACGACGTTTATATAATGTTTGGCCCTCACTCTATGAAGGTTCATACTCCAATGAACTCACACACAGTGAAGGTCAATTCTTATAATTTTTTTATCACAATTTCTTACCTCAAAATATTCTGGCCTAGATCTAAACACAATTTTATTTAGTACGTTTGACTTCATGTTTACACTGACAGCCATACAACAACCAGCTATATCGCGGAGTAAAATAGTTCCTCAAAAAGAGAGGTGACATGGGCGTATGAATGCACAACTTGCTCTCCAGAAACATCTTACGCAGCACATGTGTTCAAATCATATCCTCATTAGATGAGAAAGGTCTGTAAAGAACTACCTCAGTAAGTCAGTCACAATGACAGCGCGTCGTAATACATTTACATCAAGTACAAGACGTCAAAATGGCCGACACGATAAACGTGACGGGAGAGATTTCCGAAGTTGTTGATGAAACTTTGGCGGTTACATGTGTTAGTCATCATTGATCAACTGGCCGATCATTGAAAGGTGAATAACGATGCGTCAAACAGACACAAAGGTAAATTCATAGATTATTGGAGACGGTCAATGTCAGCCTAGGCACGGATCGAGTCGATACTACGATAGTTTAGATGTGCATTTCTTCGTTTGTTCATTAGGATGGGCCGTAGCGAGGATATTCGTGAACAATCATGCAGTCACGCTCTCTGACATTCCTCAAAGTATACTGAAACGCTGAGACCAAGAATAAAGTTCTTAATGATCAGAAAGAACGCTTATGCATGTTTTCGTGCTAGGGAATTCCCAGGGGTTTCCCCAGGAATGTGGAAGTAGTCCGTCAGTGTTTACGTCATTTCAAGAACACGGTCTCGTGAAAAACGTATGAACGTCAAATTGTGTCGTTCATACACTTATGAACGTCAATTTCGCGGTCATGTGACCGACCTCTCGTCCAATGGAAAAGCCGTATATCGTGTAAACTTCAAATCAAAAAATTATCTGCTCCATTTAAAGGACATGCGCAACAAATAAGGCTATATTGACACTCCTTCGGTACACATAGTGTACTGGAGAAAGGTCCTACTTGCAGGTCATTGACGTTAACACAAGTTTAAGACGAGATCGGAACTGAGATTTTATGCCGTAGGGAGGTGGTTGGGTAGTCTAGTGGTTAAAGCATTCGCTCGTCACGCAGAAGACCCGAGTTCAATTACCAACATGAGTACAATGTCTGAAGCCAATTTCTGGTGCCCCCAGAAAGAAGGGGGTACACGGGACCTAATTTGAAGTCAAGAAGGGGGTACACGGGACCTTATTTGAAGTCAAGAAGGGGGTACACGGGACCTAATTTGAAGTCAAGAAGCGGGTTAACGGGACCTAATTTGAAGTCAAGAAGGGGGTACACGGGACCTTATTTGAAGTCACGAAGGGGGTACACGGGACCTAATTTGAAGTCAAGAAGGGGGTACACGGGACCTAATTTGAAGTCAAGAAGGGGGTACACGGGACCTAATTTGAAGTGAAGAAGGGGGTACACGGGACCTAATTTGAAGTGAAGAAGGGGGTACACGGGATCTAATTTGAAGTCAAGAGGGGGTTAACGGGACCTAATTTGAAATCAAGAAGGGGGTACACGGGACCTAATTTGCGGTCGGATTATTACGCGGAGACAAATAAAGTGTGCGGACTCTGTGGATGTTCTACTATTTTCTCACTGAATACCAACAGGATGATTAGTCAATGGTACATATTCTCTCATTAAATAGCAACAGGGTGATGAGTCGATGGTACATATTCTCTCTTTGAATAGCAACAGGGTGATTAGTCAATGGTACATATTCTACCAATGAATACCAACAGGGTGATTAGTCAATGGTACATATTCTCTCACTGAATACCAACAGGGTGATTAGCCAGAGGTACATATTCTACCACTGAATACCAACAGGGTGATTAGTCAATGGTACATATTCTACCACTGAATACCAACAGGGTGTTTAGATAGGGGTACATATTCTCTCACAGAATACCAACAGGGTGATTAGATAGGGGTACCTACCACTGCAGACCGCCTCCGTGGTCTAGTGGTAGAGCTTCTGCCCGGAAGGCAGAAGGTCCGGGGTTCGATCCCCGGCCGCGTCATACCAAAATACGTGTAAAGATGGTACTTGTTGCTACCCTGTCTGGCGCTCGACATTAAGGGGCTTATACAAGGACTGGTCGGCTCGAAGTCAGTATACTGTGTCTGAGTGGGATATCCACGTTAAGCTGCGGCATGGTATCTCAGTGAGCTAGCACTATAAATCGGCCTCAGACCGGTCTAGTACAAGCAGCCACACACACGTACACCACGTGCATGCACGTCGCTATATACGAGGGGTGTTCATTAAAAATTTTCCCTAAACCACTTAGGGTTATCATATTTGGTTGAAATTTCACATGTGTAATGATACATGTATCTATAGGTTATGTCTGAATTTGCAGCACCGAACTATTAATCTTACCACTTTTACAGGTGTTATGATCGAGTAGGGTGTGACAATAGAGCCAGTAGAATACCGAGCAGTGATTAAGTTTTTATATTTGAAAGGTCGCACACCAAAAGAAACTTTCGATGAAATGAAAGCAACTTATGGGGAAGATGCCCCATCATATGACGTTGTTAAACACTTGCATCGCCAGTTCAAGTGTGGTCGGACATCTGTGGAAACAGCTGCCATTCCTGGTCGCCCCCATTCAGCCATTGATGAGGACACTATCCATCAAGTGGAGACCGCCATTTTGGCAGACCGACGTATAACTGTTCGCCAGTTAGCACAAGATGTCAAGATCAGTGTAGGGTCTGTGGAAAAAAAACATCCATGACAATTTAAACATACATAAGGTGTCTGCACGATGGATTCCCAGGCTGCTCACACCTTCCAAAAGCAGGGACGAGTCAATTGCTCAAAGGATCTTTTGGACATGTGCCAAAAAAACCAGGCAAACTTTTTTGACAGACTTATCACACAGGATGAAACATGGGGATCCTGATCCTGAGACTAAAGTTCAGTCGATGCAATGGAAGCATGTGGAGTCACCACCCCCAAAGAAGGCACGTGTCCAACCCTCTGCAGGCAAGGTCATGCTCACGGTGTTTTGGGACCAGCACGGAGTAGTGATGATGGGTTTCTTGGCAAAGGGTACCACAATTACAGGAGCTTATTATGCTTCACTGCTGCGGAAATTGCGGGACGCTATCAAGCTTAAGAGGCGTGGCATGCTGACCAAGGGTGTCCGTCTCCTGCAAGACAATGCTCCAGTACACAACTCTCATGTTGCCCAGACAGAGGCGCGTTCCTGTGGCTATGAAATCCTTCCACATCCTCCTTACTCTCCTGACCTTGCACCATCTGACTTCCACCTCTTTCCAACCATGAAGTCATTTTTGAAGGGAAAACGTTTCACAGATGATGAAACACTGATATCTGATGTCAAGTCCTGGTTTGAGACGCAAAATGAGGGCTTTTACAAGCGAGGTCTCCATAGTTGCATAAACGATGGTAGAAGTGTGTAACTCTTGGTGGTTCCCATGTGGAGAAAGACTAATACCTATGCCAAGTTTCATTCCACTAGGTCCATCGGAAGTGGGTCAGGGGAAATCTTTAATTAACACCCCTCTCGACGTTAAACCCAATTTCACCTCACCTCACCTTCGGGTAAGACTAATTTATTTGATAATTTGGTACGGATCATTTACCGTCTAAATAGGCCTCATTATGGACTTTACGTTGCCTATCATGAACATTATTTGTACCACGCTTCACTGATCAGCTTGAAGGGCTGCTGTTAGGTAAGATTGATCTGTTTAGACTTTAAACTGATGGATTACTGACTTGACACATCATTACCTGACAACTGGTGATTAACTTGAGTTTGTTATTTGTAAATGCTGTGTTTCTACAAATATCGGCTTGTGTGTCAATATGTATAAGTACGTAATTGTTCTTCAGTTTTACTTTTAATATCATATGTTGTTTAACGCCGCACTCAACACTATTCCAGATGCATGATGGCGTTTTGAAAATAAACGAGTCAGACATACCGGTGACTGACATCATTATCATCGATCAACGCAATAGGGTTGCGATGACGTGCGTCATCCTAGTCAGTAAACCTGACCATGCAGTCCCGTTAGTCGCCTCTTGCGACAAGCATCAGTTGCCGAAGACCAATTTTTACCCTTATCTTCACTGAGGAATTGTTCTTCAAAGACAAGCTCTTTCAGAAAATTTCACATAATACGTTGACGGCTTTAAGTACTCATTTCAATATACTGCCCACCGTTCGTGCGTCCCCGTTCTTTTGTGTCAAGTTGTGACTAGATTAAGGATCGTGTGGGCACAATGGCTGCTATGTATGAATAATTCGAATGCGGGTAACGAAACACCCAGAGATGGCCACCTCAATGTCGTGGCCTGTCCGACTGATTCGTATCCTGGTGAACCAAATCGGTACTCACACTATTAACCATTGGTTTGTCTGGTCCATCCTTGGTGTCTGTTGTTGTTGTGATGTTTATCGACTGTTACTGAAAGCAGCGTAAATTCGTCCTCACTCACTCGGAGGGGGTGGGTTGGGGCTGGCGCAGTGATGTGGGTGTATTAATTCTCACAAGCATCTTTGCCCTTAATACTTGAAAGGATGATTTTACGAGCGCTTCATTCGTCTTTGGTTGACGGTGTTTTGCCTTTGCGGGGATGTGGTGGACTTGTGGTGGAGTGGATGATGGTAGGTGATTTTAAGAAAGCCTTCGATTTTGTGAACAGACAAAAGTTATTGTATTTACTTAAAAGCTTGTAATCAAGGATTGTCATGGGAAAAGGTTCATGTTCTTCAAAGTATGTATAATGTCTGACAAGGGTTAAACAAATTGTTTTTCAACGTCCAGTGGTTTAAGACAGGGATGTATTTTGAGTCCTGTTTTGTTAATTTTCTTTATCAATAAACTTGCTATTGAAACAATATATCTATGATATATTTGTGCATCATGATAATGATGACATTATGATGCTGGTGATAAACAGTAAAGCAAAATGCTCGTGGTAGTTGCTATAAAAAGGCAAGCATGAACCAATAATTTGTCATTCAATTGTAAACATTTTTCAATGCCACAGCTACGGAGATTTCAGGACGCATCCCTTGGTTGAGGAGGATATCGGACCAGACAGCCGGGAACCAATTTCACGAGGCTGGAATCCGACCCAGAAGACCAGTTATCGTCCATGTTTTGCAACAGATCCATCGACAGCGACGCTTGCGTTGGTGCCATACCTTACAGCCTTGGAATTTGAGAAACTGGAGACGAGTGTGGTTTAGAGCGATGAATCACGATTTCTTCTTCACCGGCGAGATGGAAGACAACGTGTTTATCGTCGTCGAAATGAGGGTTTTGCCCCACAATCTGTACGTGAATTCTACAATTTCTTTGGCGGTAGTGTCATGGTGTGGGGAGCCATATCCTGTACCAGCCATATCCTACGTCAACGTCAGAACACGCTGCAGACACTCCCACAACTGGCCAACGCGTTACAAGCAGAATGGGGCTGAATTCCACATGACAGAATTCGTACACTTATCCAGTCAGTCCCGAGGAGATGCAGAGCCGTGATTGCTGCCCGGGGTGGTCACACGAGATACTGAGTTCAGCGCCACCTTATGGCCTTATGTGACATGACAATAAACAGTTTTCAATGCCTTCGTACAACGACAACATGTGACTATCGAGCACCAAAATGTCATATTTGCATCTTTGATATTAAATTAAATATATCGACTTTATTAGGTACCATAAATTTACTAAAAACTACCTTTGCGTTTCTCTTTTGGGAGATTGTATGTGAACTGGTGAGACGTGGTATATGTGAACTGGTGAGACGTGGTATATGTGAACTGGTGAGACGTGGTATATGTGAACTGGTGAGACGTGGTATATGTGAACCTGTGACACGTGGTATATATGAACTGTGAGACGTGGTATATGTGAACTGGTGAGACGTGATGTATGTGAACTGGTGAGACGTGGTATATGTGAACTGGTGAGACGTGGTGTATGTGAACTGGTGAGACGTGGTGTATGTGAACTGGTGAGACGTGGTGTATGTGAACTGGTGAGACGAGGTATATGTGAACTGGTGAGACGTGGTGTATGTGAACTGGTGGTACGTGGTATATGTGAACTGGTGGTACGTGGTATATGTGAACTGGTGAGACGTGGTATATGTGAACTGGTGAGACGTGGTGTAATATGCTCTCAATGCTCTTTATTGAGATACACATGAAACAGACAAAACGTGTAAATATACCAACGTATGGCGAATTTGAATGAATAATGTTGTTTATTTTGTTTTACATTTTGAACCAATAGCTAGAATATAAACATTGGATCACTATAGCTTCTAGCCAAAAGGATTGCCCGCAGCATGGGCTTTGTGTGATAACACTGAAGATTTACCATTACATATACCTGAATATACTCCTGCAGTTGGTGCAAATACAATAGGTGAAGCGTCAGTAAAATACTAGTCAAAATGCCGCGTCTGTGTAGCAAACGTGAACAGTATTTAGTTACTTTGTTTGTTCATTGTTTAACGCCGCACTCAGCAACATTCCAGCTATATGACGGCGGTCTGTGAATAATCGAGTCTGGACCAGACAATCCAGTGATTAATATCATGAACATCGATCCACCCAATTTGGATATGAGGACATACACCAACCAAGTCAGCGAGGCTGACCACCCGATCCCATTAGTCTCCACTTACGACAAGCACAGTCGCCTTTTACGGCAAACATGGGTTGTTGAAGACCTATTCTACCCCGGATCTTCACGGGTCGGCGGAGGAAGTGATTGTTGAGGGGATGGTAGTGGGGGTGATGGTGGAGGGGGTGATGTCGTTGGAGGAGATCGTGGGGGTGGATGTAGGAGGGGAAGGTGGGGGTGGATGGTAGAGGGGGTAATGGTGGAGAAGGTGGGGGGGGGGGGGGATTGTGATGGTGGAGATGGTGTTGTAGAGGGATGGTGGAGGGGATGATGGAGATGATAGAGGGGATAATGGTAGAGGGGATGGAGGGGATGATGGTGGTGTGAGATGGTAGAGGGGGTGATGGTGGTGGTGGAAATGGTGGAGGGGATGGTGGTGGTAGTGGTGATGATGGTGGTGGTGGAGACGGTGGAGGGGATGATGGTGGTGGTGGAGATGGTAGAGGGGATGATGGTGGTGGTGGAGATGGTGGAGGGGATGATGGTGGTGGTGGAGATGGTAGAGGGGATGATGGTGGTGGTGGAGATGGTGGAGGGGATGGTGGTGGTGGTGGAGATGGTGGAAGGGATGATGGTGGTGGTGGAGATGGTAGAGGGGATGATGGTGGTGGAGATGGTGGAGGGGATGATGGTGGTGTTGGAGATGGTGGAGGGGATGGTGGTGGTGGTGGAGATGGTGGAAGGGATGATGGTGGTGGTGGAGATGGTGGTGGTGATGA
This sequence comes from Haliotis cracherodii, assembly GCF_022045235.1. Classification (NCBI taxonomy): domain Eukaryota; kingdom Metazoa; phylum Mollusca; class Gastropoda; order Lepetellida; family Haliotidae; genus Haliotis; species Haliotis cracherodii. Next base: position 54,556,561 of record NW_027266265.1, read on the forward strand.
TGGTGGTGGTGGAGACGGTGGAGGGGATGATGGTGGTGGTGGAGATGGTAGAGGGGATGATGGTGGTGGTGGAAATGGTGGAGGGGATGATGGTGGTGGTGGAGATGGTGGAGGGGATGGTGGTGGTGGAGATGGTGGAGGGGATGGTGGTGGTGGAGATGGTGGAGGGGATGATAGTGGTGGTGGAGATGGTGGAGGGGATGATGGTGGTGGTGGAGATGGTGGAGGGGATGATGGTGGTGGTGGAGATGGTGGAGGGGATGATGGTGGTGGAGGAGATGGTGGAGGGGATGATGGTAGAGGGGATGATGGTGGTGGTGGAGATGGTAGAGGGGATGATGGTGGTGGTGGAGATGGTGGAGGGGATGATGGTGGTGTTGGAGATGGTGGAGGGGATGGTGGTGGTGGTGGAGATGGTGGAAGGGATGGTGGTGGTGGTGGAGATGGTAGAGGGGATGATGGTGGTGGTGGAGATGGTGGAGGGGATGATGGTGGTGTTGGAGATGGTAGAGGGGATGGTGGTGGTGGTGGAGATGGTGGAGGGGATGATGGTGGTGGTGGAGATGGTGGAGGGGGTGATGGTGGTGACGGAGATGGTGGAGGGGATGGTGGTGGTGGTGGTGATGATGGTGGTGGTGGAGATGGTGGAGGGGATGATGGTGGTGGTGGAGATGGTAGAGGGGATGATGGTGGTGGTGGAGATGGTGGAGGGGATGATGGTGGTGGTGGAGATGGTGGAGGGGATGGTGGTGGTGGAGATGGTGGAGGGGATGATGGTGGTGGTGGAGATGTTGGAGGGGGTGATGGTGGTGACGGAGATGGTGGAGGGGATGGTGGTGATGGTGGAGATGGTAGAGGGGATGATGGTGATGGTGGAGATGGTGGAGGGGGTGATGGTGGTGGTGGTGGAGATGGTGGAAGGGATGATGGTGCTGGTGGAGGGGATGGTAGAGGGGATGATGGTGGTGGTGGAGACGGTGGAGGGTATGATGGTGGTGGTGGAGATGGTGGAGGGGATGGTGGTGGTGGAGATGGTGGAGGGGATGATGGTGGTGGTGGAGATGGTGGAGGGGATGATGGTGGTGGTGGAGATGGTGGAGGGTATGATGGTGGTGGTGGGGATGGTGGAAGGGATGATGGTGGTGGTGGAGATGGTGGAGAGGATGATGGTGGTGGTGGAGATGGTGGAAGGGATGATGGTGCTGGTGGAGGGGATGGTGGTGGTGGTGGAGGGGATGATGGTGGTGGGGATGATGGTGGTGGGGATGATGGTGGAGGGGATGATGGTGGTGGTGGAGATGGTGGAGGGTATGATGGTGGTGCAGGAGATGGTGGAAGGGATGATGGTGCTGGTGGAGGGGATGGTGGTGGTGGTGGAGGGGATGATGGTGGTGGGGATGATGGTGGAGGGGATGATGGTGGTGGTGGAGAAGGTGGAGGGGATGATGGTGGAGGGGATGATGGTGGTGGTGGAGATGGTGGAGGGGATGGTGGTGGTGGCGGAGATGGTGGAGGGGATGATGGTGGTGGTGGAGATAGTGGAGGGGATGATGTTGGTGGTGGAGATGGTAGAGGGGATGATGGTGGTGGTGGAGATGGTAGAGGGGATGATGGTGGTGGGGATGATGGTGGAGGGGATGATGGTGGTGGTGGAGATGGTGGAAGGGATGGTGGTGATGGTGGAGATGGTAGAGGGGATGATGGTGGTGGTGGAGATGGTGGAGGGGGTGATGGTGGTGGTGGTGGAGATGGTGGAAGGGATGATGGTGCTGGTGGAGGGGATGGTAGAGGGGATGATGGTGGTGGTGGAGACGGTGGAGGGTATGATGGTGGTGGTGGAGATGGTGGAGGGGATGGTGGTGGTGGAGATGGTGGAGGGGATGATGGTGGTGGTGGAGATGGTGGAGGGGATGATGGTGGTGGTGGAGATGGTGGAGGGTACGATGGTGGTGGTGGGGATGGTGGAAGGGATGATGGTGGTGGTGGAGATGGTGGAGAGGATGATGGTGGTGGTGGAGATGGTGGAAGGGATGATGGTGCTGGTGGAGGGGATGGTGGTGGTGGTGGAGGGGATGATGGTGGTGGGGATGATGGTGGTGGGGATGATGGTGGAGGGGATGATGGTGGTGGTGGAGATGGTGGAGGGTATGATGGTGGTGCAGGAGATGGTGGAAGGCATGATGGTGCTGGTGGAGGGGATGGTGGTGGTGGAGGGGATGATGGTGGTGGGGATGATGGTGGAGGGGATGATGGTGGTGGTGGAGAAGGTGGAGGGGATGATGGTGGAGGGGATGATGGTGGTGGTGGAGATGGTGGAGGGGATGGTGGTGGTGGCGGAGATGGTGGAGGGGATGATGGTGGTGGTGGAGATAGTGGAGGGGATGATGTTGGTGGTGGAGATGGTAGAGGGGATGATGGTGGTGGTGGAGATGGTAGAGGGGATGATGGTGGTGGGGATGATGGTGGAGGGGATGATGGTGGTGGTGGAGATGGTGGAAGGGATGGTGGTGGTGGAGATGGTGGAGGGGATGATGGTGGAGGGGATGATGGTGGTGGTGGAGATGGTGGAGGGGATGATGGTGGTGGTGGAGATGGTAGAGGGGATGATGGTGGTGGTGGAGGGGATGATTGTGGAGGGGATGATGGTGGTGGTGGAGATGGTGGAGGGTATGATGGTGGTGGTGGGGATGGTGGAAGGGATGATGGTGGTGGTGGAGATGGTGGAGGGGAAGATAGTGGTGGTGGAGATGGTGGAGGGGATGATGGTGGTGGTGGAGATGGTGGAGGGGATGATGGTGGTGGTGGAGATGGTGGAGGGTATGATGGTGGTGGTGGAGATGGAGGAGGGGATGATGGTGGTGGTGGAGATGGTGGAGGGGATGATAGTGGTGGTGGAGATGGTGGAGGGGATGATGGTGGTGACGGAGATGGTGGAGGGGATGATGGTGGTGGTGGAGATGGTGGAGGGGATGATGGTGGTGATGGAGATGCTGGAGGGGATGATAGTGGTGGTGGAGATGGTGGAGGGGATGACGGTGTTGGTGGAGATGGTGTTGGAGAGGGATGGTGGAGGGGAAGGTGGGGGTGGGTGGTGGAGGGGATGATGTGGAGAGGATGATGGTGGAGGGGATGATGCTCGAAGGGATGATGGGGAGAGGATGATGTGGACAGGGTGGTGGTGGAGGATGATGGTTGAGGGGGAATGGTGGAGTGGATGATGGTGGAGGGGATTATGTGGGCAGGGTGATGGTGGCGGGGATGTGGTTAATGTTCTCCAAAGTTTGCATAATGTCTGACAAGGGTAAAACAAATTGTTTTTCAACGTCCAGTGGTTTAAGACAGGGATGTATTTTGAGTCCTGTTTTGTTAATTTTCTTTATCAATGAACTTGTTAATGAAATACACGAACAATATATCTATGGTATATTTGTGCATCATGATAATGATGATATTATGATGCTGGTGATAAACAGTGAAGCAAAATGCACGTGAAAGTTATGGCATTCGGAACTCGTGGTAGTTGCTATAAAAAGGCAAGCATGAACCAATAATTTGTCATTCAATTGTCACAGCTACGGAGACTTCAGGACGCATCCCTGATTTGAGGAGGATCAGACCAGACTGTCAGGAACCAATTTCGCGAGGCTGGAATCCGACCCAGAAGACCAGTTATCGTCCATGTTTTGCAACAGATCCATCGACAGCGACGCTTGCGTTGGTGCCATACCTTACAGCCTTGAAATTCGACAACGTCTTTTTCCAATAATTGACCCCCAGCTGTTTCAAAAGGACAACGGTCCGGCGCACACAGCTCGTGTCACGGTAGACTACCTTCATAATGCCAACATCAATGACTTGCCCTGGCCATCGGGATCTCCAGATCTCAACCCAATCGAACACCTCTGGGATAAACTCGATCGACGTGTACGTCAACGTCAAAACACGCCACAGACACTCCAACAACTGGCCAACGCGTTACAAGCAGAATGGGGCAGAATTCCGGAGGATAGAAGTCGTACACTTATCCAGTCAGTGCGGACACACGAGATACTGAGTTCAGCGCCACCTTGTGACCTTATGTGACATGACAATGAACAGTTCTTAAAGCCTTTGTACAACGACAACATGTGACTATCGAGCACCAAAATTTCATGTTTGTATCTTTGCTATTAAATTAAATATATCGACTTTATAAGGTACAATAAATTTACTAAAAATCTACCTGTGCGTTTCTTTTTTAGAGAGTGTATGTTTGTGTGTAGTCAAGTGAGAGTAGTTAAATACTGGATAAATTCACTAAGAATGGAAGAATGCAGATATACTCTTCAATGTAAATAATTGTTAGATGATAAAGGTAAAGATAACTGGGTATCTGAGGTAAGTAATCTATTATTTACATGTGGTTTTTCTTTTGTGTGGATTTCACGGACATTGGTTACATTCAAGTGTTTATGGGAAGCAGCGAGTGAAAGATATATTTGCACAAAACTGGTACAAAACTGTTTTTTCTTCGCATCATCTCAGCAAATATAGTAATAAAGTCGCATCTTCAACCGGAAATGTATTTATCTGTTTTACCAAACAAGTCATCATTAAGATCTTTTTGTAATTTAGAATCTCATTACATTATTTCAATGTAAATATGTGTTGTGAGTCGAAAGATATTGATGCTGTTAATAGTGTTTGTACCAATTGTGACAGGGGAATATGAATTCCCGGTCTCATTTAAGTGTAACAAGGATTCCAAGTTAAGATCAACATATCTTCCTTTCTTGAATAATGTTATCAACTCACAAGATAAACATGTTATCTTTTCAGTGGCTACTTATATCAAGCATGTTGATGTTGGGGGGAAAACGATGGGTGGTGGGTGGGGAGGATAGTAGTGGCGATGTCTCGTCAATCTTACTGACATTCTTGCTTGTTAGGCAAGGACTTAGAATGTATGAAATATATATCGGGTAACGCCGGGGGCAGGTTATCTAAATTCATCTCCTGGTAACCTTACTAAAAACCACTCGGTTATTTTCGGTTTTCAGTGTCGAAGTAATTTAATAATAGAACAACAAAATACTGCTCGAGGTTTGATAAGGATCAAGTTTTGATGTTATCAAAAAATCATCCAGCAAATACATATTAAAATATCCCGGTACCCAATGATTGGGTAATCCCTAGAGGACCCCAATTTCATGATGAACGGACAGAGGCATGCAGTCCTGGGCATGATGTGCACGAGGTGAGTGAAAACCTGTTTATGGATGTATCGTGACAGAACCGTTGCATATCATTATCAGAGAGCACAATAACATTTGCTACTAAGGATTGCAACAACTGAATGCACTTATTTCCCCTCGTTTAACGATCGAAGAATGAGGAAGATGCACAGGCATGCTTGGAAATGGATCAACAGAAGATCATGTTGCAACGTCTTTGATGTCAGCCAAAGTATGATAAGTAGAGCACGGAATCGATACCAAACGTTTGGATCAGTTACCCAGTGACATTCAGGTAGTCGGCAGCGATCAACCACGCAGGGGGATGACCCGTTTTTCACCACATTGTGACTGCCATCATACTCAGAAATTACCTGCGCGACGCCAGTGGCGTTAACGTGTCTACTAAGACAGTGCTGGTCTCCGGTGCCAGAGTGTGTACATTCGCATTCCATAAAGATGGTGTAAAGAATTCACAGGTTTAAAGGTCGACCCTACAAAGTTTGTGTGTGATAACTGTGAATTGGTGTATACATATGCAGGTTTGGAGGTCGACACTACAGGTTTATGAGTGATAACTGTATAGAGGTGTAGATACGGGTTTGTACGTCCCCTGTATGTTTATGTTTGTTTGATTACGGCGTAGGTTTAATAGTACGTACGGGGTAGCACTGGAAGACCTTAAGTAACAAGTGATATTAATACGTCATAATATTCCCTTTCTTCACGCGACACTAGTGTTACAAATACCAGTTACAACGTATGAATAGACATGTAAGCCACATTCTGGTATTAATCACCGCTTGGAACGAGGGCTCGACGACTACCTTTAATCCCTCGCCCCAAGAAATAATCAATTGGAGGTGCTCTTCGGACATGACATACATGTACAGTGTTTATACATTTTAATTATTTGGTTGCCAGTTCTAACAATCCATCCGGTGAGTGTACTTGAAAACGATGTGGTTGGAAGGCATCCATATATAATCATACAGACATTACGTCACGTTATTACTGCGGCCAGAAATATATCCTATTCATTTCATCATTTCATGTTCTTCTCTTTCAATTTCCCTGTTACATATTTATCATTCTTCCAACAAACAAAGCTTCACTCAAACATCATTTATTAGGTATATACATATATAATATATATATTTGCAAAAAATCAACAACTTAAATCTACGTGAAACCACCAATCTTTGGAACGAGCAAGAACAATAAATATCTATTTACATCTCCGACGTTTATTTTTGGCAACATTGTCTATAAAATATATATGGTCTGTCTTCATAAATAAATCGTGAATTTCTAAGCACCCAATTCCAAAAACGTTTTTCCCTTGGCCTTGGATAAGATGATCCTACGTTTCAATATCTGGACTTCTATGTGTTCATAATTGCAGATGTACATGTGAAGATAGCGGTACTTGAAAGATATCTGATAACTAGAACATGTCAAAACAGAGAGCATTTATTTTCAAGGTACTTTACATTCACACATTTACTATGAAATAACACGAAAATTACTCTTTGCGTAAAGCTTATTGTTTTCGAGGTTAGTATTGTCAATTTTAACTGTCGTGATAATAAAAGTAGGCCGAATATGACAGAGATGAGACCACGAAGCAATAGATTATTTCCCAAATTGACCAAAGCCGAATCCACCACCTCCACCTCGACCGAAGTTTCCTCCCTGACCCCCGGGCATGGGACCCCCAGGCATGGGACCCCCAGGGCCCATTCCGCCGAAACCATTACCGCCTTGAGGGCGTCCGAACTGATTGCCTTGGGGTCCGAACTGAGCGTTGCCTTGGAGACCGAATTGAGGACCTCCGGGTGGTCCACCAAAGTTACGCTGACCGCCAAGTGGGCCACCGAAATTCCCCTGTTGTGGACCCCCAAAATTCCCCTGTTGTGGACCCCCAAAATTCCCCTGTTGTGGACCCCCAAACTGATTTGGGTTTCTGAAGGTATTGAATCCATTCATCGCACCTGCGCCGTTGTTCTGGTTAAATCCTCCAATATTTCCGCCGAACATGTTTCCAAGGTTACCCAAGTTTCCGACTGTGCCAATATTACCCAGCATTCCCATCAGGCCATTGAAAAAGTTGTTGCTCTGTGTTACCCGCGTTGTGCTCGTGCATCTACTAGATCGACGCTCGCAGGTCATGTGACGTCCACAGTCAGCGTTCGTCCTGCAACGAGGAACACGGTGACACTCAAGTACTCTTGTGCTAAAGAAGTCGTTCTGGCCGTCAATGTTTCTCAGGGATCCCAATCTCATTGGCCTGAAGGGACCATGGGAGTTCTCGCCCCAGTCTCGTGGCCAGTCCCGTTGAATGTTGACGGTACCCCGGCTCTTCTGTTCATCTCTGAACCACTCGTAGATACAGTCAACGAAAGTATGGTGAAACCAGAAGACGGGGTCGTATGCAGCCGTCTCAATCTGACCCATGTGGCCGCCAACGTGGACATGGACGTGGTTGTGGACTTCTTCTACGTTGGACGAGACATGGCCGTTAGGGAATGAGACTTCTCCCAGGGTTCCTTGCGACAGGATGTTCTCGATGTCGGCCATGTTCATTGGCCTTCCTCGCTGACCTGTGTTTCGGGTCAGGCGTCCAACAGGTGTCGTCCATCCTGCACCCGGGCCGGTGGTGACCGGGCCGTTACCGTTACCGAAGAGACCTTCTGTCCATGTTGATGATTCCGCGGAGTTGTCGGGTTCAAGGGTGCTGTCCCAGAAACACATGCTGGCAGTCGGCTCGTACATTCGTAGCATCTTCTCGTACCTGAGAATAGAATAAACGACATTGTATACTGCTGCACGTCTTTGTTTATTAAAACAAGGTATGGAACATATAGAATACCATATGGAAACACGAATGGGGTCTCTACGACGTAGTCCTTTAGTCCTCGTCTCACTAAATAATGTATTTCAAATTCATGACAAGCTCTACTGAATTCATAAACTAGTCATATTCTTGTGTTCTATCTGTTAAGGTTTGAAGAGGCACCGACAGTCATTGCAAACATCAATTCCCGTCCATCAAATTATTCGCATTCAAACCCCGACATGGGTACAATGTGTGAAGCTCATTTCTGGTTCCCTCCGCGGTGGTATTGCTGGAATACTGCAAAGCGGCGTAAAACTATAATCACTCACTCACTCGTATTCAAACTCAAATATAATAATATTGATCTTACAATATACTTAAAGGTATTGTCACAGTTCCACACGCGCCGCTAATTACCGAATCTAGATCTTCTCAGAAAATTGGTTACAGACAAAGGATTTCTTTTAGATCTTTCAAAATATGAGAAATCAGCTTTCTCGCTGTAACTAGAAAGGTGGCAGCCGACACAACATAGGTTCCGGAGAACGTACACGCGCTTGGTGCCTGGACACAATCAACATGTCCAAACATATATGATGACAAAGTCAGAGTTTCACCGCTACTTACAGGAACACGAAGACTCGGTGCCAGGGCAAGAATCCGGGCCCGCCGTGTGCGCCGGCGTTGACTTGAGGGTGGGAGTGAAGGAAGGCGAAGCAGTCGTGGACGTTGGGGCGGAGACGCTGAAACACATGACGTCGTCGTTGTCACAAAGAATCTCCAGTATTAAAGACTAAGACTTCTGGGCATTTTTTTTCCAGATAATTGAGATAATTGGTTAAATGAGTTTCCGTATCCTAAATATCATATGTTAGGAATATGAATTGTATCATACGAGCCTATGGCGAGTATAATACATATTTTTTAGTCCTTACATATGGTATTTACACTAGGAAAGCACACGAGGACAATACTCTGTTCATCATATGATGTCATTCATGTTTAAGACTAATTTAGTAAATTTGAACTCGAATACAATGTGAATACAATGTGAATAGCAGGTTTGAATGAATCGACCCATTTGTCTTATAGTGTCAAAGGTTTTACAACCATGCATCTATGCATATGGCTTAACTGTAGTACCTACTGGGAGATCTTAATTGCATATTTACTGGATAGTGAAATCAAGTGTATTGGGTCGATAACACAATCAGTTATATGATATGTATGTAGACATTGACAGTCAGAGGGAGACTACTGTAATTCGACATTACCCGTGACATTTAAACATGTTTAGGAATGTGCATACATATATAAAGAAAACGCAATGTGTGCGCAATGTGAATGTACACACGTTTCTCTATTTATTTTCTTTCTTTCTGTCTTTGAATTTATTAATTGTAATTAAGCATACAAGTAAAACTTACAAGTTCTAAATTGTGATAACTTGTGCCCTAACCTTTTGATGAGATTAGAATATATGTTTAAATATTTTGGTATCAATAACACATGATCTGACCTTTTACCCCAAACGCTGTTTTAGTAGAGATTTGTATGCTACTCACTGTGTCTCTCTTGGCTCGTCTGATGGCATTAAATATGGTGTCAAGATCTGACTGGGGGATGAGGCGGCAGTCCCTCCTGACACTCCTGGCACCCACGGGCCTTCTCATCAGGTAGTTGGCGAGCGCCAACGCCTGCCTCACCCTGGGGGTTGGGAGCTGGAAGTCGGGGGCCTGGGGGTCAACTAGCACTGACAGCAACAGCGTGAAGAGCAACGTCTGTAATAGCGGCTTCATCTGGAATAGAAGTGAATCGTCAAAGTCCATCTCTGGCAAGTATGGAACTATATTGTGTACATGTCGTTTGTCATATTGTATATGTCTTATGTAATGTTGCATTTAAGTCTTATTGTATCTTTGTGTCATGTCGTATTGTATCTATGCCTTATTGTATATGTCTTAAGCCATATCGTTCTTAAGTGAGTGAGTATGGTTTTACGCCGCTTTTAGCAATATTCCAGCAATATCACGGCGGGGGACACCAGGAATGGGCTTCACACATTGTACCCGTGTCGGGAATCGAACCCGGGTCTTCGGCGTGACGAGCGAACGCTTTAATTCCTAGGCTACCCGACCGCCCCCGTTCTTAAGTCTCATCGTATCTATGCTTACGTCATATTGTATCCATGTCCAATGCCATATTGTATCTTTGCGTCATGTCGTATTGTATATATGTGTTATGACATACTGTACTGTACTTATGTCTTACTGTAGCTATGCATGTCTTATCTAATATTGTATCCATGCCCTATGTCATAGTGTATATATGCCTTATTGTACATGTGCAATGCAATATAGTATTTAAGTCATATTGTATTGTATGTAAGTTATATTTTATATATGTCTTATGCCATACTGTATCTATGCCCTATGTAGTAGGTAACGTGTAACTAATAAAAACGAACATCTTCAGAAGAACAGTTTGTGACACCATGTCAACTGACATAAACGTCACAGTCACGCACAGATGATGTAACGCCGCCGATTAACACAATGGCATTATCATAATAATGTTATTTTTCATGTTTGGTGTTTCCGTTATGTTAATGAGATGCTTGAATATCGACCTGTGGAGGCCTTAATGCATTTTTTTAACATTAAAAAAAACTTTTCTCTAACACTATTTAGAACGGGGCGTCCTCCTGCAGACAGACGTATTGAGATCATGTGCAATTATGACGTGAGAATGGTGTCAACGACCGCGGGTGAAAAATAAATTCAACATATCTAAAGAATCTTGACTGGGTTTTTTTAGTTATGAATCGTGTATCACAATGGGTATGCAAACCAATGTCAGTCACGTCTGAAAACTTCTACATCTGAGTATGATAATATGACAAATAACTGCTATGTATATGAATAGATGATATTAGGAGGTTTTCAAATATTTGATGTCTTGTTTGTTCTTTGCATTTTGCAAATAATGATGTTAAAAACACGTTTCTACCGGACGACTGCCAAGCATAAGAATTCGAACTCTATAGACTAAAACGCCTGTCTTGGAATAGTGTTTAGTTTGACACTGTATGGGTGAGTGGGGTGGGTTTGACGCGGCCTTGAACAATATTTCAGATATATCACGGAGTGTCAGTTTGATGTGGAAAAAGGTGAAGTGATGCACGTCTTAGGACGATTACCATTTTGGTGAAACCCACGAGCTAGGTTATAGTGTTGACAAACCTAGAAACCTAATGATGGCGAATCTTGGATTCGAAACTACGAATATAGCATTCTGACAAGCCCAAGGGAGCATATTCAGGCTCCTAAAAAGCAGAAATAGCTATAACTAAAAAATCGACGCATCGCGATAGCTACAACAAAAGAACGACGCCCGGGTAGCTACAATTGAAATTCGACGACCAAAATATCGAGGTTTCAAGATTCAGCAGATATTGGACTGGGAGAACCCTCCGACTAAGATCGACGTCTTGGCGATGACTAAAACCGAAACACCGACGTTATATTCAGAGCCTAAACCTAAAAGAAATGAAGTCTCGGTCCCATATCAGTTGAATCATGATCAGAACCACAGAATATACGCCCTTCCAAGTGTTTGTATGTTTGTGTCCTTCAATGCTTCACTCATCGATGTTTTTATGCATCTTCCCTTTGCACGTCTACATGCTCAACTGTGCTGTATCACTCACGATGGGCGTTCCGGGCAGTTTGTGGCAGTTTTATGGTGTCCTTTCAACTCTCGGGCTTGCATTGGCAACTAGGCACTGTTATTACGCAGGTGTAAACGTGCATTTTGCACGCACATATTATAATTCGGATAAAACTATGATTAATGTAGAGAAAGGTTTGTACTGTACATTTTTACATCTTATAAACCCCTTGTCTTCAAATTAATGTATAGAAAATTAAATTTCAGTTATTTGAAATTTGTTCAAGTCAATTTGAAAACATCAGCAACTTTGTAAAACTTCACGAAATTGCGGTTTAAAGATTCATGGCTTTAGATAGACGGATCAGGTTCATGCGTTGTTTCTGTATTTGTAAAAACGGTGGCATGCGTAAATCTGTAAACAAATTTAATTCATTTCTCGAAAATAGACTCCGGAACGCTTACTTTCTCTGTTAAGTAAATAATATTAGAGTTTGATCAAAAACTTACAAACTAAGGTCTTTAAGTGCAAAAGGCCAAATGTCACATGACCAAAATATCCTATCAACTAGAAAAAAATAGTATCATAAAAGATGTCAAAAGTCAGTATGATCGACAGGATCATATATGGCTTACTTGCATGGCTGATGTCATAAGCAATGGACACGAAGAATATAGGCCGAAAAAGTTACAAGCGCTACAATAAGTTTGACATATAGTATTCAAAGTTATAGACTTACGTCTCACGCCATATGTTCCAGCCTGGTTAAAACTCCACCTAGCGGACAAAATTACCTGCCATTTCAGTGATGAAAGGTGAGAGGGGTGCGCATTACTCGTGTCATATACTCGCATTGAGAGAACTCCTGACAGCGAAGACATGCCTCGAGGCGTACAGGTTTATGACAGCCCAACGTTGCGGCGATGTTACGAGTATTCCTAATTGATTGAAATTAATGCTTATATAGTTTCTTTGAATTTTAAAATAAAGTTTCTGCGAAGCTTACTGATTGGACAGGATTAGCCGGGAGAAATGTGTGACGTGATTTCACTGACGTGTGTATTTCGTCACGGCGTACCATGTCATTTGTCAACTGATGTGACGCCTTATATGTTTACGTCCATTAAACTGAAATGTCTTAGAAATAAAAATGTCTAGGCTGTGTGGTCACTGGAGAGGCTAATCACTGCCCATTTGTCTAGCTAACAGCACTATCACCACAACATAGGCCAACCATGTAGACAGGCCCGTGTCAAGCAAATACCTATGGCCTGAAATGTGAAGGTCCTACATTAAAGTACGTGGTTGTCAGGAGTTGGGTCACCGAGACTGCCAGCTACGCCAGGATCCTGACACTGTCTGGATTAATTATACCACGGGAATTAAGTGTTGTACAGTTAACATCTACATGGAAAATGTTTTGCAGAAGAATATTATATGAAAATATATATCTTTTCACTTAAATGATATCTTTACTGAATTTACTTTCAAAGGCAAATTTGAGAGCAGTTCACGACATTTTTTATTTTACGAAAATCGCTTAAAATTATGAAGATTCTGGGATCGGGGATTAAACTTGACATCCCATGCAATAATCGGTTGAAGAGCCGTCTCAGCTGTCTGGAGTGATGTCCCTTATAGTGAAATCAAAATGGCTGCCAAGGAAGAAGCACTAACTGATTGTTTCTGCCCTGGAACGAGTTAGCGACCACGTTCGGGAATGTTTTTTGGTCAGACTTGACAGGTTTGATTGCCACTCGAAAGAGACCACCATCGACGTTTCTCATGACTGCCACTTTCAAATTTAAACTGAGTATACAGAGTTTATCAAAATCGAAAATTTTAAAATAAACTATTAATATCGGAGTCTGATTTTTGTTAATGATTGCATTAATCTTGATAACACTGCACAACAAGGAGCGCTAAACTAGTGTATAAACACAAACCCATAGGTGTAATAAATTGGTCGCAGCTTCGTATTCGAGGACATTAAAATCATTACATGTATAATTAAAAGTCGTTATCAAAGACATTCAGACAGTGAAAGTCTATGTCGGAACTGGGTTAACACGGGAGTTAGATTTGGCACGACAAAGTCCGTGAAACGAGTCATGTGTTCGAAAGCTGATATTGAAGAATTCCTAAATAACTGAGTCTGAGCATGTGTCAGTACCAAACATCACTTACAGTGTTCTTAATGCTCCTTCTTTATCCTAAAAAATACAACGGAGACCGATAATAGTGTCAGCAATTTCAAACACTGTTTATCACTGATAACTTTGTGTTCAAAAGTTGTTTGATCGGGGTTTTAGCATTCAAAGCGTTTTATGGTGGTTAAAAGTATTATTTGGAGCATCAGTGAACAGTGATGTCCAATGCAATTTCCTATTTAAACTTGTACCATATGTTCCCGTGTTTGTTAAGGTGAACACTTGATTTGCCTTTGCATGTGTTTGTGACGAGTGCCACCTTAGGGCAGAATACGCTTTCCGTTTCGTGAACCCCTGGTGTCAACAGTATTTGTTTGTGATTCATGAACTCATACTTACTTCGGAATCGTACAACGGTAAGGGTTTTGTCGCGTTTATTTAACTGGTGAGCATCTGCCTTACAGGTAGCACGTGTTGTGAGTGCGTTACAACTGGCCATGGCACATCGTGCGAGTGACGGGTGCTGCCGGTTGAGCAGGACATGCCTTTCCTTTTCACCAACATATGGTGTAATCACTGATATCCTTTCATATAATTTTCCTCATTATTTTGGCTTTTACACTATGGAATCTGTTTCGTAAGATACTTGAGATTTATTATACTATGGCGTTGATTTATATATATTCATTATTCGTATTCATTAAAGTTTGAATTAAGAAAACTACTCCAGAGGTTTGCAGGTAATGCATAGATGATCACATTCTCAGTGCAAGGCTTCTGTGTAATTCAAGCCCAGTGTGACCTACAGGTGCTCATCTGTATACATGACAGGAAGCGGGGACCGGTCACGATTATTAAATATGATGTGATGAAGTATACCGTTACACGTGACGTCATGATGCTAAATATAGACCGTGATTAATATTAATCATGATGTTATAATCTTTCAAAAGCCTCACATAAGAACTATCATGACAACATGTCTAAAAATAAGTCAAAGTGAGAGACCTTGTGACACTGACTTGAAGTGTCATTTAACTTCAATCGCATGTCACGAACTTTTCTTCAGTGTCTAATACAGGTATAACTCGGTATATCTACCACACAATGGTTTATGCTAATTTGGGATGAAGATTACGCAACTATTTCCTGGACATTGATGGAATAAATGGAGAAAATAATTAAAATTTTAAAAAATTAAACTAAAACGGAGAAAAAAATTCAAAATTTAATTTTTTTAAAACTAAAACAGAGATTAAATTAAAACCATCAGTCAAGAGACCAAGTGCATGTTCATACCAGACAACATTACGACGAAATGATTGTAACACGCGTTCCACTTTCCATCCTTGTATGATAATTAAACAACAATCAATTACTCCTTCCCGGAAACCCTGAGGTACACATGATGATCTTGCCGCATGGTTTACCGCGTGTCACTGATCACACGCAAAATGAAGTCAGTGGATTTGTACCTCACGGGGATAACGTTGGTATACATCACTGAAAATAGTGGGGGTTTTAATGTCTGATGGCTTAATGACCATACTACCTTAACGGACTTTTTTGGAAATATTAAACACGATAACTATTTTTTCATTCAACTGTATCAGATTTGACTTGTTTGTTTCTTTTTCATGGACTTCCTGATATAACATGTTAATTTAAATTTTCTGCTCCCAGTTATTGATCCTTTCGAAATAATCCATAAACCAAAACATATACACAATTCGAAATCCTATTTCATCAGCTTGCTGGTAAGACCTAATTCGTGTGCCACTGTGTCTTCACTTCTCGTTTTAAAAGCATGTCTGGACAAAATTAAAGGAATCGTATTTTGTTCACAATAGTCTTTATGACATTACGCCCCTGAAGATAAGAATAAACTTTTCACATGTTTGACCTTTTCCCAGTTCGATGTTAAGTGGTCACTCACTCCTCTACGCGATAAACCTACATATTGCATATTTAAGTTATCTAATCCTGTACATTTAACCAAAGGCTACATCATACTGGGTCTCCGATCAATCACCGTGCCAGCTGCTTCCGCCTCTGAGCAGCCACCATGTAGGAAGTGGGTGAGGCACCGGGGTCAGCAAAGATGACGGCAGGTAGAAAATATAATTGGATCGTCTCAAATGTATTCTGTGATGTTACAAAAGGCTACTGTGCATAATTACAACTATATACGATTGTGTTCTTCATATTGCATGTACTTGGATATGTAGAATTAAAACATATTTTTTGTTGTATTTATACTCAATATACCTGTAACATAAGTATAAAACGAAATTAAAAGACACAATAGGTGCTACACAAGATTTAAAATTTGACACAAGAATATTTTTTAAGAATACGGAAACGATGTTAAAATTCAGTTTCATTTTCCTGTGATTTCGGATTTGCGAAAACATATGAAGGTTGGTGGGAGCATTATTCACACTTAAAATACAAATTGTATCCATGTTAGGGAATCGAACCCGGTTCAACGCGACCGGCGAACGCATTAACCACTAGGCTTCCTAACGCCATCAAAGAGAGAAGCATAAGCACTGATTGGTTAATAAAGTATACTGTCGTAATGTTTGTGTCTTGTACTGATTCTGAAAGTGTGAATCAAAAACCCTTCAGAAAGCATACCAAATATGATTGTATTTCGTGGACCACAAAATATAAACCATGTATTACTAAATGATTGTCATGTTTGATATGAACGTGTAGCAATGTAAATGCTGAATGTGCTTCATGTACCCATCCAATTACGAATAAGCCGACCACGAAATTAAATGTATGTACTCAAACATTTACCATTAACGACTTTACATGTGAAAATCCAGAAACATACACAGACACTCAATGTATATGTATACATGTAAATAAGATGTAAAATATGTATACATGGGAATAAGATGTAAAATATGTAAACATGTGAATAAATGGATAAATATGTATACATGGGAATAAGAAGTATAAAATATTATGTATACATGAGTATAAGAAGTATAAAATAATATGTATATATGTGTATAAGAAGTAAAGAATAATATGTATACATGAGTATAAGAAGTATAAAATAATATGTGTACATGTGTATAAGAAGTAAAGAATAATATGTATACGTGTGTATAAGAAGTATAAAATAATATGTGTACATGTGTATAAGACGTATACACGGTTTTGATATATATATACGTGATATATATATATATAAAACGATGAAATTCACTGGTGTACAGTAGCACATATGGAAATATGGAAAGAAATTCACAAAATAATTATAAGACACGAAGTGTTCTCCTTCGTGTGTCAGCTTTATCTTCAGGGATATAAACACATGTATACATGTCTAAAACTACGTATACATGAGTATAGTATGAGATGTATAATTTGAATGTGTATATGTTTAAGATGTATGGTTTGTCTCAAGACGTGTTTGCATGTGTCAAGTATGAAACTTACCTTGATCTTGGCCTGGCGACACCTCCCTCGTCTGGCCGGATATAATGTCCTTGAAACCAAGAATTGAAAGGGTGGACTCTTAGGAACTCTTTACTTTTAAACCCCAAACACCCTACCTGTATTGGGCCTGCTCACGTGAGAGACTGCAAGGTGCGCCTAATGTATTCGATACGATCCCTTTTCCCTTGGGGTCATAGCTAATTAGCGATCACGTGACTAACGAACGTGTCACATATTTTATTATCTTTCAATAGAAATACATTCAATATAAGATCAATTAAGAATATAAGAGTTTAATTGACGTGATTGGGAATCTGGGAACATTTTTCCGTATGAGAAAAAGAAGCTGCCGAAGAAGGAGTTTGATTCGTGGATAGTCGTTTATAATGAACTAGTTTTACTGGTAACATGGATAGTCGTGGATAGTAATTTATAATGAACTAGTTATGCGGTAACGTCTTTTGAAGAAGAAAAAAAGTTTGATTCGTGGGTTGTCGTATCTTTCATTCATTAATAGAGAAGTATTATGAGTGAGTGAGTTTGATTTTACGCCGCTTTTAGCAATATTCCTGCAATATCACGGCGGGGGACACCAGAAATGTGCTTCACACATTGTATCCATGTCGTGATGAGCGAACGCTTTAACCACTAGGCTACCCGACCGCCCAGATTTAGTATGAACTATGGCTACTGTTTAAATCGTTTCGAGAACAAACGGGAGTTTAAATCTATTGAGTTACATTCATGATAAAACATGATTACTGATAACGTACTTTGAAGATGAAACTGAATGTTTCGTCCTTTGATAGAGTTTATGATCATACGTCCTTGAAGATGAAGCAATTTTGATTCACTGATAGACATTATTAATGAAATAGTTTGACAGATTACTTCGTTTGGAAAAGAAACCTGATGTTTGATCAATACTTTGATTATAAATAGACATTTGTCAAGGATATGGGGTCACTTATTACTCCCTTTGAGAGGGGCGGTCGGGTAGCCTAGTGGTTAAAGCGTTCGCTCGTCACGCCGAAGACCCGCCGGGTTCGATTCCCGACATGGGTACAATGTGTGAAGCCCATTTTTGGTGTCCCCCGCCGTGATATTGCTGGAATATTGTTATTGCTAAAGCAATATTGCTAAAAGCGGCGTAAAACCATACTCACTCACTCACTCACTACTCCCTTTCAGGTATGACCAGTGTGATTTGTGATGGACGTGTATAATAAAATATGGCTTAAAGAAGAATCATGATGTTTGATCCATTGATTGACTTTTATTATCATGGTATTACGTCGTTTGAAGACGAAATGTGGTGTTTGATCCATTTATAGACTTTATAATCATGATGTTACTTCGTTTGAAGAATAAATAGATTGTTTTATCCTTTGATTGACTTTTATAATGAAATAGATTACGGCATGCATATCGTTTGGAGAAGATACAGAAGTTTGATCCATCTATAGGCGTTTGTATTGAAATGCTTGTTACTGTTTACACTTAGTCATGATATGGCTGAAATATTGCCGATGTGACTATAAACCGTAACTCACTACTGTTTACACTGATTAAAAGGCCATTCAATTATAATGCTTTCCCTCTTCTTACGTGGCATCTAACTTCAGCATGTCGAAAGTACAGTGATGAAATGTGAGTTATTCTTTACTTGTAGATCATCGCATGTGTCAGGTTTAACATGTTTCTGCCCAGGTACTATGAACATTCCAGACAGATACTACCTTATGCAAAGGAAATTAGATGAAATTGGAAAAATAAATTGGATATCAGAAATATTTTATATTCTCTTCCGGAGTTCACATGTATGGATTGCACAAGACGTTGGTGAGGATAAACAATTCTTATTTAATGATAAACAGTTGAATATTCCACGATTAACAGATATGTACACTCAGATTTGGTATGATGCAATTACAAATTATAACTTTAAGTCTCATAACAGTGTGGTAAAAATATCTCCCATGAAGAGTTTATAGATCAAGAAAATGTTTAATATGGATACTGCTACTGTCATACTGGAAGCATTTAAGGACCGACCATTTAATATTCGGGGGTGGAGTATTGATGGTGTTTTGTTTTATTATGTTATGTTTATCGATACGCATAACACGATAAAAACATAACACCATCAATATGCATTATGGTAAAGTCGGAATCGTACAACGGGCTTTGCTTTCAGCAGATACGTCTAATGGTAATGGAAATGATTTTGTCGTCTTTATTTATCTGATTTGGGTCTGATAGAAAGATAGAAATGTGTCCTCACTGGACACCCATCTTTCAACGATGTGTGTTTTTCTAACAGTAAATGGTCATGTGATGATTTTCAGAAATACTCCTGGTGAACTTGTACCGGTAGTCTGGCGTGGTTTCCATGTCATGAGCGATTAACCTCAGGCCAATTGACAGCCCTGCTTGATTCAAGGCGGTTAAAAGCACCTGCTACCTGAAATCACATTATGTCTATCAATTATTATATAAGAGTTAATGATCGCTCTAATTACCGTAATTACACAGAGAAAGTGTCTCAGTGTCACACAATTACTAATTACTTCGTCTGGACCTTGGCTGGCTCGAACACCGGGAACGTGGAGCTTAGTTCCTGCTTCGTGTGTCATTGATGTATAGACACCGGGATAAGGACGAGTCATCAGAACAGAACTGAAAGAGAACTCTTTGAAAGGCATTTAGAAGTGATACACATAAGGAAGAGAATTTATGGATGTGAACTTCTTTATTATGAGGAACACAGCGTTTCGGAGTAGGTATACTTACTCCTTTATCAGGTGAATGAATTCCTTGAGACAGAGAGCACACACACACACACACACACACACACACACACACACACACACACACACACACACACACACACACACACACACACACATATATATATATATATGTAATGGCAACAAAATTATTTAGATAACAAAAGGTGGGATATATATATATATAGATTTTGTTGCCATTACATATATATATATATATTATTTAGATAACTAAAGGTGGAAACTAACAAGGGAAGCCAGCAGATAATGATAACGTTAACTGAACTCTATTTCACTTCGACGGCAATCAGCGGTATAAGAGATACACGGATTCAATTCATATACAAATAGTATTCACCAATGCACAGATGTTTATGTACAATATGTAAACATATATTAAATATGGTTTTCGGGAAGATGCAGATGTAGGTAGTAAAACGCACTCAGTATTCATGGGTTGGGTTGGATATATAATTACTTAGTACATATAATGTTAGAGCGGACATATTTTAGAGCTTTCTTAACATTACGATGTTAGCCGTGCTGAAGATGTGACACCTTTTAGACATACATGTACTTTTATAATCGTAGGGTGAGAGATATTTTCTGTTTCAAAAGCTGGACAAGATAACGGAAGTCGTCTCTGGTGTCGTTTGTGACTGATTCGCCGGGGTGTCAATTTCTTGCATTGTCAGATTTGGTTGCTGCCGACCACTCACTTTTGCCAAATCCGTTTCTGGTATCATCAATAGTAGATAGTGATTTTTAAACAAATGATTTAGTCAAAATCGTATAATTGATTCTGCTTTCAGAAGACATTTCTTGTGATTGGGGAAATGGTTTTGTCGCTTTAATTTAGGCGTGTGTGTGTGTATGCGTGCGTGCCCGTGTGTGTGTGTGTGTGTGTGTGTGTGTGTGTGTGTGTGTGTGTGTGTGTGTGTGTGAGAGAGAGAAAGAGAGAGAAAGAGAGAGATAGCACGAGGGCAATAATATCTGCTTTTGCGCGACATATCTGGTCATTTATGTAATTATATGTAACACAATTAATTCAAAATAATGTGTCTGAAAGGGATGGTGTTCAAGTCAAACTGGTGAAATAAATAAATAAATAAATAAATAAATAAATAAATAAATAAATAAATAAATAAATAAATGTCGTCAGTGTGGTTGATGCTTAATTGAACAATTGAATAAACTATCATGATGCTTAAGTATAGCAGATGATAAAAATGTAAAACAATAAATCAAACAAATAACATTCAGACTAAATTTACAGCCAATCCTAAACACAGTGTAATGCTACAATACGATTAAAGACGATCCCAACAATAAATCACACAAGTAAAAGTCCCCTTGCACCACTACCTGTGGTGGAGAGGAGATTAAATAGGAATGAGTGGTCAAGCTCGTTGACTTGATTGATTGCGTGTCACCGACGGCATGGGACGTTGTTCATGATATCGAGCTCATCAAGTGTTATACAATATCATTTCACTCATTATTTCCATAATTACCGATGACGTAACCTATACGTGTACAAATCAGGTGAAAAGTCTACCTGTGTGTGTAGGATATGAGTACATTCATCCAGTACATGTTTGGTATGTGCTAACCTGTTTGAACCTCCAAGTTGACTGCTCAAACCACCCGGAGGGATTCAGCCCAGGCTATATGTCGCAGTAGGTCACCTGTTAAGCCAACACCTACATCGCGACCTGGCCAGCATCCCGTGGCCTCTCCAGGTGAAGTACTTGATCTAATTGGAACATGAAAATTATAACGCTTTGTATGTCAGGTATCAGGTACTAAACAAACGACGTGGTGACCTTTCAGAATCAGTTGAGCCTACTTGACTTTTAGATAATCTATTCATGTTTTAAAATGGACTCTGATAGATTTATAGGTTTCTTATATTGTAAAATGGTTGTGCCGCTTATATTCTTATTATGTAAGGGCAAGACGAATTCCCTGTTTAATGCAATGTACACACACATATATACACGCGCACGCGCACAAACACACAAAACACAATCACATACATTAAAAAATTAAGCTTTCATATATGTGCACTCGAATTACATGTACCTTTGTGTTTTTCAATTATGTAATATATGTATGTATTCAGCAAAGAAAACATATATTCAGTCAACAATGCGACAACATATATATATATATATGCGTGCGTGCGTGCGTGTGTGTGTGTGCGTGTTTGTAAAAATCCCTCTATTGTTTACTAAATATATATAGTCAAAATTCATGCAGAATTCGAAATGATTTTTGTGTTTTAAATTTAATATGATAATTGTAAAACATGATATAACATATGCTATGTTTGAAATGTTTGAAAATAATTGTATGTTTTACTAAATTTAAATATTTTATAGTTTGTACAAAATATTCAGTAGAAACATAAGTACGCACGTATTTTGTATCGTTAATGTCCTGCATAAGGCTTTTGTCCTATTGATCTGTTCGGAGTGTTTGACTAAAACTGTTGGTAGTTTGTGTTTAAATGGTAACTTATATGTTTGTACACAATACTCACATTTTAAAGTACAAGCTATGTAACATGTCTTAAATAGATATTTCACTGCTAGGGTATAGCAGAGACTATACACCGATCGGTATATGGTCTCTGTGTATAGACAAGGAACTGAACAAGGCCCACGAGTCATGCTAACGTGCGGATGTACACGAAGTCTACCTTCACGCTGTCGTTTACCTTCAGGCCATATCACAAATAAAGAATTTCATGGCTGGTTTGCGCACTATTAACACCTGGTATCATCACTGTTTGATAGTGATTTATAAACACATCATGATATCAGTTGTAATAGTAGGCAGGATACCTTGAAAAACATTAACAGAGATATAAACATGACGAGGAACAATGCACACCTCACAACAATTGTACACACACCGTTTCATAAGTGTGTGATATCATACGAACAAAATAAATGGGTGGACAGAATTGAGAACAAAACGTTAAGAGATAATCCGCTGTGTGTTTTTTACCATTTGTCACAGTAAACTTATCTTGCATGGGACTATGTGATGAAACTGTGAGGACAAACAAAGATAATGCCATGTACGTCTTAGTTTGTTTTTGTAGTTTATTCACGTTATAATTGAAACAACACAACATACGGAACATTCGTATGCAAAAGTTAGAATTCATAGCTTTAAACATCTGTTGAAGATGGTATGGAAAATGACACCCAGTTTATCTTTATCAGTAATTATTCAAATGGCTAAGAGACTACATATGCAATATTTGAAACACATTAATACGTTTTTAGTAAAAGTTTAGATTCACGAAAATGAATAGTCTAACTTTGGTTTACCAGTGAAATTAACATACGTCAATGCCTGACTTTTATCTTGACAAACTCTTCATCCGACCAATTAACATCGTTGAGACTAGATGATTCAATACCGGTGGTGGTTATAGGCCTATTTGCGCCCAACACATCAACTAAACTATTAAGAATCAAAAGTTATTATGTTGCAAAAAAACCAACATGATATGGATTAAAACCTCAAGCAAACACTTTCATTTCAGAAATCTGCAATACTCGTTCAATAAAATAGCAGAAGATCATCATGGTTGAATGTTGAAGATTCTGTACCGGCAAAGTGGCTGAGTTGTCTCCCTTGCACCATTGCACTATTGGTGAACTTTTGCCTCACCTGCATGCACATCTGTCTTAAAGCATACACTGGATCCTTACGTAGTTGTTATGTGGTGGATATTTTATTTAACATGCTATAACAGTTATTATCGTAAATGAGTATTCCCCCGTGTATGTACACATACATATAGATGGGTTGTATGTTTTCCAGTATATTGTTAATATACACAGACATCACATCCCAATCGCTATTGCATCGTTGGTTTTATCATTAAACACACAGTAATTATTCGGAATAAAATATTCGTGAGAATTTGGTCGCAAGGCACCCGGTTGTTCAAAATGTGTTTCCATTTTTTCATAGTATGATTGTTTCGTAACAGCGACCCTTTCTCCAAACACCAGCCACAAAACAGACATCGAATTCCTGCTTGATAAAAGCCAGATAGCTGTCAAGCCAAAACCATTCATCCCAAATCCAGACATCAAAAATGCCTCAATTGCATCCTTGGCTCCACGGGAAGGTTTTCTATCCAAGAGAAAAGGAAATTGTGCCACGGCGAGAAAAAGACTCTCAAAACCAAATAAATGAGCTGACAGTGTTTATGCTGTATTGAAGGATGGGGCATTAGACGAGGCAGAGGAAGGGGGATACCTCGATTTCCTTGAACAAATGGCCCACCAGATCTCTCTTTGGAACTTAGTCTTCATAAAAGTGTCATAGAGCCACTATACATTACAGCGACGCAGGGGGTAGCGCTCCTTTCATTACCTAGCAATCCGGCAATTACATTTCAAAGTAGCCAGGTGAATGAAAAACATAGTTTCTGCTGTAAAATATTTGTCTCAGTGTTTCTGTACATCACGAACCTGTTTCTCTCAGAGTTGATGCTAACGCGAAACACGGCGAACAAGAAACAGTTTTTTTACCTTGTAAGGTTTACCATTTTAACAGCACATGATCCATTATTATGGTTGGATGGTTTGTCGGATCTGTTGACATACCATAATATACTAGTATATGGTGACTCCGAATCCAAACGTTTATATACGACAGCGGGAGTCCAAATGGGTATTGTCGAAGCATGTGCGAACATCATTTAATGGATAAAACGTATTTAATGCTTGTTCCTTTCTGTTTTGTTGTCCAATACCCGCGCACATTTAAACCATTAGATTGAAAAACGTTTATTCAGATTTCTAGTATATTTGAAAAAAAGTCTCAAAATGACGATTGAAACATTGTTTTTTATTGTAAATTACATAAACAAAAGATTTAC
Organism: Haliotis cracherodii; assembly: GCF_022045235.1. Taxonomy (NCBI): domain Eukaryota; kingdom Metazoa; phylum Mollusca; class Gastropoda; order Lepetellida; family Haliotidae; genus Haliotis; species Haliotis cracherodii. The sequence continues at coordinate 54,581,593 of NW_027266265.1, forward strand.
ATTTAGAAAATATGATTTCCCAGATCGGCGTAGATGTCCTCAAAATGATAAACAGTTCTTAAGCCCGTTCAAATTCCCGTTCCAGAAAATGCAACAGATAACGTTTTAGATATCCCTCTTTTCCAAGACGCTTCAGCATTTCGTGTAAATGCTTATTGGTACTCGTGATATCATGTACGTTCTCAGTAAGACGTGAGATAAATTCAACACGGTGAAGTGGTTGGCGGTCCATATTAGTAGTGATAAGCTAGCATAATATGAAATAAGTGCATTTATCGAATTATTATGCAAACCTATTAAACACGGAACAAATAATCTTTAAAATCATGCAGTAAAATTCTTTCTAGCTATCGGCAATGTGAAAACTTTGGAAATGTCAAATTCCTCACGTGAGTGACAAACATGGTTCTTCATAATAATCTGTATTAAGCTTGATAGAGAAGGGAAATAAATTTATGTGACAGTAGACTTGTATAATTATGTACAGCTCACAAACGGCGCCAGGGTTTGTCTATTAACCAGTTCGCGAACACCTGGTGTCATTACTGAATTTTAGTGAACTATTCATATGATATTTACCATTATTTTGCCTTTAACGCCCAATGGCATCTGTTTCGTCGGATAATAGAGCGTTGACTTTCTATATTCAAAATCAACATACAAACTTCTTTATTGCAAGTTGAAAGATTGAATTGAGGTTCCTCCATGAACATATATGTCCAAAATATCTTTCCCACTTAAGACTGAAATTTATGAAGAATATAAAAGAATTTGCTAAAACATGACGATGTTGGATGGATAATAATATAGATATATATATTAGTTAGGTTAACAGAAAGTATTGGCTGAACAATAACATATTACCTCAATGATGAAATATGCTGACACTAAAAAGTAGATGTAAGCTGAATTATGAAATGAGTTACTGGATAATGTAAAAAGATACTGCAATAGCCATTGAAAAAATGCAGACGTAATTCAGAACAGTGCATCTTTGTGTCGTTAGTGTCGAGGTGTACGTATAGGGATAAGATGGTGATGAGGCACTGGCTGTCGCAGCAGCACGCAAGGATGTCGTTGTGTTGGTATAAGTGAGTTTTTTTAACAGTACGATATTATGATATACGTAATAGAAAATAGAACATGCGCATGTTAAATATGTTTGGAGTGAAGCAATAAAATATACACACATGATTTCTGTTATATCAGAAAGATTTTGTTCACATGCAACCCCTATATCAGGATCGTTGTCTGGTTGTTATAGCCTCAGACGCCCTTCGGGGGTGGCAGTGTTGGATTGGATGGCCAGAAGATAGGGTATGTGTGTGTTAACCACGTTAGTCCGAGCCCCGTTAATCCAGAAATCTTACCTTCCAGAAGATTATTATGAAAATGCCTACTTGATTACATCAATGACTCCGTAATCCGTAACCATGATTGGTTAATCTTGAAATTCGTTAATCCGGGCGATTTCAGTGGGAACACTTTCGTCCGGTGTACGCAAGTTTTGCTTTACTACGGAGACCTAGTCTCACAAAGCATTGTGCACTTACAGTGACGAGACAAGGTGTTCGCGAAACACACATTCCCACTCCATACTCATGCCATGTGTATTTTTATATATCACAACCACAGAGACATTCGGCCTGACCAGTCATATGCGAGGGAAGACTTTGGCAGATAGATCATTATAATTAATTTAGCAATATGATGACTATTAATTCAAGAACATTATTAAATGGACTTACTAAACAGATATATATTTGTAATGACAAAGTACGGTATGTTTGTCATTTTTTCTCTACATAAATGTAATAGTGTTCAATTAAGTTGTGAAAGCATATTTACAAACAACGCACTTTTCATTTTTTATTTCTTGCGTCCGTCCTATCCAACAAATCTACATGCGCAGCTGTTAATTTTGGTTACCATAATATTCTCATTTCGTAACAACAACGAAAGACTATCATCCGATCATCTGATCACGTTGAAGAATCACAAAAACCAACTAATCTCTGGTGGTCGTGAAAAACAAATACAATTCTAAATATTGATATTTTTTATGATGCGACACATTTCTTATTAAACGAGCAGGCTGTCGGTCAGAGGGACCCTGGGCTTGAGGTCGGATCCCACCCCCTCCCTTCCCCCTCCCCCTCCCTTCCAAGACCACTAGTTCCATTAAGTCTGCCACTTATTAAGGAGCAATTTCATATGTAAACAGAGCGATGATCGCGGACTTGGCATGTTGATAGCCAGGAACAGGCTAGGGGCTGGACTTCACCCCGCGGAGCACTAGAAGAGTACCATGAACACCTCAGTACTAAGATTTCGTTGGCATTGTGTTTATCTTAGACAGGACTACCAGATTGATGATACTACTTTATCGCAAATAGAATCTCCTTGTCTTCACAGTATGTTCAATGAAGATGCTCGTTCCGTTCTAACTTGGTATTATTATAACTAATGGCTTTATGCTATGTTGGTATGATCTTTCTGTTTAATTAAGTCTAATCTGGGCTTAATTTAGTCAAATTACGTCATCATTTTCTCAAGTTTCTATACACGCATGAGGAACCGCGATCGTCTTCTTTACTATCAAAACCTTATGATTATTATGTCTTATCAATACAGTATCTGCATCATTAAAGTATACGCTACCATATATATATATATATATATATATATATATGTGTGTGTGTGTGTGTGTGTGTGTGTGTGTGTGTGTGTGTGTGTGTTTATACACTATGAATGAAAATAATATGTGATATTTATAAATATAATGTACATTATGTATATCTACCTTTCATGTTTATAGTTATATTTATTGCCATATGTAGCTAGTTTGTATCCTAAAAATTCTTGATTCTTATTGTGATTGTTCAGATGCATATCACTCAAACTCTCCTCTTCAATATGTACTGGTGTTTAATTGGGTCTAATAGCTTTGGTTTTTAAATTTTTATTTCTAAAATTAATTTCTAGTATAATTTAAGTTCTTATTTAAGTATTTGCTGTGCATTTTGCGAATGTCAAGACATGTTCACTCCCATTAAGAGATGTGTACAGCAATCAGTAGAAGTAACTAATTAATCAATACAATAGATGGCAATATCATATGTGTAGAACTTTTCAGCATAGGTTTTCAACGCTTAGTCGCACTTTTTGTTTATTTCCGCATCCGCGACTTTAAATAAAGCGATAGAAGGATTCGCCATCATTCGTTTCATATATGTAAGCAAACTGTAAAATTTTAAGTTATTTTGTATTAAAACACTTATTGAAACATTTTTTTAAATATACATATTGCAACAAAAGGAAATGTTTAGGCGTCATGTAAATTCCGAGAAAACATGGTTCGTTTATTTTAATTTCATTGAGACCTACTGATTTATTTCAATACAAACAAAGTCCTTAAACCAAAACAACACCGGCTTCATAATGATGCGGAGAATACGAACCTTACGACCTTTGTGCCCATGTCCATAAACCATCACTGTCTTGATTCTTACAGATAGAGCGGATATGATTTGGAACATGTGTTATTTGCATTTCACGCGGGGATGAGAGAAAATACACTCAAGGGTGTCAAAATAGATACACGCATGTGAATATTCCATATACATAGTGGTGGGGTCTGGAAGAAAACATCGTTCGGATAACGAAGGGGGAGGAAACATGAATGCGTTCCATTGACAAATATTAATATAATTTGAAGGGAGCACGGTATAAATATATGTACTAAAAACATGATTGCAACGTCCATGGTCGCTTATCTGACGCGGCTATGAGGACAGATAGTAATTGGTCAATTTGTGTACATGTTTGTTTTGTATTTTTTTATGATTTCTTTAAAATAAAATAGAAATTGAAGATTTACAGAAGGATGTGAAGCCGTATATTTCATACATGATATTACATAATTTGCAAGAACAAAGAAACACGTAAATGTACAAATTTACAAAATAAATTTTGTATACATTGTTAACATTTTTCATTTGACCATGCCATTATCCATTTATTATGACAATCTTACCATTTGTGCAATTAATGCGCTCGTCACGTGGGCGATCAGTAAGCCACGCCCACTGCACAGTTAGGGTAAGCGAGATTAGAGCGACGGTGTTAATGGAGATGGTGGGTTTGCCTGAGGGGCGATTCTCACAGATAACGTACAAACTGGTCCCAATCCACTATCCAGTTCATCTGACAATACGAGAGGGTATTGCCTCTAAAGTAAACAAAGTTAACCAAAATCTGATAAAATATACACAGCTAGCGATCCCTCTGGCCCTGCGAGGAGCTGACACGTACTCACGGCGATTTCGGTAATTTTCTATCAAAAATCGTTTTGCTAGGGGTTGGTGAAAAAGCCAGGCAAGAGAAGAAAAAGGTGTTTATCTCCCGTCCTCATTTGTAGACCCCCCATATCGTCTCTGCGCACTACGTCAAACTATCTTGCTTCTCATTCGCCAGAATACAGGCAAACTAGAAGAAGGTTTATATAAAACTTCCGCCTGTATAATGGTTTGTAGGCGAGCATGCAGAGTTCAATAAGACATCTGGGCTATACTTTATATATAGCCATTAATTTGCTTGCTCATCTACAATTTATCAACGAAAATAAACTTCCACTATGATTGTTTTCGGATCCTCTTTACTCTGTACTTCGGCTATAAACATGTATAGTCGATATGGTAGATTATCACATTCACTCGAGTGTCCGACAATTTATTGCTCGTAAAATTTTAAGATGTTTATTTTTGTTTTATTCAAAATCGGGGGTTGATAAGACATAGAGCCACAAAATAAAAATAATACTTTGTTTCTGGATTAGTCTCATGTAAATGTGTAAAATTTGTGTTCGAAACAAGCATTAGGACAAATATATCATGATTTGGAAGAAGTTTTCAAATTCATCTGAGGAGAAAAAGAATCTCTAATATTTACACACGATTTTATCACGAATCAATCGTTTGTCCTAATATTTATTTATCTGAAAATAGAATAAGATTACAATAACCAAGCTAGATGTATGTTTAATTCACATTGCCTCTACTGTTACACACAAAAAAATGGCAAAATCCATTTCCTGAATAATAAGAAATGTCTGCTAAAGTAGAATCCATTGTATGATATGATAAGCATGTGTTTGTGAATCACTATCTAATAGTGATGATATCAGGGCAAGCGAAAAGGAGGATGCATCCTGCAAGAAATTAATAAAGCAATTTAAAACGTACAGGGGTAGTTTTAATGTGTACATGCATTTAAACTGCATTGCAGAAATGGTAAGTTAGAGTTCATGTTATTGCACTTAGTGTCATGAAATAATGTATAGGAGTTGTCATACAAGGCTGGGGGTTCTAAGAAACGGCAAACAGAAAGATGAAGCCCTCAGGAGTATTCCTACCTCCGTCACATGAAAAGGAAGAAAAACCAATTGAAAACGTTAAATTAGAAACAAGATCCATCATGATGTTGCCATGTTTACGATCATATAAGTATATTGTGTGATAACAATAACCTTTACTACAATTTTACGTTTCAAAATTTATGCATGAGTTTCCAACTAAACCTACAAATGTAAAAAAACTCTAAAGGATTGCTCCATCCCAGCTCGTACCATGGATGGCCCTCTGCGTCAATACCACAAGCATGGCAAAGATGATTATTATTATTGTTAGTAGTAGTAGTAGAAGTAGTAGTAGTAGCAGTAGCAGTAGCAGTAGAAGTAGAAGTAGAAGTAGTAGTAGTAGTAGTAGTAGTAGTAGTAGTAGTAGCAGCAGTAGTAGTAGAAGTAGTAGTAGTAGTAGCAGGAGCAGTAGTAGTAGTAGTAGAAGTAGTAGTAGTAGTAGTAGTAGTAGTAGTAGTAGTAGTAGAAGTAGAAGTAGAAGTAGTAGTAGTAGTAGTAATAGTCGTATAAAACGTTTTCCTTGTTTAAGTTATACATCACATCCGTAATAGGCACCTCTAAAAACGCATGTTTCTCAAATATTACATATCTTGTCAGTGTTAACGGTACATATACTAACAGCACAGGAGCTTATTCTTTAAAGTCACCAGTACTAATATACTGCAGTATAAAACACTGAGATTGAAAGTGAAATATTCGCCATTACAAGAATAGCGTCCGTAGTCCAGGAGATAAAACTCGATGTTGTTGTCATTGTTAACGTTCATGCCCAAACACCAATGAAAATGACGTGAATAATTATAATACAATATTTACAGATTGCTGCTATTTCATTAATGGATGTAAATGTAATATATATATATATATATATATATATATATATATATATATATATATATATATATATATATATATATATAAGAACACGACACGAAGTTTTATCTTCAGAGTACACACACACACACACGTGTATAGAAAAATTCCCGTGTATAGAAAAATTCCCGTGTATTGCATGTGATGTAAATACACACACGCACACGCAAGCACGCACACAATGCTTTTTGTACTTACTAAACAGTCTGAATTAAAAAAGAAGTCTACACATAATTTACAAGAAATGTTATATAGAAATTGTTGTCTTACTAAAATCAAGGACGTATCTTATGTGAACGTGGACAATGACTGCCCCACCACACCCGCAACTTTCTCCGAATTCTGATTCTCGTGTAATCTCACGAGACCAAGGTGCATGTCTATCGCTGCCTTCATCAATAACAAACAGCAATAAACAACGCGTGTGACAGGACGGGTCTACAAAGACGAAGGATACGTCTTATCGCAGCCAGGACGGTACACGAACCCCAGCTTCCATCACATGAATCATTTCCATCGGTCTGCTCTTACTGATTTCAACAATTCCACTTCTCCGATTTAGACGATAATTTTACGCTAGACGAATTTCTGAAATTGTCGCAATCATGAAATTGCCTTTTTGTGCCGCTTATCGCCAGCGTCTAGCGTCCCCTGACGTGTTTTATGTACTGGTGGTTGCCATGAATTAATGTCAGTGTTCGGATACCTAGTTTCAGATTGGCAGTTTGATTTGGGTGTAGGATTAGTGGACTTGAGTTCTACGTGAGGCTGTATCACGTGACAGTCATGTGATACACGTGGGCAAATTATTTTGCAAAACCCGAATATTAATAAAAATATTTTTTTGGAAATTTCTCTTAAACCTTGTATGTTTAGGTCAAGAAATTTAACAATGGGTTTTACTAATTTCATTTCTGCTTTATACAATAATAAACATGTGAAGTCATTGATACGAGTTTATATCAACACGCCTTGTACTTGGTTGATGTTAACCAAGGGCATCACCGTTTGGCATGTCAGAAACATTTCTGTCCTCATTTGTCAACCATGGGAAGTGTCTTAAAATCACCGTTGCCAACAATTTAGTTGCTTTCAAGGCGGGAGTGATCACCGATGGTTGAGCTACTTCCAGATAGCGGTTTTTATCAGTTAGCTTTCTTTATCATGTGTGTTGAGGTGATATACTATGCCGTTGTTTAAAAAGGATACCCACATAAGTGACACAGTATACTGAGTCGGGGCCGACCTGTCCTTGTTTTGTCTATCCCCTCAATGCCGAGCGCCAGGCAGGGTAACGACAGATACCACCTTTTAGCGTTTCTTGGTACGACGCGGCCGGGATTCGAACCGCCAACCTTCCGCTCTCCGCCCCGAAGCTCTATCAAGACCAAGGAGGCGTTTCTTTATCACATTAATGAGCTATAAAGAATATTTTAACATTGCAGACTTAAGGATCTTCTTTGATAGGCAAGTTGGAGTACTAAGTAAGGATAAGAATTTATGGATGAACAACTTCTTTATTACAATTAAGAGCGACGTTTCGGTGTAGGTTCTAACACAGTTATCAAGCAAGTGATGTGATCATCCTTACTTAGACTTAAGATCCTTACGGAGAACGTTCAAAGTAACAAGGATCGACATTGTGCTATCAGACCAAGCATCAAAATCAGGTTGAACCATGGATTCGAACCCAGACCCAGAGCTTCTACAACTACTGGTAGCAAATCCGTATAGCGAGGTGTGGCACGTGGGACTGCAGACCCACCCGTGTCCCCGCATTATGAAGTGACACTCTTCAGACACAGATTGATATGGAAAAGCAATATTACATTTTCGTTGAATAACCGAATTTTCTATAGTATGAAAAATAGCACATGGAAGTGATAGGTATAGGTTAAGGAAGCTATCAATCGACATCCAAAGACTGGAAGACCTCAAGGAACACGTGACCTAACTACATCACAATAGACTTCACGTTCTTCACAGGGCATCAATTTAAGTACAAACATTGTAGACTTATGTGCAGAAAGTCCCAATTCCATTTCTCAATACCCTATTCCCTTGATTTACCTGATTCCCTTACTTACCAACCTGAGCTGGAACTAAAAGAGACCAGTGATACCGCCTCGTCTGTAAGAGGGGTGACTCCAACTTTCTAATAGTCAACTTTCCATTTATGTTGAGCAATATTCCAGCAGCTCCAGCCTTTGGTGTCTACATCTATCAACCTTTGAGGTACAATCAAGCAATCGACTCTTGCTCAAAAGTTATTTGATCAGGGTTACAACATGTGTAAGGCCTCACTAAAGCTTTCTAAACATTTTATGGTAGACATGCAGTGGACATTTACAGGTTTGACGTATCACTGACCAAAACTATGTCTGATGAAATTCCTTTTTTGACTTTCACCATATGTTGCCGTGTTTGTTCAGGTGAACAATTGACTTGCCTTTGCATGTGTTGCCACTGGTGGGGCAGGATATGACCATCTTTTAGCAAACACCTGGTATCACCACTAACACTCAATTGTCGTACCATGGAGATTCCTTATGATTATGGGGGTGGGTGGGTGGGGGGCAGAATTGCGTCCCTTGGGCACGCCAGAAACCTATGATTGTGGGTTCGAATCCCGGTTCGCCCCGATTATGTTTCTAGGTTTGTCAGCACCATACCCGTGGGTTTCACCGAAGTGGTAAACGTCTGAGACCTGCATTACTTCGGGCTTTCCTCCCACATTAAGCTGGTTTCAGTTTCTTGGTCAAAAAGGGTTACCTTGTTTGTCGTAGGAGCAGACTAAGGTAAGTATAGGATGCTCACACTGTGTCTTGACTAAAGGCCCGTGTGCCGTGCTCATGCTATCAACCACTGGTTTGCCTGGCGCAGAGTCGATTATGTGCAGGATCTAATCGTTTTATAGCTGTAATGTTTCTGATAGTGGTCCAAAACACTATTAAGTACGCACTTCCAGAAACTGCTTCTGTTTAGAGGATATCTACTTGTGTGTCCGGTGTTTATATTTTACAGGTTTCGAATCTGATTATATCGCCAAATGTCTAGATCTACGATTTAACTACAGTTTTCATAAGAATCATTTCGTAGTTTATTGGCAGGTTATTAGCTCATTCTCTTGCAATATTGTAGGAAACACAGCCTGTTTTTTCATAATGTCCACTTAGTGTTTGAAATTGCCTTACGGTCAGTTTTGAAATAGTGGTTTCAAAATAATAGTTTCTTTCGCATTGATACGACTCGATATCACGGATGGACCAATCAGAATGAATACTTCAAAAATGTCAAGGTCGATTAAGTATATAAAGCTTCTAGGTTTTCAGTGCAGAGGTATCAAATGAGTAGTCGATATAGTTAAATTTCTTTCAAACCAATAGCGTGAGGTTTCACATTTGAAAAGAATCAAAGGTTTAGAATCCACGTCCTGAGCAAAATGTCCGGCTCCCTGATGGTCCTAAATTTTACCACGGACACATATAACAAGGATATATACACGTCCGTGATTTAACAATGCACGCTTAATGACGTATGTTGGTGGGTTGGCTTTGGATATTGATTGAAGACGTTTTTGACGTTAAACCTTTGTCTGGATATTCGGACCAGCACTGTAAACTATAGTCCTACATGAATCATATTTATTTATACGAGCGATTACCATAAACCTTTATACAGAGTGACACTTTCCAGAGCCGAGATAGTGTATTGCTTGACGTCTCACTAATGTCACGTGCCATTTCATACTACCACGTGGTGCACCGCATATCACGTGGTGTTTCAAACTCTCGCACAGTTATTGGAATGATAAACCCGGCCCAAATCTCTGTGAAAACACGGGCGTATTTAGATTCATTCCACCATCTTCATCAAATTTCATTTTCAGTGTCGGAATTCCGTTTTTTATTATTTTTATTTGCCCTGCCATAGTCATCCACTATCGTAGTGGACGCTTGACCACACACCAGTTCCCCTGCAGAGAAAACAACATGGCGTCTCCGAGCCGCGTGACCGTGGTCAAACTCAAACCACGTGGGTCAGCAAGTGACCACTCTAGCGTCATTGATGTCCGGTCTCGGTCAATGGTTCTCACCATGACTAGAGCAATGTTTGTTTTCTCTCTGCATATTAATCCCGTATGGTCAATTTAGCTCAATAACCCGATCTACAGGTAGCCAACAGTACCATTACGCTGGCCAGACCTCTAAGTGAATATGGTTGGATTTCATTCGCTGCTTATTTGAAGAAAATAATCAGACTTGTTGGTGCAATATGTTTATTTGACATCAAATTTAAAATCCCACATCTGAAGAGGTGAGGCGTCTGAAGTGTGCAGTGTTAATGGGGGAATTAAGTCTGTTTTGTAATGCGAGATTTGTATAAATTAAGACAATGAAGTTATTGTTCCGTATTTATGTTAAACAATACTATGGTTTCAGGTTTGTTGAAATTTGTCTCTGAAGAACGTATTTGTTTGTTGGGAAAACAAAGTTAGAAGCGGGAATTCAACCACGAGAGAAGTATTTGAAAATAAACATGATTTTGTAACACCATGCTGCCTCAAGATCAGAAGACAGGGTTATATTAATCACAACAGTTTCAAATTAACTGTTATGTAATTAATTTTTAAGTGAATTCAAAATGTCGACGCAAGAGAATAATCCTTCTCGATTATCTAAAGAAACAGATTCCAATTCTGCGCAAATTCTAATTAGTGATGAAAACTATATGAGAAGAAGTATATATGAATATCAGTGATGACAAGATGTTCGCGAAAAGGGTAAATACCATTAAATATTTTTTTTGGTCATAATTGGTATTATTTGCTAATGAACCAACAGATAATGTAATGTATATGAACAATTATCTTTAGGAGATAAACATACTGTGTTTCAATGTAGAGCCGGGTTACCTGTTGCCATAGGTTAAACGGCGCTAAATTGAATTTAGAACCGAACGTGCAGCGTGAAGTTTCAAATGTTAAATTTATCGTGGTTAATTACATATGATTACTTAAAGATGCCTACCAACAATGACGGTAAAAGAAGTACTATTCTAAAAATATTAGCTTCCGCGGCGATGTGGGCGTCAAATCGACTGTTACCACCAGCGGTTTTTGTGTGTGATTTGATACCTCTTATTGACCAATCAAAATCGAGTATTTTCGAAATTCATGGGAAAATAAATATCAAATCTAATAGCTTACCGATTCGGATTTCGGATAAGCGAAATATTATAAATTGCTATAAAAGTTATCTCATTTGTCCATATGAATTAGACAAGTGTCTTTTCTGCAATTTGCATGTTTTTTAAATTATAACAACACTAAATGTGGGGGTAAGGATGAACCCTAACCCTAACCATGTTTCAAAAATGCTGATTTTAGAGCGTTAGCAAGTCTTTGGTTCAAGAGGACTTTTCTAAGAGATGCAGTTGAAGACATTGTGGATGTTTTAGTGACACCAAAAAGACACGCATCTTACATTGTCCATTGTAACCTGCCAAACAATGTAAGATGTGTTATAAATATGCGTCCTCTTAAGAATCCACGTGACGGAGTGTCACATGATGAAAGGATGGCACATATCTTCTGATCTGATGTTGTTGACAGTAGACTATCAGTAGTCATTTTATTCCGCCACGGATGTCATACAACTACCCATGCAGTGAGCTCAATAGGCACTGCAGTTAGTTTATAGTACTTATTTTCGTTTTAAGACTACAAATAAAGTAAAATGTCATCTGCAAAAAAACACGAATAGTCAGTTGTCATTTATGTTATAGGTGCATAGACAACTTATCTGAGAAAAAGGCTCACGTATGTTGATGATTAACAGTTTCTGATCAACAATCATTATACATAATCATGTGACCCTACAACATAAGCAAACTCGGCAAAACGTCTCGATGAATACGCGTCATGTTTCTATTGACCCAGGAAACCCGACAGATGCTGTGTCATATGGTCAGAGTAAACTCGACACAACTTCATGATGAATACGTGTCATGTTGCTAATGCCCAAGGAAACTCGACAGAACGTCGTGATGTTGTGTCATATGATCCGAGTAAAGTCGACACAACTTCATGATAAATACGTGTCATTTTACTATGTATTGTCCTAGGAAACTCGACAGTAAGTCATGATGTTGTGTCATATGATCCGAGTAAACCCGACACGACCTCACGAAAAGTACGTGTCATGCTGCTATTGCCCTAGGAAACTCGACATGATGTTTATGTCATTTTTTTTATAGATGCATGGACAACGTAAGCTTCCGATGTTGCCTTAGAAAATAATCCTTTCACCTTCATCGTAATTTCAGCTTATGTTTGATGTATGCTATGATGGCAGGAAATCTAATGCGTCATGGTTCATTAGAATCTATTCTGAAGGACAGGATTTTATGTCAGTGGCATATATATATATATAATTTGATCATATTGTTTGTACTTCAGAAGGATTATATTCAAGATTTTTCTTGTAGATAAATCCAAACAGTTTATGATGATAAATATCTTCCAGAATAACATATGTTTTGCACGTACATGTATAATGCAATACATTAGATGCATCTTTTCAAATGTATCGGTAATGGGTTACAGCCAGCATCGGAATATTCATAGAAAACCATGGCCACCTCAATGCATTAATTGATCGAAATAATATATAAGTAACAGAAAAACACATTCTTTTCGATTTTGTTTTATGAATAAATATATGTAATGTCTTTCGAATATGCGACGTATTTACACATATAATTACCAGTACTGGCTTATTTTGACAGAAATATTAGCTGATAGATTGTCATGGTATTATTAATGAACGGTATCTGTTTGGGTTTTAATTTTTTCCAACTTTTAAAATTTGTGATATAGCGTACCGTATTTTACACGTCTGATTTTTTAATTTAGTGCATTTGAAAAAAAATATTGAAACTGCTTTCGTGTGTTTATGTTAAATATATGGCCTCTTCTATAGGTTTTGTAATGAATAACGTGAATGAAAAGTTGTTTTACGCCGTTGTGAAAACGCATTCCAGATATATAAGCCTGTAAAACATCCAGTCTGGGCCATGTCAATCAGTGGTTGGTAGTACAATATAGGACGTCAACCCCAGAGAATAGAACATATCGATTATCTCTTTAGAAAGATCTCTTTAGAAAGCCAAAAAGGTTCGGCCCAGTTTACCACCAGAACAGTTTGAACCTTAAAAGAAAAAGTGGGGACTGATAAGCATGCAGCCTATGAGTGGGTCACTAAAAAAACAACGATCCTTGCGCGTCGGAGTACGTTGACAAAGACACAACCAGGTCACACATTGTAACCTTCCGCTCATCGCCATCAACAAAAAAGTTCGGTTAAGAATGTAATGGAGCGTAATAAAAATAGCTTTTTTATTCGAAATTAGCACGATAATCAACAAACAATATACAAACAAGTGTTGGCAGGAATTTCTAGGTCAAACACTTTTTAAGGGTCTAGTTTTACATTGATGGCAGTGGATGCATTCCTCAAGCTGTTGGTGATCCAACAGAAATTTGAATATCGCGTGATGATGTTTTGATGATATTCTGATAGTGGTGCGATGACTATCTACTGTCGTACCGTCCGTGTTATTCTTCACTGACGTTGCCGCTACGCTTGCCGTGTGAAGGTCGCTGCCACTTCAGTGACTGGGGTAGTTGACAGGATAACATTACCTATCGGGTTATTTGAAGCAATATTGATTCAGTTGCAGAGGTCGCCACTGACACGGCCGTTCATCATGCGATATCACACAATGTTGTTTGAAACTGAACGTTCTACATGCCGACGAAGGAATGAAAATACGTTTTGATATGGAATGAGTGAAGGGTTTTCCACTTTTCCACTCGGCATCTTCCCCCGATTTTCTCAGTTTCCTCAATATAACAACAGGTGTTTCGAAACAAAACAGTGGGTTAGTGAGTTATTACTTAACATTATTCCAAGGAATATGATCAGGAACAATCATGCGTCATCATGCAATGAGACGTCACTAAACATTACGTGAGAAGTACGTCATCAATGTGGTAAGGTGAGGAACGTCATTATACAAACATACGGCTGGTATGAATCGTATGTGTGACTATGGTTTTACGATATTCCAGCAATATCACCGCGGGGGACACCAGAAATGGGCTTCACACATTGTACCCACGTCGGGAATCGAACCCGAGTCTTCGGCGTGACGAGGGAACGCTTTAACCACTAGGCTACACGACCGCCCCAGAAATGTGAACTCGAGTATGCTGAACAATATAGAAATACTATTCAAAGTAAACCAATTCACTCACTCACTCACGGATAATTGTGTCAGGAACTTCTCACAGTACATATAATTGATGTGATGAGCACTGATGAACAAGCGATATGGTCTATGGTGTCGTTAAATAGAAAATGACTCATTGCTAGTACCGTATAACCTCATAAATGCGGACTCGTTTGTCTGGAAACCTCGCTTTCGGGACGATTATACTGTGTATGATACTATCCATATGTCTCAGTACCTTTATTCGTTAATCCGAAAATCTGTTGATCCGCTTCATATTTTCCTGTGAATTTAGAATTTTCAACTGATAATATGTTTCTGTAAATGTAGATCATACATTACGATCAGTGTGTAGGTTGTAAACTTCACTTGGAAATATCCTTCACACTGACGACAAAAGGTTTGACAAGCACATTGAAACCTGCAAGTCTTATGGGAATTGTCGGATATTACTGCGTCCACAGGAATCCTCAATCGCGAACATTTCACTAAGAACAATTCCGCCCTGATTAACAGGGTTTTTCTTTATATGAACAGTGTATGTCCAGTCAACACATCTTCAAAGTGACTATAACTTTTTTTAGAGTAATGTGCAGTGTCAAGTCCATTAGTGTCGTTTCCCAACCCAACGCATGGAATCCATTCCCAACATAAGCAGATTGTGTGAAGCCAAGTGGTTAGAATATTTTGAAAGCGGCGTGAATTTTAACTGATTCGCTCACTCTTATACACACATACATAAAACACACAAACCGCAGGCAAGATAGTAAGCGATACTTTCCTTTGCTAGTGAGTGTAGCGGACCGACCACTTGATATACGTGGTGGGAGGGGCAGGGGCGGTTGAGGGATGGTATAAATTTGATAAAATATTTGTTCCAGGAAAAAGTGAGCAAAGTAATCTTGTCTCAGGTTTTGCAAAAAGAATTGAATATTTCATGGATGTCCTGTTAAAGTGAGTGTCAACATACTGTATAACTCCTCCTTTCAGAGTAAACAACTGTAGGTTCTAAAACACTGACCAGGAATATATTAAGTTGGCAGTCCCTTACCCAATTATACAAAGTTAAAACAAACAAACACATTCAACATTGAGATCTTTTTTCGAAGTAAAAACAAAATCTATACTTTTGTAAACTCAAGATTCTCGTAAAAGATAAACATCATTCCTCTCAGAAGTGAAAGACAAAATAAGTGCCAATATTCCTCGTCCAACTAAATAAAGGAGTTTGAGCCACCATTAGCTTCCAGTAAACTCTCGCAGGAGGGATCTATGTTCTCGGTGGGATCCAGTGGAATGGTTGGTTACGAAGGATGTGTGAGATCGTTCAAACAACAGGCGTGCTTTTTAAAACATGGAAAATTAGACGAAAACACTAAGGGTGTAACAAGTTGGGACCAGAGAACATTCACAGCTGTCTTTTAAGGGCCGAGTTTGAAAACATGTAGTCTTTGATGTCGGTGCACGACGTACATGGGAGTTTGCGTTAAAAATCGTTGCTTGAAAAGTCGTAGAATATCTTTTAACTGTCTTGCTAAAATGACTCTATGACCTTGGAGTAATTGAGTTTGTTTTAACGTCGCCGTGAACAGTATTCCGGTTACACCACAGCGTGTCAGCTTAGTGAGGGAGTAAATCCCGAAGTGATACAGGTCTTCGACGTTTACAACTTTGGGGAAACCACACCATGGGTTGGTGCTTACGAACCAAGAAACAAACTCGGCGAATCTTGGATTTCTGGATTAGAGGCTTCTGGCACGCGAGACGTTGACGTTGTTGCATTTTTGTGATTCCATAAGCACGGGCGTAATACGTTGTTGATTGTATACCATTTATTGGTTGTTTGTTGGTTTCATGCTAAGTTCATTTACGTTCAGATTTTCTGGGTTAACATATTATTTCAATTTGGGAATCGACACGTAACAATTAACCAAGGATCATAATCAAATCTGGTCGGGTAGTGTAGTGGTTAAAGCGTTCGCTCGTCACCCCGAAAACCCGGGTTCGAATCCCGACATGGGTACAATGTGTGAAGCCCATTTCTGGTATCCCCCGCGGCAATATTGCTGGAATATTGCTAAAAGCGGTGTAAAACCATACTCACTCAATCACTACCACGATCGGTGGACCCCGGCACGACTCGGGACAGCATGGCACCTCAGACAACCCGTGCCCCATCTGCTGTCCTGAAGGCTCAAGAAAGATAACAAGGAGAGTGGAGACAACAGGATTATAAAAATTTGATTTGACGAAATAAATACAAAAGTTATCAATACGTGACTAAGCTGAAAATAGTCGTTGAAACTCTGCAAACCTAACGTCTGAAATTATGATATCCGTTTTTATGTTTTTTAACGCCGCACTCAGCAATAGTTCAGTCATATGACGGCAGTCTGTAAAAAAATCGAGTCTGGACCAGACAATCCAGTGATTGACATCTTGAGCATCGATCCACGCAATTGGGATACGATGACATCTATCAACCAAGTCAGCGAGTCTGACCACCCGATCCCGTTAGTCGCATCTTAAGACAAGCATAGTCGCCTTTTACGGCAAGCATGGGTTGCTGAAGAACGTCTCAAATCAGGGCGCCCGTCTCAAATAATCGATTAACCATTTCTTGTTTGTTTCATTTTTGGCCACCATGACATGTTTTGCATACTTTCTTTTGCCCGGCAGTGTATGTCGTCAGTTTTAACCTTGAGGCAGTAAGGATGTAACATGCATGGTATGACTTTGACATCAGGCTATGTGACTTGTCTGGTTGACTGTGTCACAGTCT
Source organism: Haliotis cracherodii (assembly GCF_022045235.1). Classification (NCBI taxonomy): domain Eukaryota; kingdom Metazoa; phylum Mollusca; class Gastropoda; order Lepetellida; family Haliotidae; genus Haliotis; species Haliotis cracherodii. The sequence goes on from NW_027266265.1 coordinate 54,598,959, forward strand.
CTGAACCATACCATTATCCTTTCCCAGACCAGCGTAATGCTATGGTTCTAATTGAAGCAAGTCTAGATTTGCCACAGGTTCTATATCTCCCAGGTCATCGGGGCTCATTTCAACGTAAATGCAGTTGTTTATTTCTATCAGAATTAATTATGTCCAGGGACTAAGCGTCAGTCTACTTAACCGGCTATATCCACTAAACCATGGCGTTTTTTATTGATATCTTCATTATAAAACCTTTTTGTAATGGGAGCAATGTATCATGTCAGAGGCCACGTGTCAAACTCTTGCGTGTCAAAGGTCACACTCACACACCACGTGACCATCTCCATCCATCTGCAGCAACTCGTGAAATCTCCTCCAAGTTTTCTCTCGTATCAGCACCTAATCATCAGCTAATTCCTTCCCCCTCCATGTCTGTCATCGGGGCGAGGGGAGAAAAATGGCCCTCCTTTAAGACACGGCAGATGGGGCTTACCGGACCGGGGCCAAACTGTTCCCTGTGATATTCGATACCGTGTCATATCCACCTGCATCGCCCTGGCAGCCTTGTTCCCCATGCAGTCGGGGGAATAGTGGAATTGGTAAAGTATGGGGGGTCGGGAGTGGCATGTTTTCTTTTCAAGGAAGCTGTAGCGGGACAACACATATATCACAGCGTCTCCTTAGGTAGACTAGTAGACTTGTTGTGTGAACACGGCTTAAACGGCTTGTAGATGTCAGTGATTATTACCCGCTTCCTTCTTACAACACAGGCACCAATGGTTAGTGTACATTGCGCAAGTTCTAATTAATTGTGACACTAACACCTATAGTTGCCTGGCGGGGAGTCATCACCGTGTGCTGGAGCGTTACCTTCCGACCCAGCGCTAATTACGGAGACCCACCCTATTACATGATCTGTTGTTTAACCCTTGTGGTGCTGAACTCGTGTTGTGTGAGGAATGTAATTCATAAATCAATATCAGGATGTGTTTGTTTTAGTTACACTGACAGTTACACTGAGTTATTGAGTAAGAGGCGACTGATCTAAATCTTCTGAATATTTCCCGTTAATAGAAGCTATTGAAATGGTAGCTAGAAAATATAATTAACAATTCAAGTGCAGTAAACTACGGTTATAACGAACTCAAGAGGACTACTAATTTCAGTTCGTTATAACCGTAAATCTTTATAAGCATATATAAACATATATACAGCAAATGAATGGGAAATAACCCAGTTCGTTATTTCCGTCAGTTCGTTATAAACGTGTTCGTTATAAACGAAGTTTACTGTACATCAAATTAAAATACTTTGTTTCTTCTTTTCATCGTTACCATATGTCGTGGTGTTTTACTGCCATGTTTACATTGTTTCCAATACGCTAAATATCATTTTGTTTGATCGCTACCAAAGATCAGCGGTAACTCCAAATCTTGTTCTCTGGGGTCGTGGCATCATTTACAGAAGTGAATTTACTCCCATTTGAACTTGTCGTTGAGATTCCGGGTACTCCAGAACCGCGTAAAGAAATTCCAAGACTATCTCATAAGTCGTAGTGCAAATTCCTATACCGCCTGTCTCTTGTCATCTGCAACTTTCAGCATACAATCAAAACGGTACTGATAACATCCATGTGAGTTTAAATGTGGCAATTTATGTCTTCAATAATGTGTTTTAATTTCACGATTTATCCTCAGTTTCTCGTTCTCTCTCTACCTCCTCTCTCACTCTTTCTCTCTACCCTCTCTCTCTCTTTCTCTCTCTCTTTTCTATTCTCTCTCTTTTTCTCTCTCTGTATCTCTCTGACCGTTTTCTCTCTCTCTGTCGCTTCGTGTCTCTCACTATCTCACTCTCTATACCTCTCTCCCTGTCTCTCCGTGTCTCTTGTTACGCGTTATCTAGGTCACACCTCTGTGAAAACCGACAACCATGGGGAAAGGACCACCAATGTCCACGAATACACGACCAATTGAGAGCTACCATCTTGAACTCAAGATGAAAGCTATCACCAGGTCCTTCCGCTGTTCTCCAAGTGGTCATATTAATCTTTTCTGTCCCAGGGCACGTATGGCCAATTCGTATGACCTTCAGCCATCTTCGTGTAGTGTCGACATCCGGGGACCGCTAGCTCAAGATCCATGATATGCTTGAAGTATGCATGATCCCCCATACAGGGGGAAGTATGTGTTTCATGCAGCACAGTGCTACCAAATTGAAAATAATTTCCTCACAAGGCCATTTCCTTATCGTCAGTTTGGTAGGATAATGAAACTCAAAAGTAACTGCGACATTATGTTGACATTAATCAATATTACCAAACGTATAACGGGTACACGTATCACCCTCCGATGAAGAACCGGGTAAGAATTGGTCTTCAGCAACCTATGCTTGTCGTAAGAGGCGACTAAAATAAATGATTAAAAATATTTAAATAAATCATTTAAATAGCCTCAGTGACCTGGGAGATATAGAGCCTGTGGCAAATCTAGACTTGCTTCATTTAGAATTATAGCATTACATTGGTCAGGGAAAGGATAATGGTATGGCTCAGAGACTGTGACACAGTCAACCAGACAAGTCACATAGCCTAATGTCAAAGTTTTACCATGCATTTTACATCCTAACTGCCAGGTTAACACTGACGACATACACTGCCGGGCAAAAGAAAGTATGCAACATTTTTTATGGTGGCCAAAAATGAAACAAACAAGAAAAGGTTAATCGATTTATTTGAGATGGGCCCCCTGAAGGTCCGGGTTAGAATAGGTCTTCAGCAACCCATGCTTACCGTAAAAGGCGACTATGCTTGGCGACTAACGGGATCGGGTGGTCAGACTCGCTGACTTGGTTGATAGATGTCATCGTATCCCAATTGCGTGGATCGATGCTCGTGATTTCAATGACTGGATTGTCTGGAACAGACTCGATTATTTACAGACTGCCGTCATATGGTTGAAATATTGCTGAGAGCGGCGTTAAACAACAAACAATCAAAAACAATTATACTCCTATCTGTATCTCTACCCCATGGACCAAAGAAAATGATGGCTTCTCACGGTTCAGTTTATGAATTATCAATGTATCACGTTTATTTGAATGTTTACATGACCAGTCTGTAGTTGTACATATTTACGTTTAAAAAAACTCGATTGTTATAATTGTTACAATCCAGAATGTAATTATTACACATAAGGATAAAATATAACGTTTGTAATTTGATAGCATCTTAAAAAACTAACTAAGTGTCTTTTACCAGAACACACGCACGCTCAAATGATCTATTAACGGCATAAATAGCATTGTGGCTTTTAGCCATTACAGGATACGCACGTCATGACTCCCAAATTCCCTCCGATCATATAGTCCTTTGTTTGATCGCACGATTCTCGGACTCGACTGAATAATCGGATAGGTTCTGTCACCAATACAACACAAGATAACATAGCTTGTTAAATTAAGTTTCCTATTTTTCATGACCTCCCCATTCCTTAAATTGTCCCAGCTCTTAAGATGATTTCTGTCATTTTCAAGCACTATTATGACACGACCTTTCAAATCAAATGTCGGTTTTGGACAGGATTTTTACTTTTAGTAAACACAGTGTCATTCGAAGTGTGTCAGAATTGCAGTAGAATCTTGCTGTGGTCACAATGGCCTGGAGCCTCCTCTTCATACTTGGAGCCACAAGGGGCGTGGTCAAATGTCCATATTAAAGGGGTCGCGTGGTATACCAAATGTACTTTTTATGCATTGGTAACCTACTAAATATATAACGTCAACGCCAGAGAATAACCAGTCTCAATTACCCACCGAAACAGATTCCAATGAGTCTTAAGGGCATAATGGTGAAAAATAAACGAAAATCAGTGATGACAACGGGTATTCACGAAAAGGGTAAGCATGTTCTGCCCTAGAAATTGAAAAAATAAAAGACAAATAAAGTGCTAGCAGCCTACCATGTCAGTTTTGATAAATAATCCTATTGGCCAAGATTAAATATTGCTCAAAGTTGCATTAAACTTGCTCACCGTGTCTTTAACGTGAATTTTTATTATCTGAACACAGGGCCAAATGAAACGTCAAATCTCAATGAGGATGAGTAATAGCAGAGAAATTAGCATCAGATACTACTAATAACGTCAGATAGCATATGCGGAAAATAAAACTTTTTCTCAAATTGGTATAATCAAATCGGATGATAAAAAAGGACAAGAAGCCTCGATGTGATATCGCCGTGCAGGGGGGCTGAGATCTGACATGCGCAGTGCTGTTCATCCGGCACACTCGCTGGGTTGATGTATTGGTGTAACGGCCGTATCAGACGCTCGACAAATTGAAGACAAATGTGTGAGCTGTAGAGACGCCATGGGGGAACACGTTGTTAATAGGCCTAAGTGCCACAGCGCCCGTCAACTAATTTGTCCCGAATTAAACAACGGTGGAATTCTTTAGAGGCATATTGGTGATAAGTGGTGACGATTTCTTCTCACAGAAACACTGCAAAGAATTTCACTTTTCAGGACACATTTCTCATTCTGTTTCCGTAACATACCATTCTCATACTACAGCTCTCTGAGAGAGGCTTGTCCTGGGGTGGTGCGATGGGAAAACAGGCTTCATTGTTGGGAAAGCGAATTCATGTAGTGCGTTCAGCGTACGCTAACGAATATTCTGTGCCGTTGCTATTCAGATGTGTGATTGTATACAATATGTCCTTGGACAAACAACAGTGAATATAAGTGTGTAGGATGCTGAATCAGAGACTATCTTCCCGTGTATGCTTTGGCCGTATACTGGTATGTTCTGATTGAAAACAGTGCCAGAACCGCTCTCCCACATGCCGTTGGTGTGGATGATAATGGACACGGCATGATAAGGAACTTTTTTGGCACACAAGACATGCATAGTTTAAGAATCAGCAAAACACTGAAAAACTGTTAAGAAAGTTGTCAGATATGATCTCATGAATAATATTTTGTATGATTTGATACCACACCGAATGCAGAGGTCAGGCTGAAAAGTGTCAATGTATATAAGAGCTATTTAAGTATTTATCGAACCTGAGAAAGTTGTATTTAAAATTTGCATACATTAATAAAACATGTCCGATAACTTGATAACTCTTTCACAATGTATTCCGTATCTTTGACGAGTCTAGTGGGCCAAAACTGGCCCTTATCCCACACCTTGAGGTTTGCGAAGAAATTTAGAATTTTTTAAGAATAATTTACTGTACATATATGCCCACTTGGGACCTGGTACAAAAATGGAGTATTAATATGGCGTGACACATTTCTACTTCTAGGCTGACAGCTCTGTTTATACTTGTTAACTAATTCAGAAAGAATTTTCCGATCATTTAACTATTGCTGATCTCTCACTGTCAACATTCCAAGGCATACCCTCTCTCACCCACACACGGACAGCTTGTCAAATCTCGTTATGGTGTCACGTGACACGTGTGAGAATATTCGTCGAAGAACGACACAACCAACACCCAAACAGCAAATACCACTAAATTCCGTTGGACGATGCCAGTCAGAGATAGTCAAACGTTTCTTTTTTCCATACCCAATTAACATAGTTTCCTATCTATTGAAGACATGTGATAGATTTTAGTATGATATTGTCAGTAGCTCTGTGATCTGATCTCAATCATAATTCGTGCTTTGTCAAATCCTTTGTTTAGTTCGATGGATGATATAATCCGTGAGTTAATAATGGATAATAACAGTTTGGAGAGGCAGCTACCTAGGGCAATTCCTCTATGGTTATTTGTGTCCCCTTTGTTGCCTGTCTTATAAATTGGAGTGCCACTGGGTTGGGTATTTTCCACTGTCCAAAATAAGATTAAATAATTAGGTAGTGATGTGTATAAAAACTAATTGAAACTCGTATCATGTCTTTAAGATTAGGTCGGGCAACGGACTTTTCGCGTTCCATCTTTCTTGCAGCTGACCATAGCTCTTCAACAGTGATTAATTTATTTACATTTTTGTCATGCTCTGCGGTCATGGTTGATGATGTTGATGGATTGACCAGTGAGGACACATGGAAGGAGAAGCCTTAGGAGAGTCTGTGTTCAGATAGATGAAGTGTTTTTCCCAGTCTTTTAAAGGAATTTCATTATTTTGGTCCACATCATTTTTTCTGTTAGATCTTGTACTAGTTTCCAATATTCCTTTTGATTCTGTGTGAATTGTACTTCCACTTTTCTAAGTATGTCTTCGGCGTGTTTCTTGGATGTCCGTTCAATGTCTTTTACACTTTTAGATTTGTAAAACTTCAATTAAATGCTATTGTCAGTAGGGTTTTTAGTATGCGTCAGCCAATTCTGTTCCATATGTTGTTTGATTATCTTGCAGTTGGAGTTGAACCATTTCTTCCTTTTGGATGGCTTCACCAATTTGACAGCACTTTGGGTAGCATCCATGAAAATGTTTGATCGCTCTGCTGTCGCTGCATCTACTCCATCTTGTGCCATATTCAGTGGTGTCATCAGGAAAGATTTACTTTTGCATGTTATGCTATTGTTACAGAGATTTCCTAAGTATTTTAGATTATTCTTTCCAAATACTTTCCACACAGTTATCTTTTGTCTCTCATCTTTGGTCTTTGGTATTTTATGTTGGATACTGATTTTGGAATCAACTTGTCCACATTTATAGAACAGTGGTCCGACATGGTAGTGAGAGGATGTACTCTGAAACAGTCTACCATGTGATAATCTTCACATTTTGTTAACACAAAGTCTCCAGTACTACATCCATTATATTGGTAGCTAGTGTAGTTTCCATAAATGTCACCCAGTTATCGACCATTCAGTATACACACATGTGTATTCTTGCACACTTGTAGAAGTTCCCTCCCAAATCCATTGGTGGTGTGGTCAGTACTACTCCTATATGGAGGTGCGTTTTTCATCCTGTCTGCTGGTGGTAAAGGTGATCTCTTGGATGTATCCTTTTCTAGCAGATCAGTCAAGTGTTTAGTTCTTGCGTTAAAGTTTCCACCTACAATAGGCACACCTTTAGATCCGCAGTGAGATATTTTTCTTCAAGTTCACAGACAGGATCAGAGCTTTTGTTATTTCACACACTGGAATTTTTTGGTGGATTACACCAATATAATCTTTTGTGCATTGTTTGATTTGAAAATTGAAATATATTCTGGAGGTAAAACATTTTAAGAAAAGAATACACATGTCTCACATTGATCCTTATGGTCTACATTTATTTCTTACCACAAAAGAAATTATTATGCCCTGGGATGTCATGCTGTGCACTCAACATGCTATCACATATGGTCCTTTTGGTTAGTGATTTAAAATATGACAAGGTTATTGTATAACACCAGTTCCAAACGCATATAATTTTATTTATCCAAATAAACTAGTCACTTTACACTTGCTTGATAAAGATACCAGCACTTGTACCGAATCGTCGCATTTTAAGAATAATAGTGAATTCCATGTCAGTTCAGTCTTTACTGATTCTACAGTTTCTGAAATTCCACTTAGCGATATTTCCTCTTACTTACTCATCCTCAAACAAAAACAATGTATTTTACTTAAATATCTAATAAAGGGTACCGTGACATATGTACTGCGCAAAGCCACGATAAAATGTTAAATCTAAACAGAACATTAAAAAAAACTATTGCAAGACTTGCTGCCGATGTGAGATGCCTTGGGGGAAACATATATGGTGCTGGAAAGTGTCCATATGCCCGGAACATTAATTACATAAAAGCCCCAAAGAAACTAATTCTGCTGCACCGCGCTCGCTATTTAGATAATGGTAAATAACCGCAACACCTTAACGAGATGTATTAATAGATGTTCGGGACTTAGCCTCTCTCGTAACTCACCGATATTGCATTATGTGTGTGGCCATAGCTACACCCTCAAGCCAAGAATTACTGAAGCTATCTCTCTACCAAGTGTGCTCGTGTTCTCTGCCCCTACGTCAAATTAGTCTGAAATACGAGACTCGATCCCAGCTACTTGAGTTGCCACAATCATCAAGTCCATCTGGATCTTGTCGCGACATGAGTTATCGTCCTTGGTTGAAGGTTGAGGACCCTGGATGGTTTCTTCATTTGGCACCTGTGGTCGGTTTAATTGGAGCATTTACAGCGGACAATGGTACTCTGTTACAGTAGATGGGAGTTTCTGCTTTCATCGCCCTTACATGCTGTAAAGATTGGTTTTTGTCATCAGATGTACATGACAGACATATTGGTCGAGGCATGAATATACTTTAAGCAAGGCAAGGAATTTTATCTCTGGTTGTGTTGACCTGCAAATTGCGTAAAAGGAATTTTTAACCTCATTTTATGGTTATGAGTGAACGAGAAATCGCCTTTATTGCTCGACACCAATTCTGTTATCACACTACTTTTTATCATTCAAAGAAGGGCATATCTTTTATGCCACGAATTAGGAATGAAAAACAGTCTGCGTTACGTCAAAGTCGTTGGATCTGTATTTTTATGGTTAGATCATCATTAGAACTGGCAATTCAAATTATCTTCATGCAAATGTATTGATAAGGCGGTTGAACTACCTACTTGAATACGTCCAACCGTCGTCTTGTTTGTGACAATAACATCAAAAGTGATGTTCAGAAAGGTGAGAATAAAGCATGTTTGTTACTTCAACCACATGTGTAAACGAATACATCATTGGATAGGAATGAGTAATGATATATACTCAAAATAAGTTAAAGACCCCCCGATTCTTTCTTATTACTATTGTTAATCTGTTACGCCGTGGGGTTATTTAATTTATTTTGTGTAGTACATATAACATTTGAGGTTTTCAACAATTATGGATAATTTACGAGTAGGAAAAAGTTAAAAATACACAGTTCATTGCCACAGGTATCAAAGCCTTGGGAAAACCACAGCATATTAAGACAACAAACAAATATATATATTTACTCAGAAAAAGTGAACTCGTATTGTGATAAAACTCCTTCGTTGGGGAGAAACGTGAACCACATCGTGTGAGTGAGTGAGTGAATATTGCTTGACACCACATCAGCTATTCGCGGCGACAATAAGATTAAGAAATGTCATATTCATAAAAAAACATAACAATACCTCTTTAGAAATTACTAAAGTCCTTTCGGTATGAAATATTTCACGTGTCACCCATGACCAATGGCGGTACAGCACTATGTCTGCATTTAAATTTAGATTTAATTATGTAATTAATTCTATACAGAGATTTTTGTTCAAAAGGAGCAAGATGGGAACTTAATTTAAACATATCTCTAAACAATTCATATTCTTGTGTTCAATTTGTGTTATTTAAAGAACACACTATTTATGATACGCACAACAGGATCAACTGCTGCAATTATTCCCTGTTCAGGAGCAAATAAGTTCATATCTGTCTTTCTTCAATTGTAATCGTGTATGCATACAACAGCAATAGACGTTTCCTCAGAAGGATATATACATAATAGGTATAAAATTATGACAAATGTTTAGAAGTATATGTTCTACATAGGCCACATGTGAACAAGGTAAAACAATAGAAATTTATCATCTTAGATATTTTTCGAAAGGGATTGAATAAAGAAACAACACGTATTGTTTTGTTGGGTTATTGTGCGTCAAACAAGAAGCTGCGGAGGCATAGTGTCGCAGTGGATCCACCAACATGTCCTGTGATTATGGTAATAATGAGTATATTGTGGATTGGGTGGTCACGATGACAACTGTATATGTATAGGACTTGAACTCAAACAAGATCAACTGTTGTGGATCACTGTTTATTCGGCTACATGTGTTTATCTGCCCAAGGCTCGATTACTTACAGACTGCCTTGATACAGATCCCTGGAACAGTGTCCGCTCGCTTCAGTACGTGTAAGCGAAAAAAACCTTTCCAAATTCATAAGAAATATCTGACAAAAGCAGAGTCGATTGTCCGATTCTGACAAGATCATGAGCATGTGTTTATAAATAACTGTCAAATAGTGATAAAACCAGGTGTTCGCGAAAATGACTGTCACAAATACATGCAAAGGCAAGTCAACTGGTCACCTGAAGAAACATGGGAACATATGGTACAAGTCAAAATAGGGAATTACATCACATTGTCAATGATGCGTCAAATTTGGAAATGTCCTCCACATGTCTACATTATTTCATATTTAAATAGTAAATACTAAAAACATTAACACAAAAACCTTATTCATAGTGAATATGTACTCGTTCTTTTGATAAGGAGAAGATAATTTCCTGTAAACTTCCACGACAACGAAACAAAGTTGCCTTCAATGAAGTATATTCTTTCCACAATACAACTTCATTGGTACGGACACCGCTATTCCGGACCCTCTACTTTCCGTCTTCAGCAATCCATGCTTGTCTTAAGAGGCGACTACGCTTGTCTTAAGAGGTGTCTCACGGGATCGGGTGGTCAGTCTCACTGACTTAGTTGATGCATGTCATCATATCACAATTTCGAATATAGATGCTCATAATGTAAATCACAGGATTGTCGGGTCCAAACTCGATTACTAGTATTTATAGACTCCCGTCATACCACTGCGGCGTTAAACAATAAACAAACAAGCAAACATACACGAAGTACAAAGGACCATACTCCGTGCCAATACTTCGTTTATCCAGGGTTTTCTTTATTATCCGGCGTGTTATACACAGGACGTTGACGTCCGGATTGTCGACGCCTTAGTGTAGTTTGAGATGCAACTGCTCCCTGGTGACGTTGTTACTGGTCATCGCTCATCAGCATGACACGTGCAGAGATACCCACCCTTGCCATTATCGTAGGGTCATTTGACCGATGATAGAATAAAAAGATTAATGCGTTTTTAATCACTAATCGTTAAATACCTCAAGACGGCAAGTTAACTATGAGGAGATATGTACTATTTAAATGTTGTGCTTGTAATATGATATATAACATAACCACTGTCACATATTGCTAATTGCTTGAAAATAAGGGAATTGATGCCTTAAATATAAATAACATTTTCAGGCTAAAATGAGTTTCCCAAAAGATGCAACAATATTTCAAATTCGTCACCCTCATATTTCAGGAACCACTAACAATTTCGAATTCATTTTCCTTAAGAACACTATTTCATCAAGGTTGTTAAGTTATAGAACGTGTTGCAGAATGTGGACTTGGCAGCTCATGATGTCAATTCCAGTACTGGCTGCCAAGACTTATCATACTGCTTCCAACCTGAAGGTCATTTAATCACAGGTGACTTCTCCATTGTTGACGATAACAACCTTCGTCAGTTATTCAAATATGGACCAAAATATCGTGAGCAGCCTCCTACCAATTGGGATCGCAACTTCAAATTCATTATGGTTGCTGTCGAAGCATATGCCAAACCTGGGCCAAAAGAGAAGGAGAACCTGTTGAATGTCTTTCAGATAAGGTGAAGTCGGTGCGTGATGTTGTCATTGGTAGATTGCACCAACTGAAAAAGAGGAAATAGAATTCGAATGAACTCTTTCTGTCCCGGACAGCTGTCACCCAAAGCCTGGCTGCCCTACATGAAACGTTTGTAGTTGTTCCCCCTGACAAGGACTAGACTAACATAGCCACTATATGTAAGCATCACTAAATTAATTGTTTTATCAAAGAACTTGGTAAAAGTGACTTATCAAATAATGCCACCTGTTCGGCCATATGTTAACTGAGGAAGAAACCTGCTAGTACCATCAATCTTTAGGCTCGAATTTAAAACCTGACAACATGTGTATTGGTGATATGAGATATATTGTGTGATTAATACCATGTGGAATCTCAAAAAGTCAAAGGATTTGATTGACTTTTTACAATCTCGATAAAGAGCCAAGTTCAATCCTGTCAAACTATTGGAGTTTTCAACTTTGTACACCACTATCCCACGTGACAAACTTAAGGAAAACTTCATTCCTTTATCCATGGGGCTATTTTTACAAAACATTATGAAATGTTGTATTTCCTCAATGATAACAGCTAATGTGAAATTTGGGGAAAGGCATTCAGACCATGGGCACCAACTGTGAATCGGAAGTTTTCCTCGGATTTGCAAAGTCAAAAGAAGGTAATTTGGCCAATAGGTGTAATTTAAGTTTATCGATGAACTGATATCGTTAAATAACCAATTTCCGTCCACCGAATTACCAACCCCAACTAGAAATAAAGAAGACCCGTGAGACTGCATCATGTCTAATTCATATTTAGATCTATGCATAAAGATCCAAGTGACAAAAAAGTGACTAGAGGGATGAATTTACCTATCCAGTGGTCAACTTTCCATTCATTTTCGAGCAATATCCTGCAGCTCCAGCCTTTGGTGTTTACATTTCACACATTGTGAGGTACAATAGAGCATGCTCTTTCTACCAGGATTTCAAAGAGGGTCGTTCGACTCTTGCTCAGAAATGGTTTCATCAAGGTTACATTCAAGGCCTCAGTAAAGCTTTCAAAAAGTATTATGTTAGACATGTAGAGGACATTTCAAAATTTGACAAATCAGAAATGCAATTACAATTATGTAATTCCCTATTCCCTATTTTGACTTGTACCATATTTTTTCGAGTGAACAATTGACTTGCCTTTGCATGTATTTGTGATGGAACGCACCGGTGGCGCAGGACAGTCTCACCTTTTCGCGAAAACCTAGTATCATCATCATTTCATAGTGATTCATAAACGCATACTCATAATATAATCGGAATCGTACAATCAATTCTGCTTTTAGCAGAGAATTCTTCTGAATATGAAAATGTTTTTGTCGCTATATTTATTTGGAGTCAATCAACTAGCTTTGTGTTTGTGTCAAAATACAAAGGATGTGTTGTCTCAATTATGTTTTGGTCACTTAGCAACACAAAATGACAGCATTTATGAAATGGAACGTGCTCTGATCCTCTACTCCGTAAAAAGCATACTTACATGGTGGTCCAGTGGGATAAGGCTTTGCAATTCACGATGCAAGTTTGCGTTTCTTAGCCTGACAGGATCCGCTAATAAGGATCATTGTCAATTGGCAACCTTCCCGTGATCGTTGGTACTACCAAAGCGTGACACCCTCCTAACAATCTGGCCAGAATGTGATTGAAATGCAAGTTAAATTAGCTTTTGTTATTCACTCCTTCATAAACATGACACTTCTCCTTCATTACTATGACATCACCCCTTAATAACAAAGACAACACTTCTTCATTGAAAGAATCAAGAATCAAGAATCAAGAATTTTTGTTGTACGGAACACCCTCGTAGGGCAGGGTACAAACTAACTACATATGGAATAAATATAACTATCAACATGAGAGGTATACATACATAATGTACATTATATATATAAATATTACATATTATTTCATTCATAGTGTATAAACATTTATATATATATATATCATGAGGTGGCTGGCAGCTTGTACTTTAATGATGCTGATACTGTATTGATAAGACATAATAATCATAAGGTCATATCTTGATGTTGTCTATAAGAGAGGTTCTTTTAATAAACATGTCTGAGATAGTTTGTGAAACATATTTTGCTCTTTCTGGACAGGGGTTCAGGATATTTGCTAGGATTTTATTATCATTTTGGCAGATTTGGAGGTCTAGTGTTCGAAGGAGTATCTGCCTTTCGTTCTGATAATTTGGACAGTACAAAAGGAAGTGTTTCTCATCTTCTATCTTATTTAGGTTACATAATTTACATATTCTCTGGTCGACAGGCGTGTTAGTGTATCGGCCTCTTTCAATCTCCAGATTATGGCAACTGAGTCTTAATTTGGTTAAAGCTAATCTATGATCTTTACATTTTACAGCTGAAACATACTTCTTAAGTTCAAATTTATCTTTAATAAGTCCTAGATGCCTAAGTTTGTGGGAGTTATCAGTGTTTACTTGATCACTTTCAATGAGAAATATATTTCTAAATTTTGTTTGAAGAGCTTCATAGAATTTTGAGCAAGGGGCATTATCACTGTTGGATTTGGGAAGTAGGTGTGCCATCATATATTTGATCGAGGATGTCCAGGACATTTTTTGTGAGGCCAAGAGAATATCCTCCTGGTACGCATCGAATAAGAGCCTGTCACCTTCCAAGTAGACTAAAATCTAGTCTCTGAAATGAACATATCGTACATAAAAACTGTTGTTCAGTTATCTTAATAAAAATATAATAAAAAGGAGCCCAGTGACTCTCTTCATTTTCAGGCTGTATTTGATATATATTTGTATCAGGGTCTGTAAGACAGACTACCTTCCAAGCCTCTCAGGCGCTGGTAATATCTATACGTGGACATATATATTTGTAAAGAAAGAGGGTACATTCCTAATTGAAATGAAAACTATAAGCGTATGACATTTTTTGATGTTTTGTGTGTCTGCTTCTGTCAGTGAGACATGTCAGTGTAATCATAAGGATTCAACCCTAAACCTTTTTGAAATCACGTCTACACAAGATACGTCCGTATAGAGTCAACTGCCGGACACAAGAAAATATACACTTGAAAATTAGATTTGACCAAAACATTACACCGTTATCAAAACGTTACTAGGCTGAAAACAGTCACTGAAACACAAGAAGCAAAACACAACTATGATACCCATATGAAATACATCACAATCGACAAATCATTTTTGTTTGTTTCATTTTTAGCCACCATCCAACATTGGTGTAGCCTTTCGTTTGTCTAGCCTTTTACGACCTATAAAACGCTTTCAAATTTGCGGTGCGGCGTTACAAAGTTGTTCATGAGTGAGTGGCGGGTTCTACCTGTAGAGCAGGACATGCTTGCCCATTAACACCTGGTCTTATCACTGGTTTTCAGTGATCCATTCATATACTTTTCACCACTGTGTTGCCTTTTATACGCCCAATGGAATCTGATTCACCATATAATCGAGACTGATTATTCTCCGGCGTTGACGTTACATAGTTACGTTTAAGACAACATCCGCATCATATGCATCAAGCCAGAGCATGGGATTAATGTGTCGCCTGTTGAATTGAATATAACGACAGACGGAAAACACTATCTTCCTGGCAACTAATCACATCCAGAATGAGATTGAGATGCACCTGAAGCAGACAGCTCGAGCTGGCACTGGTATGAGAACAATCCATATTTTCCTTGGCATGATATTGTTGGTAAACTTGCTATCTACATTCCAGCCTATTATTGGCCACATATGTGGAGAGCCCCGGCCATGGGAACCTTCGGATCATGCTGGCTGAATGGGGACAGTTGATGGACAGGCCTTCTTGATAAAAGATCTAAACGTTGTTGTGCGGGTCACAATTTACTAACGATCCGTTGGTCATATGACAGAGCCGCAAAAGATGTTTGACCAGGGTTACAACATTCAAGGCCTCAGTAAAGCTTTCGAGAAGATTTATGGTGGACGTGGAGGAAATTTCCAAATCCGACGCAGTCGTGACAAAGATTACATCCGATGCAATTTCTTATTTTGACTTATACAGTGTTTTGTCAAGAAAACAGTTGACTTGCCTTTGTATGTGTTTGTGACGGATGCCACCGGTGGGGCAAGATACGCTCACCTTTTCGCGAACACCATGAATAATCACTATTTGATAGTGATTCATTAACACATACTCATGACATAGTTGGAATCCTGTTTTTATCAGAGAGTATTAATGATTTCTGAAGGGCTTTGTCGCTTTTAAGTCTGGAAGCGTTCTGGAAGTATGAGTTGTTTGTATAAGTACCTTGAAACCCCGTTAGTCCGCACACCCCACACTCCGACGGGTTACTGTTGGTAAGAGTTTATACTTCACTAAAGTGTCATTAATACATACTGATACCTCGTTAATTCGGACAATGTCGCTTGGAACATTACCATGCAGATTAACGAGTTTACCCCATTGTTATTCAAATATTCGATTAAACGAAAGAAAAAATGTAATGTTTATTTACAGGTTCCTATCATATATTGGAAATGAAATGACAATATTTCATGAAGCATTATGTAATATAGTATTAATCTTGGTGCAGTAATAAAAGTTCAATTTACTAAATCAGAATATAGTTAGTCATATCTGGAATTGATGAAACGCTAGTACAAAGGACACGTTGAAAAACACGTTTCTGATTAATGCGTATCATCCTGACTGTGAAGATGGGTACGTCACGTGACCTGTGATTTCAAGGTGTAGAACTTGCCTGCCATAATTGCCGTATGGATCACATACCCCGTTGTTTGCTTTACTGATCCGAGCCACGTCCCTTACGCATTTCTCGTGTTTTCTCACGTGAGCGCAAGTGAGTCGCGAGCAAGATGGCCGTTAGCTGTGGGTGGCGGGCCTCAATGAGGTGTTGGATGCAGTTGGGGTCTAACGCTGGTGTCAGGAGTAATTACGCCCAACAATACATCTTACACACCATGTTGAGTAGCTGCAGATAACCTGATGCCCCTTATTATTCGGATTGGATACTTGACACAAATGCACTGCTGCTGATTGTCCAACTTTATAACTCATGAAATTGTCAGAAAGATTCAAATGATGACACGTTTCTCAGAAGCCATCGTTATATATATATTTTTTGTGAGTCGTTCTCGGTTTACACTTGCACCAACTGGCATGGAGTATGGGGGCTCCCCGGTGGGATGTCAGATAACGAAATAAGTGATGGCTCCATTCTGAGGAACCTGATACTGTAGTAGGGCCCTATCACAATCAGACTGGTTTCACCACCGATATTGCTTAACACGATAAACAAACTGTTGATCCTCAGATAGACCCTCGTCTCCCGCTAGTTCCACGTCTCTACTGACGACGCTAGCCTGTGATCTATGTCCCGACATCTAAATGCACATAATGTAATATCAGAATTTTAAAAAAGGAAAAATTCCTTTACTTTCGGAAATAACATGAAAAGAGTCAGGGTAGGCACTTCATGTTTTCGGTTTCATGAGTAAGCGAGATGGGAAGAGAACTGAAATGACTTTGGTGGAAATTTATGCGGAAATGGCCTGGAGATGAACCTTTGATGCCATGTGACGGATGCAGCGCTAAACGAGGTCTTCTTACGAAGCATTGCTAAATGTATTATGCATGTTGCACAGGCCATCTGTATGATGTCGCTGATATAACTGTTTCCTCATTGTCGGTTGACTTTTTATTTGAAAAGCTGAACAATATAACACTACTCTGTCCTAACAATTATTTTGTCCCTAGAAATATCTAAGCGGGCATGAACGATGATAAAGCGTTTTTCACAATGGACACTACGCCGAAATATGTAATTTTTCGGTGCCCCAAGATGTTAACCGTTGAATGAAAATTTTACGCATGCCTTTCTACACAAGAGCTCTATTAGATGTGACCGACTTCGGTGCATATTCCAGTACTCTAGAATTAAACGGGAAATTGCAGATGTTGGGGAAAGTCTGAAGAATTTGTCAAAGTTTTCAATGTTTTGCTAAATTTCGGCATGTGCGAACTGACATGCCTCCGCGGCGTAGCTAACTTCACTTGTAAGTAATTTGGCCCAAGCTATTGTTATGCTACTGCTGCTGAAATTGGAGACTTCTTTGACACACGTGAAAAAATAGCAGAGGCAATGCTGCTACCTGGTGTCAATCACAGCTATAAAGAACACATTTCCTGGCCCTATTTCCTTTGCTATCGACACGACATTGACAAACCAGATGTGGGGCTGCCTCAGTCTGCTCCCCGAGCCAGATACAAGATAGGGCAGCCAGGACATGGTGGTAGATGACAGGTCATCTCTTGAGGGACCTGGTATTAGTCAGGGCAGGGAGGAGGATAGTCGGGCCATATCTTTTGGGACCTGTTGGTAGGGCCAAGTGGTAGGTGGCCAGGTCATGATTTGCGAGACATGTTATATGTCGGGGCTTATGGTATTGTGAGACATAGTTTCAGGACATAGTGGTAGACGACAGGACATGTCTTGTCAAGTCTGTTGGTAGTCAGTGTCATGTATTGTGAGACATGCTGGTAGCCAGAGTCATGTATTGTGAGACATGTTGGAAGTCAGGGTCATGTATTGTGAGACATATTGGTAGTCAGGGTCATGTATTGTGAGACATATTGGTAGTCAGGGTCATGTATCGTGAGGCATGTTGATAGTCAGGGTTTTATATTGTGAGACATGTTGGAAGTCAGGGTCATGTATTGTGAGACATGTTGATAGCCAGGGTCATATATTGTGAGACATGTTGGAAGTCAGGGTCATGTATCGTGAGACATGTTGGAAGCCAGGGTTATGTATTGTGAGGCATGTTGGTAGTCAAGGTCATTTATTGTGAGACATGTTGGAAGTCAGGGTCATGTATTGTGAGGCATGTTGATAGTCAGGGTCATGTATTGTGAGACATGTTGGAAGTCAGGGTCATGTATTGTCAGACATGTTGATAGTCAGGGTCATGTATTGTGAGACATGTTGGTAGTCAGGGTCATTTATTGTGAGACATGTTGGAAGTCAGGGTCATGTATTGTGAGACATGTTGGTAGTCAGGGTCATGTATTGTGAGGCATGTTGATAGTCAGGGTTTTATATTGTGAGACATGTTGGAAGTCAGGGTCATGTATTGTGAGACATGTTGATAGCCAGGGTCATATATTGTGAGACATGTTGGAAGTCAGGGTCATGTATCGTGAGACATGTTGGAAGCCAGGGTTATGTATTGTGAGGCATGTTGGTAGTCAAGGTCATTTATTGTGAGACATGTTGGAAGTCAGGGTCATGTATTGTCAGACATGTTGATAGCCAGGGTCATGTATTGTGAGACATGTTGATAGCCAGGGTCATGTATTGTGAGACATGTTGGTAGTCAGGGTTATGTATTGTGAGACATGTTGGTAGTCAGGGTCATGTCTTGTGAGACATGTTGGTAGTCAGGGTCATCTATTGTGAGACATGTTGGAAGTCAGGGTCATGTATTGTGAGGCATGTTGGTAGTCAAGGTCATGTATTGTGAGACATGTTGATAGTCAGGGTCATGTTTTGTGAGACATGTTGGAAGTCAGGGTCATGTATTGTGAGACATGTTGGTAGTCAGGGTCAAATATTGTGAGACATGTTGGTAGTTAGGCCTGTTGGTAGTCAGGGCCATGTATTGTGAGACATGTTGGTAGTCAGGGTCATGTATTGTGAATGTTAATTGACATGGCTCATAGTATTGTGAGACCTGTTGGTTGTCAGGACTTAGATGGCAAGACGTGTATTGTGCTATACTTACAATTTAGATGATTTTCTTTCTTAGCCCACAATGTACGTTTACTCTGTGTATATATATTTTAAATTTCTTTGTCCCCCCAAATAATATATAAGTAAAAGGAAGTGATAGCCTAGACGTGTTGGTTGTCCCTAACATTTGAACTTATTACGCGTTTCTTGAGTCTTATTGAAAGAAAACTTAAAATTTACATATATCCATCACGAGGTTACTCATCTGTGTATCTACTAAAGTACTGGTGTCTTTTGTCACTCTTAACTTTCTCATCTCTTCTTATACTTAAATGGAGTATTACTGGGTGCGGCGTTAGGTAACAAAGAAACACTTACGACTTTGTTATATTTTTCTGGGAGGCGGGTGCTAACAGCGGAGCAAAACATGCTTTCATCACAAATTGTCACAACTAATTTGCCTTTTACGCCCAATCGAATCTGCTTCAGCAGATAATCTAGACTGATAATTCTCTCACGTTGCCGTTTTGAATTTGTTTTGTATATGCGTTTCGTAGATATCTCATTCAACTAAACAATGTCTCATGTTATTCACATGTGTCCCATACTACTCCCTATGTGGGTTTTTCGGATAATAATAGGTCAACATGATTCGATGTTACACAACATTTACTCACTCATGCTCTAGTGCTACCAAAAGGTGCCTTGCGTTACTCACATGTGTCTCTAGTATTTTCATAAGGTCCCATTTAATGGAAGGAAAGTCGCCCGCGTTCAATAGATTTCAAAAGTTATAACTTTATCAGCTTATTCATTACGAGGTTGTAGGAACCTGCATGTTATCTTCTCTGACAATAACCGATCATGTACTCACGATTAGTTAAATAAATGAGATTGCGTAAATGTGTTTTTTCACCATTATAGAAATGTTCACATCGTGACATAGTGGGCTCGAATCCAAAATTCGCACTGATTATGTTTCTTGGTTTGTCCGTACCATATCCGTTCTCGTGGGTTTCACTAGCCTTACCCCAAGGCTGTACTGAAAGAAAAGTCCATGGATGTGTAGTAATTCTATCCTCCTAATAGGCAAGTCTCCCTCTGAGGACTCCAGTCTCTTACAGGGACAATTTGTTCTTATCATTTACATAATCTAGAAAGTATGATTTAAACTAAAAGTTATTGCCTTAGATATTTGTGCAAGACTGGGGATTCACCAACGTCTGTCAGCAAGAAAAGCTTTCTTGGTGTGTTACTCAACAACTTGTCATTAACATGTCTATAACATGAATGCAATGTTACTGTGATTTGTGTTTGTAAAATCCATGCAATGTTACTGTGACTTGTGTTCATAAAATCAATGCAATGGCAATGTGATTTGTGTTTGTAAAATCCATGCAGTGGTACTGTGATTTGTGTTTGTAAAATCCATGCAATGGTACTTTGATTTGTGTTTATGAAATCCATGCAATGGTACTGTGATTTGTGTTTGTAAAATCCATGCAATGGCAATGTGATTTGTGTTTGTAAAATCCATGCAATGGCAATTTGATTGGTGTTTATGAAGTCCATGCAATGGTACTGTGATTTGTATTTGTAAAATCCATGCAATAGCAATGTGATTTGTGTTTGTAAAATCCATGCAATGGCAATGTGATTTGTGTTTGTAAATCCATGCAGGGGTTTTGTGATTTGTGTTTGTAAATCCATGCAATGGCACTGTGATTTGTGTTTGTAAAATCCATGCAGTGGTACTGTGATTTGTGTTTGTAAATCCATGCAGTGGAACTGTGATTTGTATTTGTAAAATCCATGCAATGGCAAAGTGATTTGTGTTTGTAAAATCCATGCAATGGCAATGTGATTTGTGTTTGTGAAATCCATGCAATAGCAATGTGATTTGTGTTTGTAAAATCCATGCAATGGCAATGTGATTGGTGTTTATGAAGTCCATGCAATGTTACTGTCATTTGTGTTTGTAAAATCCATGCAATGGCAATGTGATTTGTGTTTGTAAAATCCATGCAATGGTACTGTGATTTGTGTTCGTGAAATCCATGCAATGGCACTGTGATTTGTGTATATAAAATCCATGCAATGGTACTGTGATTTGTGTATATAAAATCCATGCAGTGGTACTGTGATTTGTGTTTGTGAAATCCATGCAATGTGTATTTGTGTTTATCTTTCATTGCTCATTGTACCCGAACAGGGACACGACTAAACAAAGGACTTGTACCCCAAAATATATTTAATGTATAGGATAGTAGATCTGTTGTTACCAAATAATGTTGTGGTTGATCCTAAAAAAGGCGTAACAGTTCTGTATTATTAATATATTAAGTCAACACAGACATACGATATGCATACACAGTAGAAGTTAAGTACCCCCGATAGTTTACATATGACTTTAGTTAATCTGTCATGTCATTTTTGAGTAGTATATATGTGTTCGTATATATAGAAACTTTGAACCAGCAAAAGACAAAATCTGTGAAACATTCATCTACACCAGAAAGCTTGCATGGGACGAATCCTCAGGGCATTAAACCCTAACAGTTGACCTGATAGTGTTTGTTGGCAGTTACAGTTAATAACAATAAACAAGTTTCATATGCAAATTTACTATTTCTATTTCTTAGTTTCATTATACAATCAAACTGAGTAAAGAAGGATGTTTCTCTTTAAGTCGCAGCACGGTAGAACTGATGTTGTTTTTAATGAAAGGTTATTTTTGAAGATGTCCACTGTCAATACAAGTGGATGTAACATTTTATCTTAATGAGAATAACATGTATTTGTTTTTCGTCTAAATATCGACAACTACTGAAAAGAAACATTTTCAGTAGACTACGGTTATAACGAACTCGAGGGGACCACTAATTTTAGTTCGTAATAACCGTAGTTCGTTATAAGCATACATACAGGATATATACAACAAATGGTCGGGACCAAAAATAAGTTCGTTATATCCGTCAGTTCGTTATAAGCGTGTTCGTTATCAACGTAGTTTACTGTACATACGTTCTGTATTACCTACCATGCCCAAAACGCCTGGCAATATATGTATGAAAAGGCTATAACAAAAATGTGTTGGAATTCTGTCGGATGTTGACATGAACTGCCGGGCAAAAGAAAGCATACACTTGACAATTGGATTTGACCAAAATCAAATGTTGTCACAATGATACAAGACTGAACACAGTCGCCGAAACACTGAGAATTGAGGTCCAAAACTGAACCATGATACCAACGAATAACCATCATCAACGAATAGAGATTTCTTGTTTGTTTCATTTCATATTTTATTCTGCCCGCAGTTTAGGATAATATTCCAAAAGAAACTGAAAATAGTTCCGTCTTCCATTTCAATTAATGTTGTAATTAAAACAGATAAAAAACATTCGTAACACGTATCCTAAAAAAAACGTTCTGAGAATATATTATAAGTGAAGCTGTAGTGTATTTACATTGGATTGTTAGCTGATATGTCAAACACCATACGCTGAAATACATGGTCCGCTTGGTCAAGGGAAATAAACAACTCCGAATGTACATTGCTCGATTGAAAACAAGTAGTTCTCTTTTCACTTTATGGATGTAAGGCTACTTTTGTTCATTGAACTTATCCACTGATCTGTTGTATATTCAAACATTAACAAACCTAACCTTTTAAATATGCACTATTATTCCATTATTTTCGTGCAAATTCAATGAAATCCTATGTCACTGATATTACGTGATACTTAAAACATATTGAATCTCATAAAACTATTTTCGTTTTATATATTTTATATTATGGCCATGCCAATGGAGTACCAACCTACAACACTGACATATTGTAATTAAATCATAAGAGAGCGAATTTGTAATTCAATATAAGACAATATACGCATTCGACATAAACTGGTATATAAAGCATATTTGGAACTGATTATATCAGAAGTAATTAGTTTTGATGAACGTTGTCTGTCATCAAAGGACGAGTATATACATCGCCAGCAAGAACTCCGAAACAGATAAACGATGCACAAACACAATGTATATAGAACAATAAATCCTGCAACCGAATATGAAAAGAACGAAAACTGACAATTGCTTTTGTATGCACAAATATCGAGGATATGAAATTATTTGTGCGATCGACCACAAGATAAATAAACACCTTGGACAATCTGTCGACTGCATGGAATCGTGTTTCAGCGTTTACCAGGCTCCTTCGTGGTGGGAGGTAGTACACTGGAGGCAAGGCAAACCAGTCTTCATCTCAAGTAGGGATAGGCCAAGGTTCCTGCACAAGTCCTGGAAATAACGCCTTATCATTGTCATGAGCAGGGACTTATAAAGTTCAATCGCAGATAAAAGTGTATTTGTCAAGATTTCATTTATCAGAGTTTCTGTTTGTAATTATTGTTCATACAAATGCAATAGCTTTAGGTTTTCGGCTAATTTTCTCGCGCCGTTCATAAACATGAGAAGATATTCATAAAGTTCAAAAGCAGATAACCAGAGTTATTTATCAAAAGTTTGTGTGTTTAATTGTTGCTCTTTACAAATAATACTTGCCTTATTTTCTCCAAATGAAACAGTTTCTAGCAAATAGTGTTTTGGACTCTAAAAAAAGTTTTATCCTCTGTTGAGATATAAGTAAACATTCCTTTACTTTATAGACGTCGTTTCAAATTTCACATTTTTAATTTCATTTGTTTTAGTACCTTCGAACACTACTAACACAGTGGACAGATGATTATCAACTCTAACTTTATTATACTATAAACTGTATAATAAATCAGCAGATACATTATTTTGTAACTTTCTAATAAATATTTCTTCGTCTCTATTCGATTCATGATTACCACAGTCGGTTTTTTTCTACAAATCTACGAATTTTAGCAAATCAAATATTACCTGTTAAGACAAATTTCTGCATTGAATATTAACGATTATTTGTGTAGAACTTGGCGCAGAAAACAAGGAAATGTTTGCAGGGAAACATATGTCATCCAATCCCGAGAGCATTTATGTTGGTGTTTAACATCAGCAAATGAACACTTCATACGTTTATGAATCGTATGTACATGTAGTGAATACATTTAAATGAATGATGCTTTATCGAGATATGGTCCATTATGTCGAATATATCTATTTCAACGCCAACCACGTCACATTATTAACAATATTAAACACTTTTTACTTATATTATGTAAACCATATGGTTTTCACACAAACCATGAAACCAAACTGCATGTGAGAACATTAATATAATACATGCCTTCCAAAACATCACTAACAGATTTTTACAAATATTGATACACTACTGTCATCAAAATTCAGATTTGGTAACGACATTTCATAATATTCTTTTCTTGAGTTGCATTAATATACCAAAAATATACATGTTAACATAAATGACAGAAACTTATTAATAATAGTAAATCAGAAACATGAGGTCATAGGTATACATACATTGTATATACTCACATATCATTGTATCATTAATAACAAACTGTATAGTTACATTTATGTGAATAAACACATTGTATGATGATGATGATGATGATGGGGATGATGATGATGATGAATAATAATGAAAATACAAATGCTGATTTTGTAATACTGACTTTGCCATAGTCAGGCAGGGGGAATAGAGATGCTTGTTACAGAGTTATGAAGTAAGAAAAGGGGGCTTACACCATTCCCCTGACAGCCTCCCGTCATCCCGAGGGAGAGGATGAATGTATCGGTGGGCGTTACCCTAGTATAGATGCCAGCCTGAATGCGAGGAGAACGTACATGTGCAGGCTGTCAGATCTACACACGGGGTATACAGTGCGGGAACCGTCCGGGCGATCAAGGCACCAATGGCTGAGACTGGCACCGCTTGACTCCGCCCATTCCTGACTTTGATTTGCTCAGCGCGAGGGGATGTGAGTTTCAGGCCTAATTTCCCTGAAATGATGCGTATAAGAGTTGAGTATGTAATGAGGATCACCCATATCGCTGGTCACCTCGTGTTTATCTGCTAGTTTCACGACTCCAGCAATCTTTATCAAGGTAGATCCTGTCAGTGAAGGTTCGTGTTGTGATACAGTACAGTGTGTAAGGACAAATGCAGCAGTACGGAATGGATTGTGAGATTGATAGGAAACCTATCATGGATAATACAGTTATACCTCAAGTGACAGAGCTTGAGAACATGGAGGACTTCGAGGAGAAGCTGGACATGAAGGTGGACAGTAACGTCTCGGACAGCGGCGAGGAGACGCCGTCGACGACGTCCAACATGCCGGAGTCTCCTTCCTGTCAGAAAAACGCCAAGAAATCGGGGGTAGGGGTGCGGCGATCTGAGAAGCCACCCTACTCCTATATAGCTCTCATTGTCATGGCCATACAGGCAGCACCAACCAAGAGATGTACACTCAGTGAAATATATCAGTTTCTGCAGCAGAGGTTTCCATTCTTCAGGGGTTCATATCAGGGATGGAAGAACTCTGTCAGACACAATTTGTCTCTTAATGAGTGTTTTATCAAACTACCCAAAGGTATTGGACGGCCAGGTAAGGGACACTACTGGACAATTGACCCTGCCGCTGAATTCATGTTCGAGGAGGGATCTTTCAGGAGGCGGCCTAGAGGATTCAGAAGGAAATGCCAGGCTTTGAAACCCTTTGGGATGTTAAATGGGATGGGAGCCGCTCCCTCCATGATTCAATCTCATTATGACTTTTTGCACTCGCAGAACACTGGCATGTCACCCATGAACATGTCATGCGCGGTCAGCACGTCTCAAGGGTACGTTGACAACAACAACATGATGATGCCAGTCAACAGCATGCAACAACACGTCAACGCTAGCTGCAGCTTCAACAACAGGTACGCTCAGAGCTGTGCCATGGCAGGCGTGACGGGTGTCAATGCTGACTATACCCACCTGACCAATCTCCAGAACACCCCCTCGTCCTCCATACCCCCCTCCATGTACGACAGGGATCACACCATGCAGCAGACAGCGGCACAGTGGCCTACCACCCAGAGATACCTGAAACAACAGCCCCTGTCCCCAACAGGTAGCACGGGGTCCATGCAGAGCATGTCCCCACCATCAAGCAATGACCCCAGCCCCTACGCTGCCATCACGGCCGGGACTGAACCAGTAGACCTGGCCCTAGCAGGTAAGGTGTTTCTTCTATACCGTTTATACCGTATCATATAAGTAACATGAAATGTGTAGTCATGCAGTTCCCCAACCTGTATTTTCCAAAATGATTATTTTTTTTATTTATTTCCGATTTAATTATCTAAGTCTTCGTTTATTTCCTTGTTAATGTTTGACGAATCAAACAGGCCATGTGTGAACAGCAATTGGATATTTTATATATCACCAATCGTATTATGAATATTATTTGGCATTAACTTGATTTTGACTTTGGATATATGCAAAGTGTTATGTTTAAGCTGCAACTGATGGTCAAGAAACATATAAAGTTACCATTGGGAAGAATATAATACTAGTGGAACCAAAACATTCTGGGAACAGGGAGATTGGTTGAAACCATTACAGTTTACGACAACAATTTGTCTTTACCGGGAACAAGATCATTTTCCCCTGTTTATCAAGATAACTTAAAACAGTTTAAGTGCGGTCGTTTTTTCCATAATTAGTCATTACCAGTGTGACAAGCTGGTACTCGGTGCATTTGTCGGTAATTGAGAAATTCTCAAAATTTAGCTTCATTAAAAGTCTCTGAGGTTGATAAGACTACCAAGGCGTTCACAGCAGGGGATCAAGGCAGAGGAGGGGGGTGTTATAAGCACGTGTTGTCACGGCAACTGAAATAATACCAGTCACATAACGATTCGGAGATCGTACATGCCTTGGATGGCTACAATCCACAGCAAAGAAAGACAAACTGATTCGGGGCTTTCGCTGTCAGATCTTCTCGGTTTTGTTAGCTCGACTCGTAGGTTTCGTATGTACAAGTGTTCCGTATTGTGTGGCGACGTCAGAAAACGTGTTGAAAACCACCCAAAAGAAGCTAGGTTGATACTTGAGACCGTCTTGGATGGCTATAAAAAGCGTTGTGAACCTGTCAGAGGTCTTCTTGTCGGGATAATATAACCCTTATACTGAAGATATAACAGTTCCGTTTTACCATTATCTCGTATTTCGGACGACTACCAGCTTTATTAACAGCCGATTTTCGTGTTTTAAAGAGTTCCACAGTCCAGAGAATTAATCACTGCTGTGAATTATGGCCCAGTTTGCACCCCACCCTTGATTCCCACATTTCTGAGCGTCGTGCTTTCTTATCTTTCATGCCAGGATTTATCTATCATTACAACCTGGATGGTATCTATCTTTTCCTGTGAGTTTATGTCAGACATTTTCGAACTAGTTTACACGCTGTACCGACTATATTCTTTAACTATTCAGCGATATATGAAGATTATAACTGGTGGGTTATGAAGAAATACAAGTTAATTGTTATCTGTAACATTTTAGAAACACTGTTACATTCATGGTATTTATAGGTGCGGTTATTTCCTCGCTATAAGGGTGTATTATGAATTGATTTAATTCATAACGTTGCTTTATATGTATCAAAATACTATGATGATTGTGTTCTTTTCCCGAACACCTGGTATCATCACTATTTGATAGTTATTCACAAACACATGCTTATGATATAGTCGGACAATGAACTGCATTTAGCCGATATATTTTTAAGATTATAGAAATGGTTTTGTCGCTTTTATTTATAATTTTTAAGCTATAATGATTTAACTCATACAGCAATAATCCTAATAGTAAACACAGCAAATGTCAGCACCATCCTGTCGCAGTGAATTGACAGAATGAACATCAAGCGTAGAGAAACTACAAGAAATAAAATATATTGGGTAGTCCGGTCCCATTTTATTTTATTACCGCAAAAAATAACCCTGAACCGTTTACTAACTGTTGGAAATTATATACATTAAATATCTGCTGTTATTTTTTCAAACTGATTATCCAGAAATAATCTTCCAGGCATTGTATATGTTAAAATAAACTCTGATGTTGTGTTACACGTTTTTGTACGTGTTTATGAATTTGTCTTCCCCTAATGTGCATCTCAATCCCAGGGGAGCAGAGGTTGAAAAATACCCCATATCTCCCTTGTTCCCCAGACCGTGGTTCTCGTGCAAGAATTCCCCATATGTCTCGGTATATGTTATAGAGGTAAATATTAGTAATAAGAGTGAGAGGTTACATTTCTCTTACATTTCAGACGAACATGGTTTACAAAACTCCTCGGTCGACAGTTTACAAATTAACAGCGGTAGTTTATTTTCATGCGTGAGGCGGACTTTGGCAAAGAAGTGATCATTGTTTAGTATTATCTTCCACGGATCGCCTGCATTTATTGTAAATAGGGGAACAGAAATAAACGACTGAGGTAAAAGCTGTGCGAATCATGTCGGATGTGAGATGTCGTATATAAATATGCATAAGGAGCTAGAAAACGTATACATTCTTGGTTATTTAACCATCGCGTGCTTCTTGAAGTAGTGTTAAACAATAATAAACAAGTTTTGCTTGCTTTTTATATCTGTTTTGACTGAATCTCAAGACAAAATTCTTACATTACATTTGAATTATTATGTTTATTCATACGTTTTAAGTATTTATTTTAAAGTTGCATTAATATTACATCAGCCATATTTAATGTCATGGATATGAAGGTTGTGTAGATATTTATTGGATAGGTATTTGCGATGTTTTATTAATAGACATTTATTGGATAGCTGCGTGAATGGGGTTTGAATGTTTGTTTATATTTAAATGCTTTAAAGAAAGCATATCTATATAAAGCAATTCTATCAGTTTATACATTTCCGCATTTATACACTTTATGCACTTTATACACTTTTCATTTTCATGACGTGGGAAACATTTACAAGGGGTTTTGCCATCTGAAACAAAAATACAACAGCAGAAGTATTCTGTTCAACTTGTTTCATAATAATGTTGACATGAAAAAAAGCACAGAGCGATTGATCTCAATAACAAACGACGGAGTGGAGAGGAAAAATAAAAGGTATCCCCCGCTCACTGCACGCCCATATTGAATGTCTAAGCGGAGAAAGTAAGACAGAGGTATTTTTACACTGGGAGTCGGTATATCACGTAGCCTGTCGTGTCAAATTAGTTACTGAATCCCTGACACAAACTAGCCCTATTACGAAAACATCCACATTGACGGAGGGAACAGCTTTTCGTGCTTTAAACCTTTGATGACAGGGCTCAATTAGTCACATCATCTGTCTTTTTAGGGTAAATTCACACAAAAAAGTGTTAAGCAGGAGTTTGTTTAAAAGTGGCATGGGAAGAGGCAGTTTATACGTCAAGTGGCAATAAAACACCGCAAAGCTTTGGTAGAATGCAAATATTTCTACAAGACAACGTGAACATGATTTCTTTTACCAGTGTAGAGTAGACAGTGAAGTGAGACAGAATATTGTAGTCATGCTGACGCTTGTTCTGATATTTATATATTTACGATTCATGTATTCATGTTATTGATACTTGATAATTTAGTATATGAAGAAGAAGAAGATTTGTTGTACATAAACACCCACAGGGGGCAGGGTACAAAACACGAACATGACTAGTTAAAAACATTGACATACACATTAGAATACAAATATTGCTATGATTATATTGCTAGAGAGAAGATGCAGATTTTCTTTTCCTGAACATTTGTTGACTATTCTTTTTCAAAATATGAGTACCATCCAATGTAGATTTGGGCGTGCACAAATGATATGATAATGTCTTGACAGAGATCCATCTTCGTGTAACCAGGAGTATTGTTCTATCCTTGTTCGAGGATAGTAGTTGGTATCCCTTTATAGAAATGAAAATATAAATAGGCTAGGGGACAAACATTAATTTATTTCCAACTTTCAGTTAAAATAAGATAAGATAAGAGAGGAGAGAAACTTGCTGAATTAAAGACAAAACCGATAACAAATAATTATAATAATTTTTGATACAGCAAGGAAACATGGTATATGTTTGTGGTCCAACAAATTGAAAGAGGTTGAAGATTTGTAATCATAGTATTGTTCGTGTGTCAGTTTGTACGTTATTAGAATATCATTATCTCAAAGCTTTTAAAAACTTTAACCTGTATCCTTCATCAAAATGTCACACTTTCTTATCATCTTTTGACACTGAACAAATTAAAACGATTGGCGATAATGGGCAAAGATAAGATTAAGTCAAATTTGCCAGTAATAAACACCTCGTTTGTTAATAGACCAGAGCCTCCAACAACAAGGGCACATTTAGACTTGCACGATAACAAGAACTTGTAATCGGAGATGATATGGTCAGTTAGCACTGTCCATCTCTCATCGCCTCCTGACAGTAGGACCTTTATCTACATACTAAGTGTTTTCCCTGACCAGCAGGTGTCCGGTGGCGCCCCATGGCGGCCACATTAGGTTATGTAACTCTTGTTGCTTCAGATTGTGCATACCGCTAATGGCGCCTGTAGTAACATGCCTTCTGACTCAGTAAATCGGGTTTCTGTTGCTGGGATAAATTAAAACTTAATTACTCTGGATTTTTGTCATACGCTGCGAAAGTGATAGGTAACGTCATGGGGAGACGTTGTTCTAAGAAATATTTTCACAACTGGGGTGTGAACAGTCATTTACATAACCCACCTTAATGTAAGTTGTGTTGGTTCATTGTTCTTTGTTCATACAAAGCAATTTGTAAACAAACACTTGAAGACAAAGGTTCTGAGAAATTAAATTCATCTTGAATTTGTGAACTTTTCCAGACACACTGTACATATATGGACATACTTATATCGTTAACGTTGCTTCTTTGTAGTCTGCACATTTCTTGATCAAAATTAACAATTTATTTATATTGAAGTCAAGGTTATCAATTGTTGAACTATTATTTTTAATATACACGTATCCATATCGGGTCATTAATTATTTAAATTTTAAAAATAGTCATTATTTATGAATTTGTTAAAGTGAAGTGATCAAAGGAGGAAATGCTGCGGAAAAGATAAAATTTAATAATGTTCACTGCGAGCTTTTCACAAAGAATTTATAGAACACAAACATTATGCATTAGTCTGAATGCATTTAGACTAGGAACAAGATTCGGAAATTGGTTTTGTGTCTGGGGCAATAAAGAAATTGCAATAATAAAAGAACGGACTTTGTCTATGTACAAAAAGTTATGCCGACTTGTCTTGGTAGATTAAACCTGGAAGAGAAAATAGATGGATCCTCTGAAAGAAAGACGCTTCCTCTTGGTTTTTTCGTTATTTTTGTGACAAGTAAAAAAGAACGTTTAGCTTCGTTTCAGCGTTAATGTGCTAGGTTGTCTGTTCATTTATTTTTGTCTCTTTGGAATTTTCTTCAAATTACTTTCAAAATTGATATCTATTTCAAAATGTTATGCATGCCTTTTCTATACCTCTCGTTGAAGTGAATATTTTCTCCCGCTGATGGTATTTCTGACAATGTAATGCAGCTGAAATGTGTGTAAATCCAAAGCCAGATTGCACTAACGATAAAATCACCCTCTAAACTATTTCACAGACCAGAAGAGCTTCACAGGATACTTCCTATTAAAGAATCACTGTTTTCGCAATGAAATTGCCACAAGCACTCTCGACAGACTACTCTGTTAAAGTCTTCCAACAACGTAGAATGCACAGAGACTAGGGTTGTAAATGGTCTTCATATTTTCTGAACCCGTTCACTTATGTGTCTGTTCCTTACCCGGCAGGCAACAATAACAGCAAATTCCATTCCCTGTTCGTTTTAACAAGATTTTGTGATTTGACGCAACCTGGGAGGTTGGGTGACACTAATGCGAAGCTAATGTTTACCGCGGCAGTAGGGTGTCCGACAAATCGGACGACGCGGCTATACGGAAAGCATTGTTAGACAAATCTCGTGTATGTCTGTTGTGTCAGGATTCAAGGAATAAAAACTGGCGTGTAAAGGATACCAAAGACAGAGGGTAACTGAAGTAAGGTGGTATAAAAAGACGGAATGAAAGTTTCCACGTTCCGAAAAGGCCTTATGTATAGGTAATCTTTACAACTCTTTAAGGTAAATCCGTACATATGTGTTAAGACCACTGAGAATAAAATGGACTTGGAAAACATTTTTTCTGTGACCTTGTTGATTATTCATCACCTGTATGAATTTGTAGATAAATAAAGTTTTTGTATCTATAACTGGATGAATATTACTGTTCCCTACACTGCAACATCGCATTATAACTGGCATTGATTGCACTAGCGACTCTTCAGTAACAGGAATCCGAAACTCTCA
This sequence comes from Haliotis cracherodii, assembly GCF_022045235.1. Classification (NCBI taxonomy): domain Eukaryota; kingdom Metazoa; phylum Mollusca; class Gastropoda; order Lepetellida; family Haliotidae; genus Haliotis; species Haliotis cracherodii. The sequence continues at coordinate 54,631,475 of NW_027266265.1, forward strand.
TTTAAAAACTTAAACTTTGTGGGAACGTTTGATTGTTAAAAAGAATATAATTATTTAATTGGGAATTTCGGATTCCAAACGTTTATGGCCATTTGTGCTAATGCTTTTAACATAGCATTATCATAAGTAACGTGATATTTCTGTGGCACAAACGCCCACTGATAAGAATCTACACACTGCAAGAATATATTCATGATAAGTTAAGAGACAACCCAACTGAAATTGGCAAAGATTTTTTTAAAGATCTTGGAAAGCCTTTTTTGGCTTTTATTTTATTAAAACGGTAATTGTTTTGCAATGTAAATGTAAAGCATTCGGTAAATGATTTTTGTTAAAAGTAATTACCAAAACATAATGGTCGGATACCCTATATTTGAAATGTATACATGGACTCTCGGTGTATTTCATTAAAATTGATAGATTTACCCTCCGCTCAGGGTAAGGATATTACAATTTAAGACCATTTTCATAACAAAACTTTATAAAATCATTTTTCCCGGACTTGAAGAAGTTGTTTTTGTTGAAATGTTCAAACGTAACTCAAGAGAGGTGTTTCCCGAGCGCATGTTATTGCATGTAAAATATCCTGGGCGTTATGGGGAGCTTATTACTCGCATACATGTGCGAACATATTAAAATAATACGTTGTCTTAGTTTGTGCGGGCACCTGTTCATCACCACTAATGAAGCTGGTATTTGCAATGACCTTTGCAGTCGGTATGTGATTTCCGATGCAGGACTTTTTCAATCATTGAACAGACATGGCACAGCTTTCCTCCAACTGTACTCATCACGTAACCGCCCATACGCCAGCCAAGCTGTCCGACAAATTGGTTTGTATGTGGAACACGACAGCCCTCACTTCCAGCTTATTAAACCATATCGTACCAATTTGCTGCCATGATCCTGCGAATTAAGCTAAACAGTTAATCGCTATCAAATGCCGTGAATAGCGTATGGAACTGTTTTCAATTTAGGCGAGGAAGTATCACGAGCGAAGTCCTAGTCCAATGTGTTGTGATGTAAACCAACCAGGACAAGCACATGGGGCGAGGCAGCGACACTGCTAATAAGGGGTGATGAAGGGGGAGAGAGGGGGCGCTGTGGGTGATTGACAGCAGGGAGCTGGGCAGAGACGGGGAAGTGAGGGGACCTAATGAGAACCAAAACTCTCTCGACAGGGCGCGAGGGTGTGAATAGAGCCGGAGTGATGAAGAAACACGCACAACATTACATCACACGCTCATGCCATCTCCACTGTCCAAAATGTCACTTCGTTTATTTGTTCATGTTTATCAATTACTTAGTTTGGTTTTTTTCAATATCCGGAATTGAAGCTGCATTTTTTTTGTCATAGATGTAGATACGGGAAGTAGTTTCCTGTGTTATTTATATATATTGTAAATCTACATTACGAAGATTATGAATGTCTTTTTTGTTTCGGAATTTATGAATGTGTCATATATCATCTTTTATAAAAATATATAATTGATAAAGCAAATAAGAATGATTCATTTTGATTTCAAACGTTGACGATGTACATATTCGGTATAGCGAATACTTGTATTAATCCTATATCAAACCTAGGAAATAAAACAAATGTACAGTGATGCACAAAATATCAAATACATGAGCTCCATACATGGTAACTTCATGACTGATAACGACAGAGCTAATATCGATATAGTTGTAAGGAATCAGCATAATAGGGGTAACTTCGTTCATATAAAGGGCCAAAGTCATTGGACAAAATGTTTCAAACCTTACATAATGAACGTTACATTGGCTCATTAGTTTTTGTCTTGCATTTCAAAGTCGGAAGTTAATATGGGAACAGATGACTGCAAATTCTATAATGTTGTTTCACTCTTCAAGGGAGCAACAAAGAAGATTTGAAACATTGAAACAATAAAGTAGTTGAAATCCATTCATCTTTGGGAATGTTCTTTTCCTGAAGGTCAATCAATGTACTGGAAACAGTACAGTTACTACAACAACCAGTTTTCCCGTTATGTCTCGGTTGTTTCTCAATCCAGATTTCTTGTTGTAAGTTTAGTCAATTTTATTGAAATAGAATGTCACATCTTACGATTTGAAACGAACCACGTTCACTTTTCTTTATGGATATAATTGTTTTCTTGACAACTGGTAAGCAGTAGTGATTTGTTGGGTCCTTGCTAGTGCAGATTTGTGTAGTGACATCATTCTCTATCATAGTGTTCTTTAACGTTTCTATCGTGGCGTCACCTGCTTCAGTTGTGTGTTATCAACATGGAAATATGTGTCTAATAATCATATTTCTACCGCATGTAATAAACACGGGTGATTTATGTTGGGTTCTCATCCATGGGTTATAGTGTCATCACTCTCTACCCTGGTATCCTGCAAAGTTTCCATTTTACGTCTCTATCGTGGCGTCACATGCTCAAGTTTAATGTGTTATCGAGATAGTAATATGTGTTTGTTAATGATACTTCTGCCTTCAACTCAATCTATCCCGAAAAGCATGTTGGAATTAGCATCACTGGAGAAAAGGAGAAAGTGCAACGATACATGTCAGAATTGTGGCCGATGACAAGTAGACAGTTAGTCGACAATCCTTCCACAATCATATACACAGACCAGCTATTATTCAAGCACATGATAATATACATGGCGTCTTGGCATTTTGTCTGCTGTCAGGCTAGGTATATCTTGAGAAGACGGACCTGATAAACCAATGGCAGGGTTTCACTTGCACCACTTCGCCTCGCGGACAAGTGTTCCGACCAATCTTTTCCGATACAGTAACGGTCCACAAACAAACCTATCTCTTTCCAATCTTCTCTATATCAAGGCTTGCCAGGCCTTTCATCAATTAGAGAAATGCTGGAGAACACTACCCTTTTCTGTGTTCCTACCCGAGTAGAGAAATAATCACCTTAATATTAGATACATTTCTTAGAAGTCCCAAGTGACTCATACAATTCTTGCTCCACCTGCAATAGCAGTCTGTCAATACGAGGTTGCCTTCATCCGTCCAACTGTAACCCAGGACATATATGAATGTCTGTTTCAAATTAATCATGTACCTAAGCTGGCAGCCGTGTGCTTGCCCCTAGATATCAATCTGCTTTTCCTTGAATGCACGTGTAATGGGAATGCGCGGTTCTCGGCAGCTATTCGCACGTGTAAGGCAGGTGAGGTCGACTTTGAACCATGGCAGTAGCATACAGGTGTGAGACACGTGAAGCCAGTTGGTCTTCTGTGGCCTGTTTTATTGTGACACGCCACACCTCACTCATATCTGTCGACAAACCTTCAAGTTCATATACAGCACTAATATTTTTACTCAAAATCAATTGTTTTAACTAAAGTCCTGTCTTCAGTTGTGTTGCTTTGACATTTGATTGTCTATTTAAATGTTGGTGGAGGCGAGCAGCGAGGGATCATAATAAATACATTGATACGCGACCCTTGTGCACTGGGATGCCAGGATATGATGCCATGAGGTGTGAATGTGTGAAGTCTCTGTACAAAACTCTCTTTCTTTTCATTTTAAAGTTGCGCAAGAAAATGTCACCAATATACAGGATGTTGTGTTTTACAGTACACAAATGAACATTATACTAACGTTAATCGTGAATAGGGGGTTGTGAACGGAGATAAAACTAGCATACGTATGAGGCAGCGGCACCACTTTTGCAAACGGGATAAATTCATAAAAATAATGGAAACTTTAGAATATAAAGGTATTCACAACTGATAGATACTGCATGTTTTACTTCCTCATCTGTTTCCTAATTAGATCTGTTGATAAAGATTCAGAAGACTGTTTGAGAATGACTTCAATTTTCCAAAAGTTAACTTTCTGTTGATGTCGAGCAATAGTCCAGCAGCCCCAGCCTTTGGTGTCTACATTTCACAACGTTTGAGGTACAATGGTCTTTCTTCGAAGATTTCAAAGAGCGTCATACGATTCTTGCTCAAAAGTTCAGGGTTACAAATTTCAAGATGGACCTATGGAGGACATATTCAAAATTGACACATTAGTGACAAAAAGTACGTCTGATGCCATTCACTATTTTGACTTATACCATATGTCCCCGTGTTTTATCAATTCCAACAATTGACTTGCCTTTGCAGTATTTGTGACAAAAGCATCCGGTGCGGCAGGATTCGCTCACCTTTTCGCGAACAGCTGGTATCATCACTATTTAACAGTAATTAATAATAAACCCAGGCTTATGATAAAGTTGAAACCTTGCAATGAATTCTGCTTTATCACAGACCTCGTATGATTATGAAATGGGTTTTGTTGCTGTTATTTTGTTCATTGATGTTCACTGACTTGGGCATAAACCTGACTTAACAAGTCTTTGGAATCATTTCGCTTCATAACGATCCCTGTTGTATAGAACCCCCTTTGTTTCAATAGAAGACGTGTTATTGTGCTCCCAAACCAGTCATAATTGCTTCAGACATGAACAAACACTACCTAAATATATGACTTTAGGCATAAAATAGCAGCAGTGTATAAAACCTCTTTTGTGGCCAGTCCAATGATCTGTTGTGGCAGTCACGCCTATTTTTCTTACGTTTAATGACTTCATCTGTTGTATAAGCCCAGTGGCGTTTTTAAAGAGAGCTTTCATATTTTTCCTGATTTCTCCAATATTACACGAAGAACAAACGCTAAAAGGCACAGCAGAACATTTTATTTCATATATTGGCGGGGTCCCTTCCGTCTCGGCGTGTCGGGGTGCCTCCAGCAGGTTCGTGGCTAGGCACGGAGTGTTTCCCTCTACACTAGGTGGTCCATGGGTACGGCAACACATGTTTAGCTTGCATACAGCTCACATTGGCAGAGAAATTCTATTCCATCATTTCACTTCTCATGTATACTGAGTGAAGTCCTACCTCTTGCCGTTCACTGTATTTTGCTATGTAGATCAGCGCGGTTTGTTCTGGGCAAATTGACGAGCAAAACAGTCCCCCGTGAAGATAACGAGCGAACATGTTTGTTCACCATTTGAGAGGACGTGTGTAGATCTCTCTACGATCCCATGCATTTCTGACTAAGTGTGGAGCCGTGCTTGTACAACCATGAAAGCCTTTAAAAACACTATGTTGAAGACACGGGATCTACCACACCAGGGGAGAAGAACGGAGTCTGGTTTATAGATGTTTCCATGCAAATTGATGCCTAAATGCAATACAACATTTAAAACTGAATGAATGGACATGAAATAGTTACTATATAATTTGCAAAATGTGTCAGATATGTTTAAAGGTTTAATTGAAACATATTATGTTTGAAACTATCAATTATCCTAATTTACAAAGTTAAACCATCTGAAAATCAAACCAAGCTATCACCGGCTAGACGTTCAGCATTTTTCAATAGTAATGAAGCAGTTATATCATAACGTTAAAATCTATGACAACGTATATTTAAAAAAACACACAACATACTGTCGTATTTTACCAAAGGTCAAGTAAGACACCAAAGGCATTGTGACATTAATTAAGATAAAGTTTTATAATTAGCTCTAATGTGCAGGAGATGAGGTATGGCGAACTACTGACCTTCCACTCTCTGAGCATACGTCCTATCTACAAGACCACGCCTTCCTACTTTATTTAACCAAAACCAAAGTGGGAAATCAAATCATTATAAATTTAATCAAGATAATATGTACAATGGGCTGTGATAAACAATATGTCTTCGAAATTTAAAAAGTCAACGCCAGAAAATAATAATTCTCGGGTAACTGCTGAAACGTATTCCTATGAGCCTAAACGGCTAAAGAGTCATGACGTTGCCATTGATCGTTCCCGTGGTACCATGATATCAGTTGTAGTTGATCCAATCATAGTAAGAACATGTTCACAGAGTATATGTATATAAATCTCTCTGGTTGACTTTACAACCAGTGATACATAACATACCCTGATGTAGAATAATTAACTTCAATGTCAGTGAAACATCGTCTTTTTTAGTGTTCAATAAGGACAAGTTGCTGTGTTTAAATCAATGCCAAATATATGAAATCTCGTTAGTTTATAGACAGCCTCTGCGTCTAACAACGAGAATAACTCCATAACAATAACCCTATACTTCAAACATATCATTTGAGTAGAAAATAACTATACAGGAAATAGTTTATAGATTTATGTTAATCTACAATTTTCATACCACATACGTCCCTATTGCAGTTAATAGAAACATATATGCCGTTTTTAATATGTATAACGAAATAACAAAAAAAGGAACACAACAAAGAACAGATTGCAGAAACAAAGATATGTTATCCTGAAAGAAATCATGTAGTTGCAGACAGGTTTATTTCATATAAATCGGCTAACCAAAAACACAAGCATGTATAAACAAACAATCTGACTGAATGCGCATCAAGATGTTCCTTTACGTATCAATATATCAACATGATACTGGAATAAACTAACATTCTCAATGATAACATTTTTTAGTTCTGCAACATTCGAATTCATATGTGGTGTCGCTAAAAAATGTTTTCAGCCAATAATTTCATATACCACAATAGGATCCATGCGCTATTTACTCTCAAACCGAGAGTTACCTTTGCATGAACATCGGTTATGAAAATCCTGATTTGTCACATTTAAGTCAAATCTGATATTTTAGTTAACAGTTTCGGGTATTAGGATGTTAAAAATATAAATGCATTTAAACATCTGAAAGAGATTAAGTTACTGTAAAGTATACACATTTGGGAGAATCGTGTATGGTTAATAGTTTCTTATCATCACCACTGCCGTTCTGGTATTCTCAATGTTTGATACTGATTCATAAACACATACTAATATAGTCGGAATTTTGCAACAGTCTCCGCTTTCAGCATGATTTCTTAGGAATATGAAAGGGTTTTGTCGTTTTTATTTGCAATATCTGAATGGCGAAATACATCCTAAATCCCGACTGATCCAGGAAAATCATTCACAGCAATTTAGCAAGCATTTCAGTATTCTTCATATTCATATTCCCACATACAAAGACGTGTTTAGTTACACCATGCTGAGTGAAATGCAGCCATCTAAGCTGTGAACTGCAATAATGTCACACTTCCTTTCATGTGCCTGATGCTAATTTACAAAACCAATTATTTGAATAAAAGGACCAAACCCATTTCCATAGTCATAAGAAATATCTGCCAAAAGCAGAGTCAATTGTACGATTCTGATATCATAAGCATGTGTAGTAAAGGTGTGTTCTTGAGAAAGGATTTAAAAAGACATATTCTGATGACCATTGTATACCACATCATTGTTACATCAAAGCACAGCACAGCACAGCACAGCACAGCACATACAGTTCATTCTCAACACTAAAACTCACTGTATATCTCTGTAACCTATGACGTTCAATTGTCTGCCACATTTCGACTTAAACTTAATGTGCGTTGAGTTAGTTTATCTTTGGTACTTGCACATGCAATTTAATGTCTAACTGATACAACTTGTACATCTTTAGTATTCTGTATCGTAAATGCATAAGTTACATATATTCTATAATAGCACCGTTACATATTCATAATTATCTGAGTGAACGTAAAGTCATTTGTAAGTGTTATATCAATCGACAGATATAGATAATGAAACATGATGATAGTGAATTAAAACTAACCAGACTCAAACTCTTTTAAAAAACCAAACACACGTATGTAATTTACATATTGATGTTTATATTGTTGATATTGACCTGACAGTACTCGATTACAAACGCATCCACCCAGAGCATACCATAAATTGTATACCCTGTACACATATGCTGCATTATCTGATTAGTTCGATATTTTGAAATGAGTTATTTCCTTCCTCACATGTCTAAAGATAAAATATCCGGGTTATAACCATAATTCTAAAACATGGTTATTCGTTTACACACCACAAAAGCAAAATATGAACGAAAACAGATTTCAAACAAACCGAAAGCGACAAGTTATAGTGAACAAACATTATAACAGGTTTTCGTGTTTCGGTTTTACAAACGACTGTAACTGTTGATTGAAAAGACGAGAAAATTATTTTAAGTCTTTATAAGTACTTACAAGTAAATGATAGAACCAAATTGTTCATTATTTTCCTTGATACCAGAGCTTTAGTTTTTGTTTCTTTCATGTTTCAGGCATGAGACTGCCGTCCCAATCCTTTCAACAACCTTCGTCATGTGACCGGAAGGCCTATTTCCCATACGGAACTGGAAGTATGGCACCAATGCATCCGACGTCGTATTATGAGAAATGCGCAATGTGAGAATCATCTGACATAATGGCGGGGACTTGCAATATGTACATAGATCTCGCATATTTATTTGAAATCTCAAGGATTCACGTGTAAGCCGTCCATGCCAACTACTCCACATGACGCCGCCGTCCAGCCGTGACGCCGACAACTTCAACGACCACGCACTCAGGTACCAGTGCTATGTACACATATCGTGTGCGCAGCCACATTATGACGTCATCGGTATTGTTCTCCATCTGATGTCACAGTGCCGTGTAAATAATGATATCTTCTCCATCGTGGACAATTTCATATTGACACTTCCAGAAGAAGATAAATTGGTAATCTCGATTACACAATTATATACACATTAATTAGGATTTCATGCGTCAACATGAGGAAAATGGACTATGCGATGATTTTACAAATACCATTTTTTTCATGAACGTTAATTTGATGATACTTATTATTTTTAAGCCAAAGTTTCACAGCGTGCCAAATCGTGTATAAACCTTTTTGCTCAGGTGGTGCTTTAGTTCCCTATTTTACTCCGAGCGCCATATGAGAATTTTTCGACATTTCATCGAATCTTAGAAGTGTAGATATGTGAATATACAATGTCTATAAATGACTATATCTCTATGCTCCCTCAAGTGTTCTTCGTCTGATAATGATCCTTGATTTGTCAGCACTATACCAGTGCTCGTTGGTTTTAACAAAGTGCGTCACTTTGGGCTTTCATCTCACATCAAGCTGACCCGCCGTTGTATATCTGAAATAGTGTTCAATGCGGCTTAAATCCCAACTCACTCACACACTCAAATGTTTCACTGTCAATGAAAAGAATCAATGTTGTCATTTTCATCAGATGTCATTTTTATAAATACACCGTTATTGTTTGTCATTATTATCTTGAATTATATATATATATATATATTTTCACATGATATGTACATTTTGAATTTTGTCACTGAAATTAAAATTATTTTATAATTTCCATTTCTTAGTGTGTCATAATTTGGTGTTCTGTACATAGAAATACCAACGATGGTGAAGCAAAGTTATCGTTTTTATTGAATGTCGACACCCACTGATAATGAATAATGATAATATGTAATAATATTAATCCAAACTTAGAAAAGGTTAACACTTTACCCGTCCATCAAAGCGTTAAAATGATACCCTAACATAGACTTACCATAGTATTATCCTTAAATTCGTGAACGGGTCCAACAATTTTCTTGACTAAACATTATTTCACAAAATATTTTCTTTATCTAATCACAAATTCGAAGCTTTATACAGTGATAAACGATTTGATTATGTAAATTTGCTGAATAAAAACACCAGAATGATACAATATATATTCACTCCTATTGAAACGATATTTACATGCTCTTCTAACCACCATTTGCACTCATATGCATAGACTTTATTGTATTCCAATAGTCAGTATATCATGGGGAAAGCCGTCCTATCAATAAGCCCAGTTGTGAAATATTGCTCCAATGCTACATTTAAAACAGAAACATGGAAGAAACGTTGTTGCTCGGGACCTATTCTGACCCAGAATTCTAACGGGGCGAATCACAGACAAGAAGGACACCGTGTGATCTTGCAATGGGACACAAACTGACACAATTGAGAGATGGTATTTATTGTCGTTCCTAACAATAATACCATTGATTTCAGATATATATTTCAATTTGGTGACATGTTTAAAAGGAGACATATCAAATAAAAGCAGAGTCCATTGTACGATTCCGACTATATCATGAGCACGTGTTTATGAATCAGTCGCGAAAAGGTATGCGAATCCTGCCCACCAGTGACACCCATCAAAAACACACGCAATGTCAAGTCAAGTATTCACTGAAAATAGAACACGGGCATACATGGAACAAGTCAAAATAGGGAATTGCATAGGACATCATTTAAAATTAATCAATTCAGCATAAAGAGGTGTTTGGGAGATGGGATTCAAATTTTCTCGGACCGCTAAATGGAGAAACCGTAGTCTCCCCAAACTCACCCCAACCACTACCCCTTTTAAAACGGGAACATGCTAGTTAATGCATGGCCTGAGTACATGCGTTCCTCAAATATACGCTTCAGTATCATTCGGATTTTAATTTAGACTGTTGACGTGTGGTATGTAGCCTTACATCTTTAAGCTATTTGTCATCAATCATTAATCAATACGTTGAAGTAATGTTGCCCAGCCATTGCCTGGTCAATACGGAAATCTCAAAGGAACTGCATAAGGTATTGGAATACAAATGCCATAGCGATCGAAGCTCTGTCAAATGTAAACAATAACAAGAACTGATCAGAAACGGAACCAACAGAAAACCATCCAAGACTGATGCAGCGCTGAAGGGAATCGTAAAAGCAATTAGTCCACCTGACACTCGCAGAACATATGACGTGACCATAAGATACTGATGCTGCGTTCAGGCACACACCTGACATGTTTCTGGTCTTGGTCAGCAACTATTCAAAACGTTTTTTTGCATTTTATATGCATAACCTTTAAAAAGTATTATTCTGTCGTTGAGCCTGAGAATATTTGCAAAATCTCCAAGAAGGATTTTCCAGATTTTGAAACAGTGATCAGAATTTAATACAAAGTGACCTGATAAGTATGTTCTGGATATGTATAGGACGTGTAATATCGTGCTATAAATGTTCCGCTGTGAAGTACTACATCAGGGATGACCATGAGTGCACACTCGTCTGATCTTATAGATGTACGCCAGGCATGGGTACTTGAAATCATTCATTTTTAAACAGCTGGTCTGAAATGTGATGATACCAAATTACAAAATGTATACTAATCCGCTTTTGTTAGGGATATGTTTTTTTCCATGATACACATAACTGATTTTCACAATATGCCAATTGTATATTTAAAAATATCTGACATTACTGATGATGTGGAAAATATTATATTAGGCGGCGAAGTTCTAGATTTAATACTGGAAATTTGTTGTTCAAATTAAATTAAATAACACTTACCAAGTAAATATTCGTATCTAGTAAACTGAAAAACAAAACAAAATTCATATCAATTTTCACTCAAAATAGTGATATTAAAAGTGATTTACATTTCACTGCTTTCTAATAATCACACCCGGTTTGCGTTGACAATAATTAGATGATTAAAACCTTAGCGATTTTGTTTTCCATTTTCTACATGAGGATCATTTTGCAAATCCCCACATAAAGAAATTTAAAAAATAGATTTCAATGTACTCAAGCAGCTTCTGCATTGCACATATTTTATTGATATCTTTATAACTTCATCACTTTGAAGTCAAGGGTAGTAAGAAAAGTATTGTATTCAAAACGTCAATGCCAGAGAATAATCAGTCGGGATTATCTGCCAACTCCATTGGAGGTACAATAGTGATGAAGATCATATGAATGGATCACTGAAAATCAGTCATGACACCAGGTATTCGAGAAAATGGTGAGCATGAACATATGTGAATATTGTAAGTCGTTAGAAATAACACAAAGGTTGAATTTGTGTTATTTCATTGATTCGATGGTACCCGTGACTGCCAGTTATTTGACGTAGAACCCGCCTTTTTATGATGTTCTACAGTTCTAGTTTTAGACTTTTAATAGGTTTTATTAGAAAATGACTAAAAAATAACTATCGTGAAAAATATAATATATACTTGAAAATTGGATTTGACCAAAAACTTACAAACGTTATCAAAATGTTACTGGACTGGAAACATTCGCAGAAACACTGCAAACTTCATACATCACCATCGAATAACCATTTCCTGTTTGTTTCATTTTTAATCACCATCAGAAATAGTGTATACTTTCTTTGCCCGGCGGTGTATGTGCTTGTGTCAACCACAAGTACCAACCATCACTTTTTGAAAGATGAAGCAACGAAAATTGAGTCGGAAACCAGCGTCCGAAGCTACAAAAGAAAATCATGATGGCTCTATGGGACGAAAAGATCGCCAATTTCGATTGAGAAATGAGATTTACAGTTACATAGTCTGTATCCTAGACCCAAAATAGGCTGTAACTCAAACACCAGTTATATAATACCGATACGGTTGGCAATACACTGAGAAGTCTAACGTGTGACCAGTACTTTCCATTATAAAAGGTCGTCTTAGATCGGGGTTGTATCAATATTCTAATTCTGTGTCGATTTCTTTATTTGATGCCATTGTGGTTAATACAACAGTTTCCATTTAGTAGCCACTTGCCTCGACTCATCAAGCTCATTGATATAGCCATCACACCGTGTAGAAGTATACAAGATCGACCTTCTGTAAATGTTTCAATATCAGTGAACACGTGCGGGCAACCAACACCCCGGTGTTTTCTTTTCTCTGCTGCAATTACTTCGAGACTAATTGACCTTTTCGCTGCCAGGATAGCGCTGGGTGATAAACTGCCATTGGATATTTTCACAACAGTAACGTCTCCGGCCGCGGTCTCTCATTACCTGCCTAATGGGACCTCATCAGCGCCGTCTGTGGGAGGCATAGTGACACATAAGAGTAGCCTCCCCTGGGAGCTTAAGACGTTGGGTGGATAGTCCCACCTGGTGTTTGACATCTTGACATGTAACCATATAGAGCCGTAAAGATTAAATCTGCGGTCCTTAAAGTGACAATGTGTAATTACGTTGTCTATAAACAGCAATCATAATAAATAAGTCTTAATTGCCCTTAGTGTACTTTTGTGATTAATGTTTATTGTCATTCAAAAAACAAAATTACATTTTTTATATGGCATGCTTACCAAGCTTAAGAACAGATTATTGCATTAACATTCATTATAAGAACAATTGCAGTATTGATGAAACATTACTGAAAGAGCTATGATACAAATAATAGCTATAAAAACAGTATGATGATATATGGACCATATTATTGGTGCCAATTCCTGTGGAAAAAATGCACTACTCTGTACTAGAAATATAAGTAGAAAGTAAGAAATTGTATTTCGGCATCTGTTGCTGCCATTCCTTCTCCGGACGTTGTCGTTAAGGGTGTTCTATGCTATCAGTTACTGCTGGAATTAACGTCAGTCGACACGACGAAATTGACACAATAGTTGTTTCTGAAAAGAAAACATTGCCGTAGTTGCCACGTGCTTGGCACTGCATAGCTGGAGATCGAGGAGGGATACGACGTGTCCCCGGGGAAGTCCCCCCTGGGTGTCCACGCCCCTTCGTCACTCCCCACACAAACATCACTATTCTAGAGTCACCCAGACCTCTGACGAGCAGCGCAGTTGGACGCTGACAGACAAAGTGATGGAATAATAGCGCCAGAGTCTTGGACGGGGTGTTGGGTGTTTAGATGGGCTTCATATTGCAAGGCCGTGCCATCATGGGGCACGGATCCTACGTTCAGGTCAAAATTCGGGTAATTGCAAATCGTCCCTACACATATTTCTGGCTGTGGAGCATGCGGAGGTGAAAATGATATCATGCTATTTTGAACAAGTCAATAAGTGCAAATGTATTTATTTATTTGTTCCCGAAATGAGGTGATGATGTGCGAGGGGGTGAGAACTAATGCTTGGAATGGCTTCATCCGGGCCATTGTCACGTACAGTTATTGCGCTACATGCACTGTTCCGCAGTAATTTAGTTTATATCAAGCGTTACATCCAACACCTTGAAAGATAGAAAACATTTTTCAACATTGTGATCGGTAACGACACTTTGATAACTGTACAATTCTTCTTCTGTCTGTATATTTATGTTATCGCCCATGTCGGAATTTAATATTCATTGACACATTACAGAATTGGAATTGTACCTGCTGTACGACAAGAATAACATACTTTAGAGGGGCAATTCTAGTCTGTCTTACAGACCCTGATACAAATATATATCAAATACAGCCCATGCAAGTCTATAATGTTTGGCAAGTCTAGATTACTGCAGAAAATGAAGAGGAGTCACTGGGCTCCCTTTTATTATATTTTCATTAAGATAACTGAACAACTGTTTTTTTCTGTACGATATGTTCATTTCAGAGACTAGATTTTAGTCTAGGGTAATTCTACAATTTTAAGGTGCTTTGGGGTAGCCAAGTGGTAAAAACTTTGGCTCGTCACACCGGAGTTCCGGGTTCGGATTCCTACATTAATGAAATGCGTTAAGCCAATTTCTGGAATTATAGCACTTGTTACTGACAGCACTCACTCACTCACTCACTCACTCATTCACTTACTCACTCACTCGTTCGTCGTTCGTCGTTCGTTCGTCTCCAATCTAGATGATATAAAATCTGCAATTTAGATCGATTACTGAGAAATTCCCTGCTGGTGCAATGTAACCATGGCAATTTCTGATATGTTAGTAGATATAATGTGTACATGGAAATGGTTACAAAATCTATCGGGGTTGGTCGACCCAGGCATCGCATTTCGCTGTGCAGAGGTGCGTCCATTAGGGACAAAGGAAACCTATGATTGTGGGTTCTATTCCCGGTTCACCCCGATTATGTTTCTAGGTTTGTCAGCACCATACCCGTGCTCGTGGGTTTCACCGAAGCGGTAAACGTCTGAGACCTGCATTACTTCGGGCTTTCCTCCCACATTAAACTGACACGCGGTGATATAACTGTAACATTGTTAAAAGCGGCGTTTAAACCCAACTCACTCACTCACTCAATAATCTATCCCATTTATGTTTACCTTGCATCTTTATATATATCGTAATTATAACGCCATTTTCGATGGATACCATTGCTTTTTTATAATCTGTCTGGCAAAAGAACGTATACCCTTGAACACTTGATTTGACTAAAGATTGACAACAGTTATCATTACCAGGCCGAAAATGTCGTTGAAACACAGCAAACGTAAGGTCCAAAACACAATCCATATCAAATACATCATCATCGAATAACCATTTCTTGTTTGTTTAATTTTAGCCACCATCAAACATGGGTGTATACTTTCTTCTGCCAAGCAGTTTACACTATCAGTGACCAAATTCCAATGAAGTATTTGCATGCATCGCTTTGGCGTATCCCAAATATCTTTTGATCCAACCTTTTCTTTTCACAACCTGACTCTGTAGTATATCTGAGTATTTCACACACGACAGTTTAATGTTTTCTACCACCTGACTACTCTTGAAACAAGCATAGCGCGCCTTGCCGAGTGGAGTGGCAGTGAACTCGCGAACCTCCACAAATCTTCGATGGTGGCATTGTGGTTGCACAGGCCCTGTCCTCCCTTATGTTCTCAGACCCAGCGTTCTCTCCCGTTCCCCCTTCTCCCCCCTTCGCCATGTGGCGCGCGTCTTACTTCAGCCTGTAAGTCATTCTCTCCTCCTGTAATGACATTTAAAGATTTCACGTTGCCTGCCTTTTAAAAGTTGAATGCTGTTCTTAGAAACTACTTGAAGCCTAATTACATCTGTTATTTGATAGGCTCGGCAAATTGGCCGTCATCGTTTAGCATGTGGTAAAAACAGTAATTTGGGCATGCAAAATCAATTTCTTCATCGTCTTCTCTAAGAGAGCCGTCATTGCTACATCTCTACGGCATGCTTCTTGAAGTCTTATTGAAAAATTTGTTGGATTAGGAATGCATCACCTTTACACTGACGTCATAGGATCGGGTGTTTCCAAAGACAGGAAACGCCTTAGAACAAAAAGGTCCTATGCGGTGGGAGAGAAGAGGTCGGAACTTTTGTCATGGGGTTCTATTTGTGTGGCGCGGCCCAGGTGGTTGCAGTTCTCGGTCTCAAGGGCTGAGAGAGATAATAGGCTCTGGTTACACGGGTTATGAAGTACTGACCACTTCTCCTACTTATGTGCACCTTCAGGATCCTTCTTCTCGCACACACAAAAATCTCAACACGTGCATTCATGTATGGATTTTCTTTTGCACTTGCTTCCATGGGTTAAAAGTATGTGGATTGTGGTTAGCATAGATTCATATTCGGGCCACACGGTACAAAATAATAGGGGAAAAGGTCTACTGTGCTCTAGGGCTGGAGCTGTCATAGCTAAGGTTTCCCCATGACACTTCGTCATTAAAGAACACGGACAAAGGGTACACAGTAGGCTCCAGTGGAAATAGAAGAAATCTCTTTATAACTGAAGGTTAGACATATCTTCAAATAAACAATGGATGGTTGCCTATCGATACATGTTCCTATGACAGGAAAAGGCAGCCACGATTGTCGTTCTGGGGGGTCACATGACCGTAGGGAGAACGTTTCAACCGACTTCTACTATCTGAATTATGTGTCACTATTGAATCTAGTTTAAAACATCCAATATTGAATCACAAGCGGTACATGGATTTAGTTACATCAATACTATCAACGTTAAATCCAATGTGAAAAAAGATATAATATCAACTTAAATCTCAAACATATATGATACATATGTCAATGTTAAAGCTCATTAAATTATGCATATATTAACGTTAAATATCATTAACGTATGCATATATTAACGTAAAATCTCATTAAAGTATGCATATATTAACGTTAAATCTCATATTAAATTATGCATATATCAACGTTAAGTCCCAAAATGGATACCGCAACAATAGAATCCCATGAAAATTTAATGCCAGAGTATAATGAGTCGAAAACAGGTCCATCGGGCGTAAAATTTAAAATACTGATGAAACTAATATGAATGACTCGCTGTGCAAGACAATCAATGCAGTATGAAATGATGTAACTATTACCCTAGATTCCATATTACAGAGACATATTTCATTACTAAATATTCATACAAATTTCTTAACTCCCATACGATAGAACAAGATACAGGATATTTATTGTGACAATATTATATAAACTATAAACTATAAACTGTGTGAACACGTCGGTAAACATGGTTTTAGGAACGCCACTTTGAACAGTATTCCAGTTATATCATGGCGTGGAAGCTTAATGTTGGAGGAAAGCCCGAAGTGATGCAGGTCTTAGACCCTAAAGGTTTGGTGAAAATAATAAGGACGAATCCCGGATCCTTGCATGTCTAAGGGGCGCAACTCCGAAGAGTGAATTCCACTTCCACAATCATAAGAAATCTCTGCTATATGTACAGTCCACTGACTGTATCATAAGTATATCTTTATGAATCACTTTCAAATAGTGATGATACCAGGTGTTCGCGAAAGGTGAGCATATCCAGCCCCCATCTGTGGCACCCGTAACAAACGCATGCAAAGGAAAGTCAATTGTTCACCTGAACAAACATGGGAACATATGGTACAAGTCAAAATAGGGAATTGCATCGGGCATATTTTTTGTCACTGCTGCGTCATTTTTGAAAATACACTCCACATGGCAGCCATGAAACGTTTAAACAGCTTTACTAAGGCCTTGAATGTTGTAATAACTTTTGAGCAAGATCTTCATAGAAAGAGCATGCTCGATTGTACCTCGATAGTCTTGACATGTAGACACCAAAGACTGGAGCTGCTTGAATATTGCACGGCAAAAAGGGAAAGTTGAAATCACCCCATCTTGTCTTATGGATAGACTTTCGTCACTCATGGGTTTCTTTATGCCTACATCTAAATATGAAACAGTTGAGGCGGTCTCACTGGTCTCTGTTATTTCTAGCTCAGGTGGGTAAATCCATTATTTGACCATTACTGAATAATATCAGATCATGGATATGCCTGAAGCTTAAGTTAATCTTTTTGTCAAAATACCCTAAGGCTTGTTAAAAAATTCCGGTGCATATGCATAACGAAACAGATCAGCATGGAGGGAAACACATTTCCCAAACACAAATTTCACATTCTGTTTCCTCAGTAAACTTCAGAATGCACTTGCTTTCAATTTTGACAAATTGTCCTGAACCTTAGATTTGTAACTATATATATATCTATGTTCTGACTTTCGGAGATTGCAAAAAACTAAGAAAATCCTTTGAGTTTTTGATAATTATTTCCACTTATCTCAAATACTTTCAGTAAATAAAACGAAAGTTCTTCCTTGAGACAAGGATTTGTTTGTAAATTTGCTGGACAAAGGAGGAACGGACGATTATCGATACATCAGTTCATCTATATGCGATATACATTAAGCATAAGTTAAACAAATGGTCAAATTCCCTTGTTTTGAATTTGCCAATCCGAGCAGTATTTCCGACTCGTGTGCATAAAGAAACAGATTTGCTAATGAGCATAATAGATGAAAGTAACGATGACAAATCAAATATGAAACAATGCTATTGTTAATTCCCAATTGAAACAGTGCATATCTTAGAGTTACATCAAAGATGTTACGATCAAAGTTAAATCACTTGTAACGTTGTGTAGGATGACGTTAGTCCCCAAGAAGTGAGTGAGTATGTTTTACGCCGCTTTTAGCAATATTCCAGCAATATCACGGCGGGGGACACCAGAAATGGGCTTCACACATTGTACCAAGGTCGGGAATCGAACCCGGCTCTTCGGCGTGACGAGCGAACGCTTTAACCACGAGGCTACCCGACCGCCTCTACCCCCAAGAAAAACGGCACACATCTTAATACTTAATCTCGTATAACAAATGCATATCACACCCTGCGTTAAATGTCCCATCCAATGAAACAATGCACATGGGAACGTTCAAGATATCCATTTGTGAGTGTATAACAATATGCATGCACACCTAGAGCCCAAGTCACATAAATGTCTCAGTTTTAATCCTAAATACCGCATCTTGAGTTTCATATCATACAGCTCTCTTATTTGAATTTATGTGCATATCCCAACTTGAATTCCCTACAATTCATATCGACGTTCAGTTCAATGCCACAAACTGGTTCAGATGCAGGTTCATTCTTAGCTCTATGTAACAATATAGCAACTGATAAAAAGTTCATCTCCACGTCAATCACGGCCACGATCTACATACGAGAAGGACAGCTCAACAATCACAACAACTGCATGTTGCTTTTAAGCTGCACCAAATTTTATCACATTAATGCATCTAATGATAACTAAGTCTTATTTCATGTTCTGGATTTGAGCACGAATCCTGTTAATTGGCGAAGTACCGTTTCAACCTTGAGCCTTCTTCGTATGTGAATTTTCCATGTTGAAAACCCCCAGACTGCACGACCGCGTCTCACGGCGAACCAGCGGAACGTCTAAACTAACTCGCTGAGACAAAAGTTTACGGCACAGATGATGTGTCATTCTTTTTTCTAGATAGGGAAAACACAAACTGTGAAGCCGAATTCTTGTTTCAGAGTCGTATATCGGATGAATCCTTATTTTAATAACAACCCTAACCAAACGAAAACTTGACAGAGGAGGAATTTGCGACATCTACCGTCATTCGATCCGGCAAACTACTGATCGGCATCTCTGTCTCGGTGTTTACCATGTCAACACTGGTTTGCGGTAGGTGGATCGAATCCCACAAGTTGAAACCAACTATATCGACGCCTTGGGGAGACGGAAAATCTACACTCAAGTTTTTCTCTTTTGGCTCTTATAAAAATACTATTGTTTTCCATTCACTGTATGCCAGAATTTCAGGAAAAACGTTTGCAAGGGGAAATGAGTGCTTTGCTGCAAGTATAATTTATTTATTTATTTATTTATTTGTTTGTTTGTTTGTTTGTTTGTTTGTTTGTTTATTTGTTTATATGTTGGACCAATGAAACATTACTAGTAAAGACTGTAATATTCAGTCACTCCACATGATATGATACCTAATACTTTTATGGAAGGCATTATAATTTTATTCTGTTGCTATGCAACGTTGTGGAACATATCACTACCAACTAAAACCGAAATGACTGATTCAAGGACCCAACTTTGTAAGTGGTTTATAGAAAATGAAATTATTTTTTTTCAATTTCTCACACCAGTACAATCAGTCTTCACACTGCCATTGTTGCCAAGCCATACATCACCGCAGTCCCCTACGTGTGTGATGTTGTCTTAACTTTCACACACACAGAGAATACAACTCACACTGATTACACAAGTAGATAAACGTGAAGGTAAAGTAATGAATAATCCGTTATTGATCAATGTTAGAGTTTTTGGCCCGAAACATTACAAACTAGCAACTATGTTATCATTTCTGACTGAGTTCACATGAATTCAATTCCAAACAAACACGAGTGCTCCCACCCACTCGGTAAGCTGTGTCCGGTGACCAAATGTTCCATCTCTCCGAGCAAGTATACCAAACATGTGTTCCTCAAGATTACATGTTTCAAGCGTGCATCGTGGCCTTTTTTAACTTTTTGCATTCCCTTTTTACAGCTAGAGCTATCTTTCTGTAATGAAAGTTTCATCGGTTAAAAAGGAGCCATATGAAAGTCTACTATATCAGGCTATGGCAGGCGATTTGCACAATAATTGAGGGACCACCCACATTATTTATGAAAGCGAAGTAACGTTATGGGAGATCAACTTTCCCCACATGCTTAATCGTAAAAGAAATGTTTGTAGGCTCTTAATTTTATACTGCAATTTCATATGCAGAGGGATATAAAACCGCGTGTATTACGACTGTAAATGTCTCGAGAATTCTCACTCACTTCACTGTTGCCCCTTAAGAGAAACGACTGGGGTTATTGGGGTTAAAGGGGGTTTATGGGAGGAGGAAGGATGGGAGGGAGAAACGCCCAGTTCTCATGACGAGATCATGAATCAAAGTGGATATTTAAATGTTCCGTTATTCGTACAAGCTTGATTTACGGATATTAAATGTTTCTAAATTACAACCATGCACGATTTAATATCCTTTTGTATGTCTTACATGATTAATTATATATACATCCAATTTTATATTCTCCCATTCGCCATTTCAAGTATTTTAAGAACTGAAACTTTTTTAAACGTTAGTGTTTATTAATATTTGAATGTGACCATATTTAGTTTAAGAGTTGTGCTAATATTAATAATCAGTAATAAAAGTTATCAAGAATTATTGAGACTCGGTGAGTTAAAACGCTTAATAAATATGTAAGGAAATTCAATGCATGAAAATCTAATGTATAAACGTTGTTATAACATCATAAATATTATATCAAATCTGCACGTTCTACAAATAACACGATCTACTTGGCTCGTATATCCATACGACTTCTTAGGGGTGTATGTTTATTACGAACATGATTTAATAAATAATGTAAGTTTATTTCACAAATGCTCTAATCACAATGTTCAACAACTTGTTAACGTAACCACGATTACACGGTTTATACCTGCTCAGAGTGTTGTTATACACCATAAGAATCATTGCTAGTCAAACTCGCATTGAGGAGAGATGTTTGCGAAATCATCAGGGTTAGCTTATAAACATTTTCTTGCAAAATATACAAGATGAGGGAGTGTAGTATGAGGCTGGTGGTGTCGGGGTGTTGTACGGGGGCAGAGAGCTGGAAACGGGGGATATTGCCACGTGGTATTCGCCAACATCAAAGAACTACTCTTTTCTGACAATGTGGTTCTGAACAAGGGAACGAGGCAACTCTGGGATATTTCAAAGCACCCTTCCATACAAAATAGGATATTTCAAAGCGAAGTTCTTATTTTACAAAAGATTTTTTTTCAAAGGAATTGTGTTCTGTGATATTAATATTTAAGCGTGTTATGTGGCGGGAATATTCGGCAGTTTGACAATGCTATATTTGGTATCGCGTTTCCCCCTTGTTTAATATGATGATGCGTTCGAGGCACTGATACTTACAATATAGTGTATATTTTCTTTATTTTACTCTTAGTATTTACTTACATAGTATGATAATGACACATCTCTTACATAAGCTCTATCTTTTCAATCTGAACATATTTTCAGCATGTGGATAATATCAGTATAAAACAAAAAAACGCGTTATATGTTTCAAACGAGTTCTCAGGATTCAAAAGATTTACCCGAGAATCAACTATGCTATACTTCAATGCGCCAGAGGCACGCTATTTACTTTTTGATAGTTTGGAAATGTATGATGTATACATATATGACTATGTAGATTGATAGATATATTCTTCTTGATCTATCCTGTTTTTCATGTCATTGTAATTCAGTCATAAGTGAGTGAGTGAGTAATTATTGCGTAAATCTCGCATCAGCAATTTTGAAGCTATCTGCGGGTAACAGTCATAAAGAAAGGACGGGGTATAACAAATGTATGCCTTAACTATGTCAAACAAGCTCAGTAAATATTTTTTTCTGATATTTCAGCATGAAGAATGCCTTTTACACTTTGTGACGGGGCGACCTTTTTACGAACACCTGGTGCCATCTGTATTTGATAGTGTTTAATAAACGCATACTTATGATATAATGGGAATCGTGCAATGGATTTATGCTTTTAGCACATATTTCTTATGATTATGACAAGTGCTTTGTTGTGTAGGCTTCATATTTTCTGCAACTTTGATATGGGTTGGTTGGTTGGTTTGTTGTTTAACGCCGCTCACAGCAATATTCCAGCTATATGGCGGCGGTCTGTAAATAGTCGCTTTTTACGACAAGCATGGTCCCCTTTTACGGCATGCATGGGTTGCTGAAGACCTATTCTACCCCGGATCATCACGGGTGATATTGGATGCTCATTCCTCGTCCTTTGTGCAGACTTCAAAAAGATACTTTCTGCAGATAGAATAAATATGTGTTTTTTAAGTTTGTTTATGGGTGATTTTGGAAGATGTTTAGTTAATAACACTGCAAACTTGCCATTATAGTAGATATATGTAAAACGATTATTTAAACTTACGCCACGTGTGGAAACCAAATGTTACATAACTCACGACAGTCCAGAAACCGTATCCAGATATTCTGTGAACTAAAATCGCTGCCCGGCAGTAATGTAAGGGTATTTTATTTAAAGTAGGTTTGCAATAAGTCTGTTTCTCCTTCTTGTTCTAGCACATCAAAGACGCCGCCGGTTCATGGCCAGAAAAAGGGTTTCGATATGGGCCAAACAAAGTCATAAATCCCTCATTACAACCCCTATGACGGGGTTTACGAGGACCAGACCTCTCATCCCGACTGCGTTTGGGCGACATCCATCCAATGTGGGAACAAGATACCTAAGCAACTTCTTGGTGAATGAATTCGGAAAACAAAAGAAATCGGTCAACTTGATTGTTTCTTTATAAAACAATATTAAATTGGTCATTGATGTATGTTACAGAAACAGCACGGGTCAAACCGTGGATCGTAATCAGTGCGAATCAGATATCTGCAGGTCCGTCCCAAACACGCATTAATCTTCTTAATTAATCAATATAATAATAGTCTGGAACCCGTGAAGATCCGGGATAGAATAGGTCTTCAGCAACCCATGCTTGCCCTAATAGGCGACTATCCTTATCGTAAGAGGCGACTAACGGGATCGGGTGGTCAGGCTCGCTGACTTGGTTGTCATCGTATCCCAGTTGCGTGGATCGATGTTCAAGATGTCAATCCCTGGATCGTCTGGTCCAGACTCGATTATTTATAGACCGCCGCCATATGGCCGGAATATTGCTGAGTGCAGAGTTAAACAACAAACGAACAAACAGAAAATTAGACACATATTCTGGGTCATACCATGGATGGACCTCTGTGGACCTCTGTGTCAAAACCACAAGCATGGCGAAGACGGTAAGAACATGATCGTGCCACTCCATCATGTCGCTTAAGATACTATGTTTGCCAAAGCTGGACATCCACTGACAATGTGTTGGACAGTCTCATTAAATTCATTACATAATCTACATTTTATATTTACATTTTGATGCAAGCAAAATCACACATTGACAGTTTTGAGTTGGAAGTTATAAATTGGTCCTGAGCAGCAAAGAGAAAGCCTTCCGTTTCACTTTTCACTCCAGCCGACCTCATCCAAGTGAAGGACTCTGTGGGGTTGCTGAACTTCTCAACACACTGCGGGGCTGTCGGGTAGCCTAGTGGTTAAAGCGTTCGCTCGTCACGCCGAAAATCCGGGTTCGATTCCCGACATGGATACAATGTGTGAAGCCCATTTCTGGTGTCCCCCGCCGTGATATTGCTAAAAGAGGCGTAAAACCAAACTCGTCCACTCACACTCACTCAACACACAAGGTTAAGTGATAAAGTCGATACAGTGGACGTTCAGAAAGCCTCTCCTTGAAAAAACTGAGTCTGGACCGATTTGATATGGCACTTCGCTTGGTTGACACTCATTTCTGTACCGTCCAGCAGTACAGAACCATCAACAAAATCAACACCGACATTGAGATTATGTCCCACATCCTTGGCACGTTATAGAAAACTGTGGAATGCCTTGTTTTCATCATGAGTCTTGACATGCTTCATAAGAGGATCAACAGACAAATAAATGTGAGCAAAAGTGCACAAAACAATTCTATCATGAATAGCCTCCACATTAATCAAACCACGCCTTCCCATCATAATTGGTAAATTTTAGCGATTGAGGGAAGACCGAGGGTTGTGGGATCTATTATCTGACACGATTCTTCGTGTGAGGGTGTCAATAGCCTGAATTTCTTGTTTCGTCCAAATAACAACACCAAAAGAATACGAAAGGATGGGCACAGCATAAGTATATGTGGCTCTGACTTTATTGCGAGCGTTCAGCTCTGAACTCCAGATTTTCTACATTTGTGCTCTGCCCGAAGTTTGCCCTTGATATGGGCATTGTGGAGTTTGTCCCTAATCTGCATCCCTAAGTACGTATAGGCCTGACCTTCCACAGGATGGTCAATAACTGTTCCTCCAAGTAAACTGACTGATCCTCCCTCTTCTACTTTGCCACGTTTCAAATGAAGAATGTTGCATTTGTCGAGTCTAAAGGACATGCCGATATCATTAGAAAAGGATTCGACAAGCAGAATTTTTTTATTATTATTATTATTATTATTATTATTATTATTATGAGATTAAAATAAAATGCAGCAACGAGGGTTTGGGTGATCCTGGCACAGTCAGGCTGGTTAGGCTCATCATCAGCTCAGGGCCCTTGCCCCCTCTACATGCAGCCCAGACAGCGAATGGGACTTCTCCCAGCTGCAGGAAGCGCTGCCTTGTCAAACCCACCCAGAACTTTTTAGAGAATGTGATGACTCCCCAACACTGCAGCCTTCTGCATTACCCAGATTGTCAGAAGGGTTGTATTCCTGGAAGCAAACCCGGATACTCTCCCGATGTCAGTCAACAGATTGGGAGGTACCAAACCTAAGGCACCGAGAACAATGGGGAGTCGGACAACTTGGTACTTTGGCTGCAAGCATGACATTTCGAAAGCGAGGTCCACATATTTGCCATGTTTTTCCTCAATCTTGTCAATCATATTAATGTCAAAGGGGACAGAAAATTATTATTATCATTATTATTATTATTATTATTATTATTACACCTGGGTTCTCTTATCCGGATGCCCCTGAATAAGAACTATTTAAGTGTCTATTAATCCTGTCTGATTGACGAGCGTTCATGGCATCAATCTTGTAGGACGTGATCGTTTATGCCCCGATGAGCGTCTGCTATGTTGGTACACAGTGTTTTACGTCACCCCACACCATCCTGTACACACGTCTTCCCATGCAGAGCCGACTGGGAGATACTAGGAGATTGCACCGTGTGTAACATGATTGATGTCCCTCGTTACGAAACTAGGTGTGACATCTCGATAATCAACCTGGGTTTTCAATGTCTGATTTCTGTAGAATGAAATAGTGATGACAGGTCATTATTAATGGGATGTAATTGACCAACGAAAGATTGATGAGATCTTAATTGCAGTAAAATGTGTACCCCTTGAAACTACTCTCGCTACTGATAGTGTTTATAACGTGGCGAAGGTGTGTTTCCACCTCAATCTGCAGTCAATATACAGTGTGGCTTAAGTATTCACAACATGTCGTGGAACGTGATAAACTGCATCTATAGGGTTAACCGTATAAATGATGCCATTTTGAAACGTGAAAGTTCATTTTAATTGGTTTTTGGTTGCAGATAATGGTTCTAATGAAAAGAGAAGCGGCTTTTAGCGGTCATTTCGTATGATTATGGAAATTGTTTTGTCATCGATATTAACGAAATAGTACAACGGACTCTGCTTTTGGCAGAGATTTCTTATAATTATGGAAATGGCTTTGTGTTGTTTATTTAGGAACGGAAGAACAATCTTCTGTCCAAAGTGTTTTAACTGAGCCATCATGCAATATTCTCAGAGTGTTGACCCGTGAAGATCCGGGGTAGAATAGGTCTTCAGCAACCCATGCTTGCCGTAAAAGGTGACTATGCTTGTCGTAAAAGGCGACTAAGGAGATCGGGTGGTCAGGCTCTCTGACTTGGTTGATGCATGTCATCAATCCCAATTGCGTGGATCGATGATCACGATATCAATCACTGGATTGTCTGGTCCAGACTCTATTATTTACAGACCGCCGTCATATAGCTGGAATATTGCCGAGTGCGGCGTAAAATAACAAACAAACAAATCTCAGGGTGTTGTTTTGTTGTTGTTGTTGTGTTTCCAGGAAATACAGGAAATAGGTTTGCCTTAGGTTTTACAAAAACAATGTTTGGTAACACTTCTTTTCAGATACTAAAGTTATATATTATGAAGCATTCGCCGAAAACCTGTAACATCTTTCCTTCCACTGGCACGTCATTATGCAAAAAAACGAAATACTATTCACCTGCCACCTCACTCCCTTAATATCTGAAGGACCTATACCGTCTGGGCAATATCATGTCCAGTGTACGTATAGTATACCACAGAGCGATATGGTTGACCGTCGCAGTGAGATAAACTTACGATCAAACATTCTTCCAACTTCCGGTCTTTGAACAAGGAACCAAAATCTGATGGAACCTCTCACGTGACTCCGCTATGCAGTTTAATTCCGTTATCTGCACAGATTTAATCAGGATCTATCAAACTATTAGCCATCTAATGCAAACGTCCTGCGGGAGAAGGCACAACACAGAATTTGGTGCTTATCCAATATTAGCTGGGGGTCCCTGCTGGGGAGCCGGAGACTTGTATATCAGGAATAACAGCTCAAACTCAGAAAAAAGTACCCCCCTTTCTGAAAGTTCTGTTTCCCCGCTTTCCCCCATATCTACTATATTGATTTTATTTTTCTACATTTGTCTCAGTGTGATAGACTAAGATAAGTGGTAGAAAAAGATGAATGAAAATACTACATCGCGATATGAAATTACTGAACCCCGTATCAGACAGACTCTTGGTCTCCGTCTCTCGCCAGTTACTGGAAGATCTCAAAGATACCGCCCTCAAAAAACACAAGTTAGGATAAGACGCTGAGGGAACGTTGAGTGGGTATCGAAGATAATTTGGTTGAAAATCCCACGAATATTGACGCTGAAGGAAAACGAATTATGAAATGGTGAAAACAAAGGCAACGAAAACGTGTGATTGAGATATTTGAACCCAGCTAGAAAACCATGATTACGATCTTCATGTGCAATGTTGGCATTCTTCGTAAATGAGGGTTGTACTTACCACAAACAATTATTGGGTTTCTAAACTTGGTGGGCGTGTGTTGTTCTACGAACAACTGAATATGTAGAGACTGATATGAGAGCGCAAAACGTGAACGTACATCCATAATTCCAACACCTGGTGTCATGTTGTCCCCGTATATACGTTACAGTAAATGCTAAAATGACTGAAATTTACTTAGACACTTTAAACGATGCCAAAATAGTTCAGCCATTTCATTATTATTTTCCTGTCAGATTGACTGAACATTATCAGAAGTTCAAAAGGGATTGAAGGCATCGCTGTGGATTAATAATGCTAGGATTAGAAGCCAATTTGTTTTTTGAAAATATACATAGAGTTTCGTTTTCTTTTAATCCTATCATTGTCAGTCACTGGGTGATGAAATAGAGCATAAAGATTTTTGGAATTTTTTATCATAATGTAATATTGGAAAATGACCGAAACATTTTGGCATTTTCTAAATTGCCTAAGTGAAAATTTCAATTTACACATTGACTTTAACATATCTAATGGTTATAACAATTGGTGTCATCACTGATTTTCAATGATCCACATATTTGATTTTATTACTATTTTGCCTTTTACGCCCTGTGGAACCTGTTGTTGCAGATAATCGAAACTGATTTATCTCTGGCGTTGACCCTTTGAATATAATGTTGATTTTAATAGTTAGGCTGAAGGGACATGTATAAAAGTATCCGGTGTCACGGATATTAAGTCAGGATATAATCAGTGTGTGCTTTTCACATTTGCAGGTTTTCCGTATTTATAGTGAGTGATCAAATATCCAATAACATCATTCAAATTCACACATATCAAATATTTATAAGCAATCTGCAAAAACCCACATATCAAAACACCATTGATACTTGGAGCCGAGATCAGCAGTGTATATAAGAATAATCCACATATTCAACGACACACAGCATATTCCATGTTTAATAACTACCCATTAAATCACCATATATCAATTGTTAAATAACATCCCACTATTCCTCAAGTGTTAAATATTTCACCACATAAATAAGTCCATATTGTTTATCGACATTATGAACACAATTTAATCGGAGACGCTCTCTTCATTTGCGTGTATAGAATATTTTGAAATACAGTTGATTTAATCTAAAATGCAATTACGCCAGCAAAGGATGTCGTTATCTCCAAGAACGTCCTCGAATGACCCATAGTATTGAGACAATCCCACCACAGACAACGTTTCCCGTTAATTTCTAATCAGATTGTAAAGAACATTCATGTTTTTTTTTAAGAAACAGAATTTAAAGTTTATCTAAAATATACAACACTTGAAAAGCATATATACTTCGTAATACATGTAGCTACCTTAGGGTTTCAAATCCCATATAACCACCTTTTAAAAGCAAGCAGATTGCAGCAAACGTTACATGACATCCTTCTTCTGTATGGGTGGCCAGTTCCTGACACCTGATATGAAGTCAGACAATCTCTGTCAACAACTTGGGAAGTGAGTATTCCTAAAGCTGGAATGATATGCTTTATTGACGCTCAAATAGCTATAACAACGCGTGTCCCTGCAAAGTGTTTTGGAATAATTCCAGTTAGTAAAACTCACAGATTTCTTTGAGTTGATAAGTGGTTACTAAATCTGTTTTGTACAATACAGTGACACCATCTCAGTTGTACCACCACTAATCCTAAAATAACTTGCATACTGTTTGATATGTGTGTGTGTGTGTGAGCGCGCGCGTATGTGTATGTGTGCGTGTGTGTGATCGTGTGCGCGTATGTGTGTGTGTGGCTGTGTGTGTATGTGTGTTGTGGGTGTATGTAGTGTGGTTGGGTGTGTGTGTATATGTGCTTGTCAGTGTGTGCCTGTGTGTGTGTCTTGTCTTTTAAAATTGCATCTGTCCCGTAATGGAACGTTTCTGCAATAAATATTATCTTATCTTATCTTATCATATGTGCGTGCGTATATATGTGTGTGTGTGTGTGTGTGTGTGTGTGTGTGTGTGTGTGTGTGTGTGTGTGTGTGTGTGTGTGTGTGTGTGTGTGTGTGTGGTGTGGTGTGGTTGGGTGTGTGTGTATGTGTGCTTGTCAGTGTGTGCCTGTGTGTGTCAGTGTGTGTCAGCGTGTGCGTCTCTCTGTTAGGCTGTGTCTGTGTGTGTGTGCGTGTGTGTGGGGGTGTGTCTGTGTTTGGGTATTTCTGTCTGTCTCCGTGTGTCTGTGTGTGTCTGTATGTGTGTCTTTGTATGCGTGCCTACGCGTGCCTCTGAAACAAAAGAGATCTTTTTTACAGTTACGTGAATCGATGGTGCGGATTTTTTTTATTTCACAGAGTACCCTAACGTCGAGATTAACAGGGGTTCACTGTTTTGGGGACCCTACCCTCGCTTTCAGAGGCTAGTTAAGAAGAACAATAAACTAATTGGCATTATCTGTTCTAAATTGTGTCTGTGTCTGGCAAATGGTTTGCAGTGGTAATATCTTCACTTGAATTCCAGATTTAACTTACAATTGTTAGCCGGGGGACACCACTGAAACACGGAATTCCACATGTCATAGAATAAACACAGAGTCCAGGCAGTTAATGCGGCGTGTCTGGCCCCCCAATCTGGCCGTTATGGGGGTCCCCCGGCCGCGTGGGCCAGGGGCAGGCAGGGATACCCCCAGCGCTCCGACCTACCTCACAGACGCATCTTAGACTATGCACTTCAACTTTACACATTTCATGTGGAAGGATATTTCATAAGTAAGCCAGAACTGATACGAGAGGGGGAAAACGATCCCCCATTGTGGAGATGTGGAGATGAACATAGCTGCAGGAGTGATGGGGATGGTGCCTTTGAGTCTGAGAGTTCTCCCCCACATTGCCATAACTGATAGTCGTACACACACACAGCCTCAGCTCTTTGCACTTAGGCCTTATACTGGATGGGACATAATATTCTGTATCCCCGGGACAAAACAATGAGTATTTTTCTCTCCGTTATACGGGACTAGTGTTACACCGTTTAACGATCCGATTGGAGGAAGCCGACAGCGCATATGCTTTGTTGGTATGAATTTCAAACTTTATTCCACACCAGTACATTTTTCAGTAATATATATGTGCATATTAACGTAACAATGCCTGACATCGAACAACACACCCACGTGGAAATGCTAACAGTTGAGACGATTCTCAAGAGGCCGGTTTTTGAGTTTGAACAAATGTGATGACGCTCAGTGTGAAATGTTTCCCACTTCAAACAGATGAAGCATAGGTAGACATCGTGAATTATTTTAATAGGATAAAACATGAATTATTGTGGTAATTTAAATATCATTATTAGTGTGTCTGTCTGTGTGTGTGTGTGTGTGTGTGTTCTTTGTTTAACGCAATATTCCAGCTATATGACGGCGGTCTGTAGATAATCGTCGAGTTTGGACCAGACAATCCATTGATTGACATTATAAGCATCAATCTACACAATTGGGATACAATGACATGCATCAACCTAGTCAGTCAGCCTGACCACCCGATCCCGTTGGTCGCCTCTTACTACAAGCATAGTCGCCTTTTACGACAAGAATGGGTTGCTGAAGACCTGTTCTACCCCGGATCTTCTCGGATCGAGTAGAATATATGATATTAGGTTCGCTGTTACTTGTAACAATGGAAGTTACACGCGAAATATGTCATTCTAAAATATGGAACAGTGGATTTTGTTTTTTACCTTGCATGAGAAAGGGAAATTCATGAATTATTGAACAAATTTCTTAAAAGCAGTTTGATACACACACGCATGTATAACAATATCAACTGCCTGGTTAAGGAAAGTTTAAACCCATGTGTGATGGTGGCTAAAAATTAAACAAACAAGAAATGGTTATTTGATGGTGGGTATTTGATACTGGTATCATAGTCGTGTTTTGAACCTTGCAGTGTTGTGGCAACTGTTTTCGTAGAGAGTAGATTGGGCGTCTTCTTAAGAGGGAACCTTCACGTGCTAAAGTTTGACGTCATTCTCTTCAATGACGACACGTCATCACAAATGTCTGTCTTAGGTAACACATGTTGTATGCAGTACGTCAACAATGTCGTGTAACTCGTGGCATTATTATTAATGTTTATTGAGTTGTTTCCTTCGAACGATATGGATAATAAACAATGACTTACCGTTATTCACAAAGACGCTGATGCGGATGTCGAACAAGGGGACATGACTATGTTCTACCCCCACTTCCTTCAATGGACCCGTGAAGATTCCGGGGGAGAATAGGTCTTCAGCAACCCATGCTTGCCGTAAAAGGTGACTATGCTTGTCGTAAAAGGCGACTAACGGGATCGGGTGGTCAGGCTCTCTGACTTGGTTGATGCATGTCATCGATCCCAATTGCGTGGATCGATGCTCATGATATAAATCACTGGATTGTCTGGTTCAGACTCGATTATTTACAGACCGCCGTCATATAGCTTGAATATTGCTGAGTGCGGCGTTAAACAACAACCAACCAACCAACAACCAATCTTCCTTCACAGAATCGCAGCGGCATGACATCAAGTGTATCAACAAACGGGAGTTAATGTTTCTACTCTGCCATTGCATTCATAAGTACCATATACTCAAAACAATTGCAAGTGATCCTTTTCAAGAATCAACGAATGTATGACAAGGCACTACGATTAGTTATATCTCTAAAAATCTGATTATTAGAGTTTAGTTTGCGGTAGTTTGTGAAATTTCAAAAGTGACATGAGCCATGCGGCCACAATTATACTATTACTAGGCCAACAGGTGTCGCCACTCATCGTGCAGGGACGACGCAACTCCTGCCCCTGGGGTAAACCTAGTCTGTTATACAGACCCTGAAACAAATATATCCAAAACAACCCGTGCACGTCTTTAACAGTGGGCAAGTCTAGAGTACTGCAGTATCTGAAAATGAAGAGTTTCTAGATTCCTTTTCATTTTATTTATTGAGATAATTTAACAACTGCTTTGTTTCTGTAAGATATGTTCATTTCAGAGACTAGATGTTAGTCTAGGGTAATCCTTTACAATATATTTTAATGTACATCAACTCATGAACAAAACTTCATAGCACATCAGGTTATACTGGACTTATCTGCAGGCTATGTTTATTTGTCTGTTTGAACTATATATAAAAAAAACCTTCGTCAGCTCTCCCAGCGAGGCTTATTTTATAATTAACATGTTACATTCCGATTACCCCTCAAACGCTACTTTGATGTACAGGTAAAGATCCATCTTCCCGGGGCAAGGTAGTTATACTGACTATAAAAGTCCAGTTTCCACCCTTGCCGAACAAGGCCTGGGGAAGATGCTACAAACCTCAAGTTCTGCATGAGTAAGTATCATTAAATTCAAACACAGATCATTTCTGTACAATCATCGGAATTAAAACATAGGTGAAAAATGGGAATATTAACTGAGGGGAAAAAACACGAGTGTTTTTTTATGTAATTGAAAATTGAAAGAAATGTTGAATTTGGTTATGTCTGTTTAACTATTATTCAATCCTGCAACATTTTGTAAAGTGATCTTTTTCGTGTACAAATACTGGTTCAATGAAAACATGGGATAAAACATGTCAAAGATACCCATCAGCTGTTGTTTATAATCCGCTTTTTTAAATTTGCAAAAGTTTCAAATCAAGATATATTTAAAATAATAAAACCAGGTAGGAGAATTCTTTGAGGCTGACAAAGCGTTCGTACAGTTATTTTTTTTTTAGAATAATATCGCTTAAGATACTTTCAACTGAAGATCAAACATACAATAAAGTCAACTGAGAGATATAGTATATTGGCTCATCAGTATATTAAGTTGTGGTTTAGAGTGAATGCATTCCAGTTATATCACGACGTGTCAGCTTAGTGTGGGAGGAAAGCCCGAAGTGATGGAGCTCTTAGACGTTTAACACATTGGTGAAACCCCCCATAAGCGAATTACGAATGTGCCTTCCGCCCCCCCCCCCCCCCCCCCCCCCCACTAGTTTAAATTAGAATGTATATTAATTACTTTAAAACAAAGTGAGTCGGACAAATACAAAGGGACATTCCACTACAAAATTCGTTAATCGGAACATTAGTTTATCCGAACATTTGTTAATCAGAACAGTTTTTACTTATGAACATTTCTTTATTCGGACGCGTTTACTGGGGACGATTTCGTGATATATAGGTTACTACAGGAGCAAAATGCGGTTAATCCTGTTTCTATTCTAGCTGCCTCAAGCTGTAATAATTCAAATTTATTAGCATTGTAAGAAGAGCAACTGGGCCAGGCAACTGAGGCATATTCTAGCTAATGTCGGTCTGACGATATTTTCTTGCCAGTTTAGATCCACTTATCTATTTAAATTTCCGCATTGATGATACCATTTTTGAAGCGCTTGAAAGAATATTGTTTATGTGATCGTTCCATTTTGTGTTGTGATAACAAAACACCAAGGTGTTTGTGACAGTCTACCCTTCCTATGCAATCATATAGTCTATTGAAGACTATTGATAGTAATACATCTGGAGTTTTATGTACAAAATACAGTGTTTACAAAATATTCTATACATTTCCGCATTAACCAATCAAATATGCATATCAATATGCATTTCCAGTGTGAAAAAGTAAGAAATCATTATTGGTCAATACAATTTGGTTCCAATACATTAATTTGACAGCTGTCGGAAATGAAATACCTAGAATTACAATTTCATCCCTAAATTGATTCCCCTGGATAACACTGTTCCAACTGCTGACACCACGAGATTGTCTATACGGACATAAGCGTAATTGACAACATATATGAACGCCGATCTCACATTAACGTCCTGTTACACGATATAGGCCCAATGCTATGAATCAGATATGACAGGCACACATGTCAGTGTTCCAGGTGCAGTCATTAGGATTTCGTTAATGGAAGTAGGATGTGTACATACGCATTATTTATGAGAGGTTAAGACTAAAATTATCATATTTCAATTCTGATGAGAGGACGGATTCGTGATTAATGAATTACAATACTTTGAGTCTCAGTCATGATAATGGATTAAGATTTACCCCGTTGAACTGATAATCGACGATGTCTATTTCCAAACTGTTGACCTTTGTAGCCATCGTATTTACATCAGTATATTAAGAGTGAGTGAGTATGGTTTTACGCCGCTTCTACAATGTTATAGCAATACAACCGCGGGGGGCACCAGAAATAGTAGTCCTGCTCCATGACCGTGGAATATATTTATTTTATGAAAATAATTTAAATCTAGAAACGCATACAAAAGCAAGTCTAAATCAGCATAGGGAATTTTTTATACTTTAGAGTCAAGAAGGATATTGTGTAATATAAGATTTCAGAGATTAAATGTTAGTCTACTGAAATAGGCTCACGCGTTGTACCCATGTGGGGAATCGAACACGGATCTTCGGCGTGACGAGCGAACACTTTAATCACTAGGCACACCGCTGCAGTATATTAAGAAGATTTAAATGGCAACATTGCTGAGAAGTCCAAACTGATTGTAAATATGTACAGTGAGTGAGTGAGTGATTGAGTACGGTTTTACGCCGCTTTTAGCAATATTCCAGCAATATCACAGCGGGGACACCAGAAATGGGCTTCACACATTCTTATATTACACAATATCCTTCTCGACTGTAAAAATAAAAAAATAATTTTCCCCATGCTGATTTCTTATGCGGAATAGAGCTAGCTAGAGTTGGCTAGACTTGCTTTTGTATACGTTTCTAGATTGTTTTTTTTTTGTCATCAAATAAATATTTCACAGTCATGGTGCAGGACTACTCATTCCGGAGACTTGCTCCTATTATACCAAGACCCGATAGTTGTGGGTTTGGTCCCAGATCTGCCCCCATTATGAACCTCGGATTGTCAGCACGATCCTAGTCCTTGCTCGAAGGTTTTACTGTAAGAACGGTCCATGGGTGTGTAGTAATTATATCCTCCTTCTAGGGACAACTTGTTCTTATTATGTACATAATCTAGAAATTATTATTTAAACTAATAATTATTGACTTAGAGACTTGTGCAACCATGCATCCGTGGGTTTCGGATCTGTTTTGGATTTCCTTCTATATTAATCTGACACTTATTTACCTAGCTACTTACTGGTGTCATCACTGATTTTCAGTGATTCATTTATATAAATTGGCCTGGTTTTTCTCTGGTGTTAACGTTTTACATTTACGATGGAGCTGGGTTAGGGAAGACAAAGTATACGTTACCTCTTTGTTGAAACCCAAAACAGCGAATTTTGTTCTGACCAAAGATCATAGTCTGGAGAATGACTCATGTACTCTTGATAGGATAGGATAATATTTATTGCAGAAACGTTCCATTACGGGACAGATGCAATTTTAAAATTGATAAAAGTCTCTGGAAAACACGGGTCACTATTTGGATTTCACATAACGATGAAAACTGCACACAAAATAAAACAAAGCGACCAAATTGACAAATAGGCTTTTAGATGTTTGTGAAAGAACATGATAATAGAACTTAATCACATGGCACACAAGAAATAGTTTCCACGATAATAGTGTTTATACTACAAGGAAAGCGTAAGATATGTACTGCCAATCCTCAGCAAGAGACTAATCGTTTGCTAAAGCCTGCATCTACATATAGAGTGCTTGATCCGTCTCGATGACTGACTGGCACTGCATCTTCCAGAGCGACATCCTGTTCTTCACACACAAAAAACATGCTTTGGCTGATCTATAAGTCGTTGTTTGTTGTTTGCAAATCTGACAATCAGACACACTGACTAATGACAAGTCAATTATCCCCAACACGTATCTCTGCACCAATTTGTCAGCATCAATAAAGGTCCACCCCAACGGCTGATAACGCCATTAGGAAATCCATGCGAGAAAAGATTTCCCACACTCGTCATGGGTTGCAGCTGAAAGTACCGAGGGCCGTGTGGACGCGGGCAACATGAAAGCGAGGCTTGTTTATAAAACTGGACATATGGCATGATGCAATCTCCGCCATCTTGGAAGGTGATGATGAAGAGGACGAATGTTATCTCACGCCACGTATCTCACACTACAACACCCGTATATTTTATATTGGAGAAAAAACAGGATTAAAAAAAATTGTCGAAAATTATAGAAGGTTTTTTCTAACTTGGGAGCGGAATGTCACTGGGGTGGTCAGATTTGACTGAGATGAGTTGAAAGAGTTAACCTGGTATCTTTTCATGAAATGAACTTTGTCTGGGTTTAATGAAGTAGTCAATTAGGTACTTTCATCAACTCCAGATTTATGTGATATCAGTAATTATGATGTTTCGTCAACTTAGATATTCGGAAAATAAGTAACTGTGTCACATTACAAATTATATGTAGGCCACACCGACTTCTGCTCATTATGTGGTAGTAGTAGTAGTAGTGGTAGTGGTAGTGGTAGTTGTAGTTGGTTGGTTTGTTGTTTAACGCCGCACTCAGCAATATTCCAGCTATATGAGGGCGGTTTGTAGAAAATCAAGTCTGGACCAGACAATCCAGTGATTGACATCATGAGCATCGATCCACGCAATTTGGATCTATAGTAGTAGTAGTACTAGTAGTAGTAGTAGTAGTAGTAGTCGTAGTAGTGATAGTAGTGGCAGTAGTAGTATTAGTAACATTTATTTGTTTGTTATTTAACGCCGCACTCAGCAATATTCCAGCTATATGACGGCGGAAGTAAACGAGTCTTGACCAGACAATCCAGTGATTGACATCATGAGCATCGATCCACACAATTGGGATACGTTGACATGCATCAACTAAGTCAGTGAGTTGTTACATAAACATAAAATATACATGTCATATATATGGGGTATAGAATCAATCCCCCTGAATAACTATTTATCCCCGAGAAACTGCAGCTTAGATTTAGTAAAGCCATGTTAGGTGTCAGCAAAACAACACACAACTGGGCAAGCTGAGCAGAACTAGGACTCTACCCTCTTATCTACACTGTACTAATAAAAATAGCAAATTCCTATCACCATGTTGGTTCTTCCAAAAACATAATACTTCAGAACGCTTTTGCTGAAAGTACATATTTGGTGAATAAACGATTAGGATGGGTTTACCAGCTCAATCTATTCTTAGGAAAACACAATGTGAGTACTTCAGATTTCCTATCACCAATATTCAAAGAGACAATAAAATATAAATTCAACTTCTTCAAGGAATCTCTCCAAGATGTAAATTCAACAATAGGCACAGGAAACAAACTTAGGACATACGGGATAGTTAATAATGAAATAGAACTAGAACCCTATCTCTGTAACTGTAAAGTAAGAAAATATCGAGTGCACGTTTCTAAACTCAGAATAAGTAACCATAAATGAAATATTGAACTTGGAAGACATACACAGCCACCAGCTATGCTCTACATGTTCAACTATTGATGATGAAAAAACATACCTACTTCATTGTACCAGACACACTCAAGAAATAAATAGACTCTTTGGAAAATTATCCACACAAAATGTAAATGTAAATGTCATTAAAACAAATTATTTCACTACATCCTCTCAAATAATGAAGCCATCAATATCAGTTGCATTTGTTTCCATGTCTATCATTTCAAACATAATTACCCCTTCATCTTAATCAACCGATGACATTTTCTATATGATATCATCAAATATGTAATATTGATTGGTTTTTTTGTGTCTACATGAATGTATGTATGTCTGTATATGTGTATATATGAATCTTAATGTTTTGTCATTTTACAAAATGGCATCTATCCCGTAATGGAATGTTTCTGCAATAAATATTATCTTATCTTATCTTATCTACCGTGCGACCAGCCATTAATTTGCGTATGAGGCACTAAAATGTATATAAAGAAATAGCCCATGACATTGTTTGCCTTCTTTTAAACATCTTAAAAATCGTTGAAGCTCTAGGATTGTTATGTTTAATATAATTCATAAGAGTGAGTGGTTTCACGCCGCTTTTAGCAATATTCCAGCTATATCACGGCGGGGGACACCAGAAAATGGGCTTCACACATTGTACCCATGTCGGGAATCGAACCCCGGTCTTCGGCGTGAAGAGAGAATAATTCATAAGAAATACAAACCTATCTGTTAGTAGTGCATTGGTGTTTGTTTCAGTAAACTCGACACAATGAAACCCAGTTAATTCGGAAACCTCTTGGTTCAGGACGACTCCTGTGGGGAACGTATCATACATTACAGTTGGGCGTTACAGCCGCTTTGAACAGAACAGGTAATCCAGTTAGATCACAGCATGTCAGCAGACCTGATAGAACGTTGATGCAGGTCTTAGACTTGTACCGCTTTGGCAAAACCCATGAGCACGGGCATGGTGCTGTCAAGTATAAAAACAGGGTAAATCTGGATTCGAACCAATATAATCATTGGTTTCTGGGCAGCTAAGGCACGCAACTTCTGAGACGATTACGCCACCCGTGCCTCCACGATACAGGAATAAATGTAGACCAGCACGGGTAACCTTGACAATTTGGTGATTTTACAAAGTTTTATGTTCCAGTTTTTAATTCTTCCCAGTAGAGAAAGTGGGTGTGGACATCATTATGGGATGTCAATCTTATGTTAACTTTGATATGTTATAAAGTATAAGCTGTATAAGTGCTATTATCTTGAACGCCATACGAACCTCATTTTACTTCATCTATCACGTAATCTCCATGTATACAACTTAAGAAATATTAAAGCACACCCAATTCTTTCATATTGCTAGAGTTAATCCGTGATGACTTGCCAGATTAACTATAACTTCGTACGAGTAGTGTAATATATAGATGATTATATTACTAAGTCCGCTAAGAACATTTAGAAAGAAAATAACTCGAGGGAATTGCAGCGTCACTTATTAAACCGAGCATTCAATCCCTAACTCTGAGTCAACCTGTTTGATTTCAGTTAAGAAAAACACATAAAAACACCTCCCTTTTGTTCTCAATAAAATAAATAATTAAAATGTCCCCGATTCCTCATCAGTTTGAAAAGAAATTCTCTGAAAATAATTAATTATGTCCATGCATCCTTACAATGTACGAGAAGAGAATCTTAAGGACAGGAAACGAGATTATGAATATACTATTAGGACCAGAGGCCCTTTCATCTCGTGATCCATCACGGACATTAGCGAGTCGCTGCCCGACTCCCTGTCTACGGAAGACCAGCCGGTTAGGGAAGGTACTGGCTGTTCGGCCGACCCAGAAACATGAAACCGAGGAAATGGTACTTTCCATATACTTATTGAAAGAACACACCCGTGCGTTTGATACCTTGTCTACTTGGATGTCGATATTTGCAACTTTGTGCTTCTCCCTTTTGTAGAGAAGTAAGCCATGCCCACAATATCACGTACGTCTGAGTAACAGAATTTAAAAAATAGGACCCAGCTCAACACTTTTCAAGATTCCAGTTAGGTGTGTCATCATAGTTTCCGTTTGTTGGGAGTGAAACTTTATTGAAAAATGTCATCACGTAGGAATAGTTTAAAAGTGAATGAAGTGGATTTTACGCCGCGTGGATTTTTAGAATTGTCCCTGGTGCGCGTGTATGTGTATGTGAGTGTGTGTGTGAGTGTGTGTGTGTGTGTGTGTGTGTGTGTGTGTGTGTGTGTGTGTGTGTGTGTGTGAGAGTGAGTGAGTGAGTGAGTGAGTGAGTGAGTGAGTGAGTGTGTGTGTGTGTGTGTGTGTGTGTGTGTGTGTGTGTGTGTGTGTGTGTGTGTGTGTGTGTGTGTGTGTGTGTGTGTGTGTGTGTGAGCGTGTGTGTGGAGGTCTGGTAGTTGCAACAAGAAGGGGTAAATCAGTATAGCCAATAACACAGTTAAGAAAGTAAACAACATGTTTAAAACAACGGTTTTTATTGTTGTTTAACGCTATACTCAGCAATATTCCTGCTACATGACGGTGGTCTGTATATACTCGAGTCTGGACCAGACAATCCAGTGATTGACATCATGAGCATCGATCCACGCAATTGGAATACGATGACATGCATCAATCAAGTCAGCGAGCCTGACCACCCAGATCCCGTTAGTCGCCTCTTACGACAAGCATAGTCGCCTTTTACGGCAAGCTTGGGTTGCTGAAGACCTACTCTACCCCGGATCTTCACGCGCCTTTAAAACGTAGATCAGAGTCAGCAATATATATATATATTATGCATCGTGCAAATATGAATACCTTTTTCATATGTCAATTATATTGTGGGGCAGAAGAGTATACATTTGTCCTAAAAATCACAAGTATCGTAGGCAGTTTGGCAGGGTATAGGTTTTAACAGGGAGTATATATATATATATATATATATATATATATATATATATATATATATATATATATATATATATATATATATATATGTCATATACTCCCTGTGAATACCTATGCCCTGCTAAACTGCCTACGATACAAGGCTTGAAACAGTCGCCGAGACTCTACAATCTTGATGTCCAAAACACAACTTTGATCAAATACGTATCAAATACATCACCATCGAATAACCATTTGTTTTGTTTCATTTTTAGCCGCCATCAAGCATGGGTGTGTACCTTGTTTTGCCCGGCAGATTATATGACGTTCAAATACTTATGTTGATTTGTTGATAAGTTCGGTTGAAGGTACATCTTCACCATGCAATGTATGTATACACTCTGTAGTCAAGCACCGCTCAGTTCGATGGGTATACTAGTTCGTGGTGTTCACATTTTGGTACAGATGTAATATTTTCTAAAACCAGCGTAAACACAAATCACTCACTCACTCAACGAGACCATATTACTCAAAGATTGACTCCAGCATTGACTCAAGGATTGACTTCCCAGCTGTTGAGGAGCACAATGACTCCACAGAGTCGAGCTCCCAACTGACGACAGCCCGTCAGCGATAACACGACTCCGATTCTGCCACCTTCAGCTATGTGCAATGCAATTAACGCTCCAGTTATTTCTGTCATTGCAATAACGTGAAGACAATGTTATTTCTGTTTAATTCCCTTGTACAGTCTCGTCGACAGGGGGCGCTCTCTTCTCGCATTCCTCCCATGCTCGTGGGGCAGTAGCTGACACTCAAACATGTCAGACAATTTGCCAGCTGCCACTACCTCAGTGAAAGCCAAGAATCCTACCACGGATTAATGCTTCTTCAATTCATTACAATTTGTCTACCGCCATGTTCTACAACCTATCGCGCGGTAAACGCCACAGCAGATAGCATCGCGCGCATTACCGGAAATCACAAACAGACGTCCCAATCAGACGATTATGATAAGGCAGACAGGACCAACTTCTTATGTGTTCATTACAAATTATTTTTCTTCGGGCATTGACGAGATCGGCTATCAAATGGCGAGCGATATTTGTTATCGCGGAGTAATCTCTGCGTTAATCGCCAAATTCGTGCGGCTTCCTTCTTGCATTTCAAGACACCGGGGCGGGAAACGGCACGGGGAAGATAAGAGGTGGGGAGAAGAGGCGAGAACCCATACACCCCCATCTTGTGGAAGAATAACGCGTCCATGTCCCCCCATTACCGTGGTATGTTAATAGCTCCAACCCACGATGCACCGCTTGCCACCAATAATTGAGCACCGACTCACCGCTCATGCAAACCACAAACGGCGGATTGATAGGCAGACACGGAGTCACGGCCCCCAAACTGGAGCCCGTATTATCACAGCATCGCCAATAGCATTTTGATAAAACTGCCTAATAGCTCGCAGAGGTAGATTTATATGAAATTCATCAGCATCAAGCTGACTTCAGATCAGGGGATCTTGCCGCGCCCAAAGGAGGGGGTAATTTGTGCGAGAAGGTTGTGTCAATCTTGCAACTGTCACTTCTGAACGCTCTAACTCCAGCCAGTACTTTGATGATATCGAAAGAGGAGAACAACATTGCCAACCCGGAAGTTGCTGGCTTTTTTCTTCTTGACAACAAGTGTTTGGCGTAGCGTCTGATGGCGTGTACGACATCGTGTTTAATTCGTCGAAATAATAGGATCCGTCATATTACGAAATTGCACTCAAGTGCTCGCCTCACCCTATTATTAAGAGATGCCATTTGACGGAGAATGACAAAAGTATGTTCCGCAAGTTCACGCAGTGTAAGCTTTGTATACACATGTACTTAAACGCTAGCACTACATTCGTTTTTGTATTAAAATCGTGTCTACAAGGGCACCGTTATAAAGTCATTGTTTCAAAATCAAAAGGTGATGCAAAATCATCACAACGCTATACAATAGGAATCATTTGTCTGTGAACCTCCCAAGTCTAACCCCGTTAATCCGAACACTCCACTTTCCGGACATTATATATATGTCCATATATAGAAAGGGTTATTCCCTAAAGATCATTATTTATTTCAGTTTTTGTTAACCCTGTTTCACTATCACCGGTAAAATTCGGATTTTCTTCGGGGTTTCAGAAGAGACAGAATGGTAAACTTTATGTTTATATTTAGCTGGCACGAGAACACTAGTAGTATGGCGTGGGTTGTATGTGGGATCAATATTTCATTATACATATATTCCTATTCTTATTCTTATTCTTATTCTTCTTCTTCTATATGCTTCAGAAATATATCGATAAATATATACCTGTATGGGCAGGGAATTTGGTTTCTTGAGCATATTGTTAATAGTTTAAATGTTTTCCAAATCTGAATAAGGGGTTATTTTAATTTATGCGTTCAAAGTGTTCGGAAAAACTTCCAATGCGGAAACAGGGAAAGTTTAAATTCAGTTTCCTGAGACATCTTTACTGATATTTACAAGACTCGGAATTCGAACCGGTGAACTGTACTAGATGAATATGAATCATAGAACTTGTACCTTTCAGTTCTTCCTGCTGTGCAGAAGAACACACGAATATGAGAAAGAAAAAATTGTTACAGAGTGGATAAATATAACTGAAAAAAATATTTTAATTGACGCAGGAATCAAGAACCTATACACAACCTATCAAGTTAATCAATATATTTAATGTGTTTGTCATATTCCTGAATTAAACAACTTTAAATTCAGAGGATAGTTTTCGTTTTATAAATATAATTCATATACGAAATTCTTATGCAACGGTAGTAGCGGAACATGTCTCGTCATATATGTCATAAGATGAAGAACCTCATTTCATCCCATGTTCTTCTCCACACACTTGTAGTCAGGGGTGATGCTTCCCTTACTTACTACTATATACAAACCTTATATGTATTGTAGCACGTTTAGCATATTCGAAATGTCTCTGTGTAGGTTCCACTACGCTGATATTACAACATATACTTATATAGTGTAAAATGTTTATGATTATAATTTATTCTAAATGATATTATTTACAATGTCTTAACTGTTTGTACCCGTCCCAAGCGGGTGTATATGTACAATAAAACTTTAAGGCCTCAATGTTATTTTCCAAGAAGGAACGTTTTCATTTCAGTATAAAACAGGACATTGCTTCGCGTGTGGTTATAAACTCTGATGTTGGTAACAGTATTACTCTTTACATCAAATAACATCCAAAATATGATTTCAATAAAATATAACGATACATAATCGTAAAACAAAATACTGTTAAAAAATACTTTTCGTTTTCAACCAGAAAGTTAAGTTTATGTTTATTAAAGTTATTCTACGTTCACTCTTGTATTAAGACCTTGATGGCAAAAACACTGACTTCACCGTTCATTTCAGTTTTAAACCTTACATAAATATTGACTAGTTCACCAACTGCAACCCAACGTGTGGGACTCCGAGACGG
Organism: Haliotis cracherodii; assembly: GCF_022045235.1. NCBI lineage: Eukaryota > Metazoa > Mollusca > Gastropoda > Lepetellida > Haliotidae > Haliotis > Haliotis cracherodii. Next base: position 54,675,941 of record NW_027266265.1, read on the forward strand.
TTGTGTATGTTCCCTTGTAAAGCCTGCAACTACTATAACCGTCCAATCACAAGGCACAAAAAAACGTTTTAATCATACAAGTGCAATTGCGCATAGCTTCATTACGTTTTGCTCCGGTGCCAGTGCAAGGGGCGGGCGAGTATTTTAATGATTTTAACAGCTCGTTGCGCTTGCGTTGGCCTCAGATTTATTTCTTTGGTGAAGTGACAATGTTTACTTACGACAGTGTGGGTGAGGGAGACTTCAGTCCCCTCCGTCAGCGGTTAACTGGGAGTCGGTCAAATGACTGGCTTGTCTCACATTGCTTCCACATTAGGTTCTGACAGGTTAGGGTGTCAGGGTCTGTGATCTCTGACGGTAACGCTGTCTTTGACGGAGAAGAGGGAGGGGGTGATTAATGGGGTAAAATACCGCAATATGGGATGTATTTGTACTGTTAGGTACGATCTACACACGTGGTCAACAGGAGCGGCGACTACGCAACCTCTAATTATACGTCGATTTTAATAGATCGGGCATCTTTAGTTTTTATTTGCATTCTGATTTTAGAAACGCGTAACTCTAAATTCGTCTCCTTTCTCTGAAACAGTTAAGCGTATATTAATAGAAGATGGATCTGAAGGTTTTCTTTTAAGTTTTCAACCTTTTAAGAAATATATTTTTACATATTAATTTAAACTATCAAGTTTACATTTGGCCTGGCAAGATTTTAGTTTTATGTTTTTTTATTGTTACTGTTTGTTTTGAAAAGATTTAAGGTGGGACTTCCGTTTTCCCCAACTGCCCCCACAACGGAATCAAGGGTCTTCACAAATGGTTTGCTGTGTACACAATTAGAAGATTGGCAAATCTGTACGGCCACATGCTCTATATCATCGTGATTATTATCAATTTTCAGTTATTGATAAATCCATATATTCACAAGTACTATTGCCTTTGGGCATATTTTCAAAGAAACGGATCAGTATATTATATACATTATGGAGATACACACGCATTATATTGAATCAGGAAATATATTCCAATCACCCACTTACCCGAAACAATATTCTCCATGTTAAATTTATCTTTTGTGTGAGTGGAAAAGTTGTATTAGCTTAATGGAAAAAGATGTAATCTACTCTATATTACAGGCATCTTTTGGGCGAGTTGAAAGTTCTCATTTTTGATAGTTTGCCTATAATTATCCAGGCGAGTGCTGAGAATAGTAAGCCGGTGAACCAACATCTATATACGAAAGTGTCTGGCTGACATCCATCATGACCCGTACTGGTAGCATACCTCTACGTGAAAGTACTGGTGCCACCGGTAGTGTTGAATCACACGTAACTCTATAAACACGGATATATCCATCGAGGTGTCGTCACAGACAGGGACAGTTGTAACAGTAGGGGCAGTATATGAGAAGTAAAAGGTCACTAATCCGCAGTACCGTCTTTTTAATGAATGATTGAATGAATGAATGAATGAATGAATGAATGAATGAATGAATGAATGAATATTCATTTTGAATAAAACATTCAGCTGAATATGATACAATGTTCCCAAAGGTGAATTGAATATTTATGCTGCAGGTAACAACTCCACGACGTTTTTTGTGTGTTTTTGTAAATCACTTATTGTGAACTTGTTTTTCTGGTGTATATCAATTAAAAAAAATGCTATACTCAAACAGAGGTTATTATAATGTTTGTGTTCTTTTCCCCTCACATTATGCAGCGGTTCCAGTTTTCTGACAGTCTCAGACTTAAAAAGAAAACTTCGTCAGTAAATATGATATTTTATTAGATAATAGTTAACACAAAACAAACACACACAAATTCTCTCATTTTGATGATGTAATGAAATTGCATTCTCAAATTGTAATATTTTTTCGTTGTATATAATATCGATTAATATCGAAATGATACAGAATCGATTCCATGTATCAATATGTATGCATTCCAAAACTTAAAACCAATAGTACAACCATGGTTGTCCGTATCCCCATGAAGAGATACAGTATTATCAAAATATTGCCCGAGACTGATTCGTAAGTAAACACGGGAAAATTCTATGCAAATCACTGCCATATCGCCAGTCCAGCCAGCGATGCTTCTCACGTAGTTGTGGGTACATTTGCTGGATGCTAAATATTATTTCATATCGTCTCCAGACTCAGCATCCAGCCTATGCCAGGGTCTGTTATCATCCCGCTGGTTCTGGTGCTTCCATCTGGGGGGCATTACCCGGCGTTGTGTGGCTGGGGAAGGTGGGGGAGGGGGGTATAATGAGCCCTCAGGGTACCATGTGGGAACGCAGGGCCTATTTGAGGATGTGCACTCGATTCTGATATGCACGTGTGCACTCGATATTAGAAAATGTGCCTTAGATGAAATGTTAAATGGTAAGGCACATGAGAAGGAGGTGGATGTTTTGCTGGGAGAAATGAGAGACAGTTTAAAAAGCTGACACGGAGACAATTAACCATGTATGGCGTTTTATCTTACTACCAAGCTTTTAAATTGATGCAAGTATCATCAAAAAAGAATTCTGCATTATATGTGAATATATATCACTGCCTATGCATTAAAATAGAATTCTGGAATATATGTAAATATATATCCAGAATTCCTTTTTGATGATACTTGCATAAATTTAAAAGCTATATGTACATTTAATGAAATTGGCTTGAAAGACAAATTCGAACCCAATCATGACTTTGATCAGGATTATTTAACTGGTTTTTTTCCAAATCCTGTTATAAATTAAACGCAGGTCAATGTTTATTATCATTATTGATTAATAATCAAGTATGTTATATATAAGCTGTTAATGATATCAGACTATGTATGTTATGCTTGTACACAGTAGAGTCGCATCGCTGCATCCCTTCTCCTGTTTATCCTTTCAGTCAGTAATGTTGCTGCATAGATTAACTTATGAAAAATTCGGATTAATGTCAATTTAATTTCCGTGACTTAAATTTACATAACATATTATGGTCCTCTTTGACTTTCCGAATATAGTAATTTAAACAAAAGCGATCATATCCCGCTCTTTTTCCCCACATCAAGCCTGACACGCCTTGATAGAACTGAAATACGGTTCAAAGTGGTGTTGAACCAAACTCGCACACTACGTGAGGAATTCATTCCCATGTTGAGTACCGCGAAGACTGGTGTCATCAATGACTTTTAGTGGTCCATTCATAACATTCGTCACTAATTTGCCTTTTACGCCATATGGAATCTTTTTCCATAGAAAATCGAGATTCATTGTTCTCTTGCGTTGACTTTTTGAATATAAATATGTATACACACTCTTCAAAACAAAAGAAACGCACAGACAGACTTGAGTAAATTTATTGTACCTGATAAAGTCAATATATTTAATTTAATATCATAGATACAAATATGAAATTTACGAGCTCTATAGTCACATGTCGTTGTTGTACAAAGGCATTGAAAACTGTTCATTGCCATGTCACATAAGGCCACAAGGTTGCGCTGAACTCAGTATCTCGTGTAACCACCCCGGGCAGCAATCACGGCTCTGCATCTCCTCGGCACTTACTGGATAAGTGTACGAATTTTGCTATTCTACTTGTAACGCGTTGGCCATTTGTGGGAGTGTCTGCGGCGTGTTCTGACGTTGACGTGCTCGTCGATCGAGTTCATCTCAGAGGTGGTTGGTGGCCAGGGCAAGCCGTTGATGTTGGCATTATGAGGTAGTCTGCCGTGACACGAGCTGTGTGCGATGGACCGTTGTCCTGTTGAAACAGCTCCCTCTGGCGGTCAGCTCACCAGACAAATATAACATTTTCTTCACAAAGAGTATATGTAATGCCCATGACAAGCCTTATTGACATACCACTGCGCTTACCTTTGAGGACAACCTTTTTATAACAACTTGGTGACCCAATCATCTGAGGTGCGGCAATTCCCTATGCGGAGTTGCGCCCCCTTGCCGTGCCATGATCCTATGATCGTGGGTTCGCTTCGCCCTTATTTGGGCCCTTGGTTTGTAAGTACCAGATCTGTGCTCGTGTGTTTCACCTCAGTGGTGTCAAATATCAGCATCACTTTGGGCCCTCCTCCCACATACCGACATGTCGTCATATTCGGGACAAATTCGGAATTAAACCATATCTAAAAGTAACCACCACATTAGAACACCGCAGTTACAAACTAAGACTCAGTGCTCACGACCTTCAAATTGAGAGAGGAAGATACTTCAACACTCTGTGATTTTGATGAAACAGAGGATGAGGAACACTTACTGTTGCGATGCCCTCTCTACAGAGATCTGAGGGGGGAACTAAATTCATCACCCGGCTTTGCTATGCACCTACTATCGCCAAAAATACTATTAAATCCACCATAGCCCTTTGCAAAAAATATATCTAATTTCATTCACAAAATGTTCAGGCCAAGCAAATCTGCATCTCCCCCCTAACAATATAATCATAGCAATATTTGTATTCTGTTTTGTATGTCAATGTTTTAATCAGTCATGTTCATGTTTTGTACCCTTCCCCCTGTGGGTGTTTTGTACAATAAATATTATTCTTCTTCATGCTCAACGCGGGATCAAAACTCACAAGCTTATACATGAACAAGCTTATACATGAATGTATTTTTATACATAGGTGTATTATATTTGAATTCAGGTTTACCTAAATGTACAATAATACATGACCTTATATTAAATAAATAATTCTTTCAGAATCATTAAATTGAATCAATTTATTCACAAAGATACATCTAGAGACCATATATATACAACTCGAAAGAAGTTAAAGAACACCAGGTCCTTTTATATTACTATCGTTAATCTGTCATGTCATTCTTTAACTTCCTTTGAATAGTATATGAACACAGATACATGCATATTTAATATCACTTTAATTTCAGTGGTAAGAGTACCTTTGTTGAATTGCCTTTTTTGAAGATACAAACAAACTACTCACAATTGAGAAGATTGTTTGGCAAACCATTTATCAGGGTTTTTTGTGGAATCTTGTCAGTTAACATTGTGTTTACCAATTGACGTGTGGGCTTCGTGTCTTGTAGAGATGATGGAACGCACACTGACAACCTGCATTAAGGGCATCGCTGCAAGACGACTTACCTGTCATGCTGCACGTGCAAATGATGTATTTACCTGAGTGTGATGGAATCTCATTTAGTATTTAAAAATCAAAGACAATCAATGCAAGCTTACGAAACTGAAAACTCATCTCGGATGACGAAACAAGCATTACTGCAAGAAGGCATAACTGTGACAAGGTGTCCTTGACGCCAATCATCAATCATCCGACGTTTTGTTCATTCACACCTGGGCACCACCCACGTTGGTTATTAAACATGTATGATAGAAATGTTACGGAAAAAACCCTCAACTGAGATAACACTATGTTATTGGTTTAACTTACTGTAGCACATGCATATAGTGTTAGCGGTACGAGAACGGACATTATTTTCTTCAATTCAAACGACTTCCAATGGGAATTATCCTGTAACGATTTACCACCACCCTCATATCAGCTGTTTCTTGCTTACTTACAGCGAGTTAGCACATTTTTTGGTATCACGACATTCCATTTATTTATTATCTAGGATCGAGGACAGAAAGATAGGGGGAGGAAGGGAGGGAGAGAGACAGAATGAGAAAGAGACAGAGGTTGAGCAATTAATTCGTTTCGGGTTTTCGCTATGCCCATGGGTCAATTTCTCGATTACAGTATTTACGTATGAGTGGAAAAGCTAAATTAAAAGGTATATCCACAGCTATGAAAATATTAAATCCTCACACAAGTAAACAAACATGCTCTACGAAATTGAAATAGGCATGTGTTAAGTTCAGTACGGAAACCTCATTAATCCAAACGATTCAGTTCTCAGTGAAATCAGGATTATCAACCTTCCGGAATAATGTTATTTGTTATAGGTTGATAGTTTGTTGTTTAACGCCACAGTTTTCCATCTATATGGCGGAGATCTGTGAATAATCGTGTCTGGAACAGACAATGCAGTGATTGACATCAAGAGCATCCATCTACTCAATTGGGATACGATGACATGCAATAACTTAGTCAGCGAGTCTGACCAACCGATCCTGTTAGTCACCTCTTTTAAAACGACAAGCATGTTTGCTGAAGATCAATTTTAACCCGACTCTCCACGGAAGCTCATACTTCAATACTTGTATTACATGTCTATAACGTAATGCTTTTATTTCAAGTATTTTGATTTGGTAAAAAACGGTGTTATATGGGATTCGAAATCCATGGGTTGCTGAAGACCAATTCTAACGATGATCGTGGGGGTTCGGTAATAATGCTTCATAGGTCTGTATCATTGGTTGGATGTATTTATATAGAGGGCTGTGTAAGGGCTATGTAGAGGCTATGTAGAGGTTCCCTGTTGCAATCGTATGATGGTTGGCTCTCATTTATCGGTGACAACTGCATTTTGGTCATTCAGAATAAAATATAGACCCAAAGTGACGGAACATGGAGCATGACAGCCTTGCTGGAAGGACACACTACACCACGTGTCACCCAAATAAGCCTCATCCTTATGTAGACCATAAGACCATAGACCATATGTAGAAATCAAAGTAACTACAGCACTCGGTTAAATATAAAAGAACATGCATCATATTATATAAAGCTGATAAAACGGGAAAAGCAAGACACGGCGATATTGACTCCAGGAGTGTAAATACCAATATCACACTCAAACATCATTAGCGCTGCACATGACCGTGTATTCCTCACTATAAGCACATCTGTGTGCTTCAGCTGTTGTTTACGATGTTGCCAGCCAGATGGAGTATGTCGTCGTCGCCACTCCCGCATCTGCAGCGTCTCACGCACGTCTGTCCGCCTGGGCTGACCCCGTTGATGACGGACATCGGTGCTCCGGCCATTGAAGAGACCGTGGGTCGACTGGTCATGACACACGGACGGAAATTGTCAAAGAACAGGAGTTTGAGTCACGTCATCAGCTCGTTCATCCTTCAAAGGTTATTTGGATAGGGTCGAATGGCGTAAATGTCTGCGCATGCGCACACGCATCTTATCACGTCAGGCGTCAACGTCGGACACGTGATAAGTGTGTGTCGTGTAACCCTTTTTTCTGTATGGGAATATATACAAATGCTTCTTTTGACGACATCATAAAATGAACAGGGAAATAAATGGATTAACCTGACGAGGAAAGCAGGCCGATGACAACTACCAGAGAGATAGATCGCTGACGTTACCTCACGTGGCAGCCATTACAGTCAATGATCTGTTGTTCAAACACGGGTGCAAGCGATCAAGGTCTGAGTTTTAAGTGCGCCAATGGTGCCACACCAATTTTCATTATTGCCAAGTTTGTTTACCTTGGAAGCTCGAATAGAAGCCAGCAACACACGGACTATGGCTGCATGCGAACATATCGGTTCCACTCTTTGAATTATTGAAATAATCACAAGTCAGCAATCATTGGTCAGGGAGGGGTCTGACTTGGAAGTGTCTTACTTGAAGAATGTGTCCAGTAGTAAATCTCCAACTTATTTCCCCTATTTCATGGCGAGACCACACACGTGGATAATGGAAGGAAAAGAAACTACAGCTAGCTAATAGGCGTTGGAGGGAGAGCTGAACGGTGGTAAAATCCAACTTTTCTCAAAGTGGTTGCTCGTATATAAGCTGGATGTCTCAAGGCGACTGAGGGAAATCTGGATAAATGGCTTCTCTTGTTTCAGACAAAAAATATCAAAGATAGTTTCTGATTTATGTCACGTTAATTAAACACTGTTTACGTAAGGTTTTAGTCAGATCGCTTTCAAAAGCGGCTCTTATGTTCAGTGTCAGATGTAATTTTGGTTCACATTGTAATGTTTTTAAATCCCTATGGGAGTAATTACACGGGGAACAAGATATACCAATGATACCAAAACGTGTTGATGAAGACGCGAATAAAAAACAGTGTTCAAAGATCGTGAATATATGTTTCAAGATGGACCTTTCATTCCGTTCGTCAAAGATGTCGTGTACTCTTGGTGTAAAGCTATTCGGCGTAATTAGGGAAACTATGATTTCTCTTTGAACATTCATTCCACATTAAACCTTGTTTTTTGTCAACATTCTTTAAAACTACAAGGCAGGTTTTTTATTTCCACAGCATATACCCAGAGTTGCGTCCCTTAGATGTGTCAGAAACCTATGTTCGTGGGTTCCAATACCCCATACCTCATACCCGTACCCGTACCCGTACCCGTACCCGTACCCGTTTCACCAACGTGGTAACATCAACGAACCGCATCACTTCGGGCTCACACACACACACACACACACACACACACACACACACACACACACACACACACACACACACATGCACACACACACACATGCACACGCACGCACGCACGCACGCACAAACCCGCACGCATGCACAAACCCGCACGCATGCACGCACAAACAAACCCACGCACGCACACACGCACACACACTCACGCACGCACGCACGCACGCACACAATCACAAACAAACCCACGCATGCACGCACACACACACACACACACACACACACACACACACACACACATGCACACGCACACACGCACGCACGCACGCACACACACACAAACAAACCCTCGCACGCACGCACGCACAAACCCGCACGCACGCACGCACAAACAAACAAACCCACGCACGCACACACACTCACGCACGCACGCACGCACGCACGCACACAATCACAAACAAACCCACGCATGCACGCACGCACATACACACACACACACACACACACACACACACACACACATATACATTGATGAGGACTGGAACTGGAAACCAGAAAGCAGTTCTCAGATAATATTGGTGTATCAGAATGTTTTATATGTTTTATTTCAGAAACGTTGTCGGCTGTTTAATTACTGCTTTACATTACACTTCTTAATATATTTTTGCGTGACTTATAATTTCATGGGTTTGTTTGTGTAACCTATCATAACAGTCCTGTCATATTTAGAACGCATGAGGCGTGTATGTCATTTCACAGGTTTATCATAGTATACGTGGCGTGAGTTTTTTCTCACGGGTATATCATACTAATATATATACGTGGCGTGAGTGTTTTCTCACGGGTATATCATACTAATATATATTCGTGGCGTGATAGTTTTCTCACGGTTATATCATACTATATATTCGTAGCGTGAGTGTTTTCTCACGGGTACATCATGCTATATTTACGTGGCGTGAGTTTTTTCTCAAGGGTATATATATACGTTGCGTGAGTGTTTTCTCGCGGGTATATCATACTATATATACGTTGCGTGAGTGTTTTCTCGCGGGTATATCATACTATATATACGTTGCGGGAGTGTTTTCTCACGGGTATATCATACTATATATACGTGGCGTGAGTGTTTTCTCACGGGTATATCATAGCACACGTCCTGTGAGTGAGAAATGATTGTTGAGGCCATTAGCTTCTATGGAAGTCTCCTCTCGTCAACATCCTCACCTCACCTCTCATCTATCTGCTTCTGCTCTTCAGCAGTCCTGCTTCACTGAAGTAGATCCTGTCAGTCAGCTCTGCTCTCCTGACTCTCTATCCCTATCTTTACCGCCCCCATCCCCCCATCCTGACTCTCTACCTGCACCACCGCCCCACCCCTCCTGAACCACTACCCCACCCTCCCTCTTTACGCACTACACGAATCCAGCTTACACTCCAGTCCGTCACCGTGCCCTCCCGCCTCTACCCTATCTCTCTCTACCCCCCTCCTGCAACTGTGCCCCTCTACCCCTCTCATCTCACTTATTTATCTCTTGTCTCACGTCTCTCTACCTTTATCCCCACACACCCCAACGCCACCCCTCATTAATATGCAACCGTCAAGCTGAGGCATTTCCCTGATTGCAACCTGACAATGAAATGAAGAAATATTCATATAAATCATATAATGAGCTGCCTGAAACTACCTACCATGGGTACAGTAATGAGTGAGTGAGTGAGTGAGTGAGTGAGTAGTGTTTTATGCCGCTTTTAGCAATATTCCATCAATATGACGGCGGGGGACACAAGAAATGGGCTTTACACATTGAACCAATGTGAGGAATCGAACCCGGTTCTTCGGCGTGACGAGCGAACGCTTTAGCTACTAGGCTACCCGACCGCCCCGAGTACAGTAATGCCTATCAGTAACAAGCAGTGAGAAGAACGTTCATCGCTTTTCATACCCACACTTATTATTCCAGCTGTATGACGGCGGTCTGTACATTCCCGAATCTGGTAAAGACAAACCAGTGGTTGATATTATGAACAACGTCCCACCCCGTCGGGGTACGAATCCACGCAATAAACAAGTCACCGATCCAGATTTCCGTTTCCATGCCTCGAACTCAAACGACACGCATAGGTTGCTGGGGGCCAATTGTATCCCGGGATTACGCCCAGGTGCGAGGTTTTGTGAATAATGGAGCTTGGGCCTATCACACCAGTGGCTTTAAGCATGGTGAGTGAGTGAGTGAGTATGGTTTTACGCCGCTTTTCGCAATATTCCAGCAATATCACGGCGTGGAACACCAGAAATGGGCTTCATCACACTTTGTACCCATGAGGGGAATCGTACCCGGGACTTTGGGAACGCTTCAACCACTATGCTACCCATAAGCATGGAGAACAGTTCACGGTGCGCAAAGTCACAGAGCCTGGTCGCCCGATATTTACCGGGGCAGGTTGTGGCGGGTGCTACTGGTGGAGCAGGACATGCTTGTCCTTGACGCGGGTACCTAGTGTCATCACCGATTTTCAGTGGTCCATTTATTTATTGTTCACCGCTGTTTGGCGTTTTGCGCCCAGTTGAGACTTTTTCGGTCGGTGGTCTAGATTGGCTGTTCTCTGGCGTTGTTTTTTTATATTTACGACCTTGACGTTGCATATCAAAGTTGAAAAATATATTTCAATAATGATTTAATAAGAAAGATGAAACTGCTTTTGATTACCACAGGAACGACGTTGTAGCTCACGTCCGATACAGAATTAACAAAGCTGATGTGTATCGACGCAAGCCTTCACCTGCCTGGGTATGGCCGGCGGGGGGAAGAAGGGAAGTTGTCGACATACGGACGACAGACAGATGTCAGCTCTTGCATGGCAGCTCGAGGTATGGATTGATGAGCTGCACCCGGTACAGCAGCTCCGAGACCAGAAGAGTAGCCCTGTGTCCAGCGAGTGAATGCTGAATGGAATTCAACTCCGCGAAGATAGAAGGGTTTCATATGGTGTGTTGTAGATAAACCGTACGATAGGAAATACGCCAGAAGTACTCCATCCTTGAAAAATATTTGGATTAAATAAAACGTCGGGAGGAGAACATAAGCTGAGAACAAATTTGTAGCTGTTGTGACATCCAGTGCAACTGTCATTGGTCCTATAAAATAGTAAATAATTAAGTTTTTTATTACCACCCACACCAAAATTCTTGCCAATCCTGTTATTAATTCTGGTGTATGTTAAGTCCTCTTTGTCAATGTTTTATACGAACTTGTACGTCATGATTCTAATCAGGAAGTTATCTTCCGAAATACGTCATGACGGGGTTGTGCAAGTTACAAGTCTCAACGTTAAATGATGCTTAACATACTTACACCAATATCAACAAATACCGTACATGAACGGGATTGTAGAGGAAAATCAACAAAAAAATGAGTGCATCCGCAAAAAGCCAAATCAAACAATGCTGACTGCACACAAGAACAAGTGTAGCCAATGTAACCGCTTGGCGATTTCGCACGCCTATGTATATTAACACAATCAACCAATGGAGGAATTTGTATACAACACGATACATGAGCACGTCAACGCTAGGTAATCAGTCTCCATCATCTGCCGAAACATTCATTGGGTACAAAACGAAAAACAGTCCTGAAAATTGTACGAATGGATCACTGAAAAATCTGGGATGACACCAGGTGTTAGAGAAAAGGGTAAGAAAATATAGCAATATATATTAACAAATATACCAGTGGGTGATTGTGCACACGAAAGATTATTATAAAATAAACTGGGTGTTTATTTCCATCCTAAAAAGTAAAACATCATATAACGTTGATTGCAATGTAGTATGTGTACGAATAATGTAATCTGTGTTTGTTTTGTTTGTTTGTTGTTTAACGTCGCACTCAGCAATATTCCAACTAAAGGATATCGGTCTGTAAAAATTTGAGCCTGGATCAGACAATCCAGTGATTGACATCATGAGCATCGATCCACGCAATTGGGATACGTTGACATGCATCAACTAAGTCAGCAAGCTTCACCACTCGATCCCGTTAGTCGTCTCCTAGAAGCCTTTTACGACATGATGAAATCTGTGAATAGAGACAACTTCAAATATGAAACCACGTCACGATTAATTTACTTTCTGTGTAACAAAAACACTAAGTTTAATTCTCAGATCTGAAATTGAGTTTTTCGCACATCATCTTCAAACAAATTTCGTGAAATGAGGCAGAGAGTTGCTCCCGCTGGTACTTGAGTACCCTACTTATTTATCCCATTTATCCCAGTACCGAGGGATATAATGTGCCAGATGTAGGGGGATGCTTCAGAGGAGGGAAGGGGGCATTAACACAAAGGTATGGGCTTTTAAATCAGTCACAACGACATGGACGTGTGCAGGCATGTGCTGGTGGAAGGGACAGGGAGCGAGAACAAATAAACAGTCTTGTATTCTCACGGGTCACTAGCATATTCTCACAAACACATGTCTGACATGGCCGCCACTAAACTGTTTTCCTCACGACATCTTTTACTTCTGACGGTGAAAGTGTACTGTTTTCCTACCGACACTCCGTGTCTGCGACCAGGGGTGGTGTGTACTCACGCGGTGGGACTGACGGGGAGAAAGGGGAGGTCGTATTTTTATAAGATACGTCACTTCCGGTTCATTATTCATCCTTTCTTCACAGAATCTGGTATTTTCCCAAGAGCTGCTCATATATATATTAGATTCCGTGCTTGGGTATTTGTTGAGAATACAGTTCTAAATATTTCTTCAGCATGCCTTTTACATAGGATAAAGACTCTGTGTTGGTCTTACCGGAACGAGCGCAGTGATGGATGGGACTATGAGTAGATGATCTTTGTTAGGACGGGTATTTCGGTTGTGACTTCTACCAAACTGACGTTACAATGAACCGGTTCCATTGCTTGTACACCCAGAAAGCTGTGCGCTAAACTGTAACGTGACATGAGTTCAGTATAATTTCATGTAACACTCTGTTAATCTTGTCACAGTGAACGTATTCACTAACGTTGAAACCAACAAGTATGGGAATGGTGCTGATATACCACGGATTATTAAAGAAGTGATTCTGAAATTCGAGGTCCCGACCAGCTGATCGTAATATGAAGATGAAAATGTTCATGTATTACAGAGGGAACGGGTGCCCCTGTCGTTTATGGCGACGCAATTCACTGTGCAGAGTTGCGTCCCTTAGGCACGCCAGAACCCTATGATTGTGTGTTTGAATCCCGGTTCGCCTCGATTATGTTTCTAGGTTTGTCAGCACCATACACGTGTTTGTGGGTTTCACCGAAGTGGTAAACGTCTGAGACCTGCATTACTTCGGGCTTTCCTCCCACATTAAGCTGACACGCCGTGATATAACTGGAATAGTGTTAAAAGCGGCGCTAAAACCAACTCACTCACTATAATTGTGGGTTCGAATCCCGGTTCGCCTCGATTATGTTTCTAGGTTTGTCAGCACCATACCCGTGTTTGTGGGTTTCACCGAAGTGGTAAACGTCTGAGACCTGCATCACTCCGGGCCTTCCCACATTACGCTGACACGCCGTTGGGAGCGTTAAGCCCAACTCACTTACTCATGCATAACATGTCGCTAAAATAATGTCAGACAAGGCGAAGATAGGAGACAATGAGAGTTCTTCACCGATGTTGCACCCCTCATATGAACATGATCTTTGAATTTTGTGTTTTGTTGTTGTTGTTGTTGTTGTTGTTTATTAACTGTTTGTACCGGCCCTTAGCTGGTGTATATGGGCAATGAAATATCGTATCTTTATATAAGATAAACTTGTAAATAAACGTCTTCTAGCCAGTTTGAAAGAGCCAGTTTGGATGGCAGTACCACAGCGCAGTACGAGCGTCATAACCTACATTTCCACATTGCGTAAAAATGCCGGCCAATGCCAATACCATGTGGGATTTTGCCCTACGCATGGTTAGAAAAACGTTTAAAAAGACACGCCGTCATTCTTAATTTTGAAAGCCTGTTTCTGGCACGTGCTTGTCAATTACTCTATGAATTATACGGCAAAACATCAGGCTCTCCAATCATACGTTTATCATTTTTGAAAGACCCGCTGTGCCTCAAGCCTAGCGCTTCCTCTGTGTAATAGACTTAGATATCCCCCTGTCTAATAGCCAATTTAGTTATTGCACGTATAAGTCTTGTCAATTTGGGCAATTTATCTACCATACAGGATTTAACATGTGGATAGGAGCCTTCAGTCATATTTTGACTGCTAAGTGGTGTTCTTACACTGATGTACTGTGTGAGATAGGGGAATATCTCGTTCCACCTCACCGATCTCACGATCTCTGATATAGTGAGAGGCGTCGGATAAACATCAAATAGCATCGCGGTTTAATACCATGATTGTGACACTAATAGCGGTGGCATTACTTGTGTATGTGTTAGTATGGGTAGAAGGCAGTGTTTGGAATGGGTGTATACAGAGTAGGAGCCTAAGGATCTTCTGTAAATAAAGGGGGTCTGCTGGGTGTGGATGAACGTGAAGAAACGTTGGTTAATGGATCGTGTTCGCGGAGTGTTCGCGGAGTGTTCGCATTGACGCCTCCAAGGAACCCAGAATAGGATATGTTCTCAGATACCTGAGGTTAACAGGACTAGTACTAAATGAGCTAGTATTATCATGCATAGTTGTATTTGTGTCTGATCGTACGCCAACGGCATTGATCTATGGTGGCCCTAGAGCTTGCAAAAAATGGTCCGTTTTTAACCATTTACTGATATAATGGCAACGTCTGTATGATACAAACCATTTCACGATGCACAATCAGTGTTGAATTCGCCGCCATAACACACCTTCAACAAAACGACAATAACGGTTTTCGCATAGCGGTATTTTCTTTCATTGATATATGCTGCTTATCCAATATATCGATCCTTGCTGCAACTCGCCAACTCTCCTAATCTGGACTTATACCATTGTTTGTTTGTTGTTTAACACCGCACTCAGCAATATTCCAGCTATAAGACGGCAGTCTGTAAATAATCGAGTCTGGACCAGACAATCAAGCGATTGATATTATGAGCATCGATCCACGCAATTTGGATACAATGACACGCGTCAACCAAGTCAGCGAGCCTGACCACGTGATCCCATAATCACCTCTTCTGACAAGCATGGGTTGCTGAAGACCTAATGGTTGCTGAAGACCTATTCTACCCAGGATCTCGATGCGTCGGACCTTTACTGTTATTCAGTGTTCAGTACTTGCATTGTTTATGCACCCAGAAAGGAATTTCCTTCCGTGTTTAATTTTTTACTCATGAAGTATACGCTGATACGCATCTGTAATCATCGTTGTTTTGTTTGGGACTATATGAATATTCTTACAATCGATAGCCTTTTTCCTTGTAACTTTTAAACGTCAACGCAAGAGAACAATTTGTCTCGATCATCTGCTGAAACATTCCACTGGGTGCAAAAGACAGAACCGTGGTTAAACGTATATGAAAATGACCAGTGATCAACCGGCTCTTGACCAGACAATCCAGTGATAGACCAAACAATATGGTAGCCCGCTTCAAGAGAGCTCGAATTGGTTCAATATATCTATCAATGATATACTACTTTTTTTTTAAAATTAACAAAAGGCAAGTTCAGTGCGGAAGAACATAGTCTCATAAGTAAAGTATTTCGTTAGCATTCCAGCTATATGACGGCGGATTGTAAATAATTTAATCCGGACCAGACAATCCAGTGATTGACATCATGACCATTGACCTTCGCAACTGGGATACGATGACATGCATCAACCAAGTCAGCGAGCCTGACCACCCGATCCTGTTAGTCGCCTCGCCCCAATTATGTTTCTAGGTTTGTCAGCACCATAACCGTGCTCGTGGGTTTCACCAAAGTGGTAAACGTCTAAGACCTGCATCACTTCGGGCTTTCCTCCCACATTAAGCTGACACGCCGTGATATAACTGGAATACTGTTAAAAGCGGCGTTAAACCCAACTCACTCACTCACTCTTAGTCGCCTCTTACGACAAGTATTGGTTGATGAAGACCTATTCCAACCTGGACTTTCACAGGGACATAAGTAGCATATCTTTCACAGACGAACTCTAACTCCTCGTTTCGTTTCCATTCCGTCTTACATCTGAATAGCGACCCTCCCTGGCGCCTCGCACCACCCCCAGCCCCTCCCCCAACCCCTCCGTGCTGCCTGTCAGGAGGAGATTTATGTTCGCGTGGATTATCAAGCTGCGGTGGTTACAGCAGTGTGGTAACCCGAGATATTGCGAGAATTCAGCGAGAGTATATCACCGCTTTGCAAGTTGTGGTACCAGCTATCGAGATCAACAGTACGGAAAGCAGGCAGAGAAATATTTAAGATGGCGATGTCCGTGGTATGTTTTAGGCGTTTTCAGAGTAATAAAAAGTATAACCCCCTTTTCCCCACTTAAGTTTCAAGGAGAATTTTGTTCAACCCCTCCAGCCACTGGCTAACATCTACATACCTACAGAGTATTTGCTTCAAAACCAAAAATTAGGGGCGGTCTGGTAGCCTTGTCGTCAAAGCGTTCCCTCGTCACGCCGAAGACCCAGGTTCGATTCCCGACATGGGTACAATGTGTGAAGCCCATTTCTTATGTTACCCGCTGTGACATTGCTGGAGTATTGCTTAAAGCGGCGAAAAAACAAAATTAGAATCAATATACTTTAATATATAGAATCAATATAGTTTCATAGAAATACCTTTAGACCCCTAGACACAGACACAGTATACTGACCAGTCCTTGTTTCAGCCTTGTTTTCATTATTTGCGGAGAGACCATTTGAAGAAGAAGAAGACGTCATAGAAGAGTGAGTGAGTAAGTGAGTATGGGTTTACGCCGCTTTTAGCAATATTCCAGCAATATCACGGCGGGGGACACCAGAAATGGGCTTCACATATTGTACCCATGTCGGGAATCGAACCCGGGTCTTGCGCGTGACGAGCAAACGCTTTAACCACTAGGCTTCATAGAAGAAGAAGAAGAAGAAGAAGAAGAAGAAGAAGACGTCATAGAAGACGAAGGAGACGTCATAGAAGACGAAGGAGACGTCATAGAAGAAGATTTTATTGCACATAAACACCTACAGGGGGGCAAAGTACAGAGCAGTTATGATGACCAGTGATTAACATTGATATACACAATGGAAAACAAATATTATTAAGGTCTGGAGAGGAGATGTAGATTTTCTTTGCATGAACATTTTGTAAATGAAATATGAGATATTTTTTGCAGAAGGTGCTGGTAGATTTAGTAGTATTTTAGTGATATTGGGAGCATATTAGTTCCAGTCTCAGATCTTTGGAGAATGGGCATTGCAACAGGAAGTGTTCCTCATCTTCTATTTCGTTAATATTACAGAAGGAACATATTCTTTCTGCCGCTGGAGTTTTACGTATCTTCCTGTCACAATTTGAAGGTTGGGAGCTCTGATTCTTAGCCTTGTAACCTTGCGGTGTTCTAATGAGGTTGTTACTTTCAAATATGGTTTAACTTCGAATTTGTCTCCCATTTTCCCGAGGCTTATGTGGTCTAGTTGATTGGGCCTGGTCAGTTTCTCTGTGGTATAGATAAGACAAGATAATATTTATTGCAGAAACGTTCCATTACGGGACAGATGCAATTTTAAAAGACATTATGATTCATATATACATATATACAGACATACATAATTTACATTCCTGTAGACACATACAAAAACAAAATAATCAATATTACATATTTGATAATATTTTTATACATAAAATGTCAACGGTTGATTATGAAGGGGTATTTCTTGTTTGAAATGCAGTTGATATTGACTGCTTCATTATTTGACAGGATGTAGTGAAATAATTTATCTTCATGACTGTGGACATTTACATTTACATTTTGTCTGGGTAATTTTTCAAGGAGTATATTTCTTTCTTGAGTGTGTTTAATACAGTGAAGTAAGTAGGGTTTTTCGTCATCAATGGTTGAACATGTAGAGCATAGCCTCTACATGAATAAACCTTTTGTTTTCATACAAAGTATGAACGGATTGTTGCGAATTGAATATGGCGTAATAGACCGTTCACGACATCCAGTATTGTTTGTGACGCCACGTCATTTCAGGTAAAAGGACATAGTCTCAGAAATTGAGATTAGCTATCCTTCATGAACTATGTTGAAAGTTACAAAATTAATTCAGTCGAGGCAGAAAATCCGTAATTCTTGGTAGATCGTAGATTATAATTATTCTCTAAATATATCCATTCATCGGGAGGTGTTTCTCTGTGTAACGTCATAGCAGGGCTGTGTTTCCATAGAACAACAAGCTATTGCCTTCGAACAGCACGGCGTTTAGCTGACACGGGGACGTCTGCCAGAAGCCGATGTCAGTTTACCACACCAAGGTCTGGAGAATCTCAGAGTCGGCCCTGTAGGCACTGAGAAATCTGCACTTTACCCCGCGGACTACACACAGCGGACGGACACAAAACACGTGATGTGTGATACGGCCGTCCTGCGTGGGGCGGCAACTTCAAAGACAGCCTGTCATTAATTGTCAGTTCATTTAAACGAACAATTAATTTAATGCCACCGTAATGACATAGAGCCTGCTCGTAAGGGGCCATGGCTCGGAGTCTCTCTGTGTTATATCTTCCCTGCGACTCGCCAAAAGAGACTTTCATTGCCATTTGGAGAAGTGATTGGACAAGATAACATGTATAAAGGTATCTCGATGTTGGCAGTCGATGGGAATGGCTTGTACTACATACACACATGGCGCTAACGTGATCGCGTGAGACCGGCAAGCTGTTTGAAGGTCAACTCATAAGCATATATCACCGAATACGCCCTCCAAATAGCCGCTTGATAGAATTTAACTGTGGCGTCTTTGTGGAACGACAATAAAGGATGAAGCTTAAGAACCTTTTGGAAAAAAGGTTACTTTTTAATTCTTGTGTTTCAAATATAGGGAATTATACACAATTATCAGCTGTGAATGTTTGCTTCGATATTAAAATTAGATATTGAGAATTGTCTTAATAATTGTAAAAATAATGTTCATATGTCACCTTTATTACAACGTAAAAATTGAAACATCAACAGCAACAACAAATACTACAAGTACGTCTTTGTACCACAGGTAATGTCTCAGAGGGCGAACAACACTATGTATCGTGTCTTGTATCAAATAAAATCTGAGAATCAATTATCCTCAATCATGATAAAGACTTTGGTACACTTTGTAAAAAGGAACAAGTCTTATATCTTTTACCAACAGTTACCAAGAAACAATTTCAAAGATCTGTTATCATGTCTACAATGTCAGAAAGTTCAGAAGTTCAGAACGTACATTACCACATTTTTTTCTCAATTCTGATACTGTTTCTATATCATTGTATAACATTACACTTGTTTTGTAATCACATTGTTAGAAAGTACTAGCTTCGTATCTATAATATTTCTCTTTTTTATTCACTATGCATATAATTTGAAGAATTTTGCCATTGTTTCTTCGTGGATAAATATCTTATCTTATCTTATCTTAAACACTTCATGTGGAGCCTTCAGAACAGAACCGTTATAACATGGCTATGAAGTTATATGTACGAAGTCCATAACGAAATAGGTGCACTTTTTAAAAAAAAATTATACAATGAAAGGGACAAGCCCATTTCCATCATGACATAAAACGTCCCCGCCAGAGAACAACCGTACTCGATTATCCGCCGAAACAGATTCCATTCGTCGTAAAAGGCAAAATAGGTGAAAATAATATGAATGGATAATTGCAAATCCGTTATGACAACAGGTTTCTCAAAATGAGTAAGCATGTCCTGTCCCACAGGTAGCTCTCGCCATTCACACAATGTGCATATGTAAGAAATCTTGGAAAAGAATCCGTTGTACTATTCCGACTATATCATAAGAGTGTTCTGGACTAATCATATCAAATGTATAACTCAAATTCTCTTCTCTGTTAATCCAAGCCCACCGTCTTTTCAATTTGCACATGCTTTGAAAAGACACTTTGAAGAATTATTCCCGATAGAAACTGATCAAGTCGTCTGAGGAAACAGTCGCAGACGTTGCCCTCTAGGACTGACAAATCACCAATTCAATTGAGTATCTCTCAACAGTAAAGAACAAGACCAACAAAACCACTTTGACAAAACTAAGGGGATATGCTACTGCTGCTAAAATATATTGTACCTGATGTTTTGTTTGTTTGTTTGTTGTTCAACGCCGCACCCAGCAATATTCCAGCTATGTGACGTCTGTAATCGAGTCTGGGCCATACAATCCAGTGATTGACAACATGAGCATCGATCTATGCAATATGGATCGATGATATGCATCAACTAAGTCAGCAAGCCTGACCACCCGACAAGCATAATCGCTTTTATGGCAAGCATGGGTTGCTGAAGACCTGTTCTACCCCGGATCTTCACAGGCCGTACCTGATGTAATTCGAACAGGGTGGAGAATGAGACATTATATTCAACATCATTATAATAATAACTTGATAGGCATTTCTTAGAAGATGACGGATGACAAAGCTGACACAATTTATGGGTAACAACTTCAGCCTTACCTGACAACGGTATAAGGATCTATACCGAAACATCGCCATTACATTAAAATATAAACAGGTTGTTATCAATATATTGTGTCTACTTAATAATAATGATATACAAACCATAATGTTATCAATACTAGAAATTCATAACCTAGTATTATATGTCAAAAATGCCCTTCTAAATGAATTATGAAGTCCAACTGCATGAATTATATATGAAATGCTGCTCATGTCCAACTGAAGTACTGTTAACAATCCTATTTCGTATAACTGTGTGCATTTCTTATCTCTGTTTTTATGTTTTCATTGTATTATATGCTATTGTACTGTGCCAAATATATAATGCTTGTAGGATGTTTGTACCTTGACCCATAGGTATATTACACAATAAAATTATGTTCTGTTCTGTTCTAAGCATATGTTTATGAATCACTATGCGATGTGGTCAAAACTGCATATGATATTGTCTCTCGAGGTAATGATTATTGATATTAATTGATGTGTTTTTAATCCGTACAAAAAGAGATATTACTACGTCCAGCCAATGCACCAAGTCCAGCGAATAGACCAAATCCCGGTTAACGATAGCCCTTAATACAATGAAGGAAGGTCTTTCTGTATTTTCACAGAAAGCGTTCGAAACAAGTGGTATCAATGCCATGTTGATTCTAAAAATCTCCATGGATTTGCTTGAATGTGTGCAATCTCAGAAAAGAACCAAGTTCAATTATCCCAAAAGAACTTTATTTTTCAATGTTTTTCAACACCACTGTCCCATATTACTTAACTCACTTCATTTGATGGTGTATGGGGCATTTGTCACTAAACGTGGTGACAATAGAGACAGTTACATCACGATGTTCAAAGTTACAGAACACTTGAAACTCTTGAACATGATGAAAGCAAATGTCGTCTCAGGTTTACAGAGAGAAAAACGATGTGAAATGCTGGACTTCCTCGTGGATCTGGAAGTAGAATATTTCGGCAAGAAGTTGGCATCATCATGGACACCAATAGTGATCCCCTCCTCGCTGATTGGCTTCTTTATGTATACGAGAAAGAATTTCTTTTCGGCTTGGCAAAATTTAAACACGGGAATTTGGCCAATTCGTTTTACATACTGATAAGCTTCAGGAAGATCGATAACCTAATATCATTCAATAATTGTCAATTAGCCATTTCCCTTCCACCTATTTACCCACCTGAAGTAGAAATGAATGAGGCCAGTAAAACCGCTTCATCTCTCAAACATGCATTAAGATTCAGAATGACAAACGTATATTCACAAGAATAGCCAACTTTCCCTTTTATCGAGCAATATTCCAGGAGCTCCAGCCTTTGGTGTTTACATTTCACAAGATTGAGGTACAATCGAGCATGCTCTTTCTACCAAGATTTCAAAAAGAGTCATGCGACTGTCGCTCAAAAGTTGTTTGATCAGGGTTACAACATTCAAGGCCTGAGTAAAGCTTACAAAATAAATTATGGATGACACGAGGAGGGCATTTCCAAATCGACGCCTCGGTGACAAAAATGACGTCCCTTATTTTGACTTATTCCATAAATTCCCGTGTTCTTCAGGGGATCAATTGACTTGCCTTGGCATGCCTTTGTGACTGCTGCCATCGGTGGGCAGGATACTCACCTTTTTGCGAACACCAGGTATCATCACTATTTGATAGCGACTCATTAACACATACATGCTTATAGTCAGAATCGTGCAGTGGACGAAGGAAAGGGTTTTTCGGATTTCAGCTGCGTATAAGCCGATGGTCTAATTACAAATAAACTATTTTGATTTCACCATGAAGATAGTGTAGAACCTGTCACTGAAAGAGTAAAACTAAGAAGCTGTATGTAACTACAGATGTCTGGCGTCTGCGGAGTATTCTATAATTATGTATTCATCAGTAAAGATTCTCGCTAATACGGCCACACGTCATTTTTTCGCCGAACTACTGAACAGAAGCTGAAAAAGAAATAAATTAAACATAAAACTATTTATTTTTATTAAGTCCCCCGCTAGTAATATAGACCCTCTTCTACAATATAAAATGTTACATATAAAATACATGTCTACATCACTCTCAGTGATTCAAGAAGCAAGGCGCAGTTTTAACTCCAGGGCAGAATGAATTTCATACACTACCAAAAAAATTTTTTTTTTTTTATTTCGACCGACCTAGTGTCAAAAAGCTGGAATAAATACGTGAAACATATAATGAAACAAGTGTGGCCAATCACAGATATGGGGAAAGTTCATATTCATATTAATATTCCTATATTTACTCAGCAGAATTTATGGAGATGAGTTAAAGGCCTTTAAGGTCTAGTTTAAGATGATTGCACGTGTGTGTGCGTGTGTGCTTGTACTAGTGACCCCGTGCCGACCAGTCCTTGTTTTATCCACTAATGCCGAGCGCCTGGAGGGCAACAGCAAGTATCATATTTTAACGTCTTTTGGTATGCGGCCGGGGATCTAACATCCGACTTTCCGCTTTCCGAGCAGGCGCTCTATCATCTAGACCACGGAGGCGGTAGATTTTATGGAAGATCTGGTCGTAACTTCATGCATGATTGGTTCGAGGGATAAGCATCATGGCCTGATGTTTCGTTTGGAATGTATACGTTTCCATGACAATTGAACTGCCTGGTTAGTAGAATGCAGAAACAAGTTATCTATTGATTGTTCTTGTAAACTTTAATCAAACGTAATACATACACGTCATTCATGTCATCATACGTTCGTCACGTTTTCCATGTCTGGACCTGAGATAAGAATCTTAATCAAGAATTCTCACGCAGTGTAATAAGTCCGGATTTCGAATCCCATATAACACCGTTTTTAACCAAATCAGAATACTTGAAATAAAAACATTATGTTATAGACATGTAATACAAGTATTGAAGTATGAGCTTCCGTGGAGATTCGGGTTCAAATTGATCTTCAGCAAACCATGCTTGTCGTTTTAAGAGAGGCGACTAACGGGATCGGATGGTCAGGCTCACTGACTTGGTTGATGCATGTCATCGTATCCCAATCCCGTATAGATCGATACTCATGTCAATCACAGGATTGTGTGGCCCACACTCGATTATTTACAGACCGCCGTCATACAGCTGGAATAGTGCTGTATGCGGCTTTAAACAACAAACACACAAACAAAATATACAGTTGGTTTACCAAGTCATCTAGGTTGCCACAATTCCTCGCTCCTTAGCCATGCAATGATCCTATCCTCGTGGGTTCGCTTCGCCCCGCTTGTGGTCATTGATTACAAACTACGGTTACCATATCTCTGCTTTAGTTCTGGTTGAACAACGATCCACGCCATCGGAGCACGATGATATAGAGTCACCAAGCAAGACACTCACAAGTCTTTGGTCGGTTCTTTCAGACACACGTGCTGAAACTTCACTCTTTTGAAATAAGGTCCTTATGTAGACAATTAGACATGTCGCGTGTGTCCGTCTTGGGACCTATTCTTACCAGAAGAGCCTGAGCTATTTACATATATGGGCAAAACAAACAAAACATTAAATAATGTCCGTATCTTTGTTTGTTGTTTAACGCCGCACTCTGCAATATTCCAGCTTTTTGACGGCGGTTTGTAAATAATCGAGTCTGGAACAGACAATCTAGTGATTGACATCATGAGCATCGATCCACGCAATTTGGATACAATGACATGCGTCAACCAAGTCAGCTAGCCTGACCACCTGATCCCATAGTCGCCTCTTACGGCAAGCATGGGTTGCTTAAGATCGATCCACTCAACTGGGATACGATGACATGCATCAAATAAGTCAGCAAGCCTGACCACCCAGATCCCGTTAATCGCCTCTTACGACAACCATAGTTGCCTTTTAGGGCAAGTATGTGTTGCTGAAGACCAATTCTAACCTGGATCTTCATTGCCCCGTGTGTATAAAACAATACCCCTGTACCTGTCGCCCGTGTCAGTCACCTAACGGACCTCGTGTTACGGGACACTCTGCATTCCGGATGATCTCGAGTAAGTTTAAGCATCACGTCGTTCCTATTTTTCCATGATTCAGAAATGTGTTAATCCAGATATCACTCTGAACGGCACCGCCCGGATTGTGCGGTTTCATTGTATTTGTACAATGCTATAATGTCTTGTGATTTTCAGGGCGTGGAACTGGAACCTGAAGTGTGAGAGGCTGATGACGACCTGGGTGTATGTTGGCGTATAGTAGGTTTTGTCATATGCAGGGCTTCTCGGCAGGGTAAACGGATTAAACCGGTTTCCATTGGGGTTATTTATGGATAAATATGCAAATATAAAAGGTCGATTAGGTACTATTTTTGTTTGTTTACAAACAAATATGGCGTTGTCTATCGGCGATCGAGTCAGAATTTACTGGACAATTTACTCGGATAATCGTTATCAATATAGACTAACATATAGTCTCTGAAATGAACATATCGTACATAAAAAAACAGTTATTCAGTTATCTTAATAAAAATATGATAAAAAGGAGCCCAGTGACTCTCTGTAAGACAGACTTGCCAAACATTATAGACTTGCATGGGCTGTATTTGATATATATTTGTATCAGGGTCTGTAAGACAGACTTGCCAAACATTATAGACTTGCATGGGCTGTATTTGATATATATTTATCAGGGTCTGTAAGACAGACTATTATCAATATAATACTCAGAGATACCGAAAGTCGGCGTGTAAGGGGGCTGAGGGTTTTCAGTGCAGGCACCTTTGGTGGGATAACATAGTGATGAATTTATCAAGAACGGTGAGAATTTCAGTTTTGAATACTTGTGCTTGTAGAGTTCTGACGTTATGTCAGGACAGTTTCTGAACAAACGGTACGTTTCATAGACTAGTAGCGTCCCTTTGGTAAAGAGGAAATACTCTGGCGCGCTGACCACTGGATTACCGCGAAAGGCGATCACTAAAAAAGTTGAAAAATTATCTATGATATACTAAGCAATTGTGTTTTTGCCTATAGTAGTTACGATACTGCCGTAAAGACTGGTTTCAGGTGGAACTGTGTTGGATATTATCACTGACTCATCACTGACATTGTAATATATTAATGCGCACATTCCAGGAAAACCTGTCATGTTCAGATACCGTTTGTGAGAGATGGAATACCTTTTTTGATGATAGAACTTGAGACTGCCACCATGTAAAGGAGTTATCACGTTTGTGTGTTTGCGAATGGTAAATAGCCTGTTTAGGCCAAAACATTATGTATTTAGCTCGCTTAAGACAATGTTTATACCTAATACAGGCTATTTACCTCCAAACAACACACTCTCGTGAAAGCCTCTACATATCATACAATAACATACTGTATACATACAGAAAATGATTCAAGTAATTCAAGTCTGTAGCAATTCCTGATAGTTTATTTCAAATAAAAAATGTTGCTAATGTTTGAATGATTATCATAATCGGACATTTATATGTGATATACAAATGTGCATTGTTTCATTTATATATTCATGTAATATTTGGGGGGGGGGGGGGGGGCACGGGTTGTCGTCTAACGCGCCGCGATTCGCTGTGCAGAGTTGCGTCCCTTGGGCACGCCAGAAACCTATGATTGTAGGTTCGAATCCTGGTTCGCCCCGATTACGTTTCTAGGTTTGTCAGCACCATACCCGTGCTCGTGGGTTTCACCGAAGTGGTAAATGTCTGAGACCTGCATCACTTCGGACTTTCAACCCAAAGCAGCTGACACGCCGTGATATAACTGGAATACTGTTAAAAGCGGCGTTAAACCCAACTCAATCACTCATGTAATTTTGCTTATCTTGCCGTATTGCTTTGTATTTAATTATTTGCTGACGTATATAACTTTTCTCTTTAGCCACCGTGGGTGTTTTTTTTCAGAATACATTTGAGTAGATTTGATTTGAGTGAGAGTTGAGTTGAGGTAATGTTTGAATGATTATCATATTCGGCATACAGAGCCGTGTATTTACGACCCGCTGGTTACGCTGGCTGTTCATGTTCATATTGATATTTCTGGGAAATGGGTTTTGAAATTTAAAAAGTATATGTGACAGGAAGGGTGTACTTGACAAAAACATTTTTATAAAACGTTTGACCAAAGAAACTGATGTATCAGCATAAATACAGACCCACAGTCACAGCAGGTTAGGCCAGGTTCACACAGTGCCGATTATGGCTCCCGTTTGAGATCAGACAGCGCTACGACACGAAAATTGAAAAAGTCGGATTACTATCCTCAATGATCGGGAATGACCTATCAGTGTCTGAGCGCAGTCGTATACGTTCGTAACAGAGTCCTACGGGTCGGGAAAGGCCTAGAGAGATCGGCCAAGCACACCCGACAGGTTGGTGCGTCCCGTAACATTCGGGGAAACAGTCGTGAGTATGTCGTGACATATTCTGCTGTATCGGATCAAAATCGTGTCCTGTGTCCTGTGTTGTCTGGACGGTGTCCTGTGGATCAGGAATCTGTCGTGATGAACGGGCATGAATTGTTCATTGCCGTTTCTTGTCGATTGAATCCAGATTGTGTCCAGATATTGCCGAATGCAAACCGTCTTTGTCGGTTCACTGTCCGCACTGTCTGACCTCTGTCGGATCGCATTCGGGAGAATCGGGGCGCTGTCGAGAAAGATTCGGTCGTTTTTTACCATGCAGAAGATACAAATCGGATCGGATTCGGATTGAGAACGGGAGAATCGGGACAAATTCGGCTGGAAACGGCTGAACGGGACGCTTCCTGAACAATATCTGATTGTTTATGAATTTCCCGCCATGATTCACATGATCTTAATCAGACTTTTGACAAATTTTAATCGGAAATGGTCCTATCAAGGACGGCAGTAAAAATCCTGAATGTGTGACTGGACCCTAACAGATTAAGTTCAAATAGTGATCTGCAGTGAACCCGTCCAGCTCGGAACCCGTTATTCCAGACACCGGCATCCGGGTAATCACTGTTTGTGCTACCTACACTCAATACGCCAATCCGGACATGTGTGGTGTGTAAGAAACAAGAATCAAGAATCAAGAATCAAGAACTTTTATTGTACAGACCACCCTCGTAGGGCATGATATAAACTATAATAATATATATTTATAGACATGAGAGGTAGATATACATAATGTACATTATATATAGAGATATTACATACTATTTTCATTCACGGCACGTAAACATTTATATGTATGATAAGGTGGCTGGCAGCGTACACTTAGTGTAGATACTGTGTTGATAAGTCCCAATAGTTGTAGTAAAGATGCTACGTCCGTGTGTCGGTCCGAACAGTTTCACTGGGTACTGTCTGGGTAAACAGGGTTTCGCGGAATACCACTGTAATCACTCCAAAATAATTACAGTACACGTAAATTGTTGTTGTGTTTGTTGTTGTTTTTGTTTATATAAACGCCACATTCCAGCTATATGACGGTGGTCTGGAAATACTCGAGTCTACCAGACGATCCTGTGATTGACATCACGAGCATCAATCTACGCAATTTGTATACCATGACATACAATCAGCTGTTGTGAAGATTTGGTTTTTAAATATTCCAATTGCCTTTCAAATTGATCAAAATCTGAACAAGATAAAAAAAATGTTTTAATACATTTTAAGGTCGGTAACAGTCAATATCTTGTTATTTAACCTCCAACACAGGATGCTCACGTTGTTTTTTCACCTTCCTCATCAAGGGGTATTTTGGTACGTATCACTTGTCTCGTAACCAGTGGCAATTGAGTCCAGATTTAAACCCCTTTTTACCCCGAAGTGATATCTTTAATTAACAGCTTAATAAATGGGTCAACTGTAACACACACTGACGTACATCACTCATCACGTGCCACCAACGCATGTGCGAGATATATTGCTTATCAGCGGTGACGTCACAGGGCGTGATCCACGTGCCCCCCGTGTCACACACGCCCTGCGAGGAGTTGCAAGCACGTGGGGACTGTCAGGAAGTGATCATGGGTGTCATTTATTTCATTAATATTACAGGATGTGGCCGACTGGTTTGTTTAAATATAGAAACATATTTTCTTAGCGAGAAGACTTATCACACATGAAAGAAAGTTAAATACCCTCGTCTAAACACACTTAATCCTGTGACAAAATTCCGCACATTTACACATTTATTTGGCAGTTGAGTTTTATCAGAAAATAAGACTAATTGCATTGGAGGTGCATGTGCTACATCGCCGCCCATCAGTTGAAACATGTTGTTTACACAAAATACTCCGAAAGTTCAAACACGGAAAAATGAAAATGGGTTGTGTCGTTGAACATCGTTTCCTTCTCAGCATTAGTATTTCTTTCCATGGATATGGTATTTATGATTATTATCATTTTAGGAAATGGTCCGGTAATGAAAGTGGTACTATGCCAGGATTCGTGGTCATGCGTCATCACCATCATCGTCATCGTCGTCATCATCAGCAGCAGCAGCACCAGCAAAGCTTTGTCGCTGTGACAAGGATTCGTTGGTCTTGGGTCGTCGTCATCATCATCATCATCATCATCATCATCATCATCATCATCAACAGTAATAGTCGCGGTAGTGTTTATCATCATTTTTCTTATTATTATTTTTAGTAGTAGTAGTAGTAGTAGTAGTAGTAGTAGTAGTAGTAGTAGGTTCAGGTCCCTTCGATCTGCATCACTCCCACATCAAGCTGACATAACTGAAATACCGAAATAAACCAAACTCTCTCATTAACTAATACAATTTGTATCCTTTGCGTCAATGTTTTTATTTTTCCAATTAGAGTTGAGTATCAGTAGCATTATCATATTTGATCGGAATCACTGTTTACAAAAGGATGCCTAGTTTGTTATATGATTTAAAACTTTGCAAGTTAGCGAGACTGGCTTCTTCCCGTGGAGTTAAATCAAAAAATCCCAATCTGTTAAATCAATTATGATTATACCGTGTTGGAGATGCATCTCGGACAACAGGAAGGATGTCGATTTTACTGAGTAAAAATGGTTGAAAAACAAATATTTGTATTCGCATTTTAAATTTTACACAAATATACTTGAGGAAGTGTCCTTCTCGTTCACCAAATCTATGTTCAGGCTCCGTTATACCTGTCACCACCATACGTTGTAACTTTTGAAGAGGTCAAAGGGAGACAATAGAATATTGACAAATAATGAAGCGCTCGTAAAATATTTCGATACTCTCAACATGCAGCGGGTAACGTATTTTCATATGGAGGCTTTCCAACTCGTTTTTTTCTTGCACGGTTTGGGAAGAAACATCGTTACCCTCTCAAATCATAAACGGTTCTCTTTAATTGTTTTGACAGGTCTACATCAATTAATGCAAATATGTTCGCGTAGCGTTAAATAATATTCTACCATGAATTTAGAAAATATTCGATTCTGATTGGTCAATCAGAGGTTTCAAATCACAATAACCACCACTGGTTGAAACAGCTGATTTGACAGCTGCAACACCGCGAAAACTAATATCAGATATGTATACTCAATGCACAATCACTATCAGTAGGCATTTTGAAATAATTACAAAATGTGTCTGAGTTTTCCTATTTTCTGCGATTCTGATTGGCTGACGTGGAATCACGATTCTATATATTTTGTAACTTTTTATCCTTCGATAAATTCACACAAAAAATGAATATTTTAATTGGTTTTTTTATGTATTAAGTTTGTGTTTGTTATCCAATTTTTCACGATTGTAAATCGCTGACGTGGAATTGAGATTGGATGTCCGGATTCAATTTCGTGCGGTTAATTCTGAGGTAGCAAAGTTCTAATGTGCAAACACAGCATGTTGTCTCCTAATTCAGGCCCCTTCTCAACAAGGCGTCGTCTCATGAAGCACATTCATACGTCATCGTGAAATGGTAACACGTTTTGATCATCTGTTTTCCTTTCATAATCATTGAAAATATTGAACAATATTTGTGACGTATAAGGACTTTCTTATATCGTCAACGACAATCACTATACCTATAGGTGGAATTCGATACCCAAATGTTATATTCATATGTTGCAAACACCACTTATGCGCATTTCAGCAACAAGTTACAATGTGCGGGGGTTCAGTTACCGGTCTAAGGGAGATAACCACATCTACAAATGCGCTTTTCGCTCAGAACGTTCCGTGCTCCAGTCTCTATAAGCTATTATACCAACTTTGATACCGCTCTTAAGTCAAAAACATACAGTCGTGGATCTGGTTATTTTATAAGAATTGCACTGAATATTGTATTACTCAACATGTACCAATATTTGAGAAAAACAGGAATTATTCAGTAAGAGACAACGATCGCGTGGACCGACAGTTTTAGCAAGGACCTAAATAATGATAATAATAAGTATGATAATATTTAGGCCCGTTGTTTTAGCAAGTTCGGCACAAGCCACTTTATATTGTATGATGTTTATTACTAACCTTGTAGTGTATGATAACTCTAATAACACAGTGAAAACTAATGTATCAGTTTTGTTCCGTTTACTACCTCTGGTGAGGTGAAATTGGGTTTAAAGTCGCGTCCAAGATTATTGCACGTGCATGCACGTGTGCGTGTGTGGCAGCTTGTACTAGTCTGGACTGATGCTGATTTATAGTGCTATGCCGCAGTTTAACATGAATACCCCACTCAGACACAGTATACTGACTCCGAGCCGACCAGTCTTAATGCCGAGCGCCAGACTGGGTGACAACAAGTACCATCTTTTAACGTCTTTTGGTATGACGCGGCCGGGGATCGAGCCCCGGACCTTCCGCTCTCCGGACGGACGTTCTTCCTCAAGACCACGGAGGCGGTAAAGACCCCTGGAGCTGGACTGGATGCTTGCCCCAGGCCGTGGAGCACAGTCTCCCGCTGTGTCAATGTGATACCTTCGATTGGCCAATCAGAATGGAGCAATATTTAAATTCATGGTAGAATACACATTATCATTCACTAACATATAGTGAGTTAAATGTGAAACGAGTAACGTCGGCAATATTTCAGCCATATTGTGACTAAACAATGTAATGCATATATATTTTGCAAAACCATGTCATTAATGGCGGTAGGTTACGGAGCCAAGACGAAGGATGATATCTATTGACATATGTCGTATTTTGAAAATTTCTACAGACAGTTTCCCGCCGTTTATCAGATTTAATTCCGTTAAACACACCCGCCACCTCCTGCATTACCTGCGATGACGCGACCGCCTCGGTGGTTTTGTGGGTATAGGGCTCTGGCAGGAGAGCGGAAGGTCGGGGTTCGATGCCCGGGAGCGTCATACAAATATACGTTTAAAGATGTGTTACCAAAAGCAGGAGTCACAATATTGTTTATGATTTACTTTCCGTCCAGTGTTGATCCGTTTGAGCATATGACATATTGCTGGAAGAGCTTGGACCACTCAAGGTACATGTTGTGTCGTCTGTCCACCGGTCCGTTGTAAGCGTCGTCTGTCTGTATTTACTGCTGAAATAAGTGTTACCCTTCCAGTATTACAGCAATGTTATTGGCAGTGACGACTATATAATACTAGTATTGTACAATATTTATGAGATCTTACGCTGACAATAATCATCATAATCATAAAAATGATAATAGCATCCGAGTTGTCCGACTCCCCACTTAGGTTTGGTACCTCCCAATCTGTTAATCAGGAATATAGCCCTTCTGACAATCTGGTTAATGCAGAAGGCTGCAGTGTTGGGGAGTCTTCACGTTCTCCGAATAGTTCTTGGAGGGTTCGACCAGGCAGCGCTTCCTGGGACAAGACCCATTTGCTGTCTGAGCTGCGTGTAGAGGGAGCAAGGGCCCTGAGCTGATGATGAGCCTAACCAGCCTGACTGTGCCAGGATCACCAAAACCATCGTTGCTGCATTTTTTTAATTTTAATCTGTACATAATTCTACTACTACTACTACTACTACTACTACTACTACTACTACTACTACTAGTAGTAGTAGTAGTAGTAGTAGTAGTAGTAGTAGTCAGGTAAAAGAAGTCACGGATAGTCTGTTCACGGGAATTCGGGTCGTCGGGAGCAAGGTCCAGGACGGGAGATAATAGGATGTCAGATCGTCGGTAAAATGAAGTCAGGTCAAGGGAAGTCAACTAAAGGGAAGTCAGATCACCCCGTTTCACACGATTGCCAGAGTCGCTAGCGAGATGATGACACTGGGGACACCGGGATTCACACCTTATACCCATATTGGGAATCGAATCTTGACGAGCGAACGCTTTAACCACTAGGCTACCCTACCGCCCCTTATAGCCAGCATCTTCGATTATCTTCACGAAAGTGAGTAAATGAGCCCAAGCTTTGCCTGTATTGAGAACACTGGAAATCCAATGAATGGATAGTTAGGAGATAAACCTCCTGCCTTTAAGGTAGACTCACCACTTTAGTACCTTGTACCTTTCCGATACCTCTTGTTGTAATTGTAAAAGTCCAGTTCCGTACCCCTGCGGAACTACTCCGGAATTCCGCGTCTCGATCAGAGCTCTACCACTGTCCCTTCTATGTCCCTCCTGTTGACCAATCAGACCTTTCATATCAATTGCATTTGCTTCAAACGAAATGTTGACGCCCAGTATAGACGATCTGATCGATAGTCAGGGTAGAAACTGGACTTTTACAGTTAACTCCCTTGCCTCGGGAGGATGTTTGGAACCGAGGGCTTTACCTTCGTTAAGTGTTGTCAGGTCAGGGTTAAGGTCAAGGACGTCAAAATCGTCGCCGAAAACATCCGAAAATATATTTACATATCGAACAGATGCAGTTCTGTATACAGGTTGTTGTTATATGTAGGCCATCGATAGATCGATGTGTCCATACGCATGTTTTGGGTTGTTTTTTTGTGAAACGATTTGTTAATTTTGAGGTAACAAACGGAATTTTAATCCCCTTTTGACCAATCAGAATCAAGCATACTTGGCGGTAAAAAAATAAAAAATAAAAAAAATAAAAAAATAAAAATTATCGAGATTTATTGTAAAAATGTCCATTAGTATTAAAAATGCTAGGTAATCACATGTTGTTATTAATTGCCATCTTGTCTGCTTTTTCTCTCACCATATTATACTGAATGGCCAAATATTATAAAATAGAGAATATTATTAAACTCTTATCAACAACAAACACACAGGATCTAAAATAAAATATCGAGATTTATTGTAAAAATGTCCATTAGTATTAAAAATGCTAGGTAATCACATGTTGTTATTAATTGCCATCTTGTCTGCTTTTTGTACAGATGCATAATTATTTATTGTAATATGTTCTTGTACCACCTTTGTGGTTTCTGAGAATAAACTGATTCTGATTCTGGTAGAATAAGCAACAAATAAACAAACAAACAAACAAACGGGTCTACTGTACCGTACGAAACGAGCCGAGGTGTGTCCCGCTAGTCTACGCCCTTCCCGAAGACCTGGTCAGAATAGGTGTTGAGCAACCCATGCTTGTCGCAAGAGGCGACTAACGGGATCGGGTGGTTAAGCACAGATCGATGCTCATGATGTCAGTCACTAGACTCGATTATTTAGAGACCGCCGTTACATAGCTTGAATATTGCTGAGTGTGGCGTTAACAAACAAAGGAACAAACATACAATGACTTTTAGAGGTGTGGAGGATCTTCCGTAACTCGTATTTTTTTGCTGAAGTATTTTCTTAATTGTTAGAAATATTGATCAAATTTATTTTGTTTTGGAGAAGCAACGTCCCGGGGCTGTTCAGCATTATTTGTAGCAGAAATGGATTTGTATGGTTTCTTGAGTAATGTCTTTAGTCAATTTAATCTACATAATACGGATCATTTACGTGAGGAATACCTGTACATACATAACTGCACCTGTCTCCTTTAACTACCGTTTAAGCTCGCTCTGGCTCGTTATATTCGTCTTGATACAAGCTCGCTGCTACAAAAGCGAACCTAACGGGAAACTCGTGTCCTAGTCTACATGTATGACGTAACATTGACATGTAATACGTATAAAACGAAACAAATAACACTGTTTGAATATCTTTGGAACTATCGTCATCGCTCAGACGGACATTATATGTACACTTCAAACACTTTCATCACGAGTTGTGTCCCTTAGACCTTATGACTGATGGTCTGAAAAGCCGATCGCGGCTTTTGTTCGCTGTTCCAAGACTGTACAATCTGCAAAATCACCTTCCCAATGTACATGCATGTGGACG
Organism: Haliotis cracherodii; assembly: GCF_022045235.1. Lineage (NCBI taxonomy): Eukaryota > Metazoa > Mollusca > Gastropoda > Lepetellida > Haliotidae > Haliotis > Haliotis cracherodii. Next base: position 54,711,020 of record NW_027266265.1, read on the forward strand.
TCGTAGTGTGGCTTAAATGGTGATATACTGACGCACAAAAACAGTGATTTTAATTATATTCTTCACATTGCTTCAATTGTTTCAAATATTATGGTCTTGAAGGCTCTGGCTGAGACAAAAAGGGATTAAAGAATGATGGTATGGGTCTGCATCTCAGGGGTGAACTAATTGAGAATCCGGTGGCCACAATGGCTGAATAGTGTGGATACGAGGGATTGACCTCTTGAAAAACTCAGGTGTGAATATTATTAAATCTAGCTTGGACCGGCTCCGTGAAGATCCGGGGTAGAATAGATCTTCAGCATCCCATGCTTGCCGTAAAAGGTGACTATGCTTGTCGTAAGAGGCGACTAACGGGATCGGGTGTTCAGGCTCGCTGACTTGGTTTGATGCATGTCATCATATTCTAATTGCATGTGGATCGATGCTCATGGTGTCCATCACTGGTTCAGACTCGACCGTTACGGACCGCCGCCATACAGCTGGAATATTGCGGAGTGCGGAGTTAAACAACAAACAAACAAATGAGCTTGGACCGATGCTCTGACTCTAACTCACTAGTTTGTTTGCTTAAAGGATGATGTTGCTGAGAATCAGACTCACATCAGAGACGGGTGGTAAGATGACGGAGACGGGTGGTAAGATGATGGAGACAGGTGCTAAGATGATGGAGACGGGTGGTAAGATGATGGAGACAGGTGGTAAGATGATGGAGACGGGTGGTAAGATGATGGAGACGGGTGCTAAGATGATGGAGACGGGTGGTAAGATGATGGAGACGGGTGCTAAGATGATGGAGACGGGTGGTAAGATGATGGAGACAGGTGGTAAGATGATGGAGACGGGTGGTAAGATGATGGAGACAGGTGGTAAGATGATGGAGACAGGTGGTAAGATGATGGAGACGGGTGATAAGATGATGGAGACAGGTGGTAAGATGATGGAGACGGGTGGTAAGATGATGGAGACAGGTGGTAAGATGATGGAGACAGGTGGTAAGATGATGGAGACGGGTGGTAAGATGATGGAGACAGGTGGTAAGATGATGGAAACGGGTGGTAAGATGATGGAGACGGGTGGTAAGATGATGGAGACGGGTGGTAAGATGATGGAGACGGGTGGTAAGATGATGGAGACAGGTGGTAAGATGATGGAGACGGGTGGTAAGATGATGGAGACAGGTGGTAAGATGATGGAGGCGGGTGGTAAGATGATGGAGACGGGTGGTAAGATGATGGAGACAGGAGGTAAGATGAAGGAGACAGGTGGTAAGATGATGGAGACGGGTGGTAAGATGATGGAGACAGGTGGTAAGATGATGGAGACAGGTGGTAAGATGATGGAGACGGGTGGTAAGATGATGGAGACAGGAGGTAAGATGATGGAGACAGGTGGTAAGATGATGGAGACAGGTGGTAAGATGATGGAGACAGGTGGTAAGATGATGGAGACAGGTGGTAAGATGAAGGAGACAGGTGGTAAGATGATGGAGACGGGTGGTAAGATGATGGGCTTATACAACGGCGGGTAGTGGTAAAGTGTGGGCGGGGTATCCCAGTAATAACACCGTGTAGTGGTGGATACACTATGAGACACTTTCTAACTGTAAACTTTTGATACGCATTAAGAACTTGGAGGAGAAACACATGCAACACCGAGATAACAACTTCCTTGTTATATGTAGCGTTTCAGGGTTACTCCTTGCAAGAAGTCGGGACCGTCGTTATATAACTGTGTCACGTCTTCATTTCCAACTGTAGCTGTCAAGTCATAAGCATCGTTATTGAATTTTTTAATTTATTTTTTAAATGAAAGAATGGACTGTGTTTATTACAAGTACCTATCTGACAACACCCTTCCAATCTTTCAAGTGAAGTTGTCTCCCTTTGACTGCAGTCTTCACAGCCAGAGCTGCTCCGCGTGTATGCCAATGCATTATCACGAATGTGTTGAAATTATTATAAATTTGTGATTAGATTATTTAACTTCGAGTGACAAAAGCTATAACTTAATATTAATAACTACAATGGTCATACAGTGACACATGTCTCTTTTTAATTGGTACTCCTGTTGAACCAGCCTTTCCCTATGCAATGTGTTGGTATCCTGACGTGAACCATCCTTCTCGATCCCACCTTCTAACGGCGTTACTTCTTCTGCAATGTCACTGAAAGTCGTGAAAATAGTTTCAGAAAGAACGAGAAAGGCTTTGACCTTTTTTTGGCACATCTGCATATGATTTAAACGCCGAGAATCTTTTGTGAAAGAGTTCGTATGAGTTAGACTGTCTTCGTCATTTTCAACACTTGCATGTTTTGCACGTTCAGCAACACTAAAGATAGAGGATACAATGTGCCAATAAGATTGACTTTAGAGGGTATTTCGAAGCATTTTGTATATATTCGATTGTTAGTATTTTTCTCGAGACATGGAGTAAAGACAATACAAACATATGTGAAGAAATCACCTCGCGGTACGGACTTCACGGCACATTTTACCCATACTGAACTTGATCAAGTCCACCCCTTGCACGCGACAGAAAGGAAAGGCAAGTTATCAGTCATATCAACATGATCAATAACTTTAGTAATATCATGAACTTTTCCGCACTTTTAAATTTGATATTTCCCGTTTGCCAGAAGAATGCTTTAGAATATTTATCATTTAAATATTTATTTAAATTCAAGTGCGAAATCTCCTATTAAACCAATACACTTGAGTATATGTGATTCTTCCGTTAAAATGGAATTTAATAAAGAACGGTTATACACATTTGGCACCTTACACTCATCACCGACACACGTGTACCTGATCTGTTTAAAGCGCATCAAATTGAGTTTCAAATTTCAAATTTGTAGTGTCCAGAAAATAGTAACGGTTACTGTGGCTGCTAATTATTCAATTAGGCGGGGTTGATAGGACCCTAGGTTTCACAAATCACAGGCTTATAAACATTCTCAGGGCATTTCCTACTTAAATCTGTGAATTGTATTTCACTTCAATGTTAATAATAGCGTCACGGGCATAGAACCATAGTCGAACCCCTAACGTATACAACCCAAAGAGTCACAGTATTTGTCCGTTACTGAGTGGGTCCAGAATTCTTTTCTTTGACACACTGTAGCTGTAGAACGGGTGATGCTATTTTGTTCTTTTTTAACATACTGACAAATACTATGTATGACCACTTAAATTAATTTTATTTCCTTAGAAAAATATGTGAAAGCAGTAAAAATATATGGAAGGTCTAACTAAAAAAATGGGACAATTGTTTCTCTCTCCCCAGGCCCACCAGAATTTAACAATTCATGCCATCTTTGAAATGTCCTGTCCAGTCATTGATGTGCTGTCAGTGTATGGCAATACCATCTGGCGAGGGAACACATCACGTTACTTCAAGACAGGAGGGGAATCATGATCCCCTATCGCCCAAACACGTTCGTCCACCTTCATCTCACTCACCTTGATCGACCGCTCTCCTTCCCCCACTTTGACAAAACCTTGATCGCCCTCCTATCCCCACTTTGACAAAACCTTGATCACCCTCCTATCCCCACTTTGACAAAACCTTGATCACCCTCCTATCCCCACTTTGACAAAACCTTGATCGACCTCCTATCCCCGCTTTGACAAAACCTTGATCGCTCTCCTTCCACCACTTTGACAAAACCTTGATCGCACTCCTTCTCCCACTTTGACAAAACCTTGATCACCCTCCTTAACCCACTTTGACAAAACCTTGATCACCCGCCTTCCCCCACTTTGACAAAACCTTGATCACCCTCCTATCCCCACTTTGACAAAACCTTGATCACCCTCCTATCCCCACTTTGACAAAACCTTGATCACCCTCCTTAACCCACTTTGACAAAACCTTGATCGACCTCCTATCCCCGCTTTGACAAAACCTTGATCGCCCTCCTTCCCCCACTTTGACAAAACCTTGATCGCTCTCCTTCCCCCACATTGACAAAACCTTGATCGCCCTCCTTCCCCCACATTGTCAAAACCTTGATCGCCCTCCTTCCCCTACTTTGACAAAACCTTGATCGCCCTCCTTCCCCCACTTTGACAAAACCTTGATCACCCTCCTTCCCCCACTTTGACAAAACCTTGATCGCCCTCCTTCCCCCACTTTGACAAAACCTTGATCGCTCACCTTCCCCCACTTTGACAAAACCTTGATCGCCCTCCTATCCCCACTTTGACAAAACCTTGATCGCCCTCCTTCCCCCACTTTGACAAAACCTTGATCACCCTCCTTCCCCCACTTTGACAAAATCTTGATCGCTCTCCTTCCCCCACTTTGACAAAACCTTGATCACTCTCCTTCCCCCACTTTGACAAAACCTTGATCACCCTCCTTCCCCCACTTTGACAAAACCTTGATCGCCCTCCTTCCCCCACTTTGACAAAACCTTGATCGCCCTCCTTCCCCCACTTTGACAAAACCTTGATCGCTCTCCTTCCCCCACTTTGACAAAACCTTGATCGCTCTCCTTCCCCCACTTTGACAAAACCTTGATCACCCTCCTTCCCCCACTTTGACAAAATCTTGATCGCTCTCCTTCCCCCACTTTGACAAAACCTTGATCACCCTCCTTCCCCCACTTTGACAAAACCTTGATCGCTCTCCTTCCCCCACTTTGACAAAACCTTGATCGCTCTCCTTCCCCCACTTTGACAAAACCTTGATCGCTCTCCTTCCCCCACTTTGACAAAACCTTGATCGCCCTCCTTCCCCCACTTTGACAAAACCTTGATCGCTCTCCTTCCCCACTTTGACAAAACCTTGATCACCCTCCTTCCCCTACTTTGACAAAACCTTGATCACCCTCCTTCCCCCACTTTGACAAAACCTTGATCACTCTCCTTCCCCCACTTTGACAAAACCTTGATCACCCTCCTTCCCCCACTTGACAAAACCTTGATCACCCTCCTATCCCCACTTTGACAAAACCTTGATCGCTCTCCTTCCCCCACTTTGACAAAACCTTGATCGCCCTCCTTCCCCCACTTTGACAAAACCTTGATCGCTCTCCTTCCCCCACTTTGACAAAACCTTGATCGCCCTCCTTCCCCCACTTTGACAAAACCTTGATCGCCCTCCTTCCCCCACTTTGACAAAACCTTGATCACCCTCCTTCCCCCACTTTGACAAAACCATGATCGCCCTCCTTCCCTCACTTTGACAAAACCTTGATCGCCCTCCTATCCCCACTTTGACGAAACCTTGATCGCCCTTCTTCTCCCACTTTGACAAAACCTTGATCGACCGCTTTCCCCCACTTTGACAAAACCTTGATCACCCTCCTATCCCCACTTTGACAAAACCTTGATCGCTCTCCTTCCCCCACTTTGACAAAACCTTGATCGCACTCCTTCTCCCACTTTGACAAAACCTTGATCGCTCTCCTTCCCCCACATTGTCAAAACCTTGATCGCTCTCCTTCCCCACTTTGACAAAACCTTGATCGCCCTCCTTCCCCAACTTTGACAAAATCTTGATCGCTCTCCTTCCCCCACTTTGACAAAACCTTGATCGCCCTCCTTCCCCCACTTTGACAAAACCTTGATCGCCCTCCTATCCCCACTTTGACAAAACCTTGATCGCTCTCCTTCCCCCACTTTGACAAAACCTTGATCGCCCTCCTTCCCCCACTTTGACAAAACCTTGATCGCCCTCCTTCCCCCACTTTGACAAAACCTTGATCACTCTCCTTCCCCCACTTTGACAAAACCTTGATCACCCTCCTTCCCCCACTTTGACAAAACCTTGATCACCCTCCTTCCCCCACTTTGACAAAACCTTGATCGCCCTCCTTCTTCCACTTTGACAAAACCATGATCGCCCTCCTATCCCCACTTTGACAAAACCTTGATCGCCCTCCTTCCCCAACTTTGACAAAACCTTGATCACCCTCCTTAACCCACTTTGACAAAACCTTGATCACCCTCCTTCTCCCACTTTGACAAAACCTTGATCGCTCACCTTCCCCCACTTTGACAAAACCTTGATCGCTCTCCTTCCCCCACATTGTCAAAACCTTGATCGCCCTCCTTCCCCCACTTTGTCAAAACCTTGATCGCTCTCCTTCCCCCACTTTGACAAAACCTTGATCGCCCTCCTTCCCCCACTTTGACAAAACCTTGATCGCTCTCCTTCCCCCACTTTGACAAAACCTTGATCGCCCTCCTATCCCCACTTTGACAAAACCTTGATCGCACTCCTTCCCCCACTTTGACAAAACCTTGATCGCCCTCCTATCCCCACTTTGACAAAACCTTGATCGCTCTCCTTCCCCCACTTTGACAAAACCTTGATCGCCCTCCTTCCCCCACTTTGACAAAACCTTGATCGCTCTCCTTCCCCCACTTTGACAAAACCTTGATCGCTCTCCTTCCCCCACTTTGACAAAACCTTGATCGCCCTCCTTCCCCCACTTTGACAAAACCTTGATCACCCTCCTATCCCCACTTTGACAAAACCTTGATCGCTCTCCTTCCCCCACTTTGACAAAACCTTGATCGCCCTCCTTCCCCCACTTTGACAAAACCTTGATCGCCCTCCTTCCCCCACTTTGACAAAACCTTGATCACCCTCCTTCCCCCACTTTGACAAAACCTTGATCACCCTCCTTCCCCCACTTTGACAAAACCTTGATCGCCCTCCTTCCCCCACTTTGACAAAACCTTGATCGCCCTCCTTCCCCCACTTTGACAAAACCTTGATCGCCCTCCTATCCCCACTTTGACAAAACCTTGATCACCCTCCTATCCCCACTTTGACAAAACCTTGATCACAAGTAATGAATATTCTGGAGCCGTTGTGTTGATTTAGATAAATGTGGAATGGTATTATTTGCGAATCTGATTTAGAGAAATAGGAGCATATCAGCGGAAGTCTAGGGCGTTTTCAACCTGTCTTCAGTTGAAAAGCTCCACCTCAAGTAAATACACATGTATTGGGTAAATGGTGGAGACTGCAATCGCGGTTTCTCCTCAGTCCTCAACGTGACATGTATGTGTGTACAGATCATCAACACAATTTATAAAATGTTGGTTTTGTTTCGCATATAACGGGTTAAGGAAATTTCATGTTTGATATTTATTAAATATGCTTGCAGGTCAATTATTTGTGTGTGAATACTATTAGTTGCAAATTTATCTAGCAAACGGCATGCACATGTGTTCTGCGCTAAATGTTAACTGCCGTAAACACAACACCTGGCAGAAGTTAAATTTGCAATTATTTACGACAATACACGTAGGATGATGTATCGTAAACTTGATGAAGATGCTTTTTGCGGTTCATTATCTCAGTCATTTAATAGCTAAACAAATCGTTCTGCCCGCAAACAATGGCGCGCATTACTCAAAAACTACGCATTTTAACACTACATGAATTTCCTAAAAAACTCCTCACACATGTTGGTCACAAACCCATCGATTCGGGCGATGTCATGGAGTATTTATATAAGTTTCACGACAACCCTTGCGCTTTGACATCTATTTTAAAGACATATATCAAACATAGTTCGGTGTATGGTAGGGAGCACGTGTGGCAGTTGTCTACGGTGCCATAATTCATTGTGCAGTTATGTCCCTTTTTCGTAACAGAATCCGATGATCGTGGGCTTTAAATCCTAGTTTAGCTCTGGTATACAGTATACCAAGTACCTGGATGGGTTTCACTTAAGTATTAAACGTCTGGGAATCACTTTGAACTTCCCTCCCACATCAAGCTGACACGCTATTATCACTCAAATAAATAATGTATAAAGCAGCGTTATATCTTACTCACTCACTCACTTCGTTCGATGGTTGGAGGGGTCGCTCGTCACATCGAAGACGTGGATTGATACCCCACGTCGTGCGACGTGTGACGTCACCCATCTTGACATGAGAGGAATATTGTTGAAAGAGGTGTAGAACCTCACTCACTCACTCTATTTGATTTATTTTTAATTGGTTTAGCTGGGACGGCATCTGGTACTTTTCCTCACTTAAAACTGTCGATTTGTGATAAAGAGACGCGGTGAGGTTAGGGCAGAATCGCCCACACCGAAACACATACGGTGCAGCATCACTTGACGATGTGTAGTCTCAGTACCACACTGCTGCAGCCGAGGACGGTGTCTCTATCACTGGGTAGTGTTAGCGTCGTGTCCAGGCACGGCGACAACAACCCTGGTGAAAAACACGAGTGCTGCAACGGCTGGCAGATCAACTATCCTGTGGGTCGATACTGTTCAATAGACTGAAAAACAAATTTGAATTTTCATTGAGAATGCATATTAAAAAAAATGAACACGTATGCATCAAATATAAACCATGAAACATATGCGCCGCGAATAGAACGGTGCATTTGACTTACTTTTTATTCACAGACAAACACACACACACACATACCTACATTCTCCCTCTCGATCTGGTGTTGAAAGCGTTAAGCACAAATAAAATATTAATAAATCGACCAAATTATATGGTTTTTTCACTTTATCCTGTCACCATGTCCTACCCACCTTATAACTGGTGATTTACTAACATTAAATATGATAATATATATCGACAATTCACCTTTTTGGTAGTTGATATTTTTACCATGAATAGGTAACATACTTTTATTTGCGCCATAAGTTTAATATTACATTCTTACCAGATACACCAACATGAAGCTCGACGACCACCATAACTGAATAACAATTATACCATGGATAAAACGTATCCTGATATAAATATATTGTTTAATTTATTAAGCAATATATTTGTTAGTTCGTGTTTGATGTTGATAATGCTGAAGTATCCTATTCAGAACCTGTATGAATGTAGTGTTGTGAAGTCTTCAATGTGTTTGCGTTTCATTAGATTCGACCAAAACCTTGACTGTTGATTAATACTTTCATTTAAATATATTTCCATCCTGACTTAATCGTCGTTTTATGCAGCATATGATTAACATCAGTGAAATACCAATCAAATCTATGTATTCAATATAGTATACAGTGGCCTCTCTCCAAGGGTGAGGGGGACAACAACAACAATGATAATAATAATAATAATAATAATAATAATAATAATGCAACTTGGATAGCTACTCAGCGACGCTACATAATAATATTAGCCCCGTTCAATGGAATAGTGGGCACTGGAATGTCATTTTCAACTCCCTGGGTAGTATACAACCCAAGCTGCCTATGAGGCAGTAGAAGGTTAACAACCACCATCTCATCCTACTGGTCACCCTTTCCTTGCTGGGTGAACAGAGACATCTTTCAAACAAGACGACACCGCATGTAATATGCGACTGGTCGGCTTGGAGTCAGTATAATGTGTCTGAGTGGGTTATTCATGTCAAACTGCGGTCATGGTATCTCAGTTGGCTAGCACTATAAACTGGCATAATTCCAGACTAGTGCAAACAGCCACACACACACACACACACACACACACACACACACACACACACACACACACACACACACACACACACACACACACACACACACACACACACGCACGTGCATTCACGTCGAAATATAAGTGCAATAATCTTGCACGTGACCTTAAACCCCATTTCACCTCACCCCACTCACCCCACACACCTCACCTCAGCTCATGTCTACGTTTTCAAAATGTTTGGCATCATCGACATCATAGCCATGTTTTTCGAAATCGGATGATAACGTTACGTAATCATGTCCTCGGTATTCGACACTTTTGTCAGTAACACGCCATCTTATTTGAACGACACATCATCCTGTCTACGATATTCGATCTCGGGTCAACCCGAGAGGGTTCGGCAAAGCATATAAGTTTCCCGACAACCTATGCTTGTCATATGAGACGACGAAACGGATCTGGGGGTCAGGCTAGGTGACTTGGTTGAATGCATGTCATATTATCCCAGTTGTGTGATAAGATGCTCATGAAGTCACTCTCTGGATTGTCGTGTTGAGCGGACACATTCATTGACGGGGGTAATACATGTAATTACCATGTGTATGCTTTACGTTTTGGGTAAGGCTACTCCATTATAGAACACGCCAAGTGTATCAGCCATACGGGAGTCTTGCCGACAGATATCAGGCATGCGGGTGTCCTGCTGACAGATATCAGACATGCGGGTGTCTTGCTGACAGATATCAGACATGTGGGTTTCCAGCTGACGAATATCAGACATGTGGGTTTCCTGCTGACAGATATCAGACATGTGGGTTTCCTGCTGATATATATCAGACATGAGGGTTTCCTGCTGACAGATATCAGACATGTGGGTTTCCTGCTGATATATATCAGACATGAGGGTTTCCTGCTGACAGATATCAGACCCTAGGGTGTCCTGCCGAAGGATAAGAGGCATGCGGGTGTCCTGCTGACGGATATCAGACACGTGGGTTTCCTGCTGACGGATATCAGACACGTGGGTTTCCTGCCGACAGATATCAGACATGTGGGTTTCCTGCTGACAGATATCAGACATGTGGGTTTCCTGCTGACAGATATCAGACATGCGGGTTTCCTACTGACATATATCAGACATGTGGGTTTCCTGCTGACAGATATCAGACACGTGGGTGTCCTGCCGAAGGATAATAGGCATGCGGGTTTCCTACTGACAGATATCAGACACGTGGGTGTCCTGCCGAAGGATAAGAGGCATGCGGGTTTCCTGCCGACAGATATCAGACATGTGGGTTTCCTGCTGACGGATATCAGACACGTGGGTGTCCTGCCGAAGGATAAGAGGCATATGGGTGTCCTGACGGATATCAGACACGTGGGTGTCCTGCTGACGGATAAGAGGCATATGGGTGTCCTGACGGATATCAGACACGTGGGTGTCCTGCTGACGGATAAGAGGCATATGGATGTCCTGACGGATATCAGACACGTGGGTGTCCTGCTGACGGATAAGAGGCATATGGGTGTCCTGACGGATATGAGACACGTGGGTGTCCTGCTGAAGGATACGAGGCGTGCGTGTGTCCTGCCGACAGATATCAGACATGTGGGTGTCCTGCTGACGGATATGAGGCATATGGGTGTCCTGCTGACAGATGTCAGACATATGGGTGTCCTGCTGACAGATGTCAGACATATCACTTACTAACGGCGCCATGTAAATAATCGAGTCTGGACCTAGCAAACCAGTGACTGAAAGCATGAACAACGATCCACACTATAGGACATGAAGACAAGCGGTCAGCCATCTCACAGAGTATGGCCCGCCAAGTCCAACTATCTCGCCTCTTTAGATAAGAAGAAGCGTGCCGGGCACCTCGCGCATAAATTGCACCCGTATACCCAAACGGGTACCACCCACCTGGATCTATCTGTGGTCCGTGGTCCGCCCATAATGCATGTGATATGTCACCCGATATTGTTACGTGTGTATTCCCCAATTGAAACAATATGTTAACCCAGAAATCTGTACGTGAAGGACATAATGTGAAACTAAGAAACAACCAACAAATGATGTACAATCAACAAAGTTTACTAGGTTCACAAATCAATACAAATTACTGCACAGCAATTACAATGGCGGTGCACAATAAAGTGGTAGTACAATATTTAATGGCAGTATATAATATGATAACAGTTATCAGTATAAAATACAAAAATATGATGGCAGTGGTGATGTCAACCAGTTCGGTGATAATAATATTCACCTATCCACAACAGTGGTCATCCTTCCATGGCGAAAAGTGATCTTCACACATCCGCTGGTCTTGATGTAATGACAGATGAAATGTGAGATGTAATACATTTGCAATCATTGTTCAACAACAAATTACACTGCCATATAACAATATGTATTCCTGGGGTCCGCTCCACAAAGTGATCTGGGACAGTTCCACAAAGCGATCTTAGCGCTACGACTGTCGTAAGTCAGTGTTAAAGAATGGGAGTTACGACCGACTTATCGCTAAGATCGCTCTGTGGAACAGGGCCCTGGACCAGACCCTAGAGAAAATAATGTTATAAAATGAATCAAATGTAGAATGCCACAGCTCCGTTCCCGGTCCCATTTGGAGCAAAACAAGCTGTAGTAACTTGGTAGTTCAGTTTAGTTACAGGACTTAGTTACAGGACTGTTACAGGAGCACCCGTTAGAACGGACCCCGTTAATGCAAACCCCCTCTTTCAATGCGTTTATTATTGTGAATATCTACATACTTACAAAGGGACATTACTCTATACTCCAGGATTCGTTAATCCGGAACCAGGATTTCCTTTTTTATCTGATCTGTTTTTTTATGGAATGAGGACAAACTTTTCAGAAATTACATAAAGTTTACTTGCGGTTTTAACATATTAATTATTATATTTAACATATATGAAGTAGATTGGAACTCACTGGTTTAAAGTCATTTACTGGGAGCAAGTAGGCCCTCAATTGTCACCCTAAAACTAAAATAACAAAATTTTCGTTAATCCTATTTGATAATCACGTTATGTTATCAACCTTGTCAATGCGGACGCATTAATATCCAATACGTCCAGATTAACGAAGTTTCGGTATATAGAGTGGTATGTATCTGACATATTAATCTAATAGTCAAAGACTGCACACTACTTTACATATGCACGTATGTCTGGGTGGTCATGTTATTAATGCGTTCACTCGTCAGGGTTCGTTGAGCCGGGTTCGAATCCCCACATGGTCCTGAAGTCTTTATCGGTGGCTGTCGTTCTGATGTTGATACAAGATTGCTTCATGCAGCGTCAAAACTCATTCATTAACTCCTTCTATATGAAGACGTAACGTAACCAACAACCTATACGGACGAGGCAGAAAAAAATCATAAAAATATTAACAATATATACTCATGTATTTTGGATTCAGAAGCCATTAGGAGAGCTCGGCGTTACCTCAGGCATTTAACTGCATTTCAACATGTAAACGATGCTCCGTTGTTGTTGTAGAAGCATCGGTTCATGTCTTCCCATACGTCATCATAGGGCTGTATGCACTGTCTACAGTTAAAAAAACAACATTTGTATTTTTCGTTATGTATACGAAGCAGACAAAAGAGTAACAATAACGTCGTGTTACAAAACATATAGACACCGTTATTTACATGGTCGCACTGATGTGACTTGTAGCCAGTGGGGGAGCGATCCCGGAATACATTCATCACCAACGAAGACGCTCATGTCTGGTTTACTGGTGAGTTAATGTGCCATAAAACATATTGGAATGTTTGCAACGAAACCTTACACAACCTAAGTTATGGCTTACCATTATTCAATACTAAAATATTACAAATAACACAGACATCATAATTATGAATTACATGAAATATAAGGTACTATGCCCATTTTGTTAGAAAGAAGGATCCATTGAGGAACACATTCTACAGAAACGTTACGATTGAACTCAAAGACAAAAAATCAAATTGATTAAATTTCCATGATTCAAATTCCACAGCTACAGACTGAATCCGTCAGACCCTAGAATTATTCCAGAGAGAGAAATGCACCACCACAGATAACTTGATAACTTCCTTCGTCTGGCACCGAGTACTTTCCACATACCGGAGAACGTAATTGGAACTGTATTTTCTTTATATTTCCTTGAATAAATGAGACAGTATCTTCCATATTAATATCCATGCTCGTCCCCCGCTCAACCCCGTCCGAACGCTGCCCCCACCCTCACACCCCACCCCCAGCCACCACTGTCGCCCGACCCAGCACAACCGAGCGGAGATTAGAATATCATATAGAAGGGAAATCTGATTTAATTTCCGAAGAAAAACGTCTGTGTGTTGGTCTGTGCGCACATGTATGTTGTTTTTTGCTCTCTGTAAACATTTATTCTCGAACAGGAGGGGAGCCGCTAATAAGCTGGTTTGCTACACCGTATCTTTATTTCATATTTTTAGCGCTCAATTTGCACTTGAGATCTTTGCTCTTCTCTTCCTTCTCTCGATCAGAACCCTTTAAACTTTGGAGTTTGCTTTAAGCGTCATTCAAGCCTTAACCGAGCGCGGAGCATCTCTTGTGGTGGGAAGGGGTACTATCTTCTGTTGGAGTGGATGGGGGTTGCAGTGTATACTTAGGTAACCCAGCCTAGGTACTCACAGCGCAGAACTAACAGGCGGACAAAAAGCGTCCTCGTTCTCTGTAATTACATCTGACAATAATATGAATGCATTAGGTTTTGAAATAACATGCGTCTGCCAAGTATGTGGTAATAAGCGGCCAGGGTGGAAACGTTCGGCCGCGGCTTGTTATAAAATTAAAATGAGTGTGATTATTTTGCTTCGTTAAGTTAAGAGAGAGTACTTGCGGGGTTTCGAGAAACGAGTTTGACTGACTGTATGTATTTTCTACTGTTATGTTTATTAACATATAATTTACCGTTAAATCTTTTACTTTGATGTGGGAAGATGTGTTACAAGCTACAAAAGGACCGTAAGATTTCAAATCTATTCTAACAGGAATGTACTGAAAGATGGACTCCGTCTCAACCTGTATCTGAATATTCCGACATCCTGTCTTCACCGAAACATGTGTATTCGAACATTCAGTCAATACGAACATTCAAGTATACGGACATCCTCTCCTCACCGATACATATGTATTCGGACATTAGGTCAATACGTACATTCAAGTATACGGACAGCCTGTCTTCACCCATACATGTGTATTCATACATTCAGTCAATACGTACATTCAAGTATACGGACAGCCTGTCTTCACCGATACATATGTATTCATACATTCAGTCAATACGTACATTCAAGTATACGGACATCTTGTCTTCACCGATACATGTGTATTCGGACATTCAGTCAATACTTACATTCAAGCATACGGACATCCTGTTTTATCTATCACGTAAGAACTACGTCATTCTGTTTAAGCAAACATAAACGTATTTAGAAATTATGTCTTATCCGTATTCGAGTATTCTGACATAATGTCTAAACCAGCTTCTGTGAATTCAGACATTTTGAAGAATCCGAATTATGTCAATTCAGACAAACCAAACGTTTGTCAATTCCAACATTCAGTCTAAACCGACGACGGTGTATCTTGACGTTCCGTCTAAACTGACGACGGGGTATCTTGATGTAACTGTCTAAATTGACGACGGTGTATCTTGACGTTCCGTCTAAACTGACGACGGGGTATCTTGATGTAACTGTCTAAATTGACGACGGTGTATCTTGACGTTCCGTCTAAACTGACGACGGGGTATCTTGATGTAACTGTCTAAATTGACGACGGTGTATCTTGACGTTCCGTCTAAACTGACGAAGGGGTATCTTGATGCAACTGTCTAAATTGACGACGGTGTATCTTGACGTTCTGTCTAAATCGACGACTGTCTATCTTCATGTTCTGTCTATATCGACGAGTATGTAATTTGACGTTCTCTCTAAACCGACGACTGTGTATATTGATGTTCTGTCTACACGATTGTGTATCCAGACGACTGTGTATTCTGTCGTAACAGAAGTCTGTGTATTCCGAGTTTCTTTATATGCCGACATCATGGTTGATACACTTTGTCATAGCACATGTTCATATGATACTATTGGCCACACGATGGCCAAAACTCGACATACGAAGACCAACACTCGACATACGATGATCAACACTCACCATACGATGACCAACACTCACCATACGATGGCCAACACCCACCACACGATGACCAACACCCACCACACGATGACCAACACCCACCATACGATGACCAACACCCACCACACGATGACCAACACTCACCATGAGATGATCAACACCCACCACACGATGACCAACACGGGTCACATGAAGACCAACACTGACCACACGATGACCAACAACGACCACACGATGACCAACACTCACCACACGAGGACCAACACTGACCACACGATGACCAACACTCACCATACGACAACAAACACGGGTCACTTGAAGACCAACACTGACCACACGATGGCCAAAACTGACCAACAGTCACCACACGATGACCAACACTCACCATACGATGGCCAACACCCACCACACGATGACCAACACCCCCCACACGATGACCAACACCCACCATACGATGACCAACACCCACCACACGATGACCAACACTCACCATGAGATGATCAACACCCACCACACGATGACCAACACGGGTCACATGAAGACCAACACTGACCACACGATGACCAACAACGACCACACGATGACCAACAATCACCACACGATGACCAACACTGACCACACGATGACCAACACTCGCCATACGACAACAAACACGGGTCACTTGAAGACCAACACTGACCACACGATGGCCAAAACTGACCAAAAGTCACCACACGATGACCAACACTGACCACACGATGACCAGCACTCACCATACGATGACCAACAGGACACCTGAAGGAACAGTTGGTAAGGTACAGTTGACGCAGCTTGTGAACCACGTACCGCGGGTGGTATGATACACTATCCCGACAAAATGTATTCTTTCAGAAAACAAAATACAAAATTGTTGGTGAGCATTTGGCTGGTTCACAGGGTTGTTTACGGAGCTGCAAATAAACATCCTATACTCTTCACAACTATCTTTATTAGTGCACCATTCCTTGTTGTGAACCTTTGTTCTGATTGTTTATCTATTTGTCTATATGAATGTATACGAGGCCGGCTCTCGATATTCTATTGTGGACGTATGTTACTATAACAAAGCGTGGATCTGCCCCACGTGTTGACCTCCATAACAACCTATTGTTCCCGATGTTTTTAAACAAAATGTCATAATATTATGCTTTGCTTGGAGTTCACGTACATTCTCAACCACCTGTGAAATATTTCTTAGCGTTCGCGACACGTTGCCTCACCTTACCTGTATTCATTGATTGCAATAAGTCTTTGAAGTTACAGGTGTGAAATTTTGATACAGTAGTATCAGTTATTTTGGTTGAAAATAATGAGCGTTTACCGGCTCTCGACTCAAGAGGTAGTCTAGTGACGGATTAACAAAACACAAACCGATTTTTGTTGGTGAAATCGATGATAGAATCTTGATTTGGTCAGGTCTGTTTTGTTATTGCAGGGTTGAGTTTGTTTATCAAGGCTAGCATAACGTGATGTTCATCTGCATGTTGATGATGCGTGGTTCTTACAACATGAAGCGATAGATTTTGTATTTCATCAAAATATACGCTATTCATTTGAATGTTTTTTCTACATTTGTCAATTTGATCATCTCGGGGGGCTTCGAGAAAAAATTGAATGCAAGATGGGAAAGTATATTTTTAAATGTGAATTATTTTTTAGTTTAGTTTAGTTAAGTTTAGCGTAATGCACACTTCGCGGTTGACATGTTGACTGAGCAGGTACGTTCCAAACAATTTAATCCTTTGAACTCAGATTAGATGGTCTTTGTTTGAACATATGTCACGCGATTCAGAAAATATTTTTACGCTGTTCTATGTGGAACTATTGTCCGACGTCACAGTAATTCCGTGTTGGTTAGGTATATATTTCTTTGTTACGGTTATTTAAAAAAAACAATCATTTCAAAAGGGAAAAAACCGATGTGTATTGTCTGAATTTTCGTCGACGAGAATGCGAAACTAAGCACTCAATAATCGAATCAAGTTCCATTCATCGTTAAAATGATGAAATCCCTGGCGTGATGTATTGCCATAGTGTGTTCCGAATGGTTATATTATTTTGTGAGACGAAATTACCACACTTTTGACAAATATGTAAATTTCATTTTTAATATTATAGTTTTATCATTTGATTTGGTTTCAAAACTATGTTGACATCTATTGCCAGGCTAATAATTTGGTAATTGCGCCTGCTTTTGGGTGTGAATTTGTCACATTATGAAAATACACATTATTATGAAAACGAAGCGGTAGATCAAACCTACACACATTGTCGACTTGTAACGGTAAACGATGGAGGAATTGTAAGTGAGATGTGAACCTAGTTTCCCTGTCTGACATGATCAGACCGGCCATCTTAACATCGACTCCGGGGGGTGGGGAAGACCCCCCTTCGTGGAATCCCCAAGTCCGATAAACAGTCCAGCTCAGCAACGTGGCAGCGAGGATGGGGTTCCTAATTTGGCGGAGATTACTCAACTCCGAGTTAGACTCGCACCTAAATAAACACGCTTCCCTGCCTCCCAGACCAGGGTGGGCGAACAGAGACAGGTGGGAGCGAGGGCAAATCCCGGGGGTGGGAACAGGGGGAGGGGGAGGTGTGGTTGTGATGTAAGAGACATGTGAGGGGCGTGGATGGTCATTTTTCGACTTGACAAAGCAAACGATGTAAAACAGACAAAGGCATTTAAGACATTTGAATAAAGAAAAAAAATGAAAAAAAATATGATCAAGTGAACTACGAGTAACGACTGAAAAAACAACGAATGAATGAATGAATTAAAAAACAAAATACAGAATGAAACCGTATGCATGAATGAATGATAGAATAGACAAAAAACAAAATACAGAATGAATAAATGAATGAAGGGATGAATGAAGACATGGTTAAAGAACAGAATGAATGAATGAATAAACAAAATACTGAATGAAACTGAATGAATGGAGGAAGGAAGGAAGGAATGGATTAGAAAACAAAATACCGAATGAATAAATGAATGATATATATAGCATGAATGAACACATAGATTAAAAAAACAACACCGAATGAATGAATGAATGAAGACATGGATTTAAAAAAGAATGAATGAATGAATGACAAAATAAAATACAGAAAGAAAATGAAGGAAGGAAGATATGGTTTTAAAAAATACAGAATGAACCAGTTAATGCCTGACTGCTTGGATAAAAGATGAATGGATGGACAGATGGATGAATCATGCATATACGTAGATAGTACATTTGCGTGTCGTAAAAAGGTTTGTTTGCGCTCAACACATTACTTTATAACCTGGTAGGCTGACTCACATAGCCAATACTATATAGGCGTCACTTGAAAGTTTAGCAAACCTCCCTGTATACTAGACTGGGGTTACCTTCCTTCGCCTGGGGGCTGGCGTACAGATTAATCTTATCTCTTACAAGTGAAATTGAAACACTTGACCAATATGAAAGACTACGGTCATGTTGGCCATTTAAATGTCCCTTTAGAAAAAGCAATGGATTTACATAGCTTGCGGCGAGTGTTCCCAATACCATATGTCGGTATTTGGTAGCAGGTTATCTAAAGGGGTGGCGACCGTCCGACACATCCGTCTACCCCCGTCTACTGTCTACGGGTGTATTGTTGTTACCGTTACTTCCCATGTGACAGTTGTCGCCTATTGTGTCAAGGCAGGGCAGCGTTCAGTTGGCGATGAACAGCAAGGTCACTCGATATGTTTCTCCGCCCTGTATTTGTTTGTCAGCTAGATTATTAGCACCACCGTATCCACGCCTATTGAAATCGTAATTAAAGAA
Source organism: Haliotis cracherodii (assembly GCF_022045235.1). Taxonomy (NCBI): domain Eukaryota; kingdom Metazoa; phylum Mollusca; class Gastropoda; order Lepetellida; family Haliotidae; genus Haliotis; species Haliotis cracherodii. The sequence continues at coordinate 54,730,438 of NW_027266265.1, forward strand.
ATTCACGCTTTCAATTTGTGTATTTGATTGGCACCTGACAGCTGACGGGGCGACAAGCGCCGGACCTGTCCCTTTCAGACCCTCGGGCAAAGGGGAAACAACTCGCGCAGAAGGAAATCGGAGACGCACAATTGTCAGTAATCAAGAGCAAAATAGTAGGATTTGTGCCGTGAGAATATGATAATCGGTGAATACGATTAATTTGTTTGTAATTTCCACTGATTTGCCGAGTTGACAAAGAATTAAAACGTCTTGGGGCGTTTTTACAAGTGTAACGAATTCTTGAAGATTTGACAAATTGTCCGCCTGTCGCGGACTACACGTGTAATTAGCTACGAGGTGATGACGGCATTCTCAATAGGTCCACAATGGTCTGTATATTCACGTAGGGGATGATTATCAACATGATGTAAATAATCCATTCAGTGTTATGATACGGAAATCATTTGTCATCAATGCATTCATACCATTCACAATCAGTCTAATGTCTATGTCTGTGACGCATGCTTGAGCTGTCGGCCATCTTAATCCGGGAAACAATGAGATCACGCGAGAATAACATGAAACAATAACATCACGCGAAGTCACGTTTCAAAACTATTCTTGCGCACGTGACGACTATGAGTAGGTATCGATACACAATAATACGGCTGTTTCTCTTTTTGTTTAACAAAATGTAATATTGCCAATAATTTATGAAAGCAACACCACAGAGTGTTTTGATGCAGTGTTTGGTTGTCTGCTAACGCTTTATGGTGAACAATTATCATCCATTGCAGACAGGTACGTCCATGGGCCTAAACACTGACAGTGGGCATATACTGCGATGCATAGTGCTTCTTTACACGAGATAAGGAAAAGAGCTTAAACTGAATACGTGACATTTAGTATTGATAGCAACTTCTTTTATTCTTTGTCACGACGTTTCAGAGCAACTTCTTGCTCTGAATGCTAAGTAAGTGCATGGAGTTAATATACTAGTATATAATGATATAATCATGCTATGTTTACACAACACAAGGTGGGATTAATGTACAAGGATAACAATGTAATGACGAGGCTTATGCGATTAACAGGAGAGGATTCAATAATTTATCATCCAAAACTGGCTCTCACAGGAGATATCGCTTGGTTGAGGTCAAGCGATATCTACACTGTAGATATCGCTGCAATGAAATTGCATCACAATGCTTTGCAGACCATTGTGACGTCATTGGTTACCATGACGTCACAATCAAATGACATTTCTAATGGCTCTGCTACTGAAGCTGTTAGCAGTACTTTTCACACTTAAGACACTGCTTATTACTGCCTACAAACTGAAAAAGTTGGAAGAATGATGTTGGATGATAAATAAAATCTCACCCTCGTGTCTTTTGATATCAAATATATCAACACTCGTTGATAAAAGTGGAAAAAATCCTCGGCAGGCCTCGGAGTTTTCCGACTTTTATCAACTCGTGTTGATATATTTGATATCAAAAGACACTCGGGTGAGATTCTCTATATACACTGTAGATGTAGTGATGACATGGATCTGGCAATTGTGACACAAGGAATAAGGCAATCAAGATGTCCATAGTGGGTGGTGATGTGACTATGGCACAGCGGAGTACACACTGGGTAGGGAGATACCTTGGTCTCTTTTAATGGCTGGCTTCTTTCTCAAACTGAAGTTCAGAAAACTGACACAATCAGGGAGACACTGCCCAAGTTGGATTACATGTAAACACGGGAATCGATCATATGAGGGTTAGCTCACCAAGCTGGGCACGAAGACGTGTTAGCCAAAGCAACCGTCAACTTTACCAAGCTTTCGCGAACCTAGGCTTATTAAGTTTTGTAGTCATCCAGAAATACATAACGTTTTTAACTCTTCTATTGCACCAGTTTCTTGACCAGTTTCTTTGCATCTTATGAAAAGACTCACTACTTCAGGAGGTATCGTTTAAAGGGACCAGAATCAGACCAGTTGGAACACTCATCAACTTTATCCTTCACAAAGTCGTTCAAAACTCATTACCTCGTAACTCCAATATCAAAGTACACTGACACACTTTGAACACGCATATTAAATGTATTGCTGTATTTGGCAAAATTGCCACTAAAATCAAATTAAAGTGTTCTGGGTATTTAGACATGAGATAATCAAACACAACTATGTCATCGTACTGGTTCGAATCTCATTCGACGTGTTTGAAGATTGACTTAAGCACAAAAACATATCTTTTCTGATTTCGAGTTAAAGTTGGTGCGTTTTCATTTTGTTTTAGTATAATCTATATCCATGGTGCAGTGCCTAGTGAGCCTCCGAGACCCTGGAGAATGAATAGGTAAAGGAATTCAAGTCTAGAATGATTTGGCAAGTCTAGATATTTGGCAAGTCTAGATTGACTGAAATTAAGCATTGTTCTGGGCTCCATTGTATTTGTATTTTGTAGAAATGTATTTTTAAATAAGATAACTTTATTTCTGGGTATAAATGTTTGTCTACCTATTACTGAAATTACCTCGAGCCAGTGTCTCAGTTCTACACAGGTACAATAATATAGGAGCACACAGTCTTCAAGACTTGCAAATCTTTGTCCAGTTTTTTGTCACAGTTCTAAACATGTCCAAATTTTGACACTCGTGGCCTTTATTCCGTGCAGATATCGGGTGTAAATCTTAAAGGGCAGAGGTACTGGCTGAAAATACATTCATTGGGACAGGTCTCGGAAAAAAATATGACTGCATATCATGAAAGCTGTCATTGCCGAGCCAGTTACAATGGCTCCCTTGCAGCACCTGACACATTCGCTCTCTCTCAGTAGGGATTGAGATATCGCTGGGCGGTGTTGGGAGCAATTCGCATCTACATTGAAAGTGTAACAAAGGAATTGTACACGTGTGTCGGGGAAATGGTACAGCTATTAAGCGTTGGATAAAAGAGGTATAAAACAATGTAACACGGAGCATGCTGATGAAATACTGGACCAGAGACAAATGCAACCTTCCCATGCGTGAGTGTAAACTGGAACCCCTGGGTCGCTTCATATACATATAAATGAAATAAAATTAGAACCCTATCTCAGTCACTGTAAAGTAAAAATATATCGAGTGCACTTTTCTAAACTAAGATTAAGTAACCATAAATTAAATATTAAACTTGGAAGATATACAAAGACACCAACCCCACTACATCAGAGGCTATGCTCAACCACTTGATGACGAAAAACACTACTTACTTCACTGTATTAAACACACTCAAGAAAGAAATATACTCTTTGAACAATTATCCAGACAAAATGTAAATGTAAATGTCCACATTCATAAAGACAAATTATTTCACTACATCCTGTCAAATAATGAAGCAGTCAATATCAACTGTATTTGTTTCCATATCTATAATTTCAAACAATAAATAAATACCCCAACCGTATATAAAAATATCATCAAATATGTAATATTGATAGTTTTGTTTTTGTATGTGTCTACAGGAATGTAAATTATGTATGTCTGTATATATGTAAATATGAATCATAATGTCTTGTCTTTTAAAATTCCATCTGTCCCGTAATGGAACGTTTCTGCAATAAATATTATCTTATCTTATCTCATCTTATCTCCTTCAGACGTGTCTTTTGAACTGAATGTTCTTTCAGAATTAATGTCAGTTTATATAATTGGGGGATATGGATGGCGTAGACATCAGAAGCTCGGCAATTCGCTGTGTAGACTTCTACCTCAGCCGGCACCCACTGCTCTCTCAGCACTACATCCGGGCACCCGGTGCGCACCCTTTCCTACTAATTTTTGAAGTAATCTTATCATGTAACAAACGTTGTGGGATAACACTTTCTTTGTAAAGTACAAAAGTACAAATTCTAGTACTTATTTGGGTTGAATACGTGAGTTGGACTTTTATTTTTTGTGAACGCCTCGGTGGCTGAGTGGGTCAGATCGCTGTGTGCAGGCGATTAGCTGCCTCACTTTGAGCGTGAGGGTTCGAACCCCGGACAGGACTCAAACCCCCAAAGAACTAGTATTTATACTTTACTAAGAATGTGTTATCCCAAATATAACATTTGTTAAATTTGACCACTTTCTAAATGGCATTGGGTATTCATTCCAGTCATGTTGAGACCTAAACCAAATAGCTAAATAACAACAAAACATAAAAATCAAGACAAATAACAATTATTGGATTCATTTTGGTTTACAATTGCATCCCCCATTATTATTTTCCTTTCTTAAGTGCATCGTCCCTCTTTTTTTAAAAAAAAACGGCACCCCGTCCTTTTTTTGTGAAAAGCAGTATCCGCTCTTGTTGGTTGTTCTCCGACCCATTTCCCTTGCCCCCCCCCCCAAAGAAAACTGAGAGGCGTTGGAGTAGCATCGTGGCAAAAGCGTTCGCTCGTCACGCCGAAGTTCTGGGTTCGATGCTCCACGTGGTACAATGTGTAAAGCCATTTTCTGATATTGCTGAATATTGCTATAAAGATGCGAAAAACCATATACTCATCTATGAGGGAAGATAGGGTGTATATGAAAACAAGATATCAAATATAGATATGAAAAATACTTCTGCATTACTTACTTCTATACAAATAGGTGTTCGAATAAATCTATATCAACACAACAACAGTCGCTCTGTTGGTGTGTATTACATGTATCGCTGATAAAGCGTAACAGACTACAATCTTCAACCGTACGACTTCCCCGTACGAGGGGGAATAACAATAAACATTAATTTCGGGTGCCATAACTTATTCCCAAATACTACAATCTCAAGTGACGAGGCCTTCTTGACGGGGAGCGTCTCAACACATTTACCAACACCAAAGGAACGCCCTTGTGTCTCTTACATCGCTGCCCGGTCACACCTACGATCTCCAGAGAGTTTCACGCCGAAGTCTCTCATGTTCCCTACAACACGTCATTAACTGCCCGTAAATAGGAGGTTTAGTATCAGCAAGTTTATCCCAAGGATTCCGCCCCTTGTGGTCACGTGACCCTGACAGCGCCCCCTGTCGAGTGCTAGGTGGATCCATTACGAGCTGCGAGAGTGCTGAACGTGCCATAGGGGGCATATTGAGGATGAGCCCGGGTAGTTTAACACCCTCTCACTGTGCTTGCCCCTCCCAAGGAATTAACACCATCTAATACTATTGAAGAGTCTTTAAACGGAGGTGAATAAACAAGTATTTGTGAAAAGGCCATGTATTATTTATGAGTTTGTAAAAGCTGACCCCTACACTGAGTAAGGTATTACTTCCCTTGGAGAAGCTACTGAGAAGGGTTGGTATTGGGTACGACTTCAATAGATTGTGATTGTTATCGACTGGTCTCGACTTACATGTACACGCCACATAACATACCTAAATGACATGATTAAAACGGTCGAATTGGAATATTACCCGGTGTTGGTGGACGCAGAACCGTGTTAACGCATGGCGCAATGTTTTGGCAAATCATCCAGGCAGTGATAGACAGTGTTTGAAAGAGGCGGACAGTTAACACAGGGAGCGATGTTTCAGCTTCATATTCAAGCATTAATAGACAGTGTTTGAAAGACGCGGAGAGTTAACAGTGGGAGCCATGTTTCAGCTAAATATCCAGGCATTAATTGACAGTATTTGAAAGACGCGGACAGTTAACACAGGGAACGATGCTTCATCATACCATCCAGGCAGTGTTTGAAAGACGCGGACAGTTAACACAAAGAGACATGTTTCAGCTAAATATCCAGGCATTGATAGACAGTGTTTGATAGACGCGGACGGTTAACACAGGGAGCGATGTTTCAGCTTATTATCCAGGCATTGATAGAAAGTATTTTAAAGACGCAAACAGTTAACACAAAGAGCCATGTTTCAGTATATCATCCAGGCAGAGATAGACAGTGTTTGACAGACGCGGAGATTTAACACAGGGAGTCATGTTTCAGCTCCATATTCAGGCATTGAAAGACAGTATTTGAAAGACGCTGACAGTTAACACAGGGAGCGATGCTTCATCATACCATCCAGGCAGTGTTTGAAAGACGCGGACAGTCAACACAAAATGCCATGTTTCAGTATACCATCCAGGCAGAGATAGACAGTGTTTGACAGACGCGGAGATTTAACACAAGGAGCCATGTTTCAGCTCCATATTCAGGCATTGAAAGACAGTATTTGAAAGACGCTGACAGTTAACACAGGGAACGATGCTTCATCATACCATCCAGGCAGTGTTTGAAAGACACGGACAGTCAATAAAAAGAGCCATGTTTCAGTATACCATCCAGGCAGAGATAGACAGTGTTTGAAAGAGGCGGACAGTTAACACAGGGAGCGATGTTTCAGCTTCATATTCAAGCATTAATAGACAGTGTTTGAAAGACGCGGAGAGTTAACAGTGGGAGCCATGTTTCAGCTAAATATCCAGGCATTAATTGACAGTATTTGAAAGACGCGGACAGTTAACACAGGGAACGATGCTTCATCATACCATCCAGGCAGTGTTTGAAAGACGCGGACAATTAACACAAAGAGCCATGTTTCAGCTTAATATCCAGGCATTGATAGACAGTGTTTGAAAGACGCGAAAAGTTAACACAAGGAGCCATGTTTCAGCTTAATATTCAGGCATTGATAGCCAGTGTTTAAAAACCGCGGAGAGTTAACACAGGGCTTCATATTCAAGCATTAATAGACAGTGTTTGAAAGACGCGGGCAGTTAACTAATGGAGCCATGAGTCAGGGTATCACCCAGGTAGTGACAGACAGTGTTTGATAGACGCGGACAGTTAACACAGGGAACGATGCTTCATCATACCATCCAGGCAGTGTTTGAAAGACGCGGACAATTAACACAAAGAGCCGTGTTTCAGCTAAATATCCAGGCATTGATAGACAGTGTTTGAAAGACGCGGACGGTTAACACAAGGAGCGATGCTTCATCATACCATCCAGGCAGTGTTTGAAAGACGCGGACAGTCAATAAAATGAGCCATGTTTCAGTATACCATCCAGGCAGAGATAGACAGTGTTTGAAAGACGCGAAGAGTTAACACAAGGAGCCATGTTTCAGCTTAATATTCAGGCATTGATAGCCAGTGTTTAAAAACCGCGGAGAGTTAACACAGGGCTTCATATTCAAGCATTAATAGACAGTGTTTGAAAGACGCGGGCAGTTAACCAATGGAGCCATGAGTCAGGGTATCACCCAAGTAGTGACAGACAGTGTTTGATAGACGCGGACAGTTAACACAGCGAGCCATGAGTCAGGGTATCACCCAGGCAGTGAAAGACAGTGTTTGATAGACGCGGACAGTTAACACAGGGAGCCATGAGTCAGGGTATCACCCAGGTAGTGACAGACAGTGTTTGATAGACGCGGACAGTTAACACAGGGAGCCATGAGTCAGGGTATCACCCAGGCAGTGAAAGACAGTGTTTGATAGACGCGGACAGTTAACACAGGGAGCCATGAGTCAGGGTATCACCCAGGTAGTGACAGACAGTGTTTGATAGACGCGGACAGTTAACACAGGGAGCCATGAGTCAGGGTATCACCCAGGCAGTGACAGACAGTGTTTGATAGACGCGGACAGTTAACACAAGGAGCCATGAGTCAGCATGCCATCCAGGTAGTGACAGACAGTGTTTGATAGACGCGGACAGTCAACACAGGGAGCCATGAGTCAGGGTATCACCCAGGCAGTGACAGACAATGTTTGATAGACGCGGACAGTTAACACAAGGAGCCATGAGTCAGCATGCCATCCAGGTAGTGACAGACAGTGTTTGATAGACGCGGACAGTTAACACAAGGAGCCATGTTTCAGCTAAATATCCAGACAGTAATAGACAGTGTTTGATAGACCCAGACAGTTGACACAGGGACATCTTCACGGTTCCGGAATCATGTCTGTTTAAATGTTTGAAAGAGATTCCTAATAAATACTGTCCGAAAAATATAACGGGGTCTGGATTAACAGGGCTTCACTTTATGTTTACCGTATTTATTTGGTATAATACTCACCTTGTATTACGAACTGGCATAAGCAAAATCATCCTGATTAACAAGGTCCGGGTTTCAGTGTGGACATAACCGTATCCAGGTTTCATACACAGCCATCTTATTAAAGTGTACGGTTATGAAGAAAATAGTCCGTATTGACGGGGTTCCGGAATAACGAGACTCCTAAGTATATTATTGCATCCAGGTCTTAGTGGGGTCCGAAATAACAATGTATATTAATGTGTATCAAAACCCGCGTTTTATTCATAAGCACTTCGTTAAAACAAGAATAGAACAGAGCTCTCTGGATTAACGGGTGTCCACATTACGTTACTCTCATTACAACAAAAGAGTGCAATCCACTCACACGTTAAACTGCGATCTGCATCACGCTCTGTAGTATCAGATGTATTGAGTGGTCGCGGACGTCGGTGTCGCATTTCCTCCATGTCTTGTGTAGTTTGATTGTATTGTTCGCTCCAACTGGCAATAGTTTGTCATGTAAGAAGCAGCATTGCAAGTCACTGAGTCGACAGCTTTCTTCTCCCGCAGGAGCTTTCGGATATTTCGTTGTTTTCCGTTGCCATGCCAACCGAATCCCCCCTTTTATTCCTAATTCGTCAAATTCTAAACTATACGGTTTATGGGGTGGGTGACATTTGACCTTTCTATGCGATGTCATTGACGTGAATGTGTTCATGGCAGAACAAGAATTGGGGAACCTTTACTTGAACGGAAGACAATTGAAATGTATGTTTGTTGTAAATTGGTTGAAATGTGCAGAAATTCAAATGCAGGAATTTCGTTCCATTTACCGAATCTGTTCAAAGACGAGATCTACAATATCAGCGTCATGGATATCAGTGGTCTGGAAATATAGATCAGTACATATATACTGAACCGCAAAAGAAACGTCACCATGGTTAGATATATGAGAAACCTTATTTGTCCAAACACTGTAAACATACTTTGAGACATATTAAAAAGATGAAACTTGGCAAAACTGATCATCAAGGTTGAAGTTAAAGTGTGAAATGTTCTTAAAGTGAAACACAACACTATTCTCTGAGAAAATGGCATTACAAGTCAGTATCTCATGTGTCTGTCATGTTCATTGATGGCTGCCGCGTAACGTCGATACATGGAATGGATGAGGCGGTTGATGAAGGCCTGACGCAGTTCAGCTGCAGTTGTCGGCCTTGGTCGGATGTCATTCAGATGCTTTAAATCTCGTCCCACAGGTGCTCAATGGGATTTAAATCGGGACTGAGATCAGGCCACTGCATAGTTCTGATGCCATTCTGCTAGAGGAAGTCTCTTGTTGCTCAACTCGTGGTTGCAGCGACGTGCCAATTGAGGTATGGCGTGTGGTCTCAAGACTTGATCAATGTACCGAGCTGCTGTGACACCATTGCCTCTCCCGGGACCGATGTTCTGGAAGACCACTGGGCCGACCCTCTGTGCAAGACCAATTCCACCCAACACCATAATGTTCGGACCACCCCACAAGTCTCTCTCAACAACACAAGCATCCGAATAACGTTTCCGACGGCGTCGCCAGACTTTCTCTCTCTCTGCCATCTGCAGTTGAGATACAGTAACAGCTCTCGTCTGAGAAGAGGACTCTTCTCCACTGCTGGTGGCGCAAATGCTGGTGTTGTGTTGCCCACTGAAGACGGTCCCGGCGATGACGTGGTGTCAGAATGGGTCCTCGGTGTGGCCTGTGACAGTGGAGGTGTCTCCTCGTCAATCGTCGACGCACGGTGTCCGTCTCTGGTGTGTCCCCATGGTCTGTCGAGCAGTTTCCGTAGCGGTAACAAAGCGATCTTGAAGATGCTGTAGCACAATCTGACGATCCTGACGTCGGTTAGTGATCCTTGGTCATCTGTAGTGTTGGTGGTCTGGTACCGTTGCTGGAGCCTGTATATGATCCTTACATGGACTTGAAATGCATTGGCTACTTGCCGGGCGGTTTGTCCAGCTTGCAATCGTCCAAGGGCTTGGTGTCACTGATTTCTTGTCAATCTTGGCTGGTGGTAGCAATTCAATAACGAATGAATGTTATCCGATCTGGTTGGATTTTTATAGGACAAGAAATGGGGGAACGCATGTGCATTTCAATTTGCACGGAACTCACGTGCATCGGGTTACCATGGCCGTGGCCCTGATGCGTTTTTATTTTCATCTGCTTTGTTTTTTTATCATCATTTAATTTTTCCGGACAATGTAATGTTAAATTTTGGAAACTTTGACAAAAAAAACCCAGATATTTAAATGACAACTTTTCATGCAATGTTACTTGGGGTGACGTTTCTTTTGCGGTTCAGTATATATTGATATAGTAAATGTTGTACAACGTACACTAAAGACTAAGAATTCTCCATCACCATTATCATGTGAACTGAGAAAAGTTCTAGTTCTTTGTTCCATTTGTGTTAATCAGGATTATTCAGATGCATTTAATTTCTTCAAAGATTTACGACGTAAAGACATTTCAGAGACATATATATTTGTTTTATTTTAACTCATTTAAATAGACATGCACGTTACGTGGCTGGACCGTTACGTTACTGGAGGAGTGCAGGCATGACCAAAAAAAATAAGCTGGCAATCGAGCAATAAGCAAATATGTTTCAAAATAATTCATTTATTTTAAAATATTTTCAAATGGCATTTTAACACATACAACTCAATGAGGTTAAAGAAAACTGTCATGACAGTTAACTAATTTATGAAGAAATAGGGTGTTCTTTAACCTTTTTGAGTAGTATATGTTTCGGATTCGAATTTTCTTATCCCATCACTATTCCATGTTTTTAAGGTACAATTAATACCTTACAGGAAACTGCATCCAGTGCATTTCAGTGTTACAAGGAACACATTTATTACTTTCAGCGCCATTGCGATATTACGTATCTTTGCAATATCAAATTTCTTTGCAATATTAGCAAAGGATGTGGATCTTTGTGGAATGTATGTATATAAAACATTTTTTGAAAACGGTTGGATACTAAAAGCATTCCTCTGAAAAGGTTTTACAAAAATAAATTCGCTTAAATGAAGATGTAAAAGGGGCCGATTTCATTGTGGTGTCTGTTCATAGTGGCTACTTTGACATATGTAACACGGGGAGACTGTCTGATCATTTCTACAGCTTCTTCAGTTTTTAGAAACAAACGACGTTTCAAGGTGACGTCTTGCCACTTGATAAGCAACTTCTTTATTGGTTGTAACGACGTCTCAAGGCTGTTTCTTGCCCCTTCGTCAACACCTTCTGCATCATTTGTAACGATGTTTCAGGGCTACTTCTTCCCCCTTCATCAACACCTTCTGCATCATTTGTAACGATGTTTCAGGGCTACTTCTTCCCCCTTCATCAACACCGTCTGCATCATTTGTAACGGTGATTCAGGGCTACTTCTTCCCCCTTCATCAACACCTGCTGCATCATTTGTAACGGTGATTCAGGGCTACTTCTTCCTCCTTCATCAACACCTTCTGTATCCTTTGTAACGGTAATTCAGGGCTACTTCTTCCTCCTTCATCAACACATTCTGTATCCTTTGTAACGGTAATTCAGGGCTGCTTCTTCCTCCTTCATCAACACCTTTCGTATCGTTTGTAACGATGTTTCAGGGCTACTTCTTCCCCCTTCATCAACACCTTCTGCATCATTTGTAACGGTAATTCAGGGCTACTTCTTCCTCCTTCATCAACACCTTTCGTATCGTTTGTAACGATATTTCAGGGCCACTTCTTGTCTTTTGCCTTCATCAACACGTCTATCGTTTGTAACGATGTTTCAGGGCCACTTCTTGTCTGTTGCCTTCATCAACACATGTATCGTTTGTAGCGATGTTTCAGGGCCACTTCTTGTCTGTTGCCTTCATCAACACATGTATCGTTTGTAGCGATGTTTCAGGGCCACTTCTTGTCTGTTGCCTTCATCAACACATGTATCGTTTGTAGCGATGTTTCAGGGCCACTTCTTGTCTGTTGCCTTCATCAACACATGTATCGTTTGTAGCGATGTTTCAGGGCTACATCTTGCCCCTTCATCAGCCACTTCTTGATTGTTATTTTTTCTTGCTACGATTCAGGGCTACTTCTTACCATTACGTCATTTCCAATGAAGGGGCAAGAGATAGCCCTGAGACTAACCCTAAAAACAGTAAAGAAGTTGTGCCGTGTCTTCGTGTTTTATCAACTTCTAAATGCCAATCAAAGACTTCAAGTCCACTACACACCAATAAAACCTGTTATTTCTTAGATAATAAATCGCCACACACCCGTGATGGACCAGTACCTTCATCCAACACTTGTGTATGTTACAAATCAGGTAGCTTTACCTTTAAATATCATCAGTTCAAAGAAAGCTTAACTTTACATTTCTATTCTGTCATTAACCTTATTTCATCTTACCTTTGTCAAGAGAACATTTATCTCAAATTGCTACCACCTATTGTTCCACTGTTACTTTGATTTCTTGTCGTGATACCCTGATAAGTGACCAGTGATAAGATTAACTGAAATCCAATACTCCCGTAGGATGTGCTTTTTATGAGATTCGACCTCTTCCTTTCTACACACAAACACCCTTTGATTCCCTACTTCGCCCCGGTAGCTACGACCACTAAAACCAATTTGGGTCGAGTCGACCAATTATTTACTTTTTGACCCCGGGGTTGCATCTGTAGCCTGGCTTAATGTCTATAAAGGACTTAAATGAATGCATTCTCCATAGCTCTCTTCCACCTTGGCTTCAATGGTGTCTTCCTGTGCATCTTTCAATGGAGGGCAAAACCTCAAAGCGATATCAAATTTCCTATGTCCGCTGTACTCATCAAATGACTGTAGCTACTTGCAAAGACGGCGTGAGTGACGACATGCCTACTACTGCTTGTCACCACATCGGGATCTTCATACTTCTCCTTGTTTATCCAAACGTGAATATTTGAAAATGCTCACCTCCCCTTACCAGTAAGCCGCCTCTTCTGTCACCGGCGTCGATGACAACAGATTCAGCCGCTTCACTGATTTAAACCGCGTCTTTAATTCCATATCGCTGACGGAGGAATCAGGGTGTCATGGAATTGGTTTTCTGCCCCCGGACTAAAGGCCACACGAGAGATGCTTCCTGAATAAACACAAACATCCGATCACTGATAAACAAACAACAGAATCAAGTTGACTGGAAACTAAATGATCACACGTTTCAAAATAAACTGAAATTTTCTGGCAAATTTAAATTCCTCGTCCGCATCACAAAACTTTCATTTGATTGGAAAAGGAAACATATTAGATGTAGGGAATGTGTTTTAACGAGGTGACATTACGGAATGGGGCTAATAGTGGAATTAGTAATCATTTGTTTACAGAATTAAATATTTTAATTCACAGAGGCATTATATATAAATACATGTATATGGAAATATTCAAAGGATTTTTCCATAACTATATTATTTTTAAAAGACCCTAAAATTATATAATGGAACTAACTATTCGCGGTGCTATTCCCCTAAGGTCACATCACAGCATTAACATCAGCATCCAAACATTTACCTCGAGACTCACTTTCATAATTTCATAATTGAAATTGTGCAAGTTTCAAAAGAGTCTTGAAACTTTCAACAGAACAAATCTTGACGTAAATAAATAAGAAATACCATGTATCAAGCAGATGCTTTCCTAAACCTTATATATATTGTCAAACAAAACTAGCTAATGTCTAATAATGATACAGTGGGTGAGCGATCCAGTGTCAAGCGAACAGACTCCATATCTATATCCCTAGTGCCTACATAGTGCGAGCCTATAGCATTCTATGTAGTCATGATACACCTGTGCCTTAACAAGCAATACCGAGCGCTCTCCATAATGTAACTAACATGTGCACCTGCACTCCATGACACCGTTCTACAGAAGCTACATATAAGTACTACTTCCCAAGAAACATCTTATGTATAGAGTTTAATTGACAGAAGACTCTACCGGGCGCGTTGTGACATCGTGTCTCGGCATTACCGACCTGGACTCGCTCTCAACTTCCAATCAGTAAATACTGAACAACGTTTTTATTACATTTTTCAAGGAAAAAGAGAAAGGTATGGTAAACCACGCCCTTCAGCTCCTCGCGCTGGACATTTCCGTGCCGGCTCATGCAGTTGTGTTTCAAAAGATCAAAAATATAGCGTCTCTTTTGGAATGAAATGAACATGTTTGCTTGGATGTAGGTAAATAGATATGGTGAAATTTCTCGGCGCGTGCAAACACTGTGATCTTTGATGTGTACCGCCAAACACTCTACTTTGCACGTGTGACGTTCTACAAAGATTATGAGAAAATATTAGCGAGCGTCAACCGATTTTCAAGAAGTTTAAGGGCTTGAAAGGATAGCATTAGGGACAGTGTCACTGCGAGGCTAATCAAATATGAACGTAAATGGTATACCAAATACAGTCAAATAGCATTACGAATCATGGTGATTTGCCAGATATCTATTAGCTGAATTCATTAGGCTATTAACAAATAGGTGTCATTATACGTCGTGATAAATCTAAATATTATTTATAGCTTATACGGGTGGGCTAGGTTGATATTGCCAACTATAAAGGCGTGTTCTGTTACTCCCGAATAAAGCAATGATTATTCTGCACCATTTAAGTACATATTACAGTACAACATTCGGACTACGAATTATATTTTTTTACAGTGGGTTTGTTGAATTGTTAAGTAATACTGCGTAATATTATTGTTCAGTTATTTGTGAAACGGGTATGGCCATTATTCATACAGATTTTGAAACGTAATGAAACGTTCTCCGTAGATTTAAGATATGCCCTCTTGAGAATATGTTAAAGAATACTTCAATGTGCACGAATATGCGAAATATTAACGATCATGTAATTACGATATTAACAGCCCAGGCACATAACTGCAGAGTAAACCTACTATGCATAATTCTCCTGAATATTTTCGCATTTTTATCACGATTTTATGTTCATTTCAAGTGGTGCATTCGATACAAAATATGTTTTATATGCATTTCTGTATATTATTTTGTCTCTAATTTTGTCCCAAATGTGAGGTAATTCACAAATATAAGATTTTCTCACATTTTTAACAGTCAGGAAAAGAACTAAAAGATAACAATGCTTGTCATAAGGCTATTATATTATAAAACACGCCTTGAAGAAATTGTAACCAGAGTCTCGATCTGGTCTCAACGTCAACAGCAAATGCTACCTGTCATAA
The DNA here is from genome assembly GCF_022045235.1 of Haliotis cracherodii. Lineage (NCBI taxonomy): Eukaryota > Metazoa > Mollusca > Gastropoda > Lepetellida > Haliotidae > Haliotis > Haliotis cracherodii. The sequence continues at coordinate 54,745,681 of NW_027266265.1, forward strand.
CAACAATATTAACTGAAATGTTCCGTCTACTTGCAATATGTTAATATAGCAGTGTTGAATAGTACACCTCGGGGCCCACAATAAACATTTAATGATCTTCCATAAACTAACAATCACTTCTTCAACACCGGAATAAACTATCATAACAATAAACGCCATAACTCGCATAAAACATGTTGCATATAGGGAACATACACCATTTGGTTCCTACCCACTGCAGCATCCAGCGCCGGAGGGTGTACAGCATCCACGGTGCCCTCAACAGTTCCAGTGAGTCTATGTTTGCCCACAGTTTCCACCAACAGGTGGGATGTCTCCGAGACTATACCTCTTTCGCTCTACCAGGCACTCTATGTACGGCCTAACCCTTGTCGTGTTGACAAAGACTCTCTTAGTCGGTAATCAGATAGATGATCTAAAGCCAGGCCGATACACAAGATCAAAACACCTCCAAGCTCACAAATTTTCTGAAAGATAAGAGAACTGCGAATGCTAAAAGTCGCCCCTAGGGGTAGCCCGAAAACAACAAAAAAAGACCCTGACAAAATACATTGCTTGTCAGTATCGTGCTTCACACTATGCGCAAAACGGTAAAATACCCAATTTCTATAGCGTAATGTAGCGTTTGTGAAGAGAAATGTATGTATCTGAGGAGAAGTGCAAGATGTGTTTCCATATGAACACAAGGTTGTGTTTACACCAACAACAAGCCAAGCGTTTATCTATTATTTGCCCCAAGAGCTATGACCAGCACTGCTTTCTCAAGCTCCTCACAGGAAATGATAGAGGGTAACCAATCCAGGCCAACTTGCTGTAAGAATACCCAACAAGTCGCACACTCACAGCCTCTTCGAAGCTTTTTTCCCACTTTCGATTGTTTTTACACTGATTGGAAACCGGCCCAACTCCAGGCAGCTGTAGACTGTAACCACAGAAAGGCGAGAATGGAAGCCATCACGCGCGATGCCTTCAATCTCAGACTTTGCCAACCTCTCACCAATAGCGACCTTGTCACTTTAGAAGGGAGATGCCTAAATTAGGGTGGGGGAGGGGGAGGGGGGACTCTGTCCGTGGGGAGACGGAATTCTTTAATGGCCAAGGGAATGCAATTCTGCCCGATGGCATTTGGCTGTTTGTAAGATTGTCCATACATATTGGCATTATCCTCGGAAGGAATCCCCCGTCTTGGTTTAAGGCGTGATCATGGAGGTTTTTGCCTTGTAAACATGCAACATACGGCGTTCCTGAATTTCGGTAAATTGTTCCTGGTAAATGCATTTGTGTCAGCCATCTGACGGGATGGTAGGGTAGAGTGCGGGAGGCAGGTAGACATGCTGACATGTCGGGGACAATCACTGGGGAAGAATTAGACACCTCTGCTTATCGGGAGCTTATGTTATGCTTATGTATAAAACTGTATATACTTTACATTTTATAACTTGTATATTACTGGTGATACTTACTTAAGAAGAACCACATTTCGGGTAATTGAGCACTGCTTATTATTGATTATCTAGGATCTCGGTTAATGGGAAGATTGTTACTAATACTTAGATAAGATAAGATAATATTTATTGCAGAAACCTTCCATTACGGAACAGATGCATTTTTAAAAATACCCAAACGGTATGATTCATATCTACATGTATACAGACATACCTACATTTCTGTGAACACAACAACCAATTAAGAAATATCAATATTACATATTTGATATTATACAGGAATATAGGCTTATACAGGAATATTCACACTACGGAGCATGTTTGTTGCTTAACGCTGCATGTGGCAGTATTTCAACTATGATCTTGCTATTAATGCGCCCATGGGAATATACACCTTTCGGAGAATAAAGAGCTGGTTAATAATTTATCATGTTACAATATTCACACTTCGTGTCAGTGGGAACTGATTACATGATGATTACAAAGGAATATTCTCCCTTGGACCTGGAACCTGGTGATGATGATCGTTCAGGAATGTTAATAACTCAGCTCATACGGATTCTATTGATAATGGTTATCATTCACGCCGTGAATATTGGGAATCTTGTTAGTAATGACCATCTAGATATATTCACACCGTGAAAATCGAAATCTTGTTAGTAATGATCCTATAGAAATATTCACATCGTGAAAATCGAAATCTTGTTAGTAATGATCCTATAGATATATTCACATCGTGAAAATGGTAATCTTGCTAATACTTCTGATATTGATATATTAACATCGTGAAAAATGGGAATCCTGTCAGTAATGTTCGTTTAGATATATTTACACCGTGAAATGTGGGTACCTTGTTAATTATTCTCACATAGATATATTCACAGCATTTGAGTAATGTTCGTACAGATATATTCACACCGTGAAATATGGGTACCTTGTTAATTATTCTCACATAGATATATTCACATCATTTGAGTAATGTTCGAATAGATATATTCACACCGTGAAAAATGGGAATCTTGTTAATAATTCTCACATAGATATATTTCACATCGTGAAAAATGGGAATCTTGTTATTGATGATTATGAAGGAATACTAGTATCGACAAGACAGAGATGTCACCTGCACGCTTCAGATACAAATCAAATCTCGGTGACACATTTACAAACATTTCAAAATTGGTCAGAAAACAAGAATTCCGATAAGGGGGCTGTCCTGGTTATCAAAGGGGAACATTGTCAGAATTCCATACGGTTTTCACTGACACGGTAAACACGTTAACTTGTAAGACGTGAATTTTATTCACTGACTATATAGGTCAGTGGTTGGGACAGAGGGGAATAGGTTCCGTGCAGGTATCTCTGACAACAGTTTCTGTGGTCGCAGTTTGTGATATCATATGGCATTAGAATAATTTTATAATGTTCCAGCACCAAACTATTGGTAATAGCGGCAAATGTTTGGGGTTAGTGAAATGACGGCTTGTTTCGTTGTGTGTTGTGTGGCGAGCGGGTTATTCATGTATAACAATCCGCAATTACGGCTAAGGAGCCCGTACGTATGAACGCGTCATTGTTTGTAGGAATGTAAAAATCTTTGGCATTGTTTTCCTCGCTAACCCGCTTCGTCTGTCTCAACACGTTCAACTTATTGTTCTTCATGTGAAAGGAAATTTTGCAGTTGTCTCCCTTTGCAGATGCTGGAGGGTCGTGGTTGTTTCTATTAGAGCACATTTGTACAACAAATACAGCATACTGGGCTGCTTGGCACTAGCACCCAGATGGGATGTGCCGGAAAACCCAGACGAACTGCCCACAATGTCCTCCACACTGACCACAGACAGATCCGGGGAACGGAAGTGACTGTATCAACCATCTGCATACCACAGTCCCACTTTCACAAAATGTAAAGAGAAGGATAGAAATACGTTACTGCATTAACAACCAATTATATCATCAAAAATATGATTATTTCTTCTTAACACCTGCCTTTTCGTGTGGTTATTTTAAGAATACGTATAATGAATTTGTAAAATATATTACTGAAGGTTGCTGTTTTTTTATACAAAAAAAAAAAATGAGTGTCATCACCACATGAGTCATTTAATATTTAAATACTTTTTAATATCAAAACGGGTGTAAGGAAATATTAGATTATTTCTAATTGTTGGGAATAAAACCCTCTTTTAAAATATCTAATTCATGGTATATAAATGTGTGTCTTTCACAATATCTGCTGTCGTTTCAGATATTTGTGAATTGCTTCAAATTTTGTCTTCATTTTCGGTTCATTTTTTTATATAAATTTAGATGTTTCCATCAGTAATCGTCTAGAACTAATAAAGTCCGGATTGAAAGGGTTACACTCTGTCTGTCTGTGTGTGCATGGGCGGATACAGCTTTTTTGAAAAGGTGGGGTGCACAATTAAGATCTATTTATTGTCTTTGGTGGAAATAAAGATTTTTTTCGCACCCTCCTCTCTGTATCCCCCCATGGTGTGTGTGTGTGTGTGTGTGTGTGTGTGTGTGTGTGTGTGTGTTTTGAGGTAGTTACAGAAGAATATGTACACACAAATGTTTGAGAAACTGGTATATTTTAATGCATGTCCATGTATATGTTTTATAATGTATTTATATCATCTTTTAGGCCAAATTTAGCCAGGTCTTTCGCATCTTAAAAATTTAAAGAATGGATATATAGTGAAAATTACATATGACACAAACATAAACTATATTGTTGTTGTGTTGTTGTTGTTGTTGTTGTTTAGTTGTTGTTATCATTATTTACAGATTAAAATTTTTAAAAATGCAGCAAAGAGGGTTTGGGTGATCCTGGCACAGTCAGGCTGGTTAGGCCCATCATCAGCTCAGGGCCCTTGCCCCCTCTGCACGCAATCCAGACAGCGAATGGGACTTCTCGCCGACATTATTATTATTTTTATTATTATTATTATTGATAAGTACAATGAGAGGACGTTTTGTAGTCTACTTTACGCTCAATGCCTTAACTATTATTTAACACTTTACAGAGATATCTTTTGTCGACCCTGTTCGTATAAAATCCTGACGTTTTCTGCACGAAACGTGCATAGATTTATCAAGGGACATTACTCCAAACCCATGATTCGATAATCTGGAACCTTCATAATGCAAACAATTCCCAGATTAGATGGTTTCAAAGTACGAGAGTGATCAAAGATTAACATCTTAATCAGAAGTAGATTTATGAAGGGCTAACACCCATTTTCCCTTCAAGAAGATTAGCTGATGATATATATCGTTTTAAATATATTCCTACAACAACAAACAGTTTGTTTGCATATTGACAGTTATGAGCGGTGTTTCCTGCACACACGCACAACCATAAACATATCCCAGCCGAGGGGTGGCTTCGGTTCCCACACAGGGCGGAGGGCAGGGGCCATCGAGTTCCATCCCTTTGATCAACCAAGTGTTAAATATCCCAATTATGAGGCGCGACCCTGTGTCCAACAAACACCAGGGTTAAAAGTAGCGCCACTCTATAATATTACCCCGTACCGTTTCCAGTACCAGGGAGGCGATAGAATCGTTTATGAAACCATTGAGAACTTATCTACAGCGTTTAGGAACCAAAAGCCCTTTCAGCGCGATAATAGATTCCATTATGGCGGGACAAGGAGAGAAGAGTTGCTGTGCTTCCTAATCAGCGATGAAGGAGTTGAAAAGACTCCGTAATTTTTGTCATTTTTACCAATTGGTGTTTCACGCTTGTTCAAACATCGTCGACGCTTGGGACATCTTGTACGCAAAGGGACCCTATCATCCGTGAAATGTTGTTCCAAATTTTTAAAGCCACCGGACAATGTAGCTCTTTAATACTTAGCCTCTGTCTTCAATGTTGCCGGCAGCTTGGAACAAATAATCATAAAATTAAACATCGCCTTGTTTGTCTTCCACGTCATTTAACTAAGTAACAGAATAGTTATTTTAGCGCTCTCGGTGTTCCATCTTTTTTTTCTTTAACGTGGTTTGGCGCATCATGTGGGGACCATGTCAATATTGGCGGAGGGCATCGTATTATCAAAATGGGTGCCAAGCTCCCGTGTGAAACATTAACAGACGTTGTTACATTTGCTCCAATGAAATTCCCACAAATAAATGTTGCCTTCAATGAGACGGTTCGGTTGGGTGTAATCCCACTTACCATTACGCTCATCCGTTAGAAGCACGAACCTTTCTTGGAAACAGCTGGCGACAAGGGGATCCAGTCGTCTGAGGCGTCACGAAAGAGTTGCACCCCATAGGCGCGCCATAGTGTAATGCTTTTGTTCGATTCCCATACTGACCTGATGTATGTTTCTTGGTTTGTCTGCACCGTGTACGTGATCGTCTGAGACCTGTATCACGTCACGCACAAGAAGAATATATAACAGAGGGATGTGACAGAAATGAAAAATTGTTTAGAGCAGAGTTAAACTCAACTCAATCACTCACTGACCAACTCAATGCCCAGCCTATCTAACACACAACTACATCCCGACGACCACGCCGAACACAACACGTGTGCGGTCTTTTGTTTAAAGTTCGAGAAACATTTGCTCAGTATTTGATATGCCAAAACAATAGATTCGCAGCTCAAGTGAAACACAGGGCTTCAAGAGACTTGGTTCCATCTCATGTTTCTCCTTGAGATGAAGATACAGATAATGTTCATTCTCCAATATTGACATCAAAGCAAGATAAAACAGTAAAGCTCCGTTTCCTTAATTAAGATGGTTACAAGCACGAGGCATTCGGCAGATCTGGGTCTGGGGCCATGTCCGGAAACTTTATTTGGTCAACAGCAACTTTGACGGTCAACACTTTTTTCTCTCCTAATCGGCTATATCACACGAGGACAGAATTACAGATAAAGTCTGACGGAAAGCAGATTTAACTGATATTGAACCCGCTAATACTGGCCTCTTTTTCTTACAAGATCTAAGGGTTTATTTTTTGCTGTTTTTGGCAGTCCCGGAGCTGTCATAGTGTAGATTGTGTTTCATACAATGACACATGATTTGAATGCCTAGAATTAGGGTGTGTGCACTTGACGCTACCACGGGGTTGTGCTTCAGACCAGCGACCATTAGTGCAAATATGACAAGAGAACTGGGCAATTTTAAACAATACTCCGGCTGATGCCTTTCATCTTGAGATCCCTGCTGAAAACTGGCCAAGAAAAAAGTGGTCTGTGATAGGGGCGCTGTTTGATTCCTCCTAATTTCAAGCAGATCAGATGTTAGACTTTCACACGATCTAAAGGCGAGAATCAGACGATTAGACAGTTTCAGGAGTTGGAGTTGGAAACGTGAGACTATAGGATTTTATTGGAACCATGAGCCCAGTCAGTTTTCCCCACAGATGTGCGAAGCGCCCCCTGGCGAGCGCCTTACCACCTCCGTCCCCCCTGTCATCGACAGTACCTCCGTTGTACCTTACGCAAATAAACAAACTCCCTCTCCAGCGGCCCGTATCGGTGCCGTGTACCGCGTTCGCGTGGACATGAAACGGCTGAAGGAGCCCTACTGGCAGATGAAGGTGTAAATTACATGCTTCCCTCCCAAGTTCGAATCCGGCCCCTATGTCTTCATTATGTCACAATTAACACGCTACTGATGGGTATAATACTGCCACACGAGGGATGATAAAGGTGATCGTCTTTTATCTCCAAGATCAGTGGCAGTACCCCACTGTGATGACTTAATACCCCTCCCCCTTCTCAGCGTCCCGGGGGGCTCAGGGAGCTTGCCCCCACAGTCACGTGATGACGGATCTCGTCTTAATAGCCTGGAGTTGTTTATGGTTTTGCGTACATTTTTACACATGTTTGTAATCTGTTTACTGAGATCTGCTAACTAGCACGGTCACTGTAACTATGTTTGTCTTTCACTTCTAATTAAACTCAAGATGAAAAGGATTGTTATTTCCAAGTAAGAAATCAATTTTCTTTCTCAAAGTCAGGAATGGTAGTCATCTGGTTTCGGGACGTCGTTAGCGACGTTTGAGGAACGTTGGCAGCCTCGTGACGCAAACTTGGTGTGTGATTCTTGCAGATTTTACATTCCACCGTCGGAACACAGCTTCGGGTCAAGTCTTCCTTGTGGTTGTCTTATGTATTATACCATAGTATTGCATTCCTTGCCAGTGAACCGTCGCCTCTGTGAGACGGACACTGTGGGTGACTTCAGCTGTGTAAAGCTGTGTACATAAATACGGATGAACGTCTCTGTGATCACTGCTCAGTCCTTGGGTATCTGACGTCTTGTAGTAAATATGCAGCTGTAAGGCACTCCCTGTTTAATTCTCTTTCCTTAAAAAATAATTATTTTGAAAGCCTCATCACAGAAATATTAAGTATACTTTTATTAAATAATGAACCAGGTAACATAGAAATAATCTGCTATCATGTGTACAATTTCAGATAAATCTGACGTACTAATAGATAAACCTAGGTCATAACATAATATTTTGTATTGGTACTTTGTATTGTTATCCTGGGGTAAGGAGGTGAGGTGAAATGGGGTTTAACGTCGCGTCCAAGATTAGTGCACTTACATAGCGACGTGCATGCATGTGTGTGTGTGTAGCAGTTTGTACTAGTCCGGACCGCTGCCGATTTATAGTGCCAGCTCACTGAGATACCATGCCACAGTTTAACATGAATACCCAATTCAGACACAGTATACTGACTCCGAGCCGACCAGTCCTTGTTTTAGCCCCTTAATACCGAGCGCCAGACAGGTAACAACAAGTACCACCTTTTAACATCCTTTGGTATGACGCGGCCGGTGATCGAACCCCGGACCTTCTACGGGCGGACGCTCTACCACTAGACCACGGCGGCGGTCTGTTATCCTGACATATTATGTATCATTTTACATAGTTTATAGAATACTGTCACTGTTTCTACATGGAACGTTTGCGCAATAAATCTTGTATCTATCTATCTTGTATCTATAATGCATGTCAATGTTGTTGTGTCAGTGTGCGGCAGCTGAAAGTAACTAGATGTCTGTGGCAGCTGTAGAATCATGAATCCACTCGTGGCAGCTGTATCACGATGGAGCTGTATATATGACAGCTGAATGTACCTATATGCATGGATGACAGATTCTGCAGCTGTGAATAGGAGGTGAGGTGAAATGGGGTTTAACGTCGCGTCCAAGATTACTGCACTTACATAGCGACGTGCATGCACGTGTGTGTGTGGCTGCTTGTACTAGTCAGGACTGATGCCGATTTTATAGTGTTAGCTCACTGAGATACCATGCCGTAGTTTAACATGAATACCCCATTCAGACACAACATACTGACTCCGTGCCGATCAGTCCTTGTTTTAGCCCCTTAATGTCGAGCACCAGACAGGGTAACAACAAGTACCACCTTTTAATGTATTTTTGTATGATGCCGCCGGGGTTCGAACCCCGCACCCTCCGCTCTGTTGGCGGACACTCTACAACTAGACCACGAAGGCGGTCTGAAAATAGGAGTGGTACCTGTAAAATAGAATATAAAAGTTGTTCGTCAATTTCTAAAAAATGCCTATCAAGCAATACTTGTTAACGGCACCCATGTATCATTTGAGAAAGATATTGAGATTAATACAGTTACAAGCTTGGTGGAGCAAGAGAAAATGTGGACATCACTATCAAAATTTGAGAAGTGCATGGTCTGGCAGTTATTTTCAGGTGGCTGTATTAGTCTGTTGTTTCTGAGGTTGCGGAAAGGTTCCGAGAGGTGGAATAATCCTGTTTTAGAAGATGCCAATCTTCCCCGTAACGAAGTCCAACATTCACTCTCATTGCTCTGGTGTTGTCCGGACCATCTATTATACCTGCTCTGAGCACTGGGTCACCACGGGGGATCAAAGGCCTGCTCCACTTGTAATGGAAAATATCTAGATACCTTTCTAGCATGTGATTTATACAGCAGGGAGAGGGGAGTGATTTATTGCCACAATTAAGACAAGCATCTCAATACCCGTGTTAAGCGTGTCGGCTTGAGCACCGCTGTCAGTGCTCGCCACATTGCACGCACATCACATGGTATAGAATTGGTAAGGACAAGTGACGAGTCAGCGCGTCTCAAGTACGCTGTAAGGAATCTTTAAAGTGGCTATGAATGTTCCGCGCTGTTGTCGGCGAGGAGAGCCTTCATTCACAAATGAAGTGGGCGGAGTGGTTGTTTTTCTTGATTTCACTATTACCAAACAATTACACGTGAAGTAAGACCACTTGATTAGCCGAAAGTGTCGAATGTCGAGGAAAACCATGGTATGCCCGTACCAGCGTTCAGAAACACAATATGGGTCAGTTCGAGATATTACGACCAGTTCAATGTCTCCAAAATTCGGATTCACACGAAATATGCATTTACTTCCACTTCTTGGGTGTTAGAATTGGATTATTTTAACTCACTATTCGACACATCCGGGGTCACGGATGACCCAGTTTCGACACAGCAAGTCGCTGTGCGGAGCTGCGTCCCTTAGGCATGCCGGAAAGCTGTGATTGTGGGTTCAAATCCCAGTTTGCCCCGATTATGTTTCTAGGTTTGTCAGCACCATACTTAAACTCGAGGGTTACACCAAAGCGGTAAACGTCGGAGACCTGCATCACTTCGGGCTTTCCTCCCACATTAAGCTGACATGTCGCAATATATCCCAAATAGACCACAAAACGGCGTTAAACAAGCCTCAAAAATGCATATATTGACTTCGATATATCCAAAGATGTATAATATATTCAATATTTTCAAACCATTTTGTCACAATGGTAATGGAACAACAAAATATTCAAAACGTTAAGCATGACTATCGGTAGCATAGATTTAATTCAATGTAGAAATTGGTAATTCATGTACGTGATTTACTTCATAAAGTATCCAATATGTCCGCATAGTGCGCGTGCATACGAGGCTGCGTGCGCAAACAGGGGCCAGCAGTGTCAAGTCATAAACATGATAGATGAGCGTTGAGTAGAATACCAGAGTCACACGTCGACAAGCAGGGCAGGAGAATCGCAACCATCTTTGAAAGAACTTTTCTCTTGAGACTATAACTCCTTCTCGGTTAGTGTGAAAATTAGGATTGCTAGTTGCCACGGATCATGTATTGTGTGGGATGGGGATTCCTTTGAGTGTTTCAACACTTCTTCGTTGAAGTCGTCAATTTATTGTCAAAGTGCCGTGTAATAGGCCGGGGATGGCGCAGTCATCAGGGACCACATCGTCTTCATGGGCAGCCAGTTCTGGGTGTATCCCCCTCGCTTCTTATCTCCTTGCTTACCCCCTGGTCGACGGTTATCGGTATTTTATCCTGGGGTGTTATTGACGCTTGTGGGACCCTGTAGATAGTCAGGGATGGAGTGGGAGGAATTCACTATGGGAATAGATATAATCCTGAATTTATTCCGCGCTCATTGAATCCGTGAGTGAGGAGGCACGTGTGGTCGAGTCTTAGACGCCGCAGTTGGCTGTGCAGAGTTACCACCCTTAGGCATGCCTGGATCCTGTGATCGTGGACCTTGGTTTTTCTCTTCGGCCGTAATACTGTCCAAAGCTGTTTACGTTACCCACTGAGTGAGTTTTAGACCACTTTTGTCAGTATCAAGGAATTGGTTTCAAACATGTTCGTAATGTAATCGAACCCGGACAATTGGGACACTATTTTGTCCACTGTTATAAAACATAAACAAAAATTATGTCATAACAACAAATTTATTCAAGAAAACGTAAAATTATATTCATGTTAACAACCTGAGGCAAAAAAATAATTCTGGAACACCTTTTTTTATCACAAGAATCTGGAGACTTTGAGAATGTTTCAATTGTTCGTGTCGAAACCGTGTTTCGATATTAAGCCTAAGTATGCTAAATGCCGGCGGGGCCATGAAGTTACATCGTCTTAACAGGATTTCGAGTAAAAAGAGTTCGAGTTAACGAAGTTTCGTTGTATACAGTCCAGGACGTGGCGACGGGCTCCGCGTCACTGTGGTATGAAGTCCTCCACCATCGCGGATCAATCACATACTCTGTTTCTCTGTCCCGCGTTCAGTGAGGCTTCTCGTGGAACAGGGTCACCCTCTGTTAGGCCCATGTACAATAAAGTCCCAACAGTGGTCCTCAACAGTCCTGATTGTTAATCAGATAAAAACGGAATATTGGTGAAGGTTTTTTTCCTGTATCAAATTCATTGAAGAGAAGTGATATCACAGAGCCGGCGGGGGCGAACCTCCACTATTTGTAAGCGATATTATTCATAAAACTCGCTTGATTGGTTAAACAAATGGCATGCGTCTTGGATTCTAGATACAGCTAGATTTCAGCTGAAGATTAAAACTAATGCCCCCTTTAAACAACCATGAAAGAATTTGCCCTTGTGTGGCCTAGCTGCGATAAAACACAATGCTGTCGATCATTGTGCAGATAAACAATGGCCTGTAACTGTATGTAAGAGAATCCAAACCGATGAAACGTTTTTACCAGATTGAACATTTTTGTGACCGACTTGAAATTGAGGTATTATGATTAGGTAATTGTCAATTATGAACACTTAATAATAAGAAACTGACATTATTGACACCATTTCACAAATATTATTTTAAAATCAAAATATATTTGAATAACTGTTAAATCAAAGCGCGCGTCTGAGTACCTTGGTATTTCGTGATAAAAGATATACAAAACTAGTTAAAGGGCACCTGATTCTTTCATGATATTATAGTTAATCTGTCACGGCGTGACAGATTAACAATAGCAATGTGAAAGAATCGGGTGTTCTTTAACCTCTTTTGAGTAGTATATATTACAATTTGTCTTACGTAACGTGTAGGAACGATATAAGTGATGGGGGCGTACAGAATACATTCTCTGCGCATGTCAACAAGTAGTGTTGTAAACGAAAATATTTTCCTGTCTTATGAAAATAAAGTGGAGTTGTACATCTTCATGTTGAGGGCAGAGCTGGGGGATGCTGTGGCTTGTGATATATTAACGTTATGAAAATACTCGAATATCTTAAACTGACTAGACAGTACATTTAATTGTAGGAGTTATCACGTTACAAACGCGAAATATATATTATCATGGTATTTCGTTATTTTATCGAATCGAAATCCTTAATTTGATGAATAAAATATAAACGACTGTATTTCTAGTTGTTAGTTTGTACTATAATGAAAGAACATGAAAAAAACATCTGCATCCTTGTACTATCCGACAGATATTCGCAAATACATTTATCAAAACACCTCTTCTCATAGTGATTTTGCTGAGTAAACACATTTAATAATTAATCCACTAATTATTAAATGTAAACACCGCTCTCATCCCAAGCAGAATTATACCATCTCCTTGTCGCTAAACATCAAAGGGCTATATTAAACATTTGCTATTTCATCAAGTGGTATGTTTTCATTTCGGAAAAATTCCCACTGAATAAAATATGGAAAAGAAACATATTTAAATGGCTAGAGGTTAGGCCGTTCAGCGTTTGAACCTGGCCATTATATTTCCACGTTTAGCAACCTCAGTCCTTTGAAACCGTATTAACGGGTCTGTTCAAAATTATGATTTTTATCATATTTCACATGCAATATTTCACGTTCAATCAGTTCTTTTTTAGTTGGATGTTTTGTTAAAACTTCAATGAAAAAATAATTAATTATTAATTCCACGATACGACAGTTGCAATAAGATTACTGCGTAGCTTAACTATGAATAAAACTAATATTTACTCATAACCTGCTTCCCATAACAAACGACTTCCGGGCGAATGTCTAAACTATATGTGTAATATATTTATTCGTCAATGGTTTTTCAAACCAACTTCTCCCCAACTCGCCATGTCTAGATCCTATCATATACATTCCTTAACCTAGAAGAGGAATTAAAGTTCGATTTATATTTTTTCTTCTATAAGGAGCCAATCATTTAATATTTCGGGGGAGGGAGAGGTGTGGTGTTGGGGGATTGGGGTTTGGTGTTGGGGATTTTGTTTGAGACAAACTGTATTTTATTACTGCTTGGCTGTACCGAAAGGAGAAGCCACATATCTCTATTTTAAGTGAGTGAGTGAGTTGGGTTTAACGCCGCTTTTAACAGTATTACAGTTATATCGCGGCGTGTCAGCTTAATGTGGGAGGAAAGCCCGAAGTGATGCAGGTCTCAGACGTTTACCACTTCGGCGAAACCCACGAGCACGGGTCAGTGTTGACAAACCTAGAAACATAATCGGGGCGAACCGGACCTATTATTAAGGGCAGGAACTTTATTTCCGTACTTTCTGCGACAAAAAATCATTTTGAATATGAAACAATCTATAAAATATACATTATTATTATGTATTTAGCCGCTAGATACTATGTTTATCTTAAAGTATCGGTATATAAAGTCGATATTTCATTCGGATGAAATAAGACTTTTTACCGGAAGCGCTTTCAATGTGACTAAATAACATAAATTTCGTTGAAAAAATACATGGCAAATATAACAGTTGGCTTTTCTTGTCGGTCTGAAAAGGTTATCATTTTACTCGCTGCAGCGCCAATATCAATTTTTTCAGATCATTCGAAGCGACAAACATGTTATTTGACAAGAATAAGCAAATATGCTTTTTTCATAAATAAATGATTATTCAATCAATATATTTATGAACAACGCACCCATATCCCACCCAGCCCCACCACCCACACAAACAATCACCACTACCCAGACAAACCATCACCACCACCCACACAAACCATCACCACCACCCACACAAACCACCACCACCACCCACACAAACCATCACCACCAACACACAATCCATCGCAGCGACCACCCCTCTTTCCACCGACCTGCTTTTGTTAAACACCACGCCACTTGGTAAGTTAAATACAAAATCCACCCTACTCTGTACTGTCTTGCCCCAGCGTCTAAGTCAATATCATTCGGTGGTTTAAGCATTGAACGTCATCTGTCAGTCAGTATATAATTGAAAATCAACAGGGACATCAAACACGCATATCATCATATCTTTGCCGTGCAACCCAAGAAAACACCCCCGAAGATAAAATCCAGTTACATGTGAGATTTGACTAACCAGAATTGATGACATTCCACATATTGATAGAGTTTAATATTTTTCTCTTCACATCCTACTTTAAAACGAAATTAAAACTCGATGTTCACCATATAAAGACAATTTAAGTGTCTATATTTAGGATCACAAGTATTGATACCCGATAGGTTTAAACGTCAGTAACACTGTACATATTTTCAAATCATTGTGAACGATTATAGTTCTACGCCGTTCTTGGTAATGTTCCAGCAACAGCCGGCAATGACAGTTCATTTGTTCCAGAAAATACTGAAAAATAAGTGTGGCCTCCCAAAGAATAATAAATGATAGGTTCCATAAAGAACTAATAATTTGTCGTATGAACAATTATCTTATGACTAATATAGCAATCATGAAACTCGTTGTGGGGAGCCTGTGCTGGAATAAACTGGCGACCAGGTTCATAGGTTGGTCAGGCTCGATGACTTTGTTGACGCATGTCATTGTACCCCGACGGCGGGACTTGTTTCTTCACCGGATTGTCTGCTCCAGATTGTTTACAGGTTCTCGTCAAATAGCTGTAATATCGCTGAGTGTGGTGTTAAACAACAAACAGGAGTTGTAATCTCCCAATTTAGATTTCCACAAGCTATAACGTCTAGAATGGGGATGTTGACCATGGAACATGGTAACCATTCCACATCATTTATGGGCTCATTTATGACACAACCAATGTTCTATGTTCACTGTTTAGCAACCTCAGTCCTTTGAAACCGTATTAACGGGTCTGTTCAAAATTATGATTTTTATCATATTTCACATGCAATATTTCACGTTCAATCAGTTCTTTTTTAGTTGGATGTTTTGTTAAAACTTCAATGAAAAAATAATTAATTATTAATTCCACGATACGACAGTTGCAATAAGATTACTGCGTAGCTTAACTATGAATAAAACTAATATTTACTCATAACCTGCTTCCCATAACAAACGACTTCCGGGCGAATGTCTAAACTATATGTGTAATATATTTATTCGTCAATGGTTTTTCAAACCAACTTCTCCCCAACTCGCCATGTCTAGATCCTATCATATACATTCCTTAACCTAGAAGAGGAATTAAAGTTCGATTTATATTTTTTCTTCTATAAGGAGCCAATCATTTAATATTTCGGGGGAGGGAGAGGTGTGGTGTTGGGGGATTGGGGTTTGGTGTTGGGGATTTTGTTTGAGACAAACTGTATTTTATTACTGCTTGGCTGTACCGAAAGGAGAAGCCACATATCTCTATTTTAAGTGAGTGAGTGAGTTGGGTTTAACGCCGCTTTTAACAGTATTACAGTTATATCGCGGCGTGTCAGCTTAATGTGGGAGGAAAGCCCGAAGTGATGCAGGTCTCAGACGTTTACCACTTCGGCGAAACCCACGAGCACGGGTCAGTGTTGACAAACCTAGAAACATAATCGGGGCGAACCGGACCTATTATTAAGGGCAGGAACTTTATTTCCGTACTTTCTGCGACAAAAAATCATTTTGAATATGAAACAATCTATAAAATATACATTATTATTATGTATTTAGCCGCTAGATACTATGTTTATCTTAAAGTATCGGTATATAAAGTCGATATTTCATTCGGATGAAATAAGACTTTTTACCGGAAGCGCTTTCAATGTGACTAAATAACATAAATTTCGTTGAAAAAATACATGGCAAATATAACAGTTGGCTTTTCTTGTCGGTCTGAAAAGGTTATCATTTTACTCGCTGCAGCGCCAATATCAATTTTTTCAGATCATTCGAAGCGACAAACATGTTATTTGACAAGAATAAGCAAATATGCTTTTTTCATAAATAAATGATTATTCAATCAATATATTTATGAACAACGCACCCATATCCCACCCAGCCCCACCACCCACACAAACAATCACCACTACCCAGACAAACCATCACCACCACCCACACAAACCATCACCACCACCCACACAAACCACCACCACCACCCACACAAACCATCACCACCAACACACAATCCATCGCAGCGACCACCCCTCTTTCCACCGACCTGCTTTTGTTAAACACCACGCCACTTGGTAAGTTAAATACAAAATCCACCCTACTCTGTACTGTCTTGCCCCAGCGTCTAAGTCAATATCATTCGGTGGTTTAAGCATTGAACGTCATCTGTCAGTCAGTATATAATTGAAAATCAACAGGGACATCAAACACGCATATCATCATATCTTTGCCGTGCAACCCAAGAAAACACCCCCGAAGATAAAATCCAGTTACATGTGAGATTTGACTAACCAGAATTGATGACATTCCACATATTGATAGAGTTTAATATTTTTCTCTTCACATCCTACTTTAAAACGAAATTAAAACTCGATGTTCACCATATAAAGACAATTTAAGTGTCTATATTTAGGATCACAAGTATTGATACCCGATAGGTTTAAACGTCAGTAACACTGTACATATTTTCAAATCATTGTGAACGATTATAGTTCTACGCCGTTCTTGGTAATGTTCCAGCAACAGCCGGCAATGACAGTTCATTTGTTCCAGAAAATACTGAAAAATAAGTGTGGCCTCCCAAAGAATAATAAATGATAGGTTCCATAAAGAACTAATAATTTGTCGTATGAACAATTATCTTATGACTAATATAGCAATCATGAAACTCGTTGTGGGGAGCCTGTGCTGGAATAAACTGGCGACCAGGTTCATAGGTTGGTCAGGCTCGATGACTTTGTTGACGCATGTCATTGTACCCCGACGGCGGGACTTGTTTCTTCACCGGATTGTCTGCTCCAGATTGTTTACAGGTTCTCGTCAAATAGCTGTAATATCGCTGAGTGTGGTGTTAAACAACAAACAGGAGTTGTAATCTCCCAATTTAGATTTCCACAAGCTATAACGTCTAGAATGGGGATGTTGACCATGGAACATGGTAACCATTCCACATCATTTATGGGCTCATTTATGACACAACCAATGTTCTATGTTCACTGTCCGTCTCCGCGATGCTTGAAGGGTCTGGGTGCCATTGTAAACAACATCTTACCCTACGTCGTAAGTATAGGTTATGCTATAGGAGTTACGATCACCTTAGCGCTACGATGGCTTTGTACAACGGCACCCTGATGTATGTTAATCAAAGTCACCATCGGTACTAACTGGTGGCAATTAAGACATAGAGCTGACGTGTGTGTGTGTGTGTTTAGGTAAGATCGCGTTGATAGCGACTGTATATGGGAGGATTGAGGATGCTGACATGCTTGACACGGGCTGATGAATTGGTGTCAGTGGCTGAAAGGGGTGCTCAGTTCATTATCACTACAATCAACAAATTAACACCTACTAATTGCTCTCTTCAAAATTATGTAACAGCAAATTTAACCCTATAGCACTATCAGCCATCGTCCAAGGCATTCCGGGTTGTGCGACTGTATTTGTGCATGGCTATTTCAGTTGTGAAATATTCTACACCTTGTCCCTTGGTCCATAGTTCATATGGTAGTAAACGGTATCATTGTCCATCTGTGGAATACAGCTCAATGTGTTCCTTTGGTCCAGAGTCCTTATAGTTGAATATTATATATTGACCATCTGTGTAATATAGCTAGATAAATTGCCTTGGTCCATAGTCCATATAGTAGTATATTATATATTAACCATCTGTGGAATATCACTGTGTATTACTTAGGTCCATATTCCATGATGTAGTATTATATGTTATTATTGACCATCTGTGGTACATAACTCGATGTATTACTTTGGTCCATAAAGAAGTAGATATTATTGTTGACCATCTGTGAAATATATCTAGATGTATAACTTTGGTCCATAAAGAACTGAATGTTATTAATGACTGTCTGTGGAATATAGCTCCATGTCCTACTTTGGTCCATATTCCATGATGTAGTAGTATATGTTATTATTGACCATCTGTGGTACATAACTCGATGTATTACTTTGGTCCATAGTCCATAAAGAAGTATATGTTATTGTTGGCCATCTGTGAAATATATCTAGATGTATTACTTTGGTCCATAGTCCGTAAAGTAATATGTGTTATTATTGACCATCTGTGAAATATATCTAGATGTATTACTTTGGTCCATAGTCCGTAAAGTAATATGTGTTATTATTGACCATCTGTGAAATATATCTAGATGTATTACTTTGGTACATAGTCCATAAGGAACTGAATATTATTATTGACTAGCTATGGAATATAGCTCCATGTCCTACTTTGGTCCATATTCCATATTCCGTATTATATGTTATTATTGACCATCTGTGGTACATAACTTGATGTATTACTTTGGTCCATAAAAAAGTAGATGGTATTGTTGACCATCTGTGAAATATATCTAGATGTATTACTTTGGTCCATAGTCCATAAAGAAGTAGATGTTATTATTGACCTTCCGTGGCATATTGATCAATGTAGCTCAATGCCACCTAGTCCATATAATAGTTTATATTAATATCATCCATAGGAGCGTGTATTTAGGTGGAATTATGTCCCCTTATTGTCACTGAGCATTATAAAGTTCTTGCTGATTTTCTTGTTCCTACCAATTGTTCCATTGTTTGCGAAGTGACCCATAGTAACGTGACGTCATATGAGCCCACGCATCCATTGTTCATGATGTCATCAACGAATTGTGACGACAATTTAACAATTGTCTGACTGAGATGCTGTATCAACTTTTGATCAGGAAACCCACATTTACTGTGAAAACATACTTTTAATACGTAGAATAACCTAACCGAGACTCGGAATTGCGGACTATTTGTCCCCCATAAATTAATAATAAACGTTCATTGCGAAGGCCCGGAACTTACTTTATTATATTCACGAGGGACAGATAATTAGTAATTTCTTGAAGGATATACTCTAATTATTGACCATCTGTGGAACATTCCTTGACAATATCCTCCTGGCGCATGGACAATAAATAAACTACTGAAAAGAAGTTACGCACCAACCGATTCTTTCATTTTATTAGAGTTATTCTGTCATGGCAGATTAACTGTTGTTATATCAAAGAATCGATTGATACGAAACGTTTTGAACATATGATACATCGCCATTGTGCCGGGCCATATTTCATATCTTCATGATATATCAAAGGCTACATAAAATAGGAAGCAATAATTATGATCGTCATGTGACATATTGCTCACGCACATATAATATTACTATTAAATGCAGTTAATTTAACATTATCAGATGAAAGCAACGTGGCGTTATGAACAGAACAAAGGTTTAATTTTTTACTTTTATCCAAAACTTTCTTTATCAAACCACATAATGGCCATATGAATCCGAATCTCTCATTTCTGTTCACCGCGTTATCATAAAAGCTGCTTCAAGGGTCATTGTTCTCCTTCTAAATGTCATCACGGTAGAGAGCTGGGTCCTATATTAACCACGCATATGAAATCTTTCATTGTATACACAATGCGTGTCACATAACGTTTCAATGCAATACATCATTTTATCACATGAATATATAACACATTTTTCTTTCCAATTACAGGTATATTATGTCAAACTCTATACTTTGGACATATGAACCGAAGAGATAGAGATATAGCGAGCGCCCTTGTAGCCTGCCAGCATACTCTCTTTTTAATGTAAATTAAATGAATAGCGTTGTAAATCATATTCATATCAAGTAATATGATATTGTCTGTATTGTAGCCGATTATTATATTATTCAGGGGGTGGACTCTCAAGGGTATATGGTGACGACAGACTCTCACTGGTACAATGATGACAGGTTCTCACGGGTACAATGATGACAGACTCTCACGGGTATATGGTGATGACAAACTCTCACGGGTATAATGATGACAGGCTCTCACGGGTATAATGATGACAGACTCTCACGGGTATATGGTGATGACAGACTCTCACGGGTATAATGATGACAGACTCTCACGGGTATATGGTGATGACAGACTCTCGCGGGTATAATGATGACAAACCATCACGGGTATGATGATGACAGACTCTCGCAGGTATAATGATGAAAGACTCTCACGGGTATGATGATGACAGACTCTCGCAGGTATAAGGATGACAGACTCTCACGGGTATATGGCGATGACAGGCTCTCGCGGGTAGAATGATGACAGACTCTCACGTGTATAATGATGACAGAGTCTCAAGGGTATAATGATGACAAACTCTCGCGGGTAGAATGATGACAGACTCTCACGTGTACATGGTGATGACATTCTCTCGCGGGTATAATGATGACAGACTCTCACGGGTGTAATGATGACAGAGTCTCAAGGGTATAATGATGACAGACTCTCACGGTTATAATGATGACAAACTCTCACGAGCATAATGATTACAAACTCTCACGGGTATAATGATGACAGACTCTCGCGGGTATAATGATGACAGACTCTCACGTGTATATGGTGACGACAGACTCTCACAGGTATATGGTGATTTAAACATCAAGACTACAGTATCATTTCTCAGTTTGGTAACTCAACGATACTTCTGTTTCTGTACTCTGCATGGGAACTAAACAGTTATACTACAGTATCAGTACTCTGTATGAGAACTTAACTTCAATACTACAGTATCAGTACTCTGTATGAGAACTAAACTTCAATACTACAGTATCAGTATTCAGTATGAGAACTACACTTCAATACCACATTATCAGTATTCTGTATGAGAACTAAACAACAATACTACATTATCAATAGTCTGTATGAGAATGAAACATTAATATAACAGTATCAGTACTCTGTATGATACGTTAACATAAATACTACAGTAACAGTACTTTGTATGATAAGTTAACAAAATACTACAGTGTATGTACTCTGTATGAGAACTAAACTTCAATACTACATTATCAGTATTCTGTATGAGAACTAAACTTCAATACTACAGTATCAGTATTCTGTATGAGAATTAAACTCCAATACTACAGTATCAGTACTCTGTATGAGAATGAAACATTAACATTACAGTATCAATACTCTGTATAAAAACTAAACATCAATTCTTCAGTGTCAGTAGCAGCAATGGAGTGAGGGACGTCGCATTTAACAGTATTTCAGTTAATTCATGATGAACACAGTCTCATAAAACTGGCGCAGATTATAGATCTCTCCATCCGTTCCCCAACCTGATGATGAACACCTACATGTATATATGTGTACGCTTATTTAGAAACAGTATAAATAACATAAAGTATCATACACCAATTACCCCGTGATAGGTATTTGAAGTTATGATATTTTTAGAATTAATAATCGAACAATTAAGGTCAATAAGTGCTCCTGTGAATGTTAATAAAAGGTCATGTTTTCTGGTGCATAACAGCCACACTGAGTGGCTTATAAAACATCGACATAAAAATAATGTTTGATCATACAACGTATCTCCGCATTATGTGCATTTCAAAACTTCCTGTATTTTGTATGTATGAACGAAAATGAAGTTTATTTGGCTCCCGTGAACAATAGGAGACAATTGTGTGAACGAACCGAAGAAAAGCGAGTGAACAGCGCCACTGTGTGTAGCGCAAGCTGTCTGGGTTAGATAAGCTGCCTGTACCCTGAATTGATCCAATTAAATTATATGTTGGTCACATGTGACAACCGAAGATGAAATTTTCTTTACACAAAAAATAAATACTTAAAATTACCAAATACTCAGTTTTCAACATATGGATATAACAAACTGGATTTCAGCAGCTGTACAAAAGATATCAGTATGTTATATCGTCAAATTACATTGTTATGTACTACTAAGTTGATCATAGGATTAGTATTAGCCATACATTGCATTGCGCGTCATTAGTTTAACTACACATACAACAGAGGCACGACAGGTGTTCCAGGTAGCATCAGAGGAATTGAGTGATAGATAGTGTATGTAAGTATTGTTACGAATACACAATGCCATTTAGAAAGTGGTCAAATGTAACAAATGTTATATATTTTGGGGTTGAGTCCTATCCGGTATTCGAACCCGCACTGCCAGAGTGAGGCACCTAATCGCCAGCACACAAAGTCTGCGATCTAACCAACTCAGCCAACGAGGCATCAATAAAAAAAATGAAAGTCCGACAACTGGTAGTCTAGATCACATACTTTGTGTACCCCTCTGACAAGTGTAAATTGGCCCGGCTCCCATGGCCGAAAGCTATGAATACACAATGCCATTTAGAAAGTGGTCAAATGTAATAAATGTTATATATGGGATAACACTTTCCTAGTAAAGTACAAATTCTCGTACTTTTTTGGGTTGAGTCCGAATCAGTATTGTTGTTTGTTTGTTTGTTGTTTAACGTCGCACTCAGTAATATTTCAGCTATATGGCATCTGTATTTAAATAATCGAGTCTGGACCAGACAATCCAGTGATTGACATCATGGGCATCGATCTAGACAAGTCACCGAGCCTGAGCACCCGATTCATTTAGTCGTCTCTTAAAGTGGTAAAGGTAAGCTACACTCTCTATACCGTCACCCTCTTTCTCCACAAAACCCATGGGTTGTAAAGGTGAGCTACCCTCCCTAAACCTTCACCCTCTTTCTCCACAAAACCCATGGGATGTAAAGGTGAGCTACCCTCCCTATACCGTCACCCTCTTTCTCCACAAAACCCATTGGTTGTAAAGGTGAGCTACCCTCCCTATACCGTCACCCTCTTCATCAACAGAGCTCATGGGTTGTAAATACGAGCTACCCTCCCTATATCGTCACCCTCTTCATCAACAGAGCTCATGGGTGGTCAAAGTTAGCTACCCTCCCTATACCGTCACCCTCTTTCTGCCAAAAACCCATGGGTTGTAAAGGTGAGCTACCCTCCCTATATCGTCATCCTCTTTCTCGAAAAAACACATGGGTTGTCAAGACGAGCTACCCTCCCTATATCGTCACCCTCATTCTCCACCAAACACATGGCTTGTAAAGGTGAGCTACCCTCCCTATACCGTCACCCTCATTCTCCACAAAACCCATGGGCTGTTAAGGTGAGCAACCCTCCCTATATCGTCACCCTCTTTCTCCACCAAACCCATGGGTTGTAAAGACGAGCTGCCCTCCCTATATCGTCACCCTCTTCATCCACAGAACTCATGTGTAGTCAAAGTTAGCTACCCTCCCTATAAAGGTGCAATACTCTCCCCCATACCCCCATACCCCAATCCCCAACCTCCAACGAACCCACGGGTGGTCAAGGTGCGCTACTTGATGCCTTTCCCACAACTGGCCACATCTGGAGTGACGGTCGTATTACGTAAGCGAGGCCTGTCTAGGGGGTAACTTGGCTTCTACCACGACCCCACAAGGGGATATCGTTAGCCCTGACCCGGGACCGACACAAGGGTTCCAATCATACAATTGGTAATGAAAAACACAGGGAGGACTATGGCAGGACCGACCAAGGGGACATAGAGTTGACCCCCGGGCATTGAGTGCCAATCAGTGGAAGCATTTTTTTTTTAAATAAAAAAATATCTATTACTTAATAGAGTTGAAATATGTTGTTCAATAAACATATTAAAAAGGATAGAATGTGGTTAAGGGTCCACTGGAGACGTCAAAATACAGAATACACAAAAACAAATGTTCGAACATGTTTTCTGGACTTGCCTGTGCATGTGGCTTTGATGTGTGCCACCGGTTAGGCAGGATACGCGCAACATTTCGCGAACACCTGGTATCATCACTGATAGTGATTCATTAGCACATGCTTATGATATAGTCTGACTAGTACAATGGATTCAAGCACGAGATTACTGCTGTGCGGCCCCAGGCAAGAAATATTTACTTTATACAAGTTTCTACGAGTGTCGGTTGCTACCTGTAGCGCAGTACCTGGTTACCCCTTTCGCGAACACCTGGTGTCATCTCATCTTTCAGTAATCCATTCATATACATTTTCGCCGTTATTTGCCTTTTATGCCAAGTGCAATGTATTTCATCGGATAATCGAAACTGGTTATTCTCCGCCGTTTTATACATATAGTGATTATGGAAAAATGGTTTTGTAGTTTTTCCTGTCCATGCCGTGGACTTTTGATCTGATCAAGTACAGAGGTAAAATGAGCGAAAAAGGTTGATTGTTCCCGAATTCAAGAGAAAGTCTTGTTCAAGTGAACAAATTTGTGACTTATTATGACTTTATTTTGCATAAAATCAAGGTCACGAAATGAAACAATTCATAATAGTTAGACATGTCAAAGCCTCTCCCTGAAATCTAAATAAATCTACTTTTTTCATCCTCATCGCTATTGGCAGTGTTGGTATACATTCAAACGCAAGTGTTTCAATAAAAGATTTTAATTCATATGTAATAATTTGTCTGATGATTTCTAAGAGTTCGGGGGTTTATCATCGCGCAAATCTGGTAGGTCAAAATACGCCCTTGTCATTTTTTGTTCTGCCAATAGAACGCACATGCGTGAAAAAAATATTTTACTGTGCGAACTGATCATCTTAATTGTAACCAGTAGCAGATGATGTTTGTCTTAATCATATTGTCATTGTGGTGTAACCTTTATGTACATCCACGCACACGGGTTGGCAAGTGTACAGGCGCGTGAATCGACAATGCCTTTCAGAAACATGTAGCATGCTATATTTAGGATAACACTTTCTCAATAAAGTACAAATTCGTCTATATTTTAGTGGAGTCTCATCTGGGATTCGAACCCAGTAAGGCACCTAGTCGCCAGCATAGTGAATCTAGACTACCGGATTTCCATGTCATGGAAACCTCGATCTGAGAGAGTTGTATAATCTCAAATATAAGATATGTTATACAGGTATAAATGCTATAATTCTAACGAGTAGTTTTACATGGTATTGCTGAACGTCGGATTGTAACGATGACATTGGTATGGTACTGACAAACCTAGAAACATAATCGGGGCGAACCGGGATTCGAACCCACAACCATAGGTTTCTGGCGTGCCCAAGGGACGCAACTATGCACAGTGAATTGCGGCGCCTCAGACGACTAAGCCATCCGTTCCACCGAAACTTGGATTGAGTGAGTACATGTGTCACTGGTATGAGACAATACGCACATGTACATTTCTACTGTCATGAGACAGACAGACAGCAATAGGCCACTGGTAGACAGTTTACAGAATGACATGCATGCTCATTTTCACAAATATCTGTGTATGTAAATATATAATAACAACCGTGTTGACAAAACGATGACTATTTTAATTGGTTTCAGGTATTTCCAGCCATACTAATCACGTGTGTCATGTGACAATAATTACGTCATTTAGTCGAAATTCCAATAGCTATCTTCCGGTCCCAATCATTAACATAAAGTTCAACGTGTATACGACTATGTACCTTGTCTTCACATCGTGCTTCACATGTGCGGCCATATGAAACAGAGAAACATGCCTTACACTCCGTGAGACGACATGTATCGCAATTTGATATTTGACCTGTGGGAACTCTGATTTCCGGGTGAGATTGCAATTCCACTGGCATTGACGGAAGCATGCAGGACCACAGTTGGGAATCTGGTAATAAAAACAAACATTTGAAGCCAACAAAACGATGGCACTTCTCCAATTAACAAATCCGTTGCGCTTATGAAGGATTAGGAATGTCTGTCTTTCACGGTGGCTTTTCATTACAATTGCCATCCTGAAGCAAGTTTGTCCCCATCACCAAGGAACAATACCAGAGGGGTTATACCACACAATTGGCGTGGCTGTAAGACAATCGCTACCCCCGGGGGTGCCAAGTTCCCAGGCCCGACGAGTCACAGTGTAGGGTAGCCCGTGAGGGTGATTCGATCAGGGCGCACCTGCAGGTTTTAAGGAAGAGCGGCCTGACACCCCGAGTCAATTAAAGCAGCCCCCTGTAGCTGATTGAACGTCCAACAGGCCGTGTTTGGATTACAGCCACCGACGGACGTGTCACCCAATTTAATCAAGGCAGCACCGCCAGGGCTTTGTAATCTCGGGGGCGGAGGGGGGTGGGGCAGAGAAGCTCAAACAACGCGTGTTTCACCACAATAAGATCTTCAATGCTTTCTTGTTCAAATGGTCACCGTATTAGCCAGATTAATAGCCACAAGTGGCAATAGAGGAGTTTTCTACGAAATTGATCCCAATCATGATGTTTCGAGGTTAATATGGTTCCTATTGGAAAAATGTTGCCGTGAAAATGGTATATTTACACGAACTTACAAAAGCGGTTTTTTTCTACTTGTGTCCAAACAGGCATTGGAAAACGTGTTGGTCTTCAGTAAACTGTGTTCAAATGATGTAAAGAACTCTCTGTGGGGAATTATGTTTGCGCTGTATTATCACCTGAAATTGAAATGAAAAATGAATTAGAGTTTCGATTTAGCAGCCCAGTCAGCCGCCAGTGTGGCTTCCGTGTGTTTTCTCGTAGATCTTGTTAACAGTCCATCGTTTTGAAAACACGAAAGTTAATTTACAGTCACTTACAATTCCAAGTAACGAACTGATTACGATTGGAGTTTGATTATCAGTGCAAAACTGACATTGTAGGGTGTGTGTGATGACTTGAAACACGAAGATGGGTACTGACAATAGCTGTGGTGGTAGTCTGTTTGTACATTGTTTTACACCGCAGTCAGCAATAATCCAGCCATAGCGGGTGGCCTGTATATAACCCAGTTTACAACAGGCAACCTGACAGTCGAAGTAGTGGTAGTAGTGGTTGTAGTAGTGGTAGTAGCAGTAGTAGTATTAGTAGTGGTAGTAGTAGTGGTAGTGGTGGTGGTGGTGGTGGTAGTAGTAGTGGTGGTAGTAGTAGTCGTAGTAGTGGTAGTGGTAGGGGAAGTAGTATTAGTAGTAGCAGCAGTGGTTTTGGTAGTAGTAGTAGTAGTATTAGTAGTAGTAGTAGTAGTAGTTGTAGCAGTAGTGGTAGTGGTAGGGGAAGTAGTAGTAGTAGCAGTAGTGGTGGTGGTGGTGGTAGTAGTAGTAGTAGTAGTAGTTGTAGCAGTAGTGGTAGTGGTAGGGGAAGTAGTAGTAGTAGCAGTAGTGGTGGTGGTGGTAGTAGTAGTGGTAGTGGTAGGGAAAGTAGTAGTAGAGGTTGTGGTAGTAGTAGTAGTAGTGGTAGTGGTAGGGGAAGTAGTAGTAGTAGCAGTAGTGGTGGTGGTTATGGTAGTAGTAGTAGTAGTAGTAGTAGTAGTAGTAGCACAAATATAGTAGTAGTGAGAGCATGACTTTAGCAATGTCTGAGCAATACAAGTGGGGATGACACCAGAAAGGGGTTTCACTCATTGTACTCATGTGGGGAATCGAGCATGGCATATTCATGCCCTTTATAATGGTATGATAGTCGTTGGTCTTAGTCGTCAGTGTGAAGATGATTGTAGAAGTTGATGGCGACCGTCGCAATGATGATGATGATGATGATGTTGTAGTAGTAGTGGTGTAGCAAATTGGATACAAGAATCAAGAATCAAGAATTTTTATTGTACCGAACACACTCGTAGGGCAGGATACAGACTATCTACATATGAACATGTATATAATTATAGATATGAAAGGTATATATATATGATGTACATTATGCATAGAGGTATTACATGTTATTTCAGGCTGGGGGTGTTATTTATGAGTAATGACGACGTAGCCTTGATGACTGTGGTGGTGACACGAAATAACGCCAGGCACATATAATCCCAACCATGTGCTACCACACAACTAAGTTCAATTAACTACGTCCAGATAAACAAAATATTCGCATAACCTACGGCCCCAATCATACAGGAAACAAACTTGTGACAGTCGGCCGTCTGGTTTCTACATCATCTCCTTCTGAACTGACGATGCTTCCATAGCCAGGACCTCCCTGATGCGGCCTGCAAGTAGGGGTCAACCCTTCGCATACTAACTGTGGGGAATTACCAGTACTGACGTGACAGAATCCATCCCCATTCTCCCCTGTCATCAACACGTCAGATAATAGGCCACCGTCGATGTCCGGCGTCCGTCATCGGCGTCCAGAAGCTCATGGCGTGGTTGCCCTCCTGATGGTTCTAACACCTGTGTGGAAGAGGGAGAAAGTGCGGTTGGGCTGCCCTCAAATACTCACAAAACTTACATAAATCACGGCGCTGCTCTCAAACTGCTAATTCCAGCACTGTTGGTAATAAGAAACGAACAAACGGCAGAAATATGTTGTGAAGGTTGCTCGGAAAAGACACGAACCTACAGGTGCGGTAAGGCGAGATGCAGAGAGAACTCCACTCAGAATGTCTGTACAGTCTAACTAAGCTACCACGGACACGACTATTGGGATGCAGCGTGCCATTCTGTGTCATCTCGGTGCAGGACGACGTTTGAAACAGGCGGACATGGAGTACGGTGAATTAGCGAGAGAGCGCACGTGTACAACTCGCTTCAGCAACGACCCGCATTCTTCTCTTTTCCTGGGTACAGCTCTGCCCAAGCATGCCTGTATACATATACATACCACTTAATTTCGCAAAAACGTAAGCACCGATGAGCTCCCGCCCATGGTTTGAGGGGAAAGATAGGTATTAACATGCCATGTTGGAAGACCTTTTTTTCAGGGGGACGAGCGAGTTGGGACCTTGTCCCAGGAACCGAGGGATGTTTTATTGAGACGTTGAGTTGACGTGGCGACCGCACAAAGACATGTCTGGAATACCTTCATCCTTCGTTTGTCCACAAAGCCCTGTCTTTTCAATCATCAAGATACAGGGATCTTTCCTGAAATATTTCTCTGACTGTCAAGGAATAACTTGACGCCATGCATATCGCGGACTGGCAACGAGAGGGAATGCATGGCGCTAACAAAGTGATTTTAGAGGCAAATGAGGCATCCAGTCACAACTAGAATATGAACGTAAAATGGACATAAAATGTGTGTAGGAGCGATTCTTGAAAGCATAACTTTATTCACCCTACGTTTCGTTTACCAGTAAGGTTTATTTCTTCCTCAGCAAAAACACGCCCTCGCAATTCCTAGTATTTCCTCCAACGCGGGACTCGTATGATGGCTGAATTTCAGTCTTAATTTCGACAAACGTTCGCAAGCATGATGAAATCCTGCAACATATAAATCCATGCAATCAAGAAGAAATTCAACAACAAAAAACGCATGAAATCAGCAGCAAAGAAAACTTGCAAACTATCAACCCAGAGTATCAGCGGACAGAAATCCTGCAAACTATCAACCCAGAGTATCAGCGGAAAGAAATCCTGCAAACTATCAACCCAGAGTAACAGCGGAAAGAAATCCTGCAAACTATCAACCCAGAGTAACAGCGAAGGGAAATCCTGTAATCTATCAACCCAGAGTATCAGCGGAAAATTATCCTGCAAACTATCAACCAAGAGTATCAGCGGAAAATTATCCTGCAAACTATCAACCCAGAGTAACAGCGAAGGGAAATGCCGTAATCTATCTACCGAGAGTATCAGCGGAAAATTATCCTGCAAACTATCAACCCAGAGTATCAACGGAATAAAATCCTGCAAACTATCAACCCAGTGTTAGCTGAAAGAAATCCTGCAAACTATCAACCCAGAGTATCAGCGGAAAGAAATCCTGCAAAAGATCAACCCAGTGTATCAGCGGAAAAAATCCTGCAAACTATCAACCCAGTGTTAGCGGAAAGAAATCCTGCAAACTATCAACCCAGTGTTAGCGGAAATAAATCCTGCAAACTATCAACCCAGTGTTAGCGGAAAGAAATCCTGCAAACTATCAACCCAGTGTATCAGCGGAAAGAAATCCTGCAATGGGCCAACCCAGTGTATCAGCGGAAAGAATTCGTGCAAAAGATCCTGCGTAACTAAGTCAGTCCAAACAGTGGGAAGAAATCCTGCAGAAACGAAACCCAAGCATTCTTCTCCCGAGATTTAAAATTGTTTACTTTGCAATTTATATGCCCCCACTGTATGATGGCTGAATTTCAGTCTTAATTTCGACAAACGTTCGTAAGCATGATGAAATCCTGCAACATATAAATCCATGCAATCAAGAAGATATTCAACAACAAAAAACGCATGAAATCAGCAGCAAAGAAAACTTGCAAACTATCAACCCAGAGTATCAGCGGAAAGAAATCCTGCAAACTATCAACCCAGAGTAACAGCGAAGGGAAATCCTGTAATCTATCAACCCAGAGTATCAGCGGAAAATTATCCTGCAAACTATCAACCAAGAGTATCAGCGGAAAATTATCCTGCAAACTATCAACCCAGAGTATCAACGGAATAAAATCCTGCAAACTATCAACCCAGTGTTAGCTGAAAGAAATCCTGCAAACTATCAACCCAGAGTATCAGCGGAAAGAAATCCTGCAAACTATCAACCCAGTGTATCAGCGGAAAAAATCCTGCAAACTATCAACCCAGTGTTAGCTGAAAGAAATCCTGCAAACTATCAACCCAGTGTTAGCGGAAAGAAATCCTGCAAACTATCAACCCAGTGTTAGCGGAAAGAAATCCTGCAAACTATCAACCCAGTGTTAGCGGAAAGAAATCCTGCAATGGGCCAACCCAGTGTATCAGCGGAAAGAATTCGTGCAAAAGATCCTGCGTAACTAAGTCAGTCCAAACAGTGGGAAGAAATCCTGCAGAAACGAAACCCAAGCATTCTTCTCCCGAGATTTAAAATTGTTTACTTTGCAATTTATATGCCCCCACTGTTTACACTAAACCTATTCTGATTAACAAAATTACAAGTCACCAACAGAAATCGTCCGTCACAAGATCATTTAATTCATTGGTAGATACTAAGGTATAACAACACACGCTGGCAATGTTAACGACTCGTTCGGTATATAAAGGTGAACAGACTGGAAATATATTGACAAATACGAAAACTGAATATTAATGGAAAAACAAAACAAATTAACGGAGATCCACTCTCCACCAGTTGATTTATATATCACGTTGGCGTATGTTTCATCAGAAAATATACAGACAATCTTATCTGTAGTAACAAGTCACTTTTAAGTTAAGCTTGATACTTTTTCAGCATGATTGCAATAAATCACGAGTTTATATGGATGTCATCCTGTTTATCTGTTTATCTTGTGGGTGTCAACGTGGCTACCTGTTTACGTTGTTCATCAATAAACAGATGCTCGTTTGATTTAGTGTGCAATTCAAATAATCAAACTAACTGAACTTTAGTGAAATGCTTTCTCATATTGAAAGTTATTGGCATTGTAGTAGTCTCTCATACAGACCCTGAAACAAATATATCGAATGCAGCCCATGCAAATCTATGAAAGTTAGAACGTCTTGATTACTGCAGTTTCTAAAAATGAAGAAAATCTCATGGTTCCTTTTTATTATGCTTGGTTTAGATGAGTTAACAACTGGGTTTTTTATAAGATATGTTCATTCCAGAGACTAGATGTTAGTCTAGTATTGTAGTAGCGTGGTATAATACAATTGGGAAAAGGGATCCCTTCATGTTGACCAAGGGGAGATTCTCGATTAGAATCTGTCCCCAGCTTATCACCGACAAAGTTGGTTAAAATTTGACATCTAACATATTGTATGTCATCGTGCCCCAATCCCTAATGATAGACAGGTTGTGGCATTAATTACAAGCTTGGTGTACCAAGACTCGATTGATTGCAGCCCGATATGATATGTGACAATGTCACTGTAGCCAAGCATAACATTGAATCACTCACTCATACTTGCAAATACCAAACCATTCTATCAAGCTGCGCACCTGCACACCTGCACACCATCACACCATCACATTATTTTCAGTTTTCTAATTCAGTTTTTAAATATTACTTATTTCCAAATTATTATGCCATTAAACAACTTTGTAGATTTGAGTACAACGTGTTACCAGGAGACAAAGCAACCCACAATAATGGACAATTAAGTTTCAACACATATTTTACAACCAAGACAAAGAAATGGCTCAACGAACTCACCCCAATGTCATCATAATTATACCCAGACATATTCCAGCACCAGAATGTATTTGTTCATTCTGTCGGCCTGTCAAACAACATTTCAATTTCCTGGTTCCAGTAAACATTACAACGTGACTACTAAAAGGTTTCTTTAACACGGTAATGTTTCATTTCAACTTTGATTCAAATTTCATAATTAATTAATAGTAGCTTAAAATGAGTTACTTTGCCTTTACTTTTTCATTCTATCCCAGAACACAAAAGTCTACTGACAACAAGTGAGGTCAAAGAGTCGTACCGTCTGTACGTTAACTAGATAACGGTAAATCTGGCCAATGTTAATCGGTTCCTCGCCATTAACTAATTATGATGTCCATGGCGACTTCATTACACTATTGATATATATTCTTTTGCTAAAAGTGTTTTTATACCAATGTTATTTTAACAAATACCACGTTTTAGTTGGCTACAATGGCAGGATTTTAGATGGCTCTTCGACTGAGCTGAGAAATAAATCAGGCTTATTGTCTCTCTACCTGCGCTTTCACCCGCTCTTAATATAGGTAAACAAAGTGAAAATCGAACAACCTTTGATTTCACAAGTTCAAAGAGCCCCATGCCAGCTTGAAATATGATATTCGTCTAAATACAAAGATATGATTATGCTATTTGTGATTAGATATAATGAATAAAAACACGGGGAAGGTTGCGGTCTCGTGCTGAACACAGACAGATTTATTGATGTTCTTTGATTTCGTTAGACGGATTGTGATAACTAGATGCTGGGACGGATGAATTGTCAAAGACCGAATTCTTGTAGCCAGCACCATGCTCTCTCGATATTGGTGCTTCCTGTCAATAACGGTTATGCAATCTTTAGCGGCAACGCTGGGTAGGTTGTGTGGTGGAGGTTCTAACGCGGTCGACCACCTACCTGGCCAAGTGGATAGAGCGTTAACCTGAAGATCG
The DNA here is from genome assembly GCF_022045235.1 of Haliotis cracherodii. NCBI lineage: Eukaryota > Metazoa > Mollusca > Gastropoda > Lepetellida > Haliotidae > Haliotis > Haliotis cracherodii. Next base: position 54,779,095 of record NW_027266265.1, read on the forward strand.
GAAGACCGCGTTATATTAAGTTCTTGTCTGCTTGGAGTTAATATACTGTGCCGGGTCGGGTATACATGTTATACGTAGGCATGGTATCCAAGTAAGCTAGCGTAAAACCGGCGTAAGTCCGGATTAGCACCAACAGCCATTCTCACACGGACACGCAAACACGCAAACACGCAAACACGCACACACTTGCTTGCACTTCGCTATATAAGTGCAATAATCTTGATCGCAAGGTCAAACCCCATTTCACATCACCTGATAAAAAGGACAAAGAATATAATGGGAACACTGCATCATGGCTGTGACAGTCCCTCCGTACTTGTGTTCACTTCGTGACTGGGGTAGAGTGCACCCACCACGCCCCATCAAACACCGCAACACCAACAGCAAGTGCTGTGAAGACACTGGGTGTCAAGCAGGAGAATGTTGTTGGTTGGTTGGTTGGTTGTTTTGTTGTTTAACGTCGCACTCAGCAATATTCCAGCTATATGACAGTGGTCTGTAAATAATCGGGTCTGGACCAGACAATCCAGTGATTAATATCATGAGCATCGATCCACGCAATTGGGATCGATGACATGCATCAACCAAGTCAGCGAGCCTGACCACCCGATCCGGAGAATGTAGTACCGTGAGCTTCTATGGCGGCGAGAGAAGAGGGGACAGGGGCATGGGTATAGGGACGGGTAGGCGCGAGGGTGAGGGCGAAGGGACATGTGAGGGTACAGCATTGCCATGCAGTCAGCAGCCAATCGTCCACCAACAGATGATGGTATAGCCATTGAACTCGACACTCGCAAGGAAGAAGAATATAGAGTGTTTGGTCTTCATGGTGGGAGCATCCCCGCTTTTTATTTTTTTCTTAATACCGACAACATGTTCATTATTAAAGAAACATTTGATAAATGACTTTAAACAAGTACTAGATATAGTCATTCTGAATAGAAGTATCGGGTATATATCATGATCATAAATAAGTACCAGATATAACATTCCTTCTTAATGGTAGTATCGGGTATATATCAAGATTTATGATAAGTACTAGATAGGATATATATTCTTTATGGACTCTTCCGGTATTTATCAAAATGTATAATAAGTGCCAGATATGTTCATTCTGAATAGAAGTATCGGGTATTCATCAAGAATACAAATAAGTACCAGATGAGATATATAATATAGTCATGGAATTATCGGGTATATATATCAATATTTAAAATAAGTACCATATATGGTATATATTCTTCATAGAATGTTCTGGTATATATCAAGATTTATAAACAATAAGTACCAGATATTATATTCCTTCTTAATGGAAGCATCCTATATATATAAAATAATTGTATTAAGTACCGGATATATTCATTCTAAATAGAAGTATCGGTTTTATATCAAGATTTATAATAAGTACCAGATATTATATTCCATCTTAATACAAGTATCCTATATATCAACAACTGTAATAAGTACCTGATATATTCATTCTGAATAGAAGTATAGGTTATATATCAAGATTTCAAATAAGTACTAAATATGATACAGATTCTTACTGGACTTTTCGAATATATGATTTATAGTGAATGCCATATATATTCATTCTGAATAGAAGTATCGAGTATCTATCATGAAGTATGATATGTACCAGATATATGTATTATGAATAGAAGTATCGAGTATCTATCATGAAGTATGATATGTACCAGATATATTTATTATGAATAGAAGTATCGGGTATCTATCATGAAGTATGATATGTACCAGATATATTTATTATGAATAGAAGTATCGAGTATATATCATAAAGTATGATATATGTACCAAATATATTTATTATGAATAGAAGGATCGGGTATCTATCATGAAGTATGATATGTACCAGATATATTTATTATGAATAGAAGTATAGGGTATATATTAAGATATAAACAAGTGGACTTAATCACTGACAGAAATGTAACACGTGCATCTAGAGCACTATAGTTTATTCTTCAAACGTCCGTATCCTATTACAGTATCAGAATGCCAGCATTACGTTGTCGAAGGTATGTCGGATATCTAGATCTCCTATCAGTGCACGTGTGCCATCCATTACTCATTACGATTCTTTATTCTTCATGATAAATACAAATACTTAATCGATACAAATACCCAATTCCCATGTACTTAGCACCACCTAAGTCATGTGTGTCGGCTTTGTTCGGGGTAGCCTAATCAATAACTGTCCGTCAGCCTCCCCTAGACTTTTATACCTATTACCCCCACTTACGTTGTAATCTGTAAGGTGGGCGAGGCGAGTACTCTCCATTAGTACATGCACAAACTAACGCACTGTCGTCGCGGTGAGATTCCAATCTAAACACCTCCCTTTTCCGCCATGCTGATGCTTCTAGATATAGTGTTATTTTCACCATATGCTATCCAAATTTACAAACTAAATGACATTATATTAGAGACGGGTTTGTTTTCATTGTCGGTTATGTGGGAGTAACGACTTTTTAAGTGTTCTGTTAATCGGAAATATTCGCGAAACGAGTTCAACACGAAATTAAGGTGAAGTCTAGTGCAGTCCTCTCGGTCCGGCCAATTCCTTTAGACAACCAGTGTAAGAATTACTACACTAAGTGCTGATAATGACTACAAATATTTTTAAATCTTTGTCCATTTTTCTCATATGAGTAATCGGTTCTCCGAACAATGCATACAATCGTATGCACATAGACGTAGCCTCACTCAAACGCTGAAACATATTACATATTTGACACGATAAAGTTCAACTTTACGTTTGATTCTCAAGCAGATTTACATGGGAAGGATTCAAAACATAAGCGGAGCTGTTGTAGTCAAAGGGATCGACGATTAGTGTTTGCAGACCTTTCAGGTGACGTTTTTCCTCACGGTGACTTTCACTTTAGTGTGAAGAATATTTATTAGGATTGAGAAAATAACAAAGTAGTTTCAACAATGTTTTCATACTTTGCTCGCGGTTGATTTCTTCTTACTGTGACTCGAGATGAAGATGTTGATTCTGTTCTGGTATGGTACTCTTGCTAAAGATACATCATTATACATTATTCACTAATGGGGTCTCGTGGCCCTGAACATGTGTGCATTTTTATTAAAATAATAGAGGAAATGGACGTACATTGTATTCTATCATTTTTTTCTGTTGTTAAAGAACAAAGCCCTGAAGTATATATCTGTTATTCAATAACATCACGTGATTCAATTCTCCATTGCGAGCTGTAGCAAATATTTCGGTAGAATTATGTTTCGCCTTCAGAATTATTCCGAGTCGCGCTGTGTCGTAATTTTGAAGTGAGTTGCTAATGTACCTACTGTCAATAGTAAGGTTAGCGCTGATTTGAGGATGTCTTCCAGTTTCTAGTTCAGGTTTAAACAGACTTATATGTGACCTATTGTGATGCATCTCATGAGTGTACTTTCAACAGCCACACGCCGCAAATATTAATTCCTTTCAAAAGTCCAAGTTAGATGTATTTCCCCGATGCTGATACCAATAAGGTGTCATAAAATAATTCTCGTTCGCCGCATGTGTGTGGAAATACTTTTGAGAGTGAGTGAGTGAGTGAGTGAGTGAGTGAGTTACAGATGCAACCCTATATCCAACACAGAAGATAGGATTTCTTTATCTTGTATGTATCATTCTTCAAATCCCCAGTGTACTTAACGCCATAAATGATCATACACATACACGTGTGTAAATAATTTAATTATTTTATATTTACTAAATGATATTTAGGTAGTTATATATCAGATATTCGTCTAATACGATATTGTAGCGAGCATCAGTGAACCATTTATAATGTTTTATGGTGGTCATGTGGAGGACATTTCCAAATTTAACGCCATTATGTCCGTTGAAGTTCCCTATTTTGACTTATACCACATGTTTCCGTGTTTTGGGTGCACAATTGACTTGCTTTTGCATGTATTTGTGACTGCTGCTACCGGTGGGTCAGGATACGCTGACCTTTTCGCGAACACCTGGTATCATCACTATTTGATTGTGATTCATGGACGCATGCTCATGATATAGTCGGCATTGTACAATATGTGATGAATATGGAAAGGGTTTTGTGGCTTTTATTTACAGACTCGAGAGCATATAGTTATGAAAACATCCACACCGATTCTCACCCCCTTCTCGGCTCTAGAAATTAAGAGGTGGTTTCTTATTACTCGAGTGTTCCTTTAAAGAATATTTTTTATTTAACCTTATGTATAGCTATTTTTCGGGGATTATATTTTTGTCTACGGTATGGCTTTCAAACACCCATAGCCAACTCCCCAAACAGGACTGTTTAACATCCTGAGTCTGTCGTATTGCTGTTGAGATTGATCAGAGATTTTGTCTTTACCCTGGACGCAAACTGTTATTATAACGAACAGCAATTCTAGGTTCTCGATGACGTGTAATTAAATCAGTTGTAATTACATTTACAACATACGTTCCGTCCAGGAAATAGTTTCACATCAGATATGGATATTGTTATCAAAAGGACCCCAAGTGAGGTAAGTACTAGTATATATTTGTCATGGAATGTCCATTTTCATTCAGCATTGTTCAAGGTTATAACCAAACCCCGTTCGTGTGAGGGTGTCGTACAGCTTCATAACCGAAATATTTTTATGCGGACATATTCATATGATTCGTGCGTTTCCCAAGACTGAATTTTTTATCCGAAATGATGCGGACTTAGAATGAATTCAGAATATCTTATTTTAATTACTACAAATCTACTTTTTCTTGATAAAGCGTTTATCCTGCTACAATGTTCATTATCCACGTAAATGATGGCCAATATATTTCAAACACTATTATTACAATATTGAAAGTTACTCAATGCAAAACTTTAGTTTAAACATACAAACATACCTCTTATCAACAGTTTTCGATTAATAAGAAAATAATTTAAATTTCACATGCGGCATTTCAGACAAAACAAAGGATAGTTGTAAGTTATGTGTGTTGAATCAACGCCTCCAAATGATGATAAATACATCCAAGTATAACTTGCATAGATTCGCAAGGAAATAACCAAGTGTCGTCTAGTGTTTAGTTCATTTTGATCGTCGTAATTACAGACACGAGTTTCGACAAAGTTTATTTCTGAATCTCTCTATACTGAGAGTAACATAGTGATGAGCTGTATACAACCATCCAAGCCTTGTTCTAATAGAGTGAGGGCAGAGATTGAATGTGAATGTTGTGACTAGTGACTAACCTCTGTGTGTGAGATGTGGCACTGGCTTATTCCGCGTCTATGATCAATAACAGACAATTCCGTTCCATAAAACTAATTAATTCTTCGCCATGGAACAACAAATATCACCAATACTCGCAAAATGTTGAAAATTGAAAGATTGTTTTCTCAATAATTTCTTAGCTTGAAGGTGGTCTTGACGAGCTATTCTCTACTACAAAACAATTGGCACGCATTAAATGCAGGAATTCATCCTTAATCATATAACAACAAATATACCCAGCTTAGTTCTGCATTTTCTGTAAGAAATGGTTTGGAAGTCTCAATTAATTTTCTTCATTCCTTTAAGACGATGGCGAATTAAAGAAAGAGCTCCTGCGTTACAATAGAGTAAAACTACTACAAACAAAATAAACATTTATTTCTCTAGACTTAATACAAACAAATTTTGTGAGTGGAAATTGACGAGGACAGCCCAGCTGTCAATTAAGGGACAACAATCCAAGGGTGTATGCACAGCGGATAATTAGACAAACAAACAACGGTTCTGGAATCTTTGAGGGGTATACTGTGTTATTAGTAAGCGACACTGAAAGTTGAAGTTCACATTTCAAATACATGATGATCTCGATATTCCAGACCCCATGTCCGGAATGCACAGGATTATGTTTATGGGTATACTGTGTTATTAGTAAGCGACACTGAAAGTTGAAGTTCACATTTCAAATACATGATCACCTCGATATTCCAGACCCCATGTCCGGAATACACAAGATTATGAAATCATGTTGTGAACGTATATATGATAACATAATAACTATCATATATACGTTCCCAGCATAATGTTCTAAAGGCGGTGTATTCGGGACATTGGGGCGGGACTTTATATTCTGATCAATTTTATAATTGTACCGTGCGGATTAGTGAGGTGATACTGTATTCGAGTGTTAGTTGAACTTACAGGAGTAATTGGGTGTTGTCTAGCGCCGTATCAACTTGTTAAAACTGTTAACACCGAACAAACAAACAAACACACACACACACACACACACACACACACACACATCACACACACACACACACACATCACACACACACACACACACACACACACACACACGTAAGACAACGGCCTTGTATGGATTCACTACGTAATCACATATATATATAATAATATATAATATTCTATCATTCCCAATATATTTTTCAGAAAACGAACTCCTTTAAGAGCGTTTAAGAACATAGGTATAAAAATATATAAATAATATTAGTGTGCATAAAGAAGGTTTGACAAGCACAAGTATCTTGACTCTATTTTCTAATGCTTATTCATCTGAAGAAATCATTATATATATATATATATATATATATATATATATATATATATATATATATATATATATATACATATACTCTTTTATAGCGTATTCTTGCAAATATGTAAGATTGCACTTTTGAAGGAGATTTATCGTATAACAAAGGAATCGAGCAATAAGAATAATCCTAGTGCTTTTATGTTTATATGTGGTGCTTATGTTCTGATGAGTGTCATTTTGTATCTGTATATATTAATAATGACCGATGGCATTCGTAAGTGAAATAATAATTTCAACAATGTATTGATTTTTTCCAACACAATTGGTAAATTAATAGGTAAGAATTCAAAAGTGTTAACATTAATTAAAGAGTTGCACGAATGGTGTATAGTGTATGTCAAACTACCCACCCTCGATTTTGGGTAAATTTAAATGTTTTACCAAAACAACATCTTATGAGTTTGATATAGATTGTAAAGGACGTATTTCATATGTATTCAGGTAAAAAGATAAAAAGGCAATTTCAGATGTCTTCCTATTTAGAATCCTTCACATTAGTTTAACCTCCGAAATGCCGAGGATTCGGTTTTGGAACCCCCTTTATGGAAAGTTACTCAGCATGTGTCAAGCATACCCACCTTATTTCTGGTTGGTACATCATTTAAACGATAAACCACCAAACCAATAAACGATAAAGCTCAAGTTATTTCATCAAAATTCAAGTTCATGAAAACTGATGCATGATGTGAAATAATTCAAGATGGAAAATAAATTACCTCGGGTATGGTAGCCGGTCTTAATCCAATCATCAATGAAAGTGAACTCCAGTTTAACATCTGTGGGACCATTCCCGCTCGCACCTGCACAATTACACTATAAAACTACCCAGAAGTGTTTACTGAAGTTAACGTCTCTCAATCATCGTGCGCAATAACATTTTATATAATCATTAAATTCACCCTGTTTATACATGTCAAATAAAGTGTAAGCTTCTTCAATATTTCAAAAATATTGTTTTCTAGATAAAACTACACTGTACATACAATTTAATGTTTTGAAATGTCAAACACGTCATTTGTCCTATCACGACATCCCAAAGTGTCAGAAGTCTATCATTCTTCAATAGCTGTTTTTACGCCTGAAACCAGTCACATATAATTAATTTCATTTGAAAATTATTTCAAAGAGAAACGTAAATATTTTATTTAAAAAGTCACCCCCTTGAAGTTGGAAGCCATTCTAAAGCGTTACGGTTAACTTGACGCGAGTTCATTAACAAGTTATATAATTATTTAATGAGCAGGAATCCACTGAGATATTTGAGCCAATTTGGGGATGCTCTGGAGAGGCATATTGAGCACATCCTCTTGCACGTGTCCAAAACCCAGGCTTATTTGTATACAAGTAAGTTGTATATGTGGCGATGTAACGTGTAATTATGGCAGGGCAGCGGTGCCAGATCCACCAGTTGGCGATGGGACGAGTGATCCGGTGCATGCACGTGCTACATGAACCACGCCAGGGAACACGTGCTGCATATCTCGTCTTCAAAATATCCTTTCTGATGGATCACATGTTTTGTTTTTGAAAATTTAATCTACTCGTTTGCAAATACTGACGTTTTAAGGGCTAGAAAAATAAGTGTCAAATCTTCAGATAAAAAGCGTGCTGTTATCAGTACGTTTCTCCGCCGTTAATTTGCATAATTGCCTTTCCGAAGTAGAATAAACATTCTTCTGGAAACACTTCTATTGGGTGAAGTCTAATTTCAAACCTTCTGTCGATAGTGCAGTTAGATTCTTTTTACAGGTGCTCTTGTAATTAGTCAAGCGCTGTTCCCCGGTTTCCCCGTCATTTCATTTGCAAAGAAACAACTGGGGGAATTTCAAGTCATCGATTTCAATTTTGAACTCCCGAAACAAGCGCGAATAGTTGGCCAGCAAATAGTACACAAGCATCGGAACCAAACTCTGACATATTTCGTTCAATGAGTACGCACCCAGAGTGCATGTTTACGGTAACTTCAGTCAAAACATAAAGCCTTAGAGGTATTCATATTTCTGCCTCTGAAACATGGGGGAACTAAACTAGAAGTAAGCGACAAATTCAGGGAAACCTATACCTGTGATGTGATATATATACCAGTCAAAAGAAATAAAAGAACACCCTATGTTTTCACATGACTGAAGTTAATCTGTCATTTCAGTCTATAGTCATATCGGGGCTTCTTTAACTTTGGTAAAGTAGTATATATTTCACACATGGATTCGAAGATAACAGAGAATGTAATCACTTTTTTGTATCATTTTGTGATTTTAAGATATCTGTAAATTATTTCAGAAGTGCAAAACACAAAATCCTCTCGTTTTCTTTGAGCATCTAAGATTCACGGGTTTTCTAGGACAGACACCAATAGTATAAATAATTTTCTATATGTTCAATATCAAATCCTGGTTTGCAGTTGTTGTCTGGTGCACAAGTTAAGGTGAAATTGTTAGGTTCATTCACAAGAGATGTTTTGCAATTTTAAAGGTATACAATGAATTATGTGTAACTTCTATTTTTGATCCTAATCCGCATTAAAACGGTGTCATACTATGTTATTCTGCCAAACAAATGGTTAGTTATGTACACAGAGCGATGACTGGCCATTCGATAAAGCCATATCATAAATATTATTAATTTCAATTATCAATAAATTTCTATGATCGGTTTCTTTTACCTACGGGCAAATATGAAGTTCTAAAAATTGTCAAGGTATTAATTAGAGTTCCACTAATTGGAAAGTGAGTTTAAGTGTTTGAATAACCGCAAATCAATTATGGAGTAGATATATGCCATGCGTGGGAATTTATTTGTCGTCGGAATTCGACAAAAGTCAGTTTATGTTTTGCTTAGGCAATTTCCTGTTTTGTTTGTAATTGATATATATGTTCCGTAGATAACCACATATATCTGTGTCAGATGTTCGTGTGTCAACCAGCATTCACAATCACAGTACTTATTGCTCTTCAACACCTCATACCATATTTTTTTCTCTTTTACAATCAACCAATATTTTTGCATTAACCAGTTAAAAAAATATCACATTTCCTAAAACATCAATATGCAAATTTGTATGCAAATTTTATTGAACGTTTTTTGGCTGTTTATTTTTTTCAGCCCGAAATAACTATCAAATGCAATGTCATCTTTTAACCACATGTTAACCAATTTGCCATGCAAGGTGACACTTTTAGGGATCATGTCATGCAGTTCCGTGCTGGGGTCCCTTCCTTGGGATGGCAATACTACCTAACGTCAACACGACCCCCTCCTAAACTGACATCCATCAAATTGACAACAAATTGCCGCTATTAATCCAGCATGATAACGAGAAGCGAGGCACTTTTGCCGCATTGTATCATCATGTGGTCCTAACTAGAAGATTTAACACTCACGTCAAGTTGAGTCATTATAATTAGTTTCAGTCACTCTTGTGTTTACCTTCGCAGCGAAACAGTTGTTGACCACGTGAAAGTTATATATTATTACTTGGAACACCTAAAACCTGGTAAACACAATAAATGTGCCCGGATCAACTGCTAAAACATTAATAAAATATAAGTTCAATATTATTTTACGTGCTGGCTGCTACAACGCCGGTTGAAGCCCGTTCCTTCTCCAATAGTTACATTAGAGCGCTATGTTCAGACCATAAGAAAACATAAAGTGGTTTACGTGTGTTCTATATACGGTAACAGTGGCGAGCAATATAAACATATTTAAAATCATTTAAATTAATTCATTCAGGGGATTAATGGTAACCTGCATTTAGCACGTTTATTGTTGTCTTTTCAGTTGTTATTAAGTACTTATAAGAACTGGTATTATTTTGCGATAATAATGACAAAACCGGCTAAATCTAAGCTATTTGGTCCAAATATTCCAAGCGAAACCCGTGCTGTGTCCCTCACTGTTTCGACATGAATGGATGTCTTTAACAAAAAAACAGCTAAACTTACGAGGACGGACGGGAGTTTATTGGCGATTATTTTCCCTTTATTCTCTTTCTCGGAACTCACCACGTGTGGGCAAGCTCTTGTTTCAAAACATCTTTCTGGAATAGATCATTAGTAAAGAATAATTTCAGCTTTCGTGACGGTAGGATCTTTTTCTTCGTTATCTTGGCAATGCAGGAGGGTTTTTTCGGCTCCAGTATTGCCTGCAAATGTCCCACTTCGACATCCAGGTCTGAGGACGTATTTTCATATTGGCACAAATGTTTGTTTTGCCAGTTTTCTAGTTTTAAAAAAGCACCTAGACCACACCCGGTAAGGCAAATCTAGAGAGGATTTACACCCTTCCTTGCGCTATAAAGTTTGCTTGTTGTAGGGATGTGAGCCCTATGTCCTCGGTGTTAATGTGTTGTTTCTAGATACTTGCTTCATTGTTAGACACGCTGATCCTTTCGAGGAATTCAAATTGCCCCTAATTATCACCGCCTGAATGTGGTTTTGAGGTATCATATATTTTGGGAGTATCGTTTATATATTTTGGGAGTATCGTTTGGGCTTAATTACGAAATTAACACAGCGCTATCTCCTTAGTCCACAACCTGCTTTATCTGAACGATCACCCTCGGGACAATATGACAAAGTGTTAATGAGTTCAATGACAAAATCCCCTTAATCCGGACGGGGCTGTTCTTATCGAAATCGACCGGAATAACACATTTTCCGGATTACAAGAAATTGTCATGTTCTTAAATATAGATTAACGGTATTGTCCGGAAGGAGGGATTTCCGAATTATCGGGGTTCGTAACTACAAGGTTTCACAATACAATCTTTTATAAATACTTTTAAGAATAACGAATTGAATTTTACAAAGTCATTGCAAAATCTCTTTCGTACATGACATTCCGGATGATCGTAATTATTTATTTCAATCAAAACATATCATTGTGAAACCAATTTAGTATTGAAACCTCATCGGAAGGAAACTAAAAACAGCTATTTCAATTATAATATTTCAACTCGCCAGTAAGGAAAATTCAGACTCCTTTAGGATAGAAGGAATGAATTATTCAAGCGATAGTTTTTTAAGTTTGTATCGTTAGTATCGCTACCTTTCCCTCACGGCGGAACAAGGTACGGCATTTTTTCATTCAATAATACTTCATGGCGAGTCCTCATTGGCACGGAGACCTGATCTTTCTGACGAACATAAGGAACTCTTGAATTTGTTTCAGTATTTCACCTCATTATAACGGTCAATCCAGCTTTAGGATGAATAAAAGAAAAAAACTATTATCCACTGAACTCTACTCACCGTTTTTTTCATCCGGACACTCCGAAATCCGAACATTTTAGCATAACAGCCCATTGGCCAGTTTGAAATGTGTACATTCCTTTCTTATTTAAAGTGTTTTGAAAATTTACTCTACTCCCGTTTTTATTGACACTTTGGTCACTTAAGATTGAAGAAACTTATCACTTTGTGCATGTGCTAACCATGAGTAATGTGCGTTGATGACACGGAATGACATTAATCCTGCCCGCATGTGAAGAGGGAGGGAGTAAAACGGCGCCTGTTTCCAATCAGCTGGTTTCTATTTAGCTACAATAATCACAACCCCATCAACCTAAACCTAGTGAGTTTTTTGCAAAAATAAAAAAGAAGTGGAAATTTCACCAACTATCTTGAATTTACCGACCCATGAGCTTACAAGGGTCACCTTTCCCCTCTGAGCCTAATTTCAAGTTTTCGGTTTCAATTGACTAGCGTTGTACGGCCACGCCCAGATTGTTGAATGTCTGTGACTCACGGCGACGTCTGTGTGGCGTGACCACTGCATAACCTGGGCAACTTCCTCTACGGTGAAGGCAGAGAAACAGAAGACGGAGTGTAAAGAGAGCTTGCGACACGGGTGATACTGAAATCCGGAACGAAATGGATTTGAGGCGTGTCCGGCTGGGATTTCAATGTATATTGAAGTCAACGCCTATCTTTTAAGCATTGTTTCAATTGTCCGGAGAAAGTCGGATTTCTTGCATTTGGAGACCAAAATAACCAGATATGTCTTGTAGCCGGTACACCAATAGCAAGGGGATGTATTCTAAAACAACGCGGAAATTGGTCAAATTCTTTTGTAGAATTGCCATGTTTTTGTAAAAGAGTCTTTGCGCGCTGACTCCTGATGGAGCTGTGATGTTGTTGAGCGTAAATGCAACGGTTTTTCTTAAAGGTCTTAAAACAATCCTCACTGATGCCCTAGGCATTTCTGTATCTTTCACACATTTTCAGAACCAAGAATTTGAAAACTTTCATCTTAAATCAGAAACAAACGCATTTGTGAACAGTGATGAATTTACACCAAACCCTCATGGAATATTTCCTTTCGTCAATACAATTTTAACGTTACAAAAATTACATAAGAGTCACAATTTCCCTCAAACTGTTAATTTTACTTAAAGCTGTCCATATTGTATTTACTTTCACAGCGAAATCATGTTAGTCCTCACCTCACTTATCCGGACACCCAGTAATCCGAACAATTGATTTTGAGACTTTTACAAATTAAATAAATAACAGTAATTCATAAAATTCTGTATTAACCTGGACGATGACCATAGAACAGTGCCGTTCGGATTAAAGAGGTTTATCTATAACAAACTCAATACACGGCGCTAAGAGGTTCGATAATTGCCATTATTGCAAACAGTGTCCAAAAGCCGCAAGGTATTAGGAAGCCATTGCTAAACGCCTTACAATCGCACATGGTATTTTTAATGAACACATATTACAGAAACACCATCATCAGGTGACCCGAGGCCACGGCCTGTGTTTTGTGAGACGCTTGTTCTAGTACCATATCATCCCCTGTCTGTTGACCGAGTCTCCGTGAAGAGTGCTGGAATTATTGTCCCATCTAAACCAAGCTTATTTTATAAACACTGAAACCGACAACGAGAAACACCTCATATATGTATGGGAAATAAACTATCATCGAGGCATCAAGAGCGAGTAATACTTGTTAACGCTAGGGAGGGATACCTCTCCCAACTCATGTGTGTAATATGAATTCCAAGAATGTGTGAAATTTAATCGTTAAATTTGAAGACGAAAGTGAATCTGCACATTTTGGAATTTGTCTGCTCGTGTTTAACAAACGTGTCTTTTTCACAAACGTCAAACATAGCCTTAATTGTATGTCTGAGACTGTTTTGATATATTTGTGTTTGGGTAGCGTTTCCCTTGCCTTAAGTGGCCCGTCCAAAAGATCTCTTCTTACCACGCGTAGTGAAAAAAATGAGTTTATTTAATTTTGTTTTGTTTCTTTGTAAAATTCAATTTATGTTTTTATTACATTTTTACGTGAGAGAATCATTTAAAAGATTGATGGATCGCTGTTGCCTGTATACAGAAGATCACACATTAGTCAAGTCTTTCCGTTATTGTTGCGTTATCAGTTGGGACGTGATAGTTGAATGAATGTCTCATATTCGCAACCAGAACTATTTTTCAGTAAAACGTATGTTTCATAAATAGGAAAATGTTAATGATCGCTGTGATATTTGTTATATATATATATTCATGGTATTTAACATACAGACTTATTGGCAATACAAATCCCTTCAATGTTTTAACATCTGTGCAAAAGTTTTGAAATCCTTTCATGTTTAATGAAATTTGAACTTATTATCGTCTAATTCTTATAATTTTCAAAGCGGACTATAAATTTGTTTTCAACACGTCTGCCATTGCCGACTGCAGTTCAAAGTCATAGCAACTGTCAATCTAATATTTTTAACATAATTGTGATTAATGTGCATATCCATTGCCGTAATGTGGCGGGTTTGTCCTAACATCCATCCAGAAAGAAAATGCACGGACCATTTCATCTTAAAAGAAACGTCTGTGAATGCGCCTGATAACGGGTGTCGGGTACACAAATGTATTTACCATACACACCAAAACTTTAATAGCACATCAATCAACAAACTTAACAAATACGGTTTCATATCATAATAAACTTGTAACCGGCGTGCGTTTTTATGTGTTTGTATTACAACCGTCTAGTCATAAATATCAATTAATAGTTTGTTTTATTCTGAGTTGCGTTCATGCACCGCTCAGCTGACAGCGGACCCGTGAAGATCCGGGGTAGAATAGGTCTTCGTCAGCCCATACTAGTCGTAAAAAGCGACTGTGCTTGTCGTAAGAGGCGACTAACGGGATCGGGTGGTCAGGCTCCCTGACTTGGTTGATGGATGTCATCGTATTTCAATTGCGTGGATCGATGCTCATGATGTCAATCACTTGATTGGCTGGTCCAGACTCGATTATTTACAGATCGCCGTCATATAGCTGGAATATTGCTGAGTGCGGCGTTAAACAACAAAGGAACAAACAGCTGACAGCGTCCAATTATGGACTCCCCTTTGTGGTAACAACAAGCAGATGAAAGACGATTTAATTATCAAAGTCGTGTGTTCTATATTGCACTGGCATAACCTTGCAGGACACTGGTCAGTTGTGATTATCATCATTATTCACATTTGTGGGGTGGACAGGATGGAAGAAGGGACCAATACTGTTTGGTGTTTCGCTTTTTTAGGTTTTAGACTTATGTGACGTCATGTCAGGGAATTGACACAAGAGGCGCTGACAGTGGCTATTATGACTCTGGTGAAACCAACAAGAACAGGTATGGTGCCGATCAGCCAAGGACCATCATCCGGTGGGTTCGAACTCAGAACAAATGAAGCCTTTCAGGTAACGGTCTAGCCATATCATATTCTGATTGCAGCGTCGTCGTTGTTGTCATGTAAATGTATTTGAAAATATGGAGTGTATTATTCCAGAATACATAAAGTGATCTATATCGATATATTAAAGTAAATGTCTCATATTATTTATGTAACCATGCATAGTTTTATGCATTGTCAGTTAAACTTGATGTTAAAATGATGTTTCCCTGCATACTCCAATGAGCATCCATGTGTTAACACGTGACCTTATGAAACGTTCTTCTATGCACAATTACCTTGATATATTTGGCAGTACAAAAAGAAAACTTGTGGAGATGCTCGAGCCTTTTCTATAGTATTATTATTAAAGTTATTAAAGTTCAGAACTGATTGCCGCTTTCGGTTTCAGCATCTGGAACCTTCATTGATGACATATTCAATCACAAGGGTCATCCTTTCAGTCAGTTCTTAACCGTAATGCTTTACTTCTCAATCTAATGTTAA
The DNA here is from genome assembly GCF_022045235.1 of Haliotis cracherodii. Classification (NCBI taxonomy): domain Eukaryota; kingdom Metazoa; phylum Mollusca; class Gastropoda; order Lepetellida; family Haliotidae; genus Haliotis; species Haliotis cracherodii. The sequence goes on from NW_027266265.1 coordinate 54,794,871, forward strand.
TGTCTATATCCCATTTGGGAAACAAAGGCTATCCAATACATCTGATCTTTAGCATTATCACTTCAGATCCCTTCATAGTGTCCAATTGTTCCAGCACCAGTATCCCCTCTCGTAGATAAGATGCCAGTCTCTGCCAACCTCAGGGAGGAAGGGAGGTATCGGTATCGCCACACCCCTATCTTCCTGACCATCGCTCATGAAACGCCCTTGCTTTCTCCCTCTCGCGTGCAATCTGTTCGTGTCGTGTTTATGCAATGTCATGGCCGTATCGAGATATCACTGATGAGCAGTCTTCATTCTTGAAGACGGATTCCGCCATCGGTCGATGGTGTTTTCACAACCGTGAGAATACATCCCCGGGCATGTGTTTCAGCGGTACCGAGGACTTCCATGGCTCGTCCTGCCTTATCTGATACTTCGTCAGAATTTGGTAGAGTTCCTGTAATTGTAGGATGACTTACTCACAGGACGAAATGAACAAGTGAGCAAATGCCGACACATTCGGGGGATCTAGAAACGTTTTGTTTACTAACTGAAATGTGTTACACACACATTTTTTTTTTTAATTAAATAATCCCATTTTCATTCTCAAAAAGGACAAAGCAGGGTTTAAGGGGAAAAGAAGTTTACGTGCTGCTATAATTATCTTTTTTTCAGAAAGGCCACATTAGTCATTGAATCCAATCGATAAACTGTCAGCTTATCAGTTATATAATTATCATAACCACATATATTTGTTAAACAAGCAAAAACATACAACCCACATGTTGCCACCACGGGTACATTGTGAACGGGATAAATGTTAATTGAGACGTACAATATTACATTAATAAACTACAAAACACTTGATTAATTAGAATATGTTTTATCTTCAAAGCATCTAACATAAAGAACATTACATTTTCGGCTTAATTTCAAATACAAGGGTGATTCACGGCCATTTGTGTACAGTAACAGGACGTTAAATCGGGCGTTATCATTCCAAATGAAAACATGTAAACGTTCAGATGACAATGGTTGACAATGTCGTTCACAAGAAGCATTATAATCGTTCACTAACGTCCGTACCAACCATCGCGAAATGGAAACTAGCGCTATATAAATCCATATGTGTATATGTATAGATCATGACGCAGTACTTAAGCTACTCCTCAGAAAAGCAGCGATATAAGTTCGGAAGTGAATGATTTACTTTTCCTCAATAAATTCTTGTTATATCTTCAACTGATGTTGTTAAATGATGCTATCATGTTGGACCCTGACATGGGTCGACATAACGAAGGTGGCTCATCAGTATACAAGCGGGCAAAAAAATGTATTTGAATGGTTCTGATATTGAATGAGTCACCAGTCATAAGTAAGTCAGTCCATTTCATCATAATTACAGTTATTTTTAGTAAATTATGAATTTGTAGGAACTCCATTACTTTAGTCCGTTATTATACAAAACCAACGCGTTAAGAATACACGAAGTCAACATTTGACCTACACCGCTCTATGGCATAGGGAATTCCCTTGGAAAGACTACCGAGAAGTCTGGATTGACCAAAGGCCAAATGCTCATGTTGTGGTCAGTGGCGCGCCAGCCATGCTTGGCAGTGTCTAGGAATGAGAGACTGACATTTGATTGACAGCTGAAAGTGATGCCATGTTGAACACTTGATCTCGTAATGAATCTACCGGACTGAGTTGTGGTAACGGTTTAATTACAGTATAAATTCTAGGTCGGAGGCATGTCGCTGCCTGTACGCTGTCTTTAAGTGGCACCTCGTTAGGTATGTCCAAATCGCAAACTTGGCACCTCAACACTTGTTGAGTTAGCACCCTACGCCGGCCGGGTGTGGAACTGTCCGTGGCCTTGAGATATCTGAGCGATATTACAGCTACATGATGATATTCTTGTGTGGTCTGCAATGTTACAATAGAGACCACGATGCACATAAGGGTCTCCTTCTAACGTCTACCACCCGTATTAGTATACAGGTATATCTAGGAGCACCATGATCCTGTGTCTATCCCAGCGTACTTCGATATTACACTTCTCCATATTTCAAGCTGAAATAGTCCGAATACATCATGAACACTTGAAGGAATAATCATCAATCACAAGAATATAAACAGAAATCCGCTTAACGAGCTGAACAAACTGGTGAATCATATTGTGACGTCTTTAAAACCAGCATATCTCCCTCTGTGTTATTAACCTAACAACTTTCCAGCATTTTCTATATTTAAACTGTTTTGAAGGAGCACTGACAAAATTATGCTTTTTGGGTTACTTAGTTTGAAAACGTGAATGATATTTAAGGGGTCTTACTATACCTAGAATAGTACTCTGATATCACCCTCCCCTCTCTCTCTCTCTCTCTCTCTCTCTCTCTCTCTCTCTCTCTCTCTCTCTCAATATGAAAACAAGCGAGCGAATGATATTCAAGGGGGTCTTACTTTGCCTTGAATATTCGTTTGATATCTATGCTCTCTCTCTCTCTCTCTCTCTCTCTCTCTCTCTCTCTCTCTCTCTCTCTCTCTCTCTCTCTCTCTCTCTCTCTCTCTCTCTCTCTCTCTCAATAAGAAAATAACACTTCCGCAAATTCCGCAACATGATGAACGCCAAATTAACTTTCCAATGACAAGCAACGAATTCCAAAGAGGGTGTCTTTCCAGAAGGATGGCAGATCACGTGATCTGATGAATTTACCTGTGAGGGCAATATGTCTTTGATTGGCATTTCACACCGCGGTAATCAATAGTTAGGCTTATGTCAACATAACTGTGGCGAAGCACAGGAGACGCCGGACAGTGATGGAATTAGAGGGAAGGCAACAACAACAAAGGCTGAAATAACTATCAGATTGCCCGTGTCAAGACACCGGGCCAAGGGACCCCTGCCAAATGAATTGGCACTTTAAAATAGCATCATACGTTATCCGTGATGGCTTGCTAGCGGACACTGTGGTCGTTCACTTCCGGTTTGACAACTTCCGCTGACGTCATGATATGTCGCTTCAAGGCCCCCTGACGAGGAAAACCACGCACCTGTATCGCGGGAAGTAATTTCGGTGACTAAATAAAACCCGATAAGATTTATAATGGTAGGTTTTCTACTTTAATGAACAATGAGCTGTTTTTTGTATGTTTAATTCTTACAAAAATCCTGGCTAAAAAGTATTTATAAGTCTAAAAATGTCGCAGATAACGTGTTGTATAAGCAGATGGTGGTATTGGAACGTTTTTGTCAAATATCATCATAGACTTTAAGTCTCAGGGCAGGTTTCGTGTTTTAAAGTCTCTGTAGTTTGTGGGGTGTTCGGTGCTTTCTTTAAACAAATCTGACATACAAAAAGATTATTCATGTATATATAATATAACAAGCCATGTTCCTATTGAGATAACTACTAACCCGAGATACAGTTCCCACATCTAACTGTGTTTTTTGGTCGTCTTGATATAAACCGATATCATTTTTTTATTTATATTTGGCACTGACGGAAAGGACAAATTGTAAGAAGCCGTTTGACTCTTGTGAAACGCCTGGGATAACACACACACACACACACACACACACACACACACACACACACACACACACACACACACACACACACACACACACACACACACACACACTCATACTCATACATTCTCTCTCTCTTTCTCCCTCCCTCTCTCTATCTCTCTCACACACATACACACACTCATATACTCTCTCTCTCACACACACACACACACACACATACTCATACACTCTCTCTCACTCCTCCGTCCCTCTCTCACACACATACACACTCATACATTCTCTCTCTCTCTCTCTCTCTCTCTCTCTCTCTCTCACACACACACACACACATACTCATACACTCTCACACTCTCCCATCCCTCTCTCACACACCTACACACTCATACATTCTCTCTCTCACACACACACACATACTCATACACTCTCACACTCTCCCATCCCTCTCTCACACACCTACACACTCATACATTCTCTCTCTCTCACACACATACTCATACACTCCCTCTCACTCTCCCGTCCCTCTCTTACACACATACACACTCATACATTCTCTCTCTCACACACACATACTCATACACTCTCTCTCCCTCGCTCTCTCTCTCTCTCTCACACGAACACACACATATACCACCTCCCTCTCTCTCTCACATACTCATACGCTCCCTCTCCCTCCCTCTCTCTATCTCTCTCCCACACACACAAACATGAGAGAAACCTTTGTATAACATTATCATGCTTCTTCTGTTGACACTTCGTATCTGGTTAGAATCAATGACTGTATATAAGAACGAGATGATGAGAATAGTATGATAATAGTGTTATAATACGGGACGGGTCCATGTGATTATAATAGATTGGACGTTTATTGCACACACATGGACGTGATATATCGCTGTGCCAGTACAACAGAGACTTATGATGTGTTGCCTTTATTATACAGATGAGTATTGCTATACCATAATGATTGAGCTATGTGTGTTGTTTAACGCCACAATCAGCATTAATCGGTTATATGACAGCAACTTGTAATAATTGAGTCTGTACCAGACAAACCAGTGATTGATATTATGAGAAACGATCCACGTTGTTTGGGTACGATGACAAACATCCTGACCATCCGATTCTTTCACAGTTCGCTCTGTCGACCTGGATAGGTTGCTGGGGATCAGTTGTCACCTGGAATCCCCAGGGATTTGTGTCTTGAGATACATGTGTATATGACTACAATATATTGATGAACTATTGTCATTGATCTATGTTATTTCACACAGGTTGGTATGACAAGGTTATATTGCTATTGTGTTATGCGTTACGGGTGGGCTCAACCAGGATATATGATTGTGTCATTGGACACAGGTGAATACTGTCAAGCTGTAAAATGATAATATTTTATTCAGACTAAAACGGATTGGAAACAAGATATCCAACTTGGTACTCCCTCTGTACAGTCATAATATAGAGGTGTTATTATGATAAACAGATGATCTGATCAGGGATTATTGATTGTATTATGATAAACAGCTTATCTGATCAGAGCTTATTAATTATATTATGATATACAGATTATCTGATCAGGGCTTATTGATTGTATTATGATATACAGATTATCTGATCAGGGCTTATTGATTGTATTATGATATACAGATTATCTGATCAGGGCTTATTGATTGTATTATGATATACAGATTATCTGATCAGGGCTTATGGATTGTATTATGATATACAGATTATCTGATCAGGGCTTATTGATTGTATTATGATATACAGATCATCTGATCAGGGCTTATTGATTGTATTATGATATACAGATTATCTGATCAGGGCTTATGGATTGTATTATGATAAACAGATGATCTGATCAGGGCTGATTGATTGTATTATGATACACAGATTATCTGATCAGGGCTTATTGATTGTATTATGATATACAGATTATCTGATCAGGGCTTATTGATTGTATTATGATAAACGGATGATCTGATCAGGGCTTATTGATTGTATTATGTTATACAGATTATCTGATCAGGGGATGTTAATTGTATTATGATACTAAGATTATCCTATCGGGACATATTGATAGTATTATGATATCAAGATTACCTGATCAGGACTAAATGAATGTATTATGATACACAGATTATCTTATCAGGGCTTATTGATTGTATTATGATATAAAAGATTATCTGATCAGGGCTTATTAATTGTATTATGATAAACAGATGATCTGATCAGGGCTTATTGATTGTATTATGTTATACAGATTATCTGATCAGGGGATATTAATTGTATTATGATACTAAGATTATCCTATCGGGACATATTGATTGTATTATGATACACAGATAATCTGATCCGGGCTTATTGATTGCATCATGATACACAGATTACCTGACCAGGGCTTATTGATTGTATTATGATACACAGATTATCTGATCAGGGCTTATTGGTTGTATTGTGATATACAGATTACCTGATCAGGGCTTATTGAATGTATTATGATACAAAAGATTATCCTATCAGGGCTTATTGAATGTATTATGATACAAAAGATTATCCTATCAGGGCTTATTGATTGTATTATGATACTCAGATTATCTGATCAGGGCTTATTAATTGTATTATGATACTAAGATTATCTTATCAGGGCTTATTGATTGTATTGTGATAAACAGATGATCTGATCAGGGCTTATTGATTGTATAATGATACACAGATTATCTGATCAGGGCTTATTGGTTGTATTGTGATATACAGATTATCTGATCAGGGCTTATTGATTGTATTATGATATAAAAGATTATCTGATCAGGGCTTATTGATTGAATTATGATACACAGATTATTGCGTGTGTATAACATACAGACAAACAGGTCCAGAATTGATTATTGTTCATATTCATACGAATATATGTCTCCTTTCCTCAATTGATATACACCATGTAAGACATCCTCAATCATCATAAATCACTACTGGTAAATTCGCAACCTGTTCTTCCCCGCATCCTGCTCCTCCAGGTTAATCCTCATGCGTTTGTTTCCTTTAAGGGCGTTTGCTTATTATCACAAACGTTGTTAACCGGCGACAGCGATAATAAGAATATATAGTCTTGTAGGGAGGCACACGGTGTCTGTGGAATCGCTCAGTGAGCCTTGCGACACGGGGCTTGTGGAACTGGTCGTGTTCACAAATGTGTGTCCCAATACCCAATCTGACACATACTCTTTTTCCTGGGTTTTATGTCTAGCTCGTTTACCACTCATTACCGACAGTGTACACGACCATCTGTTTGGATATCAAGCACCTTCATAAAATCTGCAATCGTCATTAAAATGACTGCGAGTTCTACCTTCACCGTTTCTTGTGCAGCTCATTTCGCTTGAGAGACGAGCCATTTTACAAGCTGTGTTAACATTACCCTCATCCGAACATTGCCACAAAACAGGGTACAACCCAACACTGGTTCTTAACTGAACCACAGCACAGATGCTTGCGCGAACATTATTCATCTTTGAAATAATCTTCCGTCAGATGAATACACCAGAAACGCAGGCTATATACCAGACACGCTTTTTGCTTGCGCTGGGGAGACCAGATCGCTTAGAGCAAGGCGTATATTAATTTTTGGAGCACTGTTATTCTTGCATGTTTACATGGCAAGTAAAGATAAACTAAAACATCGGTTATGCCATTCCAAATCTACCTTCAATGATTTCTGGTCAACTTTCCTCCGCTTTAGCAGCATATGTGGTCCCCCATTCGGACCATCTGTTGGAGGGAAATATCTAGAAAAACAATAAATTGCCCCCTGTACCTCCGCACCCCCCTTCTTCAGTGTGCGAGAAGCGGACTCCCCCTGACGCGCTGTTCGGCGAGACCTAGGGGGTGACTTTCCTGGAATCCCACACATCCATGCCTCCCCACCCTCCCTGGGTGGTAGCCTCGGCTGTCTAGCTGCACACACACACACACACACACACACACACACACACACACACACACACACACACACACACACACACACACGGACAGAGTGTAACCCTTTCAATCCGGACCTTATTAGTTCTAGACGATTACTGACATCTAAATTAACATTAAAAATTAAACCGAAAGTGAAAACAAAATAATGACGTCACTGTACTATGACATCATTAATAAAGTGGCCCTGGAATACAGGTATTATAAATATTACCTAACATCTTTATTGCTTCCTGTTACCCAAATAGAAAGAAACCAACAAGAAGTTTTTATCAGTTTGAGAAACCAGTGCTTTAGTCTGGTTTAGAATTAACTCTAAATTACCTTGTCGAATACAAATTCCATACAGTTCACGATACAGTTATACAGTAGCTAGCTATAAAAGCCCCTCTACCATGCCACACTCAATGTGTTTTACATGCATGTTAACACTAAATACAGTGTAGGAAATATCATTTGGATGTATTTACGTTTGTAAACTACCGGACAAAAGAAAATATACGCCCATGTTTGATGATGGCAATAATTGAAACAAACAAGAAATGGTTATTCGATAGTGATGTATTTGATACAGGTATCATAGTTTGTATTTTTGGACCTAAAGTTTACGGTGTTTCGGCAACTATTTTCAGTCTAGTAACGTTTTGATAACGTATGTCATTTTTTAGTCGAATCCAATTTTCAAGTGCATGCTCTCTTTTGCAGTTTACAAGCGGGAACACCGTGTGCCTATATTCATCATGTCCCATCCATGTCCATTCTGCATAAAACACAGCGATTCAAATTTGACGTCACCAAAGACAGGCTTCACAATGTGACTTAGCTTCTGCCTGTCTTTCTCAACGTGTGACCATAGTGTTATTGTAACGTACGTTATATGCCAACATTTAATTATTTTTATTTAATTTAAAGAAATATATATGACATCAACCGTTTTAACTTATTTTTTTAATATTTGTTTTTCTTGCTGTAATAGCAAGAGGCTGACATTGAGAACAGAGATGAGGATGTCTACTTGTCTTGTATCAGTCTTATATACCCACATAGACAAAACGGATGACAGATCTTTTTTTTTTTTTTTTTTTTTTTGTCGTTTAACTCCGCACTCGGCAATATTGCAGCTATATGACGGCGGTTTGGAAATAATCGAGTCTGGACCAGCCAATCCAGTGATTGATATCATGAGCATCAATCCACGCAACTGGGATACGATGACATGCATCAACCAAGTCAGCAAGCCTGGCCATCCTATCCCCTCAGTCGTCTCTTACGACAAGCAACGTTGTCTTTTACTGCAAGTATGTGCTTCCGAAGACCTGTTCTACCCCGGATCTTCACGGGTAGACAGATCTTGTCAATATCATGTGTGAACAATAGAACCGTTTTTGTAGTTTCATGTTACAGGCATTCTGTGTTGTGTAGTTTCATCTTAGATTTTAGTTTCATATATAATATGTCAAATGCTGCACTGGTCAACAGTTCCATATTGCATGTGTTCAATGTTGAACTATAACCAGTTTCATATATGCGAAGATCACATTAACATAAAATTTCACTTTAAGCAAACAAAAATGATATTTTACAATGTTGATAAAAAACAAAATTTAGCATAATTCATGTTTTGAGTGTAAACGGTTCTGTTCTTTTGTCATGGACGGCTTAACTTATAACATTTAAACAGCACAGCTAATTTTGTCAAAAACATTATCATATATAAGATGCCGACATAGATTCCACGACAGGATTATTTAATTAAGACATTCGAGTCAATCAAGAAATCAAACATGTCATGCTGACAGTCAAACCCTTTTCAACAGTGTTAAATTATATTTTATAGAATCCCATCAATTCCAACCGAATATTGACGCGGTGTGTATGTATAATATTATGCACGCGTTGTTTAAGTCAATAATTGGGACTGGTTATTTCCCTTCGCTGCGCTGTCACTTTGAGACAGAGAGCGTGCGACACGGGTTTTAATTATAGGAACAAACATAAATCGAGGTGTTGATGTCAGGGAAGAGGCTAAGCACAGACTGGGATACATGAAAAATTCATGCAGCTGAATATGTGAACTCCCCCAGGTTGTGTAGAACGTGTTACAAACATTAAGCATTAATATTCTGATCTGATTTTCCTCACAGACACATTTGGCACCTTGTATTTGGTGTGAAGAACTAAGCCGTCTCTTGACATGGATTAAACGGATTATCACGGTAAACTATATTTGTAGGTAAAGGTTTGTGTGGTGGGGTTTATGGGACTGTCATCGGGAGGGACCTGCTAGGGCGAGGTGGGAAGTGGTGACGGTATTTCCTTGATTTATCTGCCACGTTGAAATCAAGGCTTGGAGTCGTCTATAATTTATATCGACCTGTTTGTTCTCATAACAAAACTACTGTCCTGTATTCTAGCAGGTTAGTTTCCGTTTTCGCGCGATTAGGTTTTTTACACTTTTGAACAATTCTGCACGGGGCTGTAGAAGTGGGTTTAATGTGTAGCGGTGAAGGTTTCTGGGGTTTGGAGGCTTTGTTCTGTAGTTCTGGGTACGAATGAATCTTTTCCGATTTATCTCAAGCCACCCTTACATTATTATTATTATTTACAGATTAAAATATAAAAAAATGCAGCAAAGAGGGTTTGGGTGATCCTGGCACAGTCAGGCTGGTTAGGCTCATCATCAGCTCAGGGCCCTTGCCCCCTCTACACGCAGCCCAGAGAGCGAATGGGTCTTGTCCCAGGAAGCGCTGCCTAGTCAAACTCACTCAGAATTTTTCGGAGAATGTGAAGACTCCCCAAAACTGCAGCCTTCTCCATTAACCAGATTGGAAGAAGGGCTGTATTCCTGGTAGCAAACCCTGATACTCTCCCAATGTCAGTCAACAGATTGGGAGGTACCAAACCTAGGGCACCGAGAACAATGGGGAGTCGGACAACCTGGTACTTTGGATGCAAGAGTGACATTTCGAAAGCGAGGTCTGCATATTTGCCATGTTTTTCCTCAATCTTATCAATCACATTAGTGTCAAAAGGGACAGAAAATTCAATGATTTCATTGGATTTATCAAAAAGGACAAGATCAGGTTTGTTGGCCTGGATACGTCTGAGGCTGTGTACGGACCTATTCCAAAGAATTTTGTATTTACCATTTTCCATGACGCCCTCTACATATTCCGGGTCGTACCACGGATGGACCTCTGTCAAAACCACAAGCATGACGAAGACGGTAATAAAATGATCGAGCCACCCCATCATGTCGCTTAAGATACTGTGTTTGTGCCAAAGCTGAGCATCCACTGACAATGTGTTGGACAGTCTTATTAAATTCATTACATAATCTACATTTCATATTTACATTTTGATCCAAAATCACACATTGACGGTTTCGAGTGGGAAGTGACTGGTCCTGAGCAGCAAACAGAAAGCCTTATGTTTCACTTTTCAGGCCAGCCGACCTCATCCAAGCGAAAAACTCTGCAGGGTTGTTGACCTTCTCAACACACTGCACATAAACCCGATGCAGTGGTCGTTCAAATAGCCTCTCCTTGAAAAACTGAGTCTGGGCAGACTTGATATGGCACTTCGCTTGGTTGACACTCATTTCTGTACCGTCCAGCAGAACAGAGCACTGACATTGAGATTAAATCCCACACCCTTGGCCCGTTTAAGTAAACTGTGGAATGCCTTGTTTTCATGATGAGTCTTGACATGCTTCACGAGAGAATCATCAGACAAATAAATGTTTGCAAAGATGCACAAAACAATTCTATCATGAAGAGCCCCGAAGTTAATCTCACCACGCCCTCACATAATAATGGGTAAATATGAGCGATTGAGGGAAGAGCGAGGATGGTGGGATCTATTGTCTGACATGATTCTTGGTTTGAGGATGTCAATACCTTGAAATTCTTGTTTCGTCCAATCGACAACACCAAAAGAATATGAAATGACGGGTACAGCATAAGTATTTGTGGTTTCAACTTTACTGCGAGCGTTCAGCTCTGAACTCCAGATTTTCTTAAGTTTACATTTGTATTCTGCCCGAAGTTGATATGGACATTCTGGAGTTTGTCCTTAACCTGCATAACTAAGTACGTATAGGTCTGACCTTCCACGAGATGGTCAATAACTCCTCCCCAATTTAAATTAACTGATTGATCCTTCCTCTTCTACCTTGCCTCGTTTTTAGATGATAAATGTTGCATTTGTCGTGTCCAAAGGACATACCATTATCATTAGAAAAGGACTTATTAACACACTGCACATAAACTCGACGCAGTTATCGTTCCGAAAGCTTTTCCCTGATTTTTTTTGTCTATTATTATTGTTGTTGTTGTTGATGTTGATGTTTGTTGTTATTGATGTTGTTTGTTGTTATTATGCCCCTTGTTACTCGGAAAACATTTGTGTAGCTTATCATTGTTGTCTATTTGTTGTCTATTTTCTGTATGCATGTATTAGGGTGTGCAATTATCGTGGTTAGCAGTTTTATTTTACTGAAGAGAAATTCAAGTGACAAAGCCATTTCCATAATCATAAGAAATCTCTGCTGAAGGCGGAGTTTATTGTACGATTACAGCTATATCATGAGCATGTGTTTATGAATCACTATCAAATAGAAATGATACAAGACGTTCGCGAAGACAAATGATGGTTTTAAATTTTCGCAGTTTCCAAATGAATCCATACAAATGTATCACACGAACAAGTGCAGTTGCTATCAGCGTTATTTGTTTTGTCATGTTGAATGCTGTCCGTGCCATGGGTTAAATGAACATAAGGCGACTATAAACATGCAAATAAGTAACGATGGAATAACATTAAATACGTGTTATTAAAACAAGACTATTATGACAAGAACAATTACCTATCTTAGTAAATATGTGACACTAGCTCGTTTACTTTAAATTTTCATTACTCATATAATGCATTTTTTAAGCATACTGTTTCTTTACATGATCAGTTTTTCAAAGCCAGCTAATATTGTTATGAAATAGACATAGCAGCATTAAACATGCATATTTTTCAACCGGTGTTAGCAGCGCTTACATAATAATTTTGATTATTATTTCTTAGTTCTAAAAGTTATTTCATGATTATTTCTGAATTTAAGGAACATTCTTAAAATTATTTACAGTTGAAGAAACATGTGTTTTAACAGTTTCAACAAATAACAACTATTTTATAACTTTTTCTGTACAGAAAACAAATATCAAATGAAAGGATTCGACAATTTATGTGTTCCAATTAAGTCTTTATGAGTAGAAAACTGAAATAGAGCGCGTCAGCAATTCGTCACGAAGTGATGTCATGTCTTAACAATAAATCGTTTGTGTAATTCTACCATGTCAAACAAATGCAATTACACAAAAAACAACATTAATTAAGTTAAAAGCTGGAAATGTTCACAGCGACTTGGATGAAATTATCGCCATCAACAGATGGAAAGGAAACAAGATACGACTAGAATATTTATTCAAATTTCAAAAAACTATTTATTCTGCCATGGTTTCTGATTCTTTCCAGATCACGGCAAATATTTGATGTTATCGTGTTTGATTGCAATAACTGTATCATATATGCGGCGAAACGTCTTAATTTACTTGTATTTCAGCTAGACGTTATGTTGAACGGGTTTATGTCTACCTTATCATATCGTCTACAGCATTGACAACGTATACGGCGATGTAACAGGTTGCAACTTGTGTAAACTTTCCCATGTTTTCTCGTTTCAGGTCAGTTGACGCGAGACCGTGTTATTCCCACTGAAGGGCGAGGCGGGTTTCGCTCTCCCTCGCTATAGTGTTCGTCTCCACGCTGTTATATATCACTCCAACATGGGAAGTCTCTCCGCCACTGTAAACGTCATTTCTCGCGCGCCTTCTCAAGTCGGATTGGAAGTAGATGTGCTAGGCGTGAAACACAAACTTGAAGTTTTTCGCATCTTTTTTGATTCCGCAAGTGGCCATAACCTAGTATGCGGCTCCCCCGGGTACTGTTAAATCTTTACGATACGGGAATAATAATGACAAATCAGTCCCACATCGTCTATGCTGAAGATTTGTTGTGCTATCCATGCTGTGCCGCTTGCTTTTCTCAGGCTGGGCATTGCGACACATTTATCTAAGAAACCCATTCCCACGGATTAAAGTCAGTTGATCCTTCGCGTATGCAAGTTCCTTATCAAAGTAAATCGTGTGTAAAATTCATTAAATCTTGAACGAAATAAAGCGCAGATCGTGCCATTTTCTAGCACAATTTCTCTCGGGAAACTTTCTTGATTCCTGCTAATGTAAACACAAGTTTTCTTGAAAAAATTCAATTTCCCATGTACTATAGAAAATCTTGAAATATAATCAAATTTTCAATTCCCATCAGGTTGGAATTCAAAGAATGATATGTTGACCAAACACGGGATATTTCAAGCACTGAAGATTAATAAAATTGCATGACAATACATTATGGAACCCTACAATCATTTTGTATCAATCGGAATGCGACTAAACTACCCTCCATTTCAAATTGATTATCGTTTCTGTGAAGTCAAAACCCGTAATCGTCCAAATGTCATCACAATATTGCAAAATAAACCTGGCTATTTATTACCCAAATAATTTCATTCGAAAATTGCTTTCTTTGAAAATATACATTTATTTTTGGTCTTGGGCAACACATAAGCTTTAATCATAAACAGTTTATGTTTTCACACAAAACGGATTTAGTTACCAACATAATACCACCAGGTTAGAATAAAGATGGAATCTTGCAAAGTGGCGATACGACAAACACGATGTGCTTCAAACAAAATAAGCTCTCTGGGCCCTGTAGGCATGTCGTCTTTCAGGTTAACGGTGTGTGTCTGTATGCTCTGAACAGTTAATTTTGTATATCTACCACGGCTATCATTATATTTAAATAAAAAATATGACGGAGGTAATTAAAATTGCTAAATTAAATTTCATTTTCAATTTTAAGTGTCCAAAAAGTGTCTGTATTTTATTAAATTACACATAGTAATAACTTTGTAAAACCTGAAAAATATTTTATTAATTTGTTTTACTTTTAATATTTTTCATAAATTCAAAACACTACAATAGTATCGTGTGAATGAGTTGATTACTTTCATCGTTTGTTATTTTATTTACTTTTGGAAGGAAAGAGGGATTGATGAGATTTTAGAAGACGGGAATATTTCCCTGGTGTATTTCATCACCCGTGTTTGCTGACCAAGAGAAGATAAGGAACCACCAGCCTCCTATTGGAACCAATAATTATGAAGGTATGTCATATGCTTTCATACCTCAGTGTCATCCATTTCAAGAAGATTATTGGAACACTGCTTGAGTCTGTTATATTTCTGATAAAGGCAGCCTTTAAAAAGGGTTGAAATGAACATTTATATACACACTAGCTTAGCTTGTTGAAATTTGAATAACGTGCAATAATATATTAAATATATTTCACTATATTGCCACAGCTATCGCATGTGTAAACAGTGGACAAAGACCAACTGTAAGTAGATAGTTAGAACTGCTGGCTGTACCACACTGGCCAATTGTTCCCGAGAAAACAGCCTTGATCTCTCGATGCGCTTATGTTTCAACTAGTGATAGAAATGTTAGGAATTAATCCACAATTTCGATATTTGCACTCTATATCTTAACACAAGGTGTGGGTTAGTTTTCTTAGATAAGCACGGGGGGAGTGTATGGTGTTCAACACTGTGTCAGGCTACATTACAAACACCGACACGGGCGTCAGTCAACATCTATAGCATGCAAAGGCACGGACGAACGCGCAAAAAGCCAGGTGAAACGAGACCCGCTACCTACCACACGCAAGTATATGTACCTGTAAAATAAGGGCATGGCGCATGGCCTCGGGGTTCGGGGTGGGTCATTGTCTGGGGGGTCGGGATGGGTAAAGCTGTGGATCACTCACAACCCTAACTGGAGGGGTGGAGCGAACGGGGATAAAAGTACCTGATTTCGGTAATTTAATCGGTGTTAGGTGAGTTTAAGGTGTTTTTATCATCTTGGTTTACGAAATATATACCGCTCAAAATAAGTCAAAGATTTGTGAGGAAATATGTTAAAATTGAAAAATATATTTTAAATTTCTTAAAAATAATGAAATCAAAACGTCAAAGCCAGAGAATAATCAGGCTCGAACCCCTTCCGAAACAGATTCCATAGGGCCTTTAAGAATGACGAAAACGAAAAAGGAAACGCGGTGTTTCCGCTATCGATTAAATTTTAATGTTTTTTATTTTAAATTTTGAATATCATCTGCAGAGGAAAAAACAATAAAAATATTTGTTCCAAATTTACGATAATTGGCGTTAATGTATCCGTGAGCAAAGTGGTAGGAAACGCCATATCACCGGAAATAGGCGGAGTAGGGCTATGGTCAAGACTGTCCGTGGTCAGTGTGACCCACATGGTCAAGCCCCGGCTTTGCAAACTACGTGGTCGATATGCATGGTACGTGCAGGAGACGTCTAACTGTAAACAACTGATTGCAAGATTTCTCAAATTAAATCTTGAAAATGACTATGGTAATGTCTGTGTGGCTTGTGTTCTTTCATCAGCGTGTGACGATACTGCGTGGAGAAATAATCAGTAAATATGTACAACAGTTCTCCCCCATAACCATTAGCTGATGACATGAATTAAGAGACGCGAGGTACAAACCGCGAGTTGTAAACCGACAATGATGACGTTGTCTACGATGTCGCCGATCGTCATGGTGATGTGGAGACGTAGATGCGTATCGTAAAGCAGCAGCTGATAAAGTACTACGAAGCCGCGTCTATGGCGCTGTGGTGAAGATGAGAGGCCACGCTGCACCGGCTGCAGAGGGACGTTGCACCGATGACGTTCACAAGGTGTTACACATGCTGTTTGTCACGGCTGTCCGTGAGGTAGAGGGCAGCGTGTGGTTTATTTACGATAGATACATGTTGAAACGAGGCTGACGTTTTTGGCTCATTTTCTGTTACAAATGCACTTTTTTATGCTTAACGGGACAAGGACAGACTACGGGCAAGCAACTCATTGGGCATTTATCAAATTGGAAGTGAAATATTACCATTATATGCAATTTCTCACGGCTTTAGCCGATGAGGTTTTCACCGTTGATGATGCCAGCTTATCTACCGGGGCACCCCACGTTGACATCCACTGCCATGGCACGTCTCCGGACTCCAACATGTCCGAGAGAGTGTTGACATATTAATTACGTTCCCTCCCGAACCCTCCCCCCTCTGGCGTTCTTCTAAGTGGGTCTAATCCAGTACTTGGCAGGCGCCAATATTGGTTGACTAATGTAATCCATTGCCACTTCAGTCTGATAAGAGCTCTTCACAACACATCTCTAAATAGCAGTATTTTATCTCATTAACATCGAAATCCCCGAGAAGACAAATATGCATTGAAAGTTGTTGACAAGATAACAGCATCTAGAAGTTCGTTTGGCGGTAACTTGAAGTATGGGTGTTTTGCCTAAAGCGTTTCAGGCGATCGTTCTCTTTCTGATGATGAGTGTTTCTGGGGCTGCTTGTTTTATTCATTCGCCCCCGAAGATCGTTTAGACAGCATATTAACGATAATTCCACTTTTAAACATTGAGACATTTCAACAGTAATACAAGGAGAATAATGGACATGTTCTGTTCATGAATATTGGTGTAATGTTTCATATTCCATATCCAACTGCTTTATGTCGTCACGTGGTCTATACTTTCACATAATGTTCAAACAAAAACCTCTTCTTTTGAACATAAAACATTAACACAGAAGACGTCCAGGGAAGAATGAAAACATCTGATGTCAGAAAGATAAAAAACGATAACAAAAATTAAAAAACTGAATCAAGAGTGTCATAATACAGTACATCAAGTGAGTGAGTGAGTGAGTGAGTGAGTGGTTGAGTGAGTGAGTGAGTGGGTAAGTGAGTGAGTGAGTGAGTGAGTGAGTGGGTGGGTTTGTGAGTGAGTGAGTGGGTGAATGAGTGAGTGAGTGAGTTGAATTTATGCCGTCAGTTGATAATAAGTAGTATAGTATAAAACGTCAATGTCGGATGTTAACCAGTCTCGATTATGGCCCGAAACAGATTCCATAGGGCGTAAACGGTAAAAGAGTGGTGAAAATTATATGAATTGATCGCTGAAAATCAGGGATGACACCGGTGTAACGCCGCTGAGAACCAATCGTATATGACGCCGTGTCAACTTAACGTCATATGCTGCTTGAGTTTATGGATGAACAACTTCTTTATTACAAGTAAGAACGACGTTTCGGTGTAGGTTCTAACACCGTTACCAAGCAAGTGATTATTGAGTTAAGAGTTAATTATAACAGAGAAGTTGTTCATCCATAAATTCCTCCCCTACTTATGTCTTAAGCATGTTCTCTTATGGGCGTATGGTTAGGTTGTAATTTTGATGTTATGATGTTGTTCTTCAAATTTAGTTGCTTCTTTGAAGAAATCTACCATTTACAATATGTTTGATATTAAACACCGATTTTACCAGTATGCCAGTTACAGTAAACTACGGTTATAACGAACTCAAAGGGACCACACATTTTAGTTCGTAATAACCGTAGTTCGTTATAAGCATATATACAGCATATAGACAACAAATTGCCGAGACTAAAAAATAATTTCGTTATATCGGTAAATTCGTTATAAACGTGTTCGTTATAAACGTAGTTTACTCTACATTACATGGAAAGACCGAAGTGACGCAAGAAGAGAAATACACAAATAGGGGTATGGTGCTGTCAGACCAGTAATCAATGTGCAGTATTTGGGAAACAATTCACGTCTTAAACACAATTATACGCCTGGCTACTTCTTGAAATAAAAGCGACAAAACCCTTTCCATAATTATAAATATAAATTGTCAATGCAAGAGAATAACCATCCTAGATTTTCTGCCGAAACAGATTCCACTTTGCTTAAAGGGCAAACACCTGTGGCAATTATTTGAAAGGACCACAGGAAGTCAGGGATGACACCAGGTGTTCGCGAAAAGGTTAGCACCAACCATTGCATACGCTTTGCATAAAAAAGTAAGTATTTATTGCCTGACGCCGAAATAAGAAATTTCTGCTGACAACCGAGTCCCCTGTACGGTTGACCAAACCAGGCATGTCATCACAAGAAACTATGGACGTAACACATCATCAGAAACATTCTATTAATTCCAAACCGAATAGAAAATATTTCCAAGATGTCGTAAATATTTCATCTTATTGGAAGGAATAACTCTTGTCCTGTCTGACACCACCGACCACGAGTTTATGTAACGCCCAAAGCAACATGGACATTCGGTTGATTGTCTCGTGAGTATTATTTAAAAAAACGGCATCTCCTGTTTAGTTAAGCCTGTTCAATAGGTGTCTGTGTTGGGTTCGAATCTCGCATACGGAGCCTCGACATCGACCCGTGGCATCATGTGACCTGGATGTTTAAAACTGATTGGATCGACTTTGCTTTACCATTGTTATTTAAATTGTACCTGGGAGAACATTCGTGAGATATCAATTCAATGTTTTTTTGTAATAAATCTCATAAAATGCATTTGTAAAGTAAACACTAGATGTGATTTTATTCCGAAGACGTTTTCAGAGCTATTACCGACAGCAAATAAAATCTACAAATGTCCCCTGAAGCAAATACTGTGACTGTTTAGATTACGTATTTCGAGAAACCAGCCTCAAATAAATGGGGGAAAAGAACCTTTTAGTAATTGTCATGCATCTGTCATTATTACATTCTTACATGTATGGCTGGTGTGTATGTACATCTTTATGTTATGACGTTTAAGTAAGGAAACTCTGTAAAAAAGCATGCCCAGCTGTAACTGTTTTCAGATAACATGCAGATGTTTTTTAGCACATTCCAAAATTGAGGAATTGGTTAATATGTGTCCGGCCAGGTTCAATGAACCTTATGTGTGGAACTGGATGCTTGCGGTTGGTCTGTGGAGGTAACACGCTACATAATGATGAGATAAGATAAAAGAAAGTATACACTTGAAAACTGGATTTCACAAAAAAATACGAATGTTATCAAAACGTCTAAAACAGTCACCGAAACACTGCAAACTTAGGTTCAAAACACAACATTGACACCTGTATCAAATACATCACCATCAAATAACTATTTGTTGTTTTCTTCATTTTTAGCCCCCATCAAACATGGGTGTATACTTTCTTTTATCCGGTAGTTTAGTTCAGTAAAATGGTGTCACTCGTGTCACATATACATAGGTAGATATATGTATACGGAGTAATGCCCCTTTACATATTACACACATACATACATACATACATACATACATACATACATACATACATACATACATACATACATACATACATACATACATACATACATACATACATACATACGTAATAACATTGTAAAAAATAAGTGACGTCATGTTCTTCACCGAGAAACAATATACAAGATTGCATATAACATGTTTGGGTGTCTACAGTTTCCACACGCATATTCACACGGTTTCCACACATAAATCAATACGGTTTCCACACACATATTCATGCGGTTTCCACACACAGATATTCATACGGTTTCCACACACAGATATTCATACGGTTTCCACACACATGCTCATACGGTGTCCACACACACACACACACACACACACACACACACACACACACACACACACACACACACACACACACACACACACACACACACACACACATTCCCATGGTTTCCACGCACAAATCCACACAGTTTCCACACACACACACACACACACACACATTCATACCGCTTCCACACACACATACATCCATACGGTTTCCACACACATATTCATACGGTTTCCACACACAGATTTTCATACGGTTTCCACACACACACACATTCATACGGTTTCCACACTCTATATACATTCCGTTTCCACAAACATATATTTATACGGTTTCCACACACATATATAATTATACGGTTTCCACTCCTTCTGACACTGTAGCTGCAAAGTCGCCATTGCAAACAGGCGAACAGAAAACACGTACAAATTGGTCAAATTTACAACTATACTACTCAAAACAAGTTAAAGAACACTCACAATTGGAAGGCTGTGTGTTGAATACCCACCAGCCATGACAGATTAACTAAAGACATATACATAAATCGGGTGTTCTTTCACTTCTTTTGAGTAGTATATACTTTCTTTTATCCGCAATAATACAAAGGCAGCATTTTCGCATCAGAAAATTGTAACATTTCATTCTGTATCCAACCTCTTAACCAATTACTTAATCTTACAAAGAATCAAGTCCTGATTAGTGCTATTTGGAGGAGGGGCTGGTCTTTTAGGAGCTGCATTGTACCTTAACGTATGGCGGGTATAGTTCGAAAGGTCCCTGGGCCCCGTGGAACGGCGTCAGCGACAACACTCATCCTCACCATTGTTGCCGTCGTATTCAACGCAAGGCCATGTCGATGTGTGCCGTCGCTCATACGGGCTTAACATGTAGTCTCTTATGTGATAAAGGGACCACCTTAGTAATTCATCTGTATTTATTTCTATCCCTTCTGTCAACGAACAGGACCTCATCGTTGATGAATAGAGGCCTGTGGTTGCAATAGTTGGAAGGGATGTATTCGGCAAATACGCCGCACTGCTATTTAATTCCGTGTTGGTTCGCACAAGCCTACACCAAGCTCCGAGTGCGGAACAATCTGCCAGAACATAATAGCTCTTTTCACTGGCTCAATGTGGGATATAAAATGGTACCAGGTATACCACCACAAGGAGATCGCTACACCGACAGGGACTTCGTGTGAAAATATTAACACCGAATTGAAAACCTTCACAATGACATAGACGGAGGGTGCACAATCTACCAAGCATCGTGTAAGTCCTACAAAAAAACACGCTAATTGGATCAAGGGCCATCCGGCAATAACGTAACGCAATAGTCGAGGGGTGATGCGGTGCATATGCGGGTAGGAGGGAGGGTGGGGACGGACGAAACACCTGTTACACTTAGATCTCCTCTACCCTGGGATGGGAGGCAGCCTCGGGCAACACGCCAATCACCGGCTGTGGCTTCAGAACGCGGGGGGAATCTCTGAGAAACGGTTAATCACATACAACCGGTGATACTTAAGGAATAAAATACACATGCGAAAGTTATTTTTTATGCCAGCATGGACCATATGCCAGAAGATGCAACAATCTGTTCACGGCCTGGCTGAATAATAAAAGGACCTTATGATTTACGCTAGAATGGGAATACGTTTTTTTATTTTGGTGCGTCGTGATAATTGGAATGATGGGTGTGCTTGTAAATGTAAACTGTTCCCAATTAACGAACAATGCATACTGGGAATTTCTATTTATATTGTCAATGGTTCGTTAGGTAATTTAATCTATTCGAAACGTTTACTGGTTTTATTTAATGATAAATCAATACGTGTAAGGTGTCCGTTTCTGTCAAATGGGTTTTTTCGTTTGGTAACATGACTCTAAAATGGTGTTTATATCTGCAGTCGGAGTTTGCAATACATACGTGTACATTTCACAATATGAATGTACATTTAAGCCTAAAGAATCCAGGTAACCTCGCTATATGGTTCAATATCTCTGACCGGTGGTCAAGCGGTCACGTGGGTGGAGATGGTGTGTCCCTACCATCTGACCATCTGACCAGTGGTCAACACAATGGAGTCATTATTGTTCAATATATGCGTCCTGAGACAACAGTGGGACATATCCCTCCTTATTTCCAAAGGAAAGCTATTTTATCCTGAAGACTGTAGCGATATGCAATTATTTTTTGTTTGTCATTCAGTGCGGTGTATTGTTAATATTCTAATTATTTACATGTCTCTTTCAACCTCCGAATGGTTTCGGTACATTACAGGTTTATTTACTATACATTTACATTGGCATCGTATTACGGAACTGTCTGTTTGAAAGCCGTTTTATTATACAGAAAGTGAAACTTTAATTAACATTCACACTCTTTAATAAAAGGTTTATGTCGTGTTAACAATATAATATACAACTTCAACGTCAGATAATAACCAGTCTCGATTTTCCGTCGAAGGCGTAAAATGTACAAACGTGTTGAAAGGTATATGAATGGATCACTAAAAATCAGTGATGACACAAGGTATTTGCAAAAGGGTAAGCATGTCCTGTCTCTACTGGTGACCCTCGACATTCATACAATTTGCATTAAAAGGTAAGTGCTTGTTTGTTGCCTACTACCGTACAGATGTACTCCTGTCTCACGACGACGGCCTGTAAACAGTTGTCTTGACCAGACAATCAAGTGATAATAGGCCAGACAATCCAATGACACGACAGCGCGTTACTGATTTTGTTGAAACAAACACCGTAATGCTCCACTGCTTTGGGGAAACAAAGATTTCTAAAGATACAATTAAGTGAGGAAAGATTTGTGAATATTTATTTCAGATTCTGTTTCGATGAACAAAGCCACGTGGAACAGGTAGGGTTTTGTGAAAACATGGACGGTATAAGAAAGTGGACACAGATTGTACATATGACAGTTCCTGCATCTTGATCAGTTGGAGATTGTATGTAAGAGTTCTCGAAACCTGACGCTCAACAAATGATCTTCATATACCCTAAGGCAGAAATAACTGTAATCATATACAGTTATTAATAACTGAAACTTCATGATAATTTTATGATATGGCATATATGACTTTACATGTTGATAAAAAGTGCACGCCTCCAACCAACCGTAAAAAGAAATGAGGGTATCTGGAGGACATTTTATCCATATCGGGGTCAGGATGAACAACAGACTTCAAATATCGTTTCCCTCCAAATGTTGTACATCTCTGATGGAGAATCCAAATAACCCCACATTTCGCCAGAACTTGTAAATCTGAATTTGAACATTTAAATTTGTTTCATTTTAGTTTTTTAAAAAGATTTATTTAGAACGTTTATTTCCTCCATATTTGGTTCGGTTTAACACCAATGCTCTTGTATTTATTTCTTGCAAAGAGATGGGAGCAGTTTTTAATATGTGCTGTCACTTAAATAATAATATGATAAACAAGAGCATGATAAATGTTACTTTTAGCTTCCGGTATATATCACGTTAATATACAGCAACGTAAAGGAAACAGAAGACGTAGAGAGCATATGTATGTACGAAGTCTTTAATCAAGCTAAGTCTCTCAATTAAGTTAAATAGTTTCACAGCACATGTACATGATGACAACAGCGGACATTCAAATGGAGATTCTGAATTGGAAGATATACAAAATAAAACTACAGAAAAACACTTTTACTGAAAATATTATATTCATATATCAAAAAATATTGAGTTGTTGGGATACACGTCTTCAAAATATTATTTACTTGGTTTTCACATGAAACACATCTTGATAACATATGACTCGCACATTTTACCCTGTTAGTATTTAAACATGCATCAATACAATATTTGTCCAAACATTATATTTATTTAAATTTAAATTAAATTAATTCAAACTAAATGCAAAATCATTCAAAACTAGCAACAACAGTAAATAGAGTAAAGGAAGGAGACAGGTTGCTCCAAAGTAATTAATAAGGTACACATGTAACTTGTTTTGAATGTACTGAATTAATTATCTAAATATAAACAATGATTAATATAGATGTTTACTTTTGAATGTTGTCATTGGTATGATTATGATGTTTTCGGTTATAGATTTCAGAATTATCGAGCTAGCTGTCACCAGCTGACATGCATTTATCCACATTGCAGTAGTACATTGAACAAGTATGGTACTAAATATTAAATCAAAATTGCGAGTTTGGCGAATGCAAGCTTGTTTCAGTATAAATATCACAGAAACTTAAAATTAAATGCCATCACATAAGTTTGACAAAGTAGGTTACATAAGAAAAGGTGTAAATACTTTGAATGTCTTGTTTGCATCCATTCAAAAGTATAATTGAAGTATTTTTGAAAGATAAGGCTGAGCATGAAACCTGATGTTATTATACTGGTGAAATACAAGCTGGATGTCTACAAACAAACAACATGTTTTCACATATGCCGTATCTGTGTATAACACGAAGTATTTTATTACAGAATGAGGATTATATACATATTGTGGTTGACATTGCATAGGTGCCTGCCGAGTTTTTCACTGAAAATTTTTCGATAGCGATATTGTGAACTGCTTTTTCTATATTTAATATTAAAGTTAACAATTGAATAGCGATAAATACACACCGGTTTTCTGTGAGAACGTTTTACACAGTTTAAAACATATTTTACGAAGATTGTGGAATTTCATTTGGTTAGGTATTGGTTATTGCTGCGACTGGATCTGAGCGTCTTGAACCAAAACCGTTATAGATATCCATTATTGTTTTGTTGGGAGAATTCTATAAATTGTACATTATTATAAACATCAAATCTTTGTTGGTGGATAAATGAACAACGCAGAGGACAGCAAAACGCCGTTTGCATGTAAATCTCGAATAAAACACTAACTTGATAAATATGACGGGGATAAAACATAATCTATACATTTTTTTAAACATAAACATGATAAATATGATGATGTTCAATAAACGAATAAATAGAAAATATTCTCCATATTTATTGTATCACTTCCACAAGTTGAACTCGATTAAAGTGATATTTTTTAATTACAAAATCTCATCCCATCATTCATGAACCATGAAACGACAACGAACTCAAAGTATAAAAGCATATGAAAACTTATACAATATCGATTGCAAAATTATTTTAATGCGATTTATTATCAGTAGGACGATAGGGTTTATTGTTGTGACAGACTGCCCGCATTCTCATAAGAGATTGGCGTGTTTGATTTCAACTCGTGAATCGTTAACTACACAACATTTTTTTTAGATTTTTGATGAATCAGATTTATGTCAGAGAGGTAGTGATATACATCTACAGCATGCACACACGTGATGTTAAGTATGTGTTAGCATAAAAAACATTAAGCAATTCTCTGTTTATATAATATAAAATAATATTAAAATAAGTACCAGTTTAACAAGTATGCAAAGATTCGCGAAGACCAGCATCTACTAATCACTACACGGATTTGTCATTTCAACCAACATTCAAAACGTCGACATATCTCGTAGGGATATAGTACAAATCAAAGTTTGGCGTGTATTTCTTAGGAATATAGTATACGTATGCATGGAAATGCTGCAGGTTGTTCGTACGAATATAATATGCACGTGTACTCCGTCGGAGTATTGTATCCACGTGTTGGCAATGGCGTCACTGTTGGTATCCCCTCTCTATACAAAGACAAAAGGATGTGGAGGAACGTAATATAGGTGACACGTTTATTGATGCTGCATATGTACAATCACAACAACATTTGAAAACGCACACATGCCTCTATTTAACTTCATAGTTACAAGTGGCACATCTTATTCCCAGGACATCCCCACAATACACTTTAAGTTAAATATTCGAACGTCCACAAAATAACACCTACCCTACATGAATTAATAACCAGATTTTATTATGAACCACAATCCTGAATATTGAGGAATATTTTCATATAAACTGTGTCCCTAATCACTGAATATTCACCAAAATTTTATTCGATTTCTTTGTTATTTTATAACATACATCGTTACCTTATGAACATACACATCAGATCTAAAAACAACAAGATATCCAGTACGTGTTCGCCATATGGGCAATGCAAAATACTTTATACACAAGACACCTCAACCGAAAAGCGCCGTATTAAAAGTAAACACCGAAACTCATTATGACTCGTTCCAATCTCAGCTGTAATAAAGGCGTGCTGGGTCCTGCATAAACATTGATTGATCCAGATTGACACAAATGATCACACGTGATCGAAACAATAGAATATTTGATGTTTCAACAATCATTTCCTGTTTACTTAAAACTTCCGATTGTTATAAAATATACACACTTCATATAGTGGTGATTACAAATATACATATTCCGTGATTCCAAAATATATTTTGAATCAGAAGCATATAATGAAAGATTTATATTTCTCTATTAATATGCTTGGGATAGGTCAATTATTATGTTTCATTTCCAGGAAATTACTATCAGAATAAAGCACTAGCAATAAACATGGTTTTGAGAGAAAATAGAGAGAAAATAGTTGTTATCTTTTCATAAACAAGTAATTATTTGTTCGTTAATATATGTTTTTAGTTTGATCAAAGGACGCTACATTTCAACTTCAATGTCGTTAATTGATTAAACTGAATCATCCTGCTAGATGTCATTTTTCTGAATATATCAAATTGAATCTCGACAATTAATCATGTCCTAAGGTTAGTTTCTCAACATTTTTTCTTTTTGTTTTGAGACATGATGTGTGTCAAAATTTTGGCTCGAACAATGACTGCTATGCTCTCAATCTATGTGATATACCACTTTTACCTCCTTCCCGAGTCCCGTCGAAAAAACCCGGTATGTTTTCCCAGCAATATTCCTTGTTTAAGAACACGGTGTAATTCGCAGGTATATAATAGACGTTTCCACGTCGCCTGGAGCCTTGAAATACACACCTGTAGTTATCAAACGGGTGCCAATGACAAGCGATAACGATTCATGGTAAAACTGTGTATTAACTGAGCGAGCCTGTTACCTCGCCCGGTAAAGATTGGCGTCGCATCTACCTGCATGCCGAGTAAGGGTGTAATTGCCAATATATATATAAACCGTGTTTCGCCTTCAATGCAATTTACAAGCGTATATTTCATGCTTGAAGACATTGACAACGCTGGGCGTTCCAGTATTTGAAGGATCCAGTCCGTTCTGCTCCTATAAACTATAACCACTTATCTAAGCTGGTGTATCTCGCGCTAAACGTGTCTTTGATACAAGATAGTCACTTTGCTCGGTGAAGCAAGACATAATTGCACTGGGTTAGATATCGGGTATCAAACGATGAGTAAATAATAGAAAAACGTCAAGCATTTCCAGACCCGGTTACTTAGCTTTTTATCCCCCATGGAAGAGATTATGCATACGTCAAAGCTTATTAATTTCCTCCATGGTTATAGCCTGCGAGCGATATTGGGGATCACGTGACTTGGGGGGATGGGAGGGGCGGAGGCTGGGCTCTAATTGAAGACGAGGGCCATTGAGGCTTTTGTTGGGTTTGATGGCATTTAGAAAATCTCAAACATCTTTTGAGTGAATTACGGCGTATTGGAACGAGAGAAGACTAAACTCGCAGTTGACTTACCTTTCTATACTCAAATGTACTTCATTTACTTTTACTCGACACAAATCCGGTATTTATCAGGTATATATCATATATATATATATATATATATATATATATATATATATATATATATATATATATATATCCTCCATATATCCTGCATTTGTCATGTACATACCTTAAACATACCCAACATATATCATGCATTTATCATGTACATACCTTAAACATACCCGGCATATATCATGCATTTATCATGTACATAAATTAAACATTCCCGACATATATCATACATTTATCATGTACATACGTTCAAAATATCCGGCATATATCATGCATTTATCATGTACATAAATTAAACATTCCCGACATATATCATGCATTTATCATGTACATACCTCAAACATACCCGGCATATATCATGCATTTATCATGTACATAAATTAAACATTCCCGACATATATCATGCATTTATCATGTACATACGTTCAACATACCCGACATATATCATGCATGTATCATGTACATACCTTAAACATTCCCGACATATATCATGCATTTATCATGTACATAAATTAAACATTCCCGACATATATCATGCATTTATCATGTACATACGTTCAACATACCCGACATATATCATGCATGTATCATGTACATACCTTAAACATTCCCGACATATATCATGCATTTATCATGTACATACCTTAAACATACCCGACTTATATCATGCATTTATCATGTACATACCTTAAACATATAATATCCCTCACGTATATCCAACGGGTTATATATCCTGCACATATGTAATATATATCCTGTACATTTACTTTATATATGCTGAATATATCAAACCCATAAATAGCACATATCATGCATACATGGGCACATTTCCTACATATTACCTGTACATATATTGTACATATATTGTAATCTGAATATATCCAACATACCCAAGCGCAATATTACATATATCCTGCACACACTCTCTCTCTCTCTCTCTCTCTCTCTCTCTCTCTCTCTCTCTCTCTCTCTCTCTCTCTCTCTCTCTCTCTCTCTCTCTCTCACACACACACTCACAAATACACACACACATAATTGGTACATGAAAGTACATAATTGGCGGTAGGAATAACACAACAATGTTATGTGTTTATATCATTACAGTCACAGGGTACATTCACATCACGACAAATAAATAAATGAAAAGAAAACAAAAACTTCTTCTTGTTGATAATAGCAATTTTCCTCTGATTTTATTGCCTAATAATCGGAGGACAATTTCACCTAAAGCATCATTCATTAAGTGCGGTGAAGTAGCTGGCGTATGATATATTTGTCTGCTAGCTACTAAATAGAATGTTCCAGGGATTGTAGGCAAAGCGATTTTTCGTTTGAAAACATGCTTCCCTCTTTAAAACAAAAATCTAATCGCCACGTTAATTGTTAACCATGACCAACAACGCGTTCCTAGAACCATTATAACGAGTATACCACGGAGTTAATTAGAGATCCTTAACTGTGTCTGTTATAACATTTGACACTCAAACATTATCGAACTTAACTTTACATTTGACACTCAAACATACCTGAACGTTTGACCATTCCACAGATGATGATTTGACATGCAAAATGACTGAACGTTTGACCATCCAACATAGCTGATCGTATCACACCAAACATGACTGATATCTTGAGTCCATTAACATGTTATCAATGCACCGAGTGAGTTAAGTTGAAATCCGCTTTTAACATAACTCAACATATGACATGCAGCATAATTGACCATTTGTCACCCAATATAACTGAAGGTTTGACACTCAATATAACTGAAGGTTTGACCACCAACATAACTAATAATTTGAAAACAAACATAAGTAATCTTTTGACACCCTATAATCTATTTTTTCTTCACATTATTGCCAATGTACTGCAGTGATGCAGGTTTTGAACTTCTTTCCCCTTATTGACATTAAAGTTCGTAACGATGAGTCCAATGGCTCTTTGAAAACATCTTTTGATTAAAGGATTAACAAAGATAATTCCACATTGCAGCATCTAAGACATTTAACATAAAACACGTATCGCATGTGATCAATACCCCAGATTTCAGAAATTAAACTTTCTGCAGCAGTTTGACAGACCATGGACCACCTATACACACACCCGCAGATAGAGTTTATTACATGCAACTCCATTTTAAAGTTGCATTTGTAATGTTGTAAAGTGCTAGATACTTCATCGCCCCACTGTAGAATCGCATTATATAGAACGTGCGCTGTTTGTGTAGAGCCTAACACCATAGTGTTAGAAGCGCTAATTTCCCAGCCGGGTCCATATGGACGCTTCATTTCCACAGACCACATGTGTAGGCCCACCAAACTCTTGTTACACAGACAAGATGCACAGAATTAATTTTTCTCTCCTTCCCATCCGTGTAGGCTGATTCACTGTAATAGGATGGACGGCCAGGGCAGGCCAGATCGAACGCTGCGGTGCCACTTCCAATATAACATGTTCCTTGTTAGACGCCCTGCGCGTTGACTTTGGCGCTTTATTTTCATTTCTTTATTGGTTTGCAGTTCTAATTAAATGGAAATTCTGCGGAATTGTCATTCTAATCCCTAAATATTGTGTAGAAACTACTGGATCTAAAATCAAATTGTCAAAATCGTTCGTGAATAAGATTTCGTTGACGATGATAAGGATTTAAGAGTAAACGTGACGTTTTACACTTCCCTTCTGTGTAAAACAGATCGGGTAAACATTTCTAAACTATTGTCTTACAATTTGTATGATAGATATTCCTTCACTAGTCCTCGCCTATACCCCAAACTGACCTGAAACTGTTGCTTTCATTTGGAGCGTTAACGAAAATATGCAAAACATAACGAGTTCAAACGTGGTCAATCGAGGCACATACTTTCCGTCAGAAATATCATTCATTTTGGCGTAAATGAAAAATAAAAGCTTTTGAGGGACAGTGTGGAGGTTCTTTCTGCCATTCTTGTGCCTTGATAGACTTATAATGACCCGTGGTGTCTCAGATTTCAACGCGGGTGGAAGGAAGGAGACAATGCGTTTACCAGCTACTGACCATTGCATGGCTCCACAACATACAGCACAGGGGAAGAAACGATTTGCTTTTTAACCTTTTTTTCTGAAGTTTACAGTCCATGCATGTTGGATGTGTACAAAAGATTATCACTTGATCTGAAACATTTGTTTTAGCGCTTGTTTGCCTACATGTTATCCATTTACAAGCAATTTTAAACGAAAAAAAACTGAATTGCATTCGACGGTTGGGTTAATGTTTACATCAGAATGTTCTCGCTCCGAGTGTTACGGCTGATGGAGAAACAGCCACACACTCATACAGAGGATGGGGCGCAGGGTGTGTGGGGTTGGGGGGGGGGGGGGGTGTATTGTGTGCATTTATTTGACTACCAGGTTTGTAATAATTCATGTCTCTGTTCACAAAAGGAAACAGATATAAGTTACTGAACCGTTTCTTCCGAACCATGTGATAAAGGGAGTGTTTCCTCATTGTGTTACACGGGATTAATTTCCATGTCACGATGGCACATATTCCTTGTAATTCAATTCACCGTCAAACAGTAAAATAATTTAGTTTTCACTGAGTGTGAAACCGTCCCTACTACTGTTACTGTTGCAATGTTCCGTTTCCTTAAACACGTGCGTGTAACGATATGAGTAAGCCATATCCATGATCAATAACACCGAACACTTCACAGAGAAATATGTGTGAACGAATTATCCCATCCAAACGATACAATGCATTGAGATATAAGTGCGAACGAATTATCCCATCCAAGCAATACGTTTCCACGCGAAATCATCAATACAAGCAAAAGCATTTTAGATATAGTGTTTCGTTAAAAACATTGTTCTTCTATTATAATATAAATGATAATCGATTTCAGAAATTTCAAGAATAATGAAATGCGTTAAATGCCGTGAAACGTCCGTCCATGACTGAGCGAGAAATGGCTGGGACAGAGCCTCACTGGGTGGGATGTTTTGGGTGAATAAAGGGAGGGGAGCGCGAGGGGTAGGGGTAACGGGGGGGGGGGGGGGGATAAAGGGAGGGTGGGGGTTGATCAAGGAAATGTGGCCCAATTTACAATATGGTATTGCAAGAAAGTAAGCACTGATTCCTAGGTGGTACTAACTAGGTGCGGTCGATGAGAGCGGCGTGAGTCCCGGGGGTGTTGTAGATGTGGGCACTGAGGGAAAAGGAGATAGGCAGCGTCCCCCGGGGATTGTCTGACATGTTTCTAACACCCTAAATCTCCTCGCCTACTGAAGTAATTATCGATATTACGTCAACATGACCCCCTACAAGGACTGTAAACTGACCCTTATGGTTAGAAGACCTATAAACTCGGACTCATAGCAACCCTCTTGGAGCATTTATTTGCAGATGATGGAGACAGTATACTCAAATTTGAATGTAATTAAATTTAAATTCAATAAACAAAAATATGGTTAATGACATGTGTTGTAAACATGTTTGACATTAACACGTTTAACAATAAAACTAGATAGCCTTTTCACTAATGATGTGTTTTTATGAAAGAAATAATTCAGAATAAAGGCGAAATGTTACGTACAAATGCATGTATGTAAAATCATGATGACAAATGAGCATGATATGCATGTTATACTTATCTAACATAAACACATTGTTGTCAAGTCATGCGGACATACGTACCCAGTCACGCTTTGCATGCGATATATTTCTGACAAACAAGCATCCAATCGGTTAAGTAAAAAGTTGAATGAAAGTTACCCTACAAATTGAATTATACATTTCAAAAATGGACAGCAAATCAAAATAAAAACATCTTCATATTCTTACTTTTTTTTAAATTACAAGTGTATCTTAAAAAACAGAATTTAAAACAGCTACCTCAATTGCATCCACCAATACACTCGCTGCTCTCAAGCAGACGAACTGTCATGGCGGCATGGCGGTGCGGAGAAGAAAGTCTATTTTCCTACCTAATCTCCATAAGACGGCTTGGGGAATTCCGTTGATGAAAACGTACTTATAACTACATATCATTTTCTAACGGAGCACATTTTTTGCATTTATGATCAATAAGAGACAGTTATAACAAATTGAGAAAATACACGGGCACATGACGTAAGTCCTAGCCTGGCTCTACCACTAAACATTGACTATTGTTTCAGAAAACAGAGGCTAGGGAACCTAAATTCAAATGATTGCTAGATACTTACTGAGTGTATGTAAGTCAGGCCTGAGCGCTGGGAGCCATTCTAAAGGCACGGCTCATCATGACTGCGTTTTATTCCCTCCCAGAAACACACTGTGGTCAAGCAACCAATTCTTATTATGTTCCTTTGTATTTGAAAAATTGCCACGAAATGGTCTAAAACGTTTTATTGATATCCCAATTATTTTCGTTCTATACAAGGTTATATTATGCTGGGTCCTTGTCACTGTGCCGGCGTTCGTCGGCGAGGGCCATTTGTGTGTCACGTGTCACAGGTAAAGACAGGTAAAGAAATGTACAATTATCTCAAATAAAAAAAATATGAAATCAGTCGGTCCTTCACCTGCTAGCAACCTTCAAAACGTGAAGACCGTTTTGATCAATTTGTAAGTGTCCTTCGCCGGGTAAGACAAATATACTAGCCCTCCGCCTCGGGCTAACTTTGTTGACAAAGGACACATTGATTGCTTCAAAGCAATGTAATTTTCTCGCCAAATCGGCACAAGGGCTCGCATCACAAGCCCTATAGGACTATTATACGAAAACTTGAAGAATAAAACCTTAAAATTTGCTCCATCTGTTCAAGAGAAGTGAAAAAATCGCTCAAGGGGCGCTACTGTCGTTTTCAGGTTTAACATGAATTCTTTCAGTTGTCGAGATCTCAAACCTTGCTTATTATGAGAATTCGCACGTGGGGATATCCTGTCCGTGATTTGGAAATTAAATTCGATAGAAAGTGGAAATGATAGTGAAGAATAGGACCGCGAACAAATATGAAAAAATATAAAGGTAAACACACTATCTGTGATATAAATTTGATATGTGCAAGAAATAATAGATTCGGATTTTAGACTTATTTTTTTGTTGTTGATAAAAATCTTAATAAAAAACAGAGGAAAAGAAAACCTGCAAAATATTCACCGCTAAGCATTGCGGGAACATTTCTAGGAGTCGCATTTGGGAAATTTTTATACGGGGCAAATGCGAAAGTAATTCAAGCTTATTCCCCGGTCTAATAATACTAACCATCTGTGAGCCAAGCCCCGTTAGGGAACAATGCACGACGGAGGCATTCTACTCTTTGGGAATTAAAAGCCGGGGGACACATAGCGAAGGCTCTTGTTTCAGCCCGACTCTCAAACCTTGAAAACTTGGTGTTGAAAGGAGGGCGGGAACGAAAAAGTAAGGGACAAACAGTATAACTATGACGAAATATTATGATGATGTTAGGAACTCTGTGGCGCACAGTTTCTGACGTGTGGCTATCTTCTATTGAGTGTGGTAGGGGGGTTGGGGAAATATCATTCTCCATTCACTATAATCGTTTTATATACAAATCATCTCAAGTGCTCTCTTGAAGGCCCATCTGAAATAACATTTGGTAGGGTCAGAGAGAGGTTTATACACAGACGCAGCAACCGAGACGGTTTGTACAGAAACTGTGCTTCCCTCTCCCTGCTCTGCTGTCACTCGGCTTGTTGAAATCAGCAATTAATTTCCATGCTCATCAGGCCGTGTTATGACATGCCGTCTTGATTGCGCCCGGCCCGCTGTGTGGCCACTTTCTCGCTCAGCAGCTGATCCACGCGGTCTGATTGGTCGTGGGCGGAGCATGGGGCGGAGCTTGGAGCCATATATGGCGCGGCTGGCAGATATCATACACAGACTTGTATATGTTGTCGAATGGTGCAGACCAGAAGCTTCAGTCTCAGCACAACTCATAGTAACCGCTAAACGTACACTACTCGACGGTGCTACAAGAATACTGCACTGTGGCTGTGTGTATATTTCCTAGTTTACCGCTGGAGCGGGGGGAGATGCAACCGAGCGGCCTACAAGCGCCCTACCCTGCCTCCGCCATGCCGAGTATATCAAACGGGCCAGGATTAGGCATGGTACCCACCCTGTTCGGCGACCACCAGAACTATTACCGTCATGCTGGAGGATATACCGGCATGTCCATGGGTGGAATGTCAATGTACGGCCATGATCAGTATTCGGCGGTGTCGAGACCGTCGCCGTATTCCCCCTACACGCCCCAGCACCACACATCCAAGGACATGGTGAAGCCCCCGTACTCCTACATCGCTCTCATTGCGATGGCCATCCAGAGCCAGCCGGACAAGAAGATCACGTTAAATGGGATATATCAGTTTATCATGGACCGTTTTCCCTTTTACAGGGAAAATAAACAAGGCTGGCAGAACAGCATTCGTCATAACCTGTCGCTGAACGAGTGTTTCGTCAAGATTCCCCGGGATGACAAGAAACCCGGCAAAGGCAGTTACTGGACACTGGATCCCGACAGTTACAACATGTTCGACAACGGCAGTTACCTACGACGACGTCGACGCTTCAAGAAGAACGGCATGGGGAAGGATAAGGACAACCAAGACAAGAATGGACGTGAGTCAGATAAGGACAAAATGAAAGATGGCGATTCGGAGGACAACAACGGAGATCTCCATAATTCCAGCAACTCGGACGCTTCGGACGTTCCGGAGAAGATTGTGGAAGTTAAGGAGCCGATCCCCGTGAAATGTCCGTCTCCTCCAGTGCTAAGTGCTAAACTAGAACCTATGGACTCGCCCAAGAGCGACTGTTTGTCGGTAAGAACGGCCACTACTAACTCTTTACCCATTCCACCGGACCCCGCGATGACCCTTGACTCAACTACCTCTAGTTTCTCTGTCGAGAATCTAATGACGACGTCTCACTCGACGCCCAACTGCGACAATCTCGGGGTCGCCAGCAACTTCGCTACCAGCCGACCACCCCCTCTTGTCTCCCCCCAAGTACTACCGTACACCCGGTCATCAGACCTGTACCGAAACACGGCCCCGTGTACACAGAACGCGGCGTCATCACCTTATAACTACCACTGCAATGCCCAGCCAGTGTTTCCAAACCACAGCGCTGGGGCCACGGGACAACATATGTCTATTGCCCCCACCCCATCGCCAGGGGAGGAGGTGGCGGGGAGTCACTCCCCTCACACCACCCTACCCCAGACAAACGGACTAAACCCAAGTGTGTTTTCTGTGTCTCAAGCGGGAACGTACAATCGCCCTAGTAGCTGGTATATGGCACCCCCGCCCTCGGAAATCAACCACGGAACGGACTTTTCCAGTTCGCCATTTGCCAATGTTCGGGACATGTTTGATTCTCATAGACTTTTGACAGCCCAGGCAGCAGGGCAGTCCCAATCCCCATCAAGCTGTCAACTTGCAGCGTTTCGGGCTCCATACA
Organism: Haliotis cracherodii; assembly: GCF_022045235.1. NCBI lineage: Eukaryota > Metazoa > Mollusca > Gastropoda > Lepetellida > Haliotidae > Haliotis > Haliotis cracherodii. Next base: position 54,831,122 of record NW_027266265.1, read on the forward strand.
AAACAAGTAGTCCGTATGCCTACGACTGTTAATACAATCTCGGCTATTATTCCAACCAAAGACTCAGACTTATCCCCAGGTTGACGGGATCTGGCATTTTCACACAGGACTTTTAGGTTCTCACAAAAAAGTGACAGTTGTTTTCACTGAAATCTGTTATAAATATTCTAGGATTTCAAGCAAAAATTGCAAAGATTTTTTTCCTAAACAGATGTGCTCATACGGATCTGCAATTGTGACGAAAAACTTTTAAAACATTCTCGTGGACTTTCTGTCACATGTTGTGGGCATGGCACTAATTAGCCTACCACAGGTCCACACTCAATTTGTAAATTATTCGTTAGGATGGATCGGCTGTCCTATTAAGGTAGGAACACTTTTGTTGAATCAGTCAGTGCTTTTTTAACGTTGTGTAAACGTTTCCATGTTTTATGTCAAACAATGTTATTGTGGAAAACAATATGGGCTATTTCAGCTAACTGTACAATGTCATGAATGAATATAAATATTCGGCTGTCTAGCCTCTAGAGAAACTATGCTTCTGCTTTTTATTTACTTATATATGACGAATATCCAAACGGATTTATTGAATCCTCAATCTGGATATTTGTTTTTACGGTCAGATCCCGTGAAAGTCACTATGTGCGCTTGGATTGAGTGACCACTAACACGGCAACACGGATACGTTAAGGAGATTATTCGCTACTCTGTGAAATCCAAATGCAAACATGCTCAACGAATTTTGACAGGTTTAATTAGATAGGAAAACATGCTGAAGATTTCCCTGTCTTGGGGCGTTGGTATTTCTCATTCTTCAGCTCATTCATTCCGTCTGGGAATCAAAAGACGTATTAAGTAATTTCATTACATAGTTACAGTTTCCAAAATAATTGTAATAAATTCACGGCTATGTAAATTGACAATTCATTCTATACTTGAGAATTGATAATATAATCTTTCGCTATGGCGATATCAATTCATGGAAAATAGCTAGAGGTGTTTTTTCCATTGATATAGCTATTTTCATCTGTTGTTTTGGTATTGCATATTCTAAAATGATATCCACAAGACATGTTTGCATTTTTGAAAGCGTTGTGCTTGAGTGCGCTACAGTGGTTTTCATCCGACGAGATATGTTTTGTTGATCACCACACACACACACACACACACACACACACAATGTGTAAACACAAAATGTAAGCACTCTCAAAGCCTATTCGTAATTTATACAAACACAAGCCATGCCACCCGATTATGGGAAGAAGAATATGGATTCGATACTGTGTCTGTTTTTATAAACACACGTCGCTTTTCACACAAAATTTAACTAGATACCTACATAAATAACAAATCAGAAATGAACACCACCAAACCAATTACATGATTTTATAATGAACGGCCAAACATTGCTAATTCAACACACACTTTTACACAAATAATCGTTCAAAAAAATAAAGACACTCTGAAATTAACGACGACACAGAACAAGCTGAAACGTTCCTGTAATTCGTGGACTGAGCAGCAGAGACCAGATTCTGTGTATGTGACTAGTGATTACAAATGTCGGCACATTCGACAGTGCAGATAACTTAATTACCATGGAATTGCGACATGCCTCGTGAGCGGGGCATGTTCTTAAAGACACTTTTGATTTCCTCCGCTCTCTCCCCCAATGCCGAGTCTCGCAGGGGGGATCTTTCTCTTCTCATTTGTCGGCGTTAATCATTTTGATGAAATGACACAAACTAAAGCCTCTGCTTGTTTCATTATTGTCACAGAGGGATGTCATGAGCTTCGTACAAGCGCTAATTATTCTGCACGTCTTCTTTACGTGATTATAAAACACATTCATTTTGTTAATTTCAAAACAATGACTTAATGTCATTCAAATCAGTGGATATTGGCTAGTTAATGGAATAAATGATTGAAAATATCTACATTTTTTTTTTAAATCTATCATCTAGTTCCATGTGTGTCATGACACAAATCATTTTCGTCTGAAAATTATGAAGTATGAATTGAAAGTAAGAACTTCTGGCGATGGAAATATGAATTGAAATTATCAAATATTAGTGACAATAAAACGGGTATGAAGAAATTAGAACAAACTTGTGTTCGGCATATTTGTGTACATAATCTCTTTTAACATTTGTACAGAGATTGTGCAAATACTGACTCGACGCATTTGCATATTGAAACAAAAATCGAAGATTAAATTACCTCGTTCTAAAATTAAGTGTGTCATCTGCAAATAATTACATTATAAGTCCTCCGATAAGGGAAGAAGTAAATTTTCCAGCGATTTTCTGACTTGATCGATTTAGGAAGTATTTCCAGTGACAATGCGCCCAGTGGAGGCCGGATATTTTTCCAATCGACAATCTTATTCAACTAATTTCTCCTGGGCCTTAAATACGAAGACTTGGATAAATTGGTGCAGTTAAAATAAAAGCCAATTTCTTTGGTTTCAGATGCAAAATTGTGTTGATTTAAAACGACGAGAAAGCGAGCGAGGGATGGAAGGGGGAAATATGCGTTTGAAATTTCTTCTTAGTTTTGTCCCCCCTTCCCTCCTGCGTCCCCGGCCACCTGGGGCGCTTTCCCTGCGTCAGTTTAGGGGGGTTGTTGAAAGATCTCTTCTTTCTCGGGCCTCAATCTGAATTCCTACGACCGGCCTCAGTTCTAACTTATATTTTGAAGCTGGAAAAGTCGTTAAGGCCTCAAGTAAGCGGCGTGCAGGTGATCGGCAAGCTCCACTGCTGGCTTCAGCAAAAACCTCAACAAGAACAAAACCGGGTTTGTTGTAGTTCACCAACATCGTCCATGTGCAATGCATTTCACCGAAATTAAACACTAATATGCGTATCAATAGGGACGAAAAACCTGTGTAGATTATCGCTGTGATTGACTGTTGAGAGAGATACACAAATCAAGTTGTGCTTTATCAAACTGTGTCGTTCTACAGCATAAAGAGAATAGTTTTTTCCGTTAAAACTTTTCCCAGCATTTTATCGTGAACAGAGTGGTTACTACAGACGGGGAGCGTTCTTATCATTCCCCCATCTGAATAATAGGTCGTATTTCAGCCCTGTCAAAAGCGATGAATTTCAAAGAACTCCTCGCCGCACTTGTAGATAACTCAGTCATGTCGGTGTTGTCTAAAATATGCACCGAAGGAAGACATTTTAACGGTATTCGGCCCAAACACTAAATATGTTACCATCTTACAATGTACGTGTTCACAATTCTGGCTTCTCATCAAAATTTTTGTTTATTTTTATGCAATTTGTAAACTACAAATTTCTCGTTTTTAGGAGGCCGCATATGATCCCGGGTCCTTGGGTAGGAATGTCGCGGCTTGAAATCGGAGCTATCCGCTTCATCTCAATTTCTTATGGGCCGGTTTAGGCTGTCTGTCATCTTGCGCGTGCAATTCGACTGATAATTCAACAACGGCACAGGGACGATAAGGGTGATTTATTCCCAGTCTATATTGCCAGAAACATGGCTTCCTAAGCTGCATATCAGAGGCGACAGGCCTAGTTTTATACATTCTGAATCGATCGAGATGATAATGTCTTAAAAAGCTCTCACTCTGCGCGTAAGTTGTGAGTATATGTTCATATTGTCAAAACATGTGGCATACTGGAGGTTTCCGTCTTGGTTCGCGTACAGCACGTACGCGGCAGCACTGCGATATAACGCACACGTTTAAAGCTTGGCTTCCATGTGATGTAATTAGCTTGAAAATATTGCCCGCTTTGTGCCGCTTGTAAACATGTATTTAATGAATTAAGGAAGCTGTAGGGCTCACGGGACAATCTACATCGAAATTCTAACGCGGGGCTCAATTTCATTTCCGATTTCATTTGAAATCCCCACAACACGCTTCAAATTCATGTTTCAGAAATTACCGCGATGGATTATTTTTTTGCAGAGTGATCACCAGCAATAAAAAAATATTTAAAAGATAAATCATAACAGATAAAGAAGGATATTTTTTAAATGATCGTATATTGCAAAATGTTCAGAAAATATTAATATCACTAAACTGTTTTATTTTTATTAATAATACTTGTAGCAATAAATATGTTACGGTGATCGAGGAGAAATATTATTAATAACTCAAATGCACTCTGAATAACGTATTATGAAGGGTATTGTTTAACCCAGGCACATCCATCTGGAATTGTATTTCTTAAATTCATTTCCCCAGTTTGGCTATGAAATCCACAAGGAAGTTCAACGGGTTACCTTCAGTCTGGAAAAGGTTCAAATTCATAGTCTAGTTCAAAATACGGATTTTCATTTCCTGAACCGGAACACGGCATTTAAAATAAAATTCTATTAGTTTCCGAATTCCTATTTTTTTATCCTCAACCCAACCTTTATAATACTGCTATATTGAACACTAACGTCGTATGTACGAGGCGTTATTACATTTCCACGCGGACATCATAAAACCAAACGCACTTACATCATGTACATGTATATATTTACAAATTATAAGGAAATATTTATATAAACACTATGTCATTCATGTGAACATGTACAGATAATTACGACACGAATGCTTGCAGAAAACATAACAAAATATTATACCTTGTTCTGCTGCAAATCTTGGATTATGAAATCAGCATTTAGAAAAGATTATCAATGACGCCGAATGTGTATATGCACTATTATAACGGTATGCATTATTTAGAAGTGCTTTGAAAGAAGTTGCTTAAATAAACTTGTAAACACTTTCGACAAAAAGTTCAAAGTGATATTTTCCTTTCGGATAAGCTTTGTAACATTACGGATAATCATTAATTCATAAAATGTTTTTATGCGGTTGTATACAGTTTTCTATTGGAGTAAGGCTTGATTGTGCGCTGGGCTTAAAAGGGAATTCCTGAATGATGCACCGACTGAATCCCCGGAGCATCAGTGTCTCAGGCAAACGAATTCTGTCATATCTGAATCTGGAGAAGAGTGGGAATTTTTAGACGAAAATATTTCTCATTTTTTTTAAGTTACATATGCACAGACGCTATAAGTATGCGTACTACTAAATAATCAAATAATATTCGTATAGAAAAAAACACATTCCAAATTTACGATTTCTGGCTATTTTATGAATAACTGATACAGGTTATGTTGAATAAGTTACACATTCAACCAGAATTAATTTAAAAATCTAACATTTTATACGCATAGCTTCATACCATGCATTGCTTATTCCGATAATAAATAAAACACTAACACGCTTACAGCATCCCTGTCCTGTCAGATACTGCAACTGTGCTGCGTATTGGTCGTTCAAACGCTGCCTATATTTTCCATTTAAACCGGAGTCCTCTTAATTAGGAAACTTGATAATATATAGATTTCTGATAATTGCGATGTTTCCTTGTCTTGGATCGGTAAATATTGTATAATATTTTGAAATATTGAAAATCTGAAAAATATTATTTGGTCTGGCGTTTTCATAAAGCGCCTTAATGAAGAATCAAGGAAGTGATTGATTTTCGCCTTAAAAGCAATTGAAAATCGATTGCAAATAACAGCATCAAAGAGAATAGATTAACAATGCGCAGCCTACCTCGATAATGAAGTAGACCGACCAGCGAATAATATGAAAACTGTACTAGGAAATAAGATCTGAAAGCGACACTGAATAAGACAATATACAAGTGTGTAGAATTGATCACAATCTGTCAGACAACTCTATCTCAAACATAAAATATTTCCTTTTTTCCCGTATTTGATTTTTTTATGTCTAAAACAGCAGTAGTGATAAACATAATTATTGATTCTCATCAAATCTTAAAGTATATATTTGTCGCGTATCTCTTATACTTACATATGTATTGATCATGCAAAACTTTTCTCGTGCATTTGTCATAAAACTTTTTTTATTCTAAAACATTTGTTTTAACTTTTAAATATTGACACGTAAGCATATATATCAGTGATAATTTTGATATGATGAACACGTGCTGAAAATTAGTTGAAATTCTCATTACGACATTCCACGTATATTCCAGCCTGAATGTCATTAGCACGTTTCTTTGAGAGATATCAGCTCATGCCTCGACAACATGCCTTGATTATCACTTTCAATTACCCCCCAAGTGTGCCTTCAGACTCGGTGTGTGATATACACACATACACCATAGGGGGTTAATCCTCGTTTGATCTGTGATGTACCATGTTGATATGTGTCCTCACATTGCAATCATATCTAATATTGCGTAGGTAATTAGTATCGTTTGCTAATAGATCCTGCTGTCTTACAACCATTCATTATTCCGTGTGGCTTCTCAGCGAATCTTTGCTATTTCCTCATTTGGCCAATATAATTCAGGAATGGATGTTTTACCTTTGTTATATATAATGCAATTACAAATTAATGGTTTAACAATACAGGTAGACGTAATGTTGAGTACAGAGGAATCAAGAATTTTAAAAACTCCCCCTTTTGTGCGTGCATAACTAATGACGGCCACGATTTTTTTTAAAATAAACTTCGCGCAAGGTATTTCTTAACATGTGTGCATAACGTGTTTATGACGACCGCTGTTATTCAAGATGAACTTCGTGCAAGATATTTAATATGAATATAAAAAATATATGAATAATAGTTAAATATTTCCGCATAAAAGTTGATTTGACTGGTATTAAGAAAATATTACACGGATTTTCTTCGACAGGAAACGATCACTGAAAGTGAAATCGCCTTTGCGTACAGAAATGATTATTGTTTGTGAGAAACATTTGTTTTTTACCATGACATAAATCGTGTAATGACATGTCTCTCAATGTACTTTAAGATCAGTATTTATTGTTACTTTTATAAACATTTTCAACTGTGAATACACGTTGTAAAAGTCAATTGTGATTCCTACTTTATTTGAAAACACAACTTCCGATTGTACTTTCTCATCCCCTCGGGGATCTGTATGCAAATACAAAATCCAGATAATAGGGTGTTATTTTTAAGAATTAAAAATTCCCGTGATTCTCTATAGTAACCTCGTCATATTGATTTGAGTTAGTGCAGTTTGCGTTACATATATTTGAATTAACAATCCCTTTCATCACTGACATATTCATTTATTTGACATTTTTATTGTTTCGTTAGTCAACCTTTATTTTTTTATATTCCACATGCTAACATACCTGATTTATATACAATATTGCAATATAAACTGGAAGAACATTTGTCTGAATGAATCTGCGTTTTTTATGTAACAAGTATTACGCATTATGTTTATAAAATAGTTAACATGATATTATTGTTATATAAACCACAATGCAAACGTGTTTTATCTTTTATCTCTTCCTTCAACATAACTCTCTCTAAAAATTACTTGAATAATCATGAGTAAAAAATCGTAATAAATTACTCCATAATGACAGAGCAGCTGCTGACACAACATATCGAGTGAAATCCTCGGTGTGACCATGGAAGTGTATTTTCTCTGATTTGATTATTTGCATTGTATTGCAACTGTTTGAGGACGCGTTCAATCTGTATGCCCCCAATCTCTCTTAAATCAGCTTCAGATAGTTCATCAATATCACACAAGTTGTGGCCAAAATTCTTCTCCTCCGTCCAAATGTCAACACCCTCTGTCTTGTACATTAGTAAATTGGGTTACCCGCCCCTTGCTATACAGGGAGTCAGCATTAGCACAAACAATAGCAGAGAGCGGCGGCTATGTAATAGAATGACATTCCATGGTCGACCTTCTGGGGGGGGGGGGGGGGGGGGGGGGGGGGGCGACAATTCCCCCCACCCCCCGTCCTGTCCCTCTTCGCTGTTCATGATAACAATAGTCCAGCAATGTTTAAAAACACGGGATAAGGTGCAGCTCCTGGTTGTGCTAGGATGGTTACGTATTTGGTTTATAGTTCGGACAGTGGACCTATTGCATGTCATGCATGCTCGGGTAGATGGTGTAAGGACGGGTGGATGAGACATTGACGTTCTAGCGATTAGAAAACCGTGCATACATACATAAGTGTGCGAACAGAAGTATAAAAAATTGATATTATTGGTAGATCTATTGATACATTTGTTACTGACTAAAAATTCTGTTTCAAATGTTGGGGCATATTTCGTGGGGTTTTTCTTGTTTTATAAAGTAAAACTTAAATATATTTTTATTTCATGTGAAACATATCTACATTTTACAGCATGAGTTCCTATATGTTGAAATATGGAAGGGTTGTTACAATCTCTTTAACATGTAGAATTCATATAGGACAGACATTATAAATTTGAAGTTATTATATACTGAGGTGTGTGAGACAATTTAAACAAACATAATTTGACCATATGTAAGGATATACGTATTAAACTATGGCTACGGTTCATATTAAAATCTTTCATTCTAAATGTTAGAATGGTTATCATATATCAATCCTTGAAATATCAAAATGATACAATCTCCAAATTCATAAGTTGGAATTATATTATCATAAATTTCATAAATATGTTTTTTGATATTTTCCGATATAGTTTATTACATTATATTTCAAAGATGTGTGCAGTGGGTTTCCTTCTGCCTTGGTGGGGCGATCGTAAAACGGACCAAGGTCTGTTGTTTCATATTTTCTACTATTCATACAGTTCTTCGATTAAGATTTATAATGAGGCAAATCATAGGAAACGATTCAGTGTGTGAAATGTGCAAACGCGTCAACACCTCGGAAGTGACAGAGCAGCACATAATGAAAACATCCCCCGTATTATTTTAAATCAAGTCAGCTGCATTAAAGAGTATGTATTGCATATGGGAATAAGAGTGAGGCGCGAAAAAACGTTCACTCTCCTCCCACCGATCTGAGCACAAAGCTCACAATTGTAAACCACTGCGACAGCATTAACTAAACGCTTCCTTGTTTATATCAGAGCACAATAAAGCCCTGAGCATGAATCCCCCTCTGGATGACATCATACTGCGTGGATGTCAGTGTTTGGAACATATTCTATAACGTAGGTTAAACAAGTGAAAGACACAGGTTTGCGTTGCGCCGTAGTCGTTGTGGTGACAATGGAGAGACTGTGTTAGCGGCAGGTTGAACTTGTCGTGTCACACTCTAACACCCGGTGTTCACGGTATGGATAAACAAGGTTGTTCTATCCAAACACCCAGTGTTGTCTATATACTTTTGTGGCACGTTGTACGTGTAGCCACGGTATTTGCGGTGTACATTAACATGTTCTGCCTGACCTGTAACACCCGGTGTCCGAAGCATTCACCACCCTACTCTAACCTTAGTTCACGGTATGGATAACCGTGTACTATTCCACTCTAACACCTGGTGTTCAAAGTACATATACACATCTGCCCTACTCTTACACACCATGGCATGAATAAGCATGCCCTGTCCTATGCTACTCAAAAATAGTCAAGGCCCACCGATTCTTTCATATTACTAAGTCAGTGTGTCATGGCATGACAGATAAACATAAGTACTTTGGAATACGTGTTCCTTAACTTAATGTGAGTAGTATATGACGATGTTCGAGGCACATTTTAACATTATATTGTTCTCATGTGACACCCGGTGGTAACGCTATGGTTGATATTCCAATGTCCTACTTGTGACCCCCGGGGTGTTCTTGAGATGGGGAAACATGAACTGCTCTACATGAAATCCTCGTTTAAAATCATTATTGGAATTACATTTGATACAAATTGAGCAAGGAGACTCAAAGCATTGCATTAGGCATCACCAAGCAATTATGACATAAGAGAGCATATTATTTCATTTGAAAGCGAGGAATTGACCAACCATATCAAATACAGTGGCCATTTCGGCCTGTGTTGACCATTTGGAACAATATATTCCGATATTAACGCAAATGACATTATTTATTCAAAGATCATACAGTATTATTTGAAGACATATTTTATAATTCAAGTATGAGCAACACGAAGGCATATACCTTCTATGATGTAACCATTGACTACACATGTACAGATACATTGCGTTTGTAGCAGAAATAGTAACCAATAGCAACATTTCCACAAACTATGTTAATGTCCCTGTGTTCAGTTAAAACAATACACGAACATTTAAACTAAAATACTGACAATATCTAGCCCTTCAATCACATTGTTGCCATGCCCCAATTGGAACACTTTTGCAATACCCTCTATAATAACAAACTGATCAAACTAGAAAATAATCTCATACAGGATCTTTTCATATGCATAAACAAATTTCATCTTAAAACCGAAATGTCAAATGTTTTATGGCGATAAGAAGCATGGTCGATTCTGAAATGAGTATTTCCATTTGCCGCCAAGTCATCAGATCTAGTTTTTGCTCGCCGGCACATTGAACGTTACGTATCTGTCGGACAACTCCTATACGTTTCTCGTTCAATTAAACGCCTGGGTAACTGTGGCAGTTTTTCCATGACTCTTCTTGTCTATAGCTCTCAGGCTAGTAACATCATACTCCCTGCAAACCCCGCCTCTTAGATACAAACCACACTTTTATGTCCCTTCAGCCTGCTCTTACAGATAACAAGTTTTATCTCCCTTCTCGATGTTATCTGCAACATTTTCCGTGTAATTTAACAGATATGATGCCTTAATGTATACGAGGCTCTGTGGTACCGTATGGATCCCTGCCTGTATTTCCATCTGCCCCGAGATTTGTATATAGCAACTGTTACAAGGGGCATATCGTCAATGTATTCATATTCCAACGTTGTCAAAGCGATTTGATTCAGCTGTCGCAATTGTATTATTACTTAATACCTCAGAAAAGAGGTATTGCATTACACGTTTACAGCGACATTGTAATCTGAATTGTTGCTTTTGCATTGTTTTTACAATATATAAAAGCGACGAAACCCATATTTATGAGAAATCTCTGCTGAATGCAGAGTCGATTGTACGATTCCGACCACATCAAGAGCATGTTTTTTATGAATCAAATAGTGATGATACCAGGTGTTCGCTAAAAGATGAGCAAGAAAGGCTTATATATTATCCTGATAACTATTACTTTAAATTAATACCTCAGAAAAGAGGTATTACAGTACACATTAAACACGACATTATATTAAGATTTATATAAGATTCTGAATGTTCATTACAAGAAACGTTTATATAATTTCTTGATAACTTTATATTTCATTAGTTCCTCAGAAGGGGGGTATTGCAGTACAAATTAAAAAAAAAACATTTTAGGCTACGTTTCCTCGGGATTGCATCTTTATATCAAAGAACGTTTTTATAGTTTCTTGATAACGTGTTTTTTATTTAATACCTCAGATAGGAGGTGCAGCAGTACATGCTAACTATACCATTCCACAATCAGTTTTCTTCGATTTTGAAACTTATTGACAAAAGAGGTTAATGTATTTTCATAAACAATTATAAACGTATATAATTATATGTTACTGATATCTTGAAGCAAAATCCTCTTCTAAACGTATAAATGCAATCAAATGTTTCATGTGTTTTATATATTTAAACAATGCAGGTATATGCATCCGCCTGTCATTATGTGACACATGACACATTAATGTGTTTTTCCTCTAGATGTTCCAGGATGCAGTGGTCAAGTGTCCGAATGTAAATAGCAACGCGTCATACTATATGTCTTATTTGATTGTTAGGCGATAATTTCTGTGTAATTTGCAATAGATCAGGACCACTCTACAGTTCGAGTCAACAGACACTGGGCCTGTTTGATGTGTCAACAACTGCATTAACCAATCCCAGCAAAGAGGCCATACTCTAAAAAGTTACCGTCTCTATTTTATTACTCCTGTTACAAGGGAAAATATTTTTCTATTCCTTCATAATTATAGATGCTTCTTCAGGCCGCTGGTCAAATATTGTCCCTTCTATTTAACGCGGCGAGATGTGTGACGACTCCGAATGCGAGTAGAGGCAGAGGAAATTACAAAGTTATGAAGAATATTATGAATGTTATTCCACAGTTTGAAGTTGCAGCTCAATGAAAGTATGATTATTGTAAAAAATAGTATCACCCTCGCCAGGATCTTAACCTACGTGACTTCAGCGAGGACGGACAAGTGTTCTACAAATATTGGACCAGTGCGGTAGCGTCGCCAAAAATGGCCAGAATGCGATCTACTTCCTCTTAAAATTCACATGAAAGCGGAAAATGACGACTGCGGCATAAAACAACAAAAAGACCGGTGATTAATCAGAAACTTTGGTCTCGCTTTCGTGTTGGCTCTCCAGAAGCTCTTGGCAGTGTGGAACTGTTTGCATTTGGCTTGTGAGAGTGGTTGAAAATGAGTCAGATATGTTTCGGCCGTCTGGGCTCGATTACCACAAGGCTCATCAAGACTTTATAGATTAACATTGATCCAAAACTTTTGACCTCCACCTAAAGGGAGCCCTCCTCGCCTGCCACCGGCACCATCTTGAAAGAATAATGACTGCTCCCCAACTGCTGGAGCCTCGCTGTTATGGCGGCGAGAGCCATGACTCTTGCTCTTTCCAACATCCCTGCGCTGAGAACAACAGAAAGCATTCAGACCTCCACAATTATTAATTTGGATAGCCAGTAGACATGATAAAAGAGGGTCTTTGTTTCGGCGGACCGGGACAGCCCGTCCCCCAACGCTGCTAACAGGTTGAGAACACCCTCCCCTTGGGTCGGCTAATAGAGTCACGAATGTGTCAACCTGTCGGGCAGGCTGACGATGCAGAAGCGCCCCCCCCCCCCCCCCCCCCCCCTCCCCTCCCATAGACGCTGGGGGTTGAACGGCGTGAGAATTGAGAAGGGGTTGCGGAGGGGTAAAGGTTTCAGTTTAAATATGTACACTAGTTTCATAGTTCTATATAATTCAGTGCTTGTACGTAATATTTGGGGATTTGAAAGCACATTGAATCGACATTGAACATTCATCATGTATCCTAAATGCTGGATAACGATAGCGTGCTAATTGTCCTGTTACGTCCCATGAAACCATTCTGTGCAAGGAACGGGGCTCCAGATTCAGTGGAATAACTTCGGTAATAAGTTTAACGTGATTACACATTCTCCTTCAAGGAAAGTGTCATCGCTGATTTTCAGTGATCCATTCATATAGTTTTCACCGCTATTTGCCTTTTACGCCCAATGGAATCTGTTTCGCCGGATAATCGAGACTGGTTTTTCTCTGGCGTTGACGTTTTATATTTACATAGCATAAAGAAAGGGAAATCAAATTGATTAATCTAATTTTGTATTTCAAGAGATATCGATAATGCAGCTGGTGACAGGCCCCGACCCCCCAGGCCGACAGACTAGGAGGCGGACTGACAGTGGGTATGTATATGCTATGATCCGCACCCAGATCCTTCATCATCACGTGTATGTTTTTGTTTAGTATGCAGATCCCGATTGTTTACGTTATGACATCTACAGTAAACCCGATTGTTCCACACTGCTAGCGTAGTTCACGGAGCTCCTGTACACGAAACTTTGTCGAACGAGTTCCTGTTTGTTGTCGGTGAAGTGCCTGGTGTATTTTGACGTTGTTGTTGTTTTGACGTTGAGTTGCTTTACACGATGCCCACGCGGAGCTCTTACGGTTCACGAAATTAGTGATGTCTCTGGAACTCCTTATATACACCACATAGCTGGAGCTAAAGGAGCTCCTACTTCGCACGACGTCAAGGTCACGGGGAGCTCCTGTTTCACACCACATAGTTGGCTAAAGGATCTCCTACTTCGCACGACGTCAAGGTCTAGGGGTGCTCCTTATTTACACCACATAGTTGGCTAAAGGATCTCCTACTTCGCACGACCGTATCTCCTTGTTTACACATCGGCATGACGTATGGTGATCTTTCATTACACAACGGCATGGCGTATGGGGATCATTCTTTACGTAACGGCATGAAGTTTGGAGATCCTTCTTTGTACAACTGCATGGCGTTTGGAGATCCTTCTTTACACAACGGCATGGCGTATGGAGATCCTTCTTTACACATCGGCATGGCGTATGGAGATCCTTCTTTACACATCGGCATGGCGTATGGAGATCCTTCTTTAAACAACGGCATGGCGTTTGGAGATCCTTCTTACACGGCATGGCGTATGGAGATCCTTCTTTACACAACGGCATGGCGTTTGGAGATCCTTCTTACACGGCATGGCGTATGGAGATCCTTCTTTACACAACGGCATGGCGTTTGGAGATCCTTCTTTACACGGCATGGCGTATGGAGATCCTTCTTTACACAACGGCATGGCGTTTGGAGATCCTTCTTTACACGGCATGGCGTATGGAGATCCTTCTTTACACAACGGCATGGCGTTTGGAGATCCTTCTTTACACAACGGCATGGCGTTTGGAGATCCCTCACACACACATAGCCCTTAAACCATGCGTTGTCGTAAACGTTGTGCAATTACTTACGGCTATTTATATTTATATGTCAGGAGTAATCACGCTTGTAAAGCCGTGCCCTTAGTAATACCACGCAGGGACCATATTATCCACACTTGTGAGTATCAAACAAGGGGAAGGAACGTACGTGCCTGCCGCTGCTCTGCTATCTAGTCTATTACCCAGACTCTAGTGAATAAATGAAACAAGGAGTCCAACTCAAGTCTAGAATGATTGGGCAAGTCGAAATTGCATCAGCCTGAAATTAAGAATTTTTCTGGGCTCCTTTTGGATTATATTATTTTTATTTTGTAGATATGTATTTTTAACTAAAATAACGTATTTTTTCGGACTAAATGTCAGTCTCCCCTGCTATCCTGCTGCCCTATTTGGAACGGTATCACGAGATACTTTTTTGCATCGTCATTAAGAATTCCTGATTGCATGCATGTTCATAGTTGACTCCAGTTAATCTGAACCATACGGTTAGAGCTGGCCTTAAAATATTAAGTGGGACAGATTTAACTTTACTCGTCTATTGGACGCCCAGGTGTCGAACCAAGTTCGAAAGTCAGGCTATGCTGACCTATTTAGCGAACAACTGGGGCCACCGCTGTTTGATACCTCATTTCTGTGGGCATAATACCATAAAGATGTCATTAATGGCGTATGTTATTTGTAATGTATTTTGAAATCGTGTCTATCCTTGTAATGCACATATCGGGATTATTTTGATATCCGTGAAATAATTTCAAATCTATTTTACATAAAATGGTTCGATAATGCCTTTGAACCTCGCGCTGCTTTGTTGCACATAACCATCCCTATCATATTGCGCTTATCTGTAACAAACGGATCGCATTTTGGCTCGCTTCATCTGCTAAAACATTTCAACCATTAGTTTTTATTACGCGCGTTAAGTGGCAAATTCTCTTGTATTCTTCTCAGCTTAGACTAGCCTTGAAATGTATCCACATCTACGTTTAAATACATTTAAGTAAACTAATACGTAACTACTTGAACGCAGTAACTGCGTATGACAGTCCGTGTATCTCCTCTGTAAGCTGTTGAGTGTGCTATCACTTCAATACATTCAAAGTTTATCCGTACACTTGAGACGCTTTCAGACCACAGTTAAACATTCTATCCCAAGCTAGCTGCCTCATCCACACAAATAATTGTGAAAAATGAAAGCAGGGTGCTAAAGAAGTTCGACATCCTATATAACACCATGGTGGCCTGTGTATTTTAAGTCCGACGGGCGGACTATATTTGCAAAGTAATGTATGTAACGAACATCGTTGTTACTCGGGTCTTTCTCGTCCAGGTGCTTGTGTGCGGAGGTTTCGTGTGTACAAGAAAGATTTCATACAGCTTTGTGTCCATGTTGACGAAGCTCAGGGGGGACAAGGCTACAATGATCTTGAAGTACGGGGGTAAGGAAAGCTGGGGTCAGGGGTCAGGGGGACGGGCTACATCATCGTTTGATTCTGAGAGACATGAGTCAGTCGCATGGAAATGTGGTCATAAAGGGACCTCGGCGAGTGTGGGCACCTGCAGCTGAATACGCTTCCGCAAACAATTCTATCATTATTTACACTCTACCCGCAAACCGAGCCTTTAGTGCACTGATGGGGCTCTTTATGGGGGCAGTTAATTTAACTCGATCGCAACTTTCAAATCACTCTGCTTCTCTGGTATGACTTTATGATGACATGCTGTCCGACATAATTAAACATGGGATTAAACTTTGTTTAATTTTTTTCCCCTACTTATCGAAGGGCGGTGGGGTAGTCTAGTGGTTAAAGCGTTCCCTCGTCATGCCGAAGACCCGGGTTCGATTTTCCATGGGAACAATGTGTGAATCTCATTTCTGGTGTCGTCCGCCGTGCTCTTGATGTAAATTTTGCTAAAAGCGTCGTAAAACATAACACACTCATTCCTACTTATCGAAGAACGTTATGTGTCACTCCTAGTTTCAACCCTCCCTTTTACTCTCAGTACACATACAGTCAACTACGGTTATAACGAACTCGCTTATAACGAACTGACGGATATAACGAACTTACTTTTTGGTCCCGACTATTTGCTGTAGTTATGCTGTATATATGCTTATAACGAACTACGGTTATAACGAACTAAAATTAGAAGTCCCTTTGAGTTCGTTATAACCGTAGTTTACTGTATGTCAAACAGTTTGTTACAAGCCTTTTTGAGAAGGAGGGCTTCACGCTGGGTTCACCTAGAGATCAGTTTACTATATGGTGCAACGTCAGTGTTTATATTGGTATAATATATGTATTTACTATATTCCATACTATTTCTCATCAAAATAACCTGCCTGTTCCGGGTTGCATGGGATTTTATCTCATTTAAAACAATGTCTGCTTTGAGTTGCCCTCGGAGATCACTCATTCTTACCTAACATTATAACATGATAACAGACCCGTCATATATATAAGTCATGGTAAGTACAGTAAAACTCCTGAGTTTTGTGTGACATGAATACTGCACCACTCCACAATTCCTTCCAACATTAGGTACCTGTGTGCCCCGGGTTACAATCTTATCTACGGATAGATACCACCATGACCTGAGTTACAATCTTATCTACGGATAGATACCACCATGACCTGAGTTACAATCTTATCTACGGATAGATACCACCATGACCTGAGTTACAATCTTATCTACGGATAGATACCACCATGACCTGAGTTACATTCCTATCTACGGATAGATACAACCGTGACCTGAGTTACAATCCTATCAACGGATAGATACCGCCATCGTGACCTGAGTTACAAACCTATCTACGGATAGATACCATCGTGACATGAGTTACCATCCTATCTACGGATAGATACCATCATCATGACCTGAGTTACAATCCTATCTACGGATAGATACCATCGTGACCTGAGTTACTATCCTGACTAGGGATAGATACCATCGTGACCTGAGTTACTATCCTGTCTACGGATAGATACCATCGTGACCTGAGTTACTATCCTGTCTACGGATAGATACTATCGTGACCTGAGTTACTATTCTATCTACGGATAGATACCATCATCGTGACCTGAGTTACTATCCTGTCTACGGATAGATACCATCGTGACCTGAGTTACAATCCTATCTACGGATAGATACCATCATCGTGACCTGAGTTACAATCCTATCTACGGATAGATACCATCATCGTGACTTGAGTTACAATCTTATCTACGGATAGATACCATCGTGACCTGAGTTACTATCCTGTCTACGGATAGATACCACCATGACCTGAGATACAAACCTATAACATAGACAATCGTGCCCTGAACAATCACATTAAAATCAGATCTTAGTGCTTGCTTCCACAACACGTAGACCTGATGACATCCCATTACAGGTCACGTTAGAAAGACCTTTCGCAAACTTTGACCGACCAGTGAAATGATAAACAAGAATTAGACATTAGCCAGTCAGAAATCAGCTTTCTCTAGCTTCACTGGCTTTACTAGACTAACATTTAGTCTCTGAAATCTTATATTACACAATATCTATCTTGACTCTAAAAATATAAAAACATTCCCTTTGCTGATTTCTGTGGAATAAAGCTAGCTTGATCTGGCTAGACTTGCTTTTGTATGCGTTTCTAGATTTTATTTTTTCCATAAAATAGATATATTCCACGGTCATGGTGCAGGACTATGGCACTACTTTCATTCCAGACTATGCTTTGAAAACTTTTGACAAAGTTCTCGATTCAAAATTTGAAACTGAACAAAAGAAACTTCTGGAATGTCTAAAAGATGACCACGATTCTAGGGCAGTACCTCCCAGGGGCCATTTCAAATTGAAGCGAGATATTTTGACGGAATCGGTATTAAAGCTCGAAAGTGTCATTCGGAATATCCCGTGTAAACCGTTTCGAGGTTGAATGGTAAGAAAACAAATTCCGACTGTCACTTTCTTCATCTGGTAAGCGCAGCTCTGATTGGTCGGATGAAAGGTCGTTCTGACGTGACACTAAATGGGATCTCTTCCGATCTTTGTTTACCGTAGCGATAACTGAGATCTGAGTTTGAAAAAAAGGTTGTACGCTATATATAAAGGATAGACCACATTGTGCCCCTACTTACAATCCTGTCCACTGATAGACACCATTGTGCCCTGAGTTACAATCCTATCTATAGATGGACACCATCATGTCTTGAGTTACAATCCTATCTACAAATAGACACCATCGTGTTTTGAGTAACAATCCTATCTACAAATAGACACCATCGTGTTCTGAGTTACAATCCTATCTACAGATGGGCACTGTCGTGCCCTGAGTTACGATCCTATCTACAGATAGGCACCGTCGTGCCCTGAGTTACAATCCTATCTATAGATGGACACCATCATGTCTTGAGTTACAATCCTATCTACAAATAGACACCATCGTGTTTTGAGTAACAATCCTTTCTACAGATAGGCACCGTCGTGCCCTGAGTTACAATCCTATCTACAGATAGGCACCGTCGTGCCCTGAGTTACAATCCTATCTGCAGATAAACACCATCGTGTCCTGAGTTACAATCTTATCTACAAATAGACGCCATCATGCCCTGAGTTACAATCCTATCTACAAATAGACACCATCGTGCCCTGAGTTACAATCCTATCTACAAATAGACACCATCGTGTCCTGAGTTACAATCCTATCTACAAATAGACACCATCGTGCCCTGATTTACAATCCTATCTACAAATAGACACCATCGTGTTTTGAGTTACGATCCTATCTACAGATAGGCACACCATCGTGCTCTGAGTTTCAATTCTGTCTACAGATGGACATGTGTGACGATTATAGGCTTCGGACAGGTTAATGATCAATACAGTTTACCAATATATAATTCAGATTACGAAGATTCGACGAGGAGAGCACGTCTGTAATCCGCTAAAGACGAGCATGGCATGGAGTCGGAGCATTCTTTCATCGGTTTCATTCTTAAATGGTTTGATCCTTCTGACTGTGTTGCGAGTCGAACATGATATGAATTAATCTCATTGTGGCTGGCTCCCCACAGGGAGATTGTGTGAGAAAGTGGAGTATGCACGTCTCTCTCGGGAGCCTGTAATGTAAAGTTCGTCACGGCATTTCCCGCAAACACCAGCCATGCAATCTTTTTCCTTTTCATAGAATTGTGAGTTTCAATCATACTATCACTTAGTGAAACAAGTCATTTTTTATCATTTAGAACCCCATCGCAAAGTATGTTTGTGGACAAAGGAACGTACTTTATAAAACTAATACGAACTGTTTGACTGGACAGAAAAAGCATTGGTATTTGTACTTGATCGTTTTTTAATGTTACATCCGGAATGTATAACCCGCGTTTTTCAATAGATCTATCTTTTATTTAGAAACAACATGTGTTGTTTTACATGATTTGGGATTTACATTCAAAAGTGTTTGATTCATTAATTAAGTTCCACATCAGTGAGGTGTGTGTTACAAGATGTCGCTTCAGAGTTGATTACGTTTGTGCTACTCGGAAACGCCAGCCTCATCTGTTACTCTATAATAGCCTACAACACAATCTGCAATTGGATCACTTATATACAACTTTAAATAAGTATTTTAATATAATGTTTCTACAATGTATATGACAAAACTATTTAGAATACGATTTGCATCAATATCTTGGCAGGGACAGATGCTATTGAATTCATTTCTTAACAATATCGACATTATCTGATCATCTGTTTCCAGCACAGTATTGTCCAGCTCTCTCAGTTTCAGCTGTGACACTCGTTCATGGCATCATGACTTGGAGCCAACTCCGTTATAGGCTGTCGCGGTTTGATTGACTACGTCAAAACTCGCCCAAAGTTAATTGAGACTTTTTATTCTATAAATTATGATAATGTTAAAAGGTATTCATTTATGTCTGTTACCTTCACTGTTCATCTCGACGTTTAATGATAAAGTGCTTTGCCTGGGCTCAGTATTAATCAGATTGTCCGCGTTGTCAAACGTGTATATTAAATGGCATTATTGCTTCAAGTGCCCACATCTATTACTTCTACACTTGTGTATATTCATATGGAAATTAGGAAAATGTACAGCACTAATTGTTTGAGATAAACATCACCCGAATGTTCTGGCCACACTAATGGGTGCGAAAAAAATACAAATGCACCTTGATCATTGAAGTACGGGAACGGTGGTGTATGGTCAGATGCTGAATGGCTGTGTCGGGTTGGGGGATATCTGTATTAATGTACAATTGATAGGCACGGATGATATCAAATGATATCATGTTTTTCAGACTACCAATTTAGAATTAATACGTTTGACATTTTGTGGTGGAGCATGTCATTTTGGGTACATCTTTTATGTGTATTAAGTGCGTGGAAGCATATGTGTCTGTGTCTGTGTGTATCTGTGTGTGTGTGTGTGTGTGTGTGTGTGTGTGTGTGTGTGTGTGTGTGTGTGTGTGTGTGTGTGTGTGTGTGTGTGTGTGTGTGTGTATCTGTGTGTCTGTATGTGTGTGTTTGAGTGTGTATGTGTGTTCGTGTTTCAGTTTCTGTGTGTCAGCGTGTGTGTTTGTGTATGTGCGTGTGCGGCGTCTAAAAACATAACATAATATTCTTTCACAGATAGATGTACACGTCAATCTACAGTAGCCCCAAGGGACGCGGGCTACTGCATGTCATATGCGTTTACTGCTCTTAAACAATATCAAGAATCAAGAATAACGATGGGGACGACTTCAATGGTGATGATGATGATGATGATGATGATGATGATGATGATGATGATGATGATGGTGGTGGTGGTGGTGGTGGTGGTGGTGGTGGTGGTGGTGGTGGTGGTGATGATGGTGGTGATGATGATGATGATGATGATGATGATGGTGGTGGTGGTGGTGGTGGTAGTGGTGGTGTGATGAAGATGATACATGTATGCAACAGCATTAACCACACAGAGGGATACGCTAAAAGCACATCACTTATCATTTACCCGGTCAATGGATCAATATGCATTATTGCATTCTCTGTTCCACCGGGATCACACCTATGACATACAACCAGAGAGTCAATACAAGAATCCCTCATACAGATCGTATACTTTCCAGTCCACGAACCGAACACGATTTCAACACACGCGTTGTGAACGACATACTATTTCTCGAACCAGTGTGGTATTCTATAAATATGGAATTTAATCTCTGTTTCTGTCAGATATGCCGCACTGTATTTTCCATGCTACAATTACACAGTTGTTACACCAACTATTGTCTCCGGTGAATGAGAGCGACCGAGAGCCACGGTACATCAGCATCTGCCGCGATACGCTAATTGAGCAGCGCCGACGAAACAGTTCTACTTAATTACTTAGTTGATTAGAATTCACAGGCGACACTCGATTTCATTGTATGATGTCTACAGACTGTGTGATATACAGTTCTACCTTTAAAAGAGACTATTATGAAGTCTAGAATGGTACATACGAACTTATATTTTATGTTATTCGAACTTCATTATTCAATTTAAACACCACAATCAGTGTTCAACGAATTTGAACAAATTTTGAAATAGGCTACAAATGATGTATGCCTGTAATTTAATATCCCGTTTTCACGATGATAATCAGCCATATTTTAACTCATTATAATTTCCATATTCTTGTTTAAGAGTAAGTTAATGCATCACGTTCAACCGAGCGTTAAGTTTCGCTTTTCATTGAACAGAAAACCTGTCGCAACGCTTTGGTGCTTTGCATAAATTTACATGATAGGAAGTGTTTGGTAGAAATGACAATGCGTGTTAGATCATACTCTGATTGTCAGGCCGACAGATACATTCACACTTAAAATATAGAGATCGAATGTGCTCTTTTTGACATTCTGTTTGGTGACAACTGACGATAGAGCGAAAATTGAAATGGAATTGTTATTAAATTTCAAATTACCATTCATTTCATTAATGCATACAGGTATTATTTCAAAAACATGCATAAAGCTCTATAGTATCAAGAGTGAAAGAAAGAACAGTGAAAACATGTCCATATGACGCTAACACAATGCCTCTCACCTTTAGGATGACATAACTCGACACAATTAAAGGCACACTATTTTTAAATGGGACGTACTTTCTGAAGAGGAAAAAAATGTATGTTTTGTTGGCGTATATGTACTGTACTGTTTCATATTTTGGACATCAATATTATGTATTAGCTATTTCAATCTCACCGAACACCAGAGGTGGTGTGTTTCATGGATACGGAGTCACGTGATGTCGAAACTGAACCTGTTGCCACAATGCGATTCATCTATAAGATACATTTGTCTAATTCTGTCATATAAATCAAGGCATTATTCACATTAATCGGAATTTATTTTCATACCGTAAATATTTAAGAGAAATCTTCCTGCAAACGCGTTACGTTCTGTTTTTCTTTGGACTATTAACTCCACAAAACCCGCTGAAATTGTTTGAAATCTTCTGGGAGGGACCGTCTTATGTTTTCAAAATTAAGGAAGTCCTGACAAAAAGTAGTTTATAAAACATATGTCTCCCCTCACAGTTAAAAGATTTAATATTCCTTTTAACTTCAAGGCGTAAAATAGTACATTACGAAAGTGAATATTGCCAATGTACAAAGCTACGCAGCTAAACAGAGCGGATTGTTTCAAGATTCATCCATAATGTATTGCTTTAGTTTCGCTGTATTGTCATTTGCAGGAAATTCAGTCTTGAATTTTTAATATTGCAATTGAATCAGAGGAGAGAGTGGTTTTTAAAGATTGAAGATATGTTCTCGGAGGATCGCACGCTACACCTCGCCTCTGGCGGTCCCAGGGGTAACTCGTAATCGCGATCCACAACCAGATTACATTCAAATAGTCACTGAAAATTAACACACTAATTAACGTAATGGTTATTAGATATTAAATAGCTGCCGAAGGCATTTACAAGTATTTCGACAGAGCTGAATCAGTTTCCATAAGAACAGTGTTGTAGGTTGTCAAGTATAACTTCTGTGTGAAAATGAACTTGGGCTGTAATGTTTGGGGTCAGTCTTTAAGGTTTAATTTACAGTAGCTACATGTCATTTTACCTAAATATGTCGAGCATAAAATAAAATAGCATCTAAGTTTTCACAATATTCAGGCGTGTAATATATTACCCGAAATAATTATTAGCCGGGAAGTCATAACTTTTAATGACTTATTTTCAGCATATTCATTGTGACCTTCGGGTCGGTGATCCCGGCTTAGTAACGCGATCATCAGACCAATAGTATAAATATATCACTGAATTCCATGGACTGATTTCATTGTTAAATTGGCGCTTGCAATTGTATATTTTCATGACAAAAAAAGATGTGTGTTTACATTTATCAATTATCCCGTAGTGGGTAGGCCTGCGGGTATATCGGGGTTAATGAACTTCCCTGTACAAAATAACATTTTATTTATCTGCCTATAATTGAAAGTAACATGGCTTCGGTAGTTGTGTGTCATATGCTTCATTCATGTGTGTCACCCTCAACGAAATGTACTCGAGGCTCAGGAATGTACATAGGTTGTATTGCTGAACATACAACAGTCTGTTTCCTGTTATTTACGTTAGCACTTTGTTACTTTGTTTCGTTTATCGTGATATAGAGTATGAATTGCCATACGCCTTTAAGACCATTTTATTCCGTGTATATGTATATTAATGATTGTTTTGTTTGTTTGTTGTTTAACGCCGCACTCAGCTGTATAGACGGCCATGGTGCTTGTAGAACTCTTAAAACCAAGTACACTCGTTATCCAAATGTATTTTCATCTAAAACATATTCATTTTACGTTTGAATAAAACTACTTTTTAAGAGAAGAATTAAAAATCTTATAATAAACAGAACTAGACTTAGTATTCACAAATAATAGAAAAGATGAAATCACCAAGACGAAAATCATATTTTAAATTGGTACAGCGTAGGGAATATACACTGATCTGCATGTTGTCAAATAAAGTTTCAAATGTATTATTCAATTAACGAATTTGTCCTTGAAATATACATGAACTTGAAAACATGTTTATACGCAATCAATTACAAAATGCAAACGTCATCTGGCGAACACTCAGTAAAATTTGTAACATCCTGCTTGATTTATCGCCATGGGACAATGTATCCGTGAACAATATGTTCACAGTGGGAATAATATGTTCACAGTGTGAACACTACGTTCACAATTCATTCTGTGTTTCCTCTCTAGACACCAAGAGGTTTAATGAAGTCTTTGAACAAAGAGTCCCTTCACGAACAGAATGGTTTTAACATCCCTCGCAATCGCGCTTAGGGAGGGGGCCAGTGTTAGTCAGAGGGCGAGGGAGACTTTCATCGGTATGTATATACACTTCCTTAGTTTATATACAATCGACACATCACTGCGGACTCTAGCACCGCGATGCACTAATTGTGTAGTTGTGTTTACATCTTCGGCTTTGATGCTGAAACCTCTTCATTTGGTGAATTGAGGGGGGTACAACTAGCTGGCATTCAACACCAATAACATATGGTTTTAGTAAGAGGTGGGTAGAAAAAAGCAAATTAGTTCAATTTCTCTCGATAAACATATCTCTTCGCCGACATCAAATACACCTTTATATAAACAAAGACTGTGATATCCGGTTATTACCAACATGCGATGAGGTACGAGTCCGTTTCCTCCTGGTTCGCTTTTTAATTCAACCTCAGAGTTAAAACGATGGATTATTCCAACTGAATTCATAATTGTAATGACACACCAAGTTCGAGCGCAACTTACATTCGTGACCCTTTCTTCATTGCTGTGAGTCTCAGGGTTGATACTAAGTATATTGTGATAGTACCGATGTATTTAAACAGCGGTGGCGTTAAGAAAATCAAACTCTGATGGAAGTATTTCATGTTTTTGATAGAACCGCCATTCAAACTTTTTAATACAACCTCAGATTTAAAAGGATGGATTATTCCAACGGATTTCATCATCGTCATAACATACTGACGTTTGAGGCACCACGCGTGTTTCTGATTCACGTCTACCTTGTGAGTGCACGGTTAGCACTAAATACGTTCTGGCGCTATTGATGTTGTAAAACATCGGGAAAGAGAAAGAATCAACATCATATCCAACAACGATGCAAGTGTTTCATGTTTTTGATATAACCGACCTACAAGCAAGATTTCTATGATGCTACCGTGTGAAATATCCTGTGTGAATATGTATTGAGTGTAGGTTGATTTGATCTGGGGATACACACTCGCCCTCAGGCGCTGACGGTTTTCACCAACATGTCTTTGGAATTCGATATTACAATTCTCCATATTTCAAGTTGAAACAGTCCGAATACATCATGAACGCTTGAAGAAATAATTATCAATCAAAAGAATATAAAAAATTCGCTCAATGGGTTGAACAAACAGGTGTACTAAATTCTATTTGCTTGTTGTATACGTTGCGACGTCTTTAGAACCAGCATATCTCCCCCTGTGTTATTAACCTTCCCGCCAGCATGATGTATTTTCTATATTTAAACTGTTTTGAAGGAGCACTGACAGCTATTCATGAAGGTAAATTAGGTACGTTTGGTTATTTTGTTTGAAAAAGTGAATCATATTCAAGGGGGTCTTACTTTGCCTTGAATATTAGTTTGATCTCTCTCTCTCTCTCTCTCTCTCTCTCTCTCTCTCTCTCTCTCTCTCTCTCTCTCTCTCTCTCTCTCGTTGTAATAGACTACTTTACCTTGTGATGACATCTTTCAGCAAATCACTTCGAGCATGTAAACGATGAACACAACGTTTCTACAAACTCTTAAACGATGACAACATGTAACACAATCGACATATCGAGTCTTGTCAGCTCTTGTTATGGTCATGTTTGGCAAACACAAGAACATTATGTTTAATTGCCCAGATTATCAGCTCACGGTAAACTTCCTTGTCTGCTCTTAACTATCCTTTTAACAATGCCTATGCACTCAATATATTATTCGGCAATGATGTAAAGATCATTTAAAAGCTCAAGGAAAATGTTGATACTGTTCCCGAGATGATATACTAATGGGCACTGTTAATTATTAAATATCATTACAATGCAATTGTTGTGCAAGATTTGAAACAAGAATCACGTGAGCTTTGTCAGATGTCGGTTTACATTTCCCAGATTTGTTACACGAAGAAATGTAATATCTCAACGAGCTTTTATATTACAAGGAGAGGTTACA
Source organism: Haliotis cracherodii (assembly GCF_022045235.1). Lineage (NCBI taxonomy): Eukaryota > Metazoa > Mollusca > Gastropoda > Lepetellida > Haliotidae > Haliotis > Haliotis cracherodii. The sequence goes on from NW_027266265.1 coordinate 54,857,736, forward strand.
TTTGGTGAAACACGATACAATTATTTCGATTTTTAGTAAAATTGCATATAATTGCGGTACTAAGACGCTCTTATCCTTGAGCACACACGGTCGCGGAAGTTAATCAGATTCTCCACTCATTCACACAAGAGCTATTCACATATGCTGGGCTTTCTCTTCATACGGTTCCACAGCTTAAAAGCAGCGATCTTTGAATCTTTGACAAAATGCTTCATCCCTGACATTATAATTCAACAACTTTTTAATCCTCCCAACTTTTTGTTTGAATCTACAGGATCCATCATACCCTGCGCTGGACAAATTGACAACAAATAGAAATTCAATTACACAGAGCGATTTGGCCCCTGGCAGCATCTGTAACTCTAATATTGACACGGACTCGCTTCCCCTTCTTCCCCTACCCCGGCATGGCTTATGTAAGGCACGCTTGCCACGATTTCTCCACTTGTCCACGTAAAAGGCTTAATTGATTTACAGAAAGTGGTTTTGGCACAGTTTGAGAGGCAATATGCTCTGTGCCTTTGTGTGGAAGATGTTTTGGTCTTTTGAAAGCCTGTTGGAAGTTACTCTCCGCCAAATTGTTACAGGAAGGGTTAGCGAAAGGCAGTAGACGATCTTGTTAATTTATTGGAGTGTTTGCAGGTTGTCTTGTGTATGCTTACTCCCATCCGGAACACCTGCCGGCCGAACTGTCCTCGTCCTTCACCTCGTCCTCAACTTCAGAAGGAGCAGGAGGACCATCTCATCAAGGACCAAGGACGGGTTGATCTGGATGCACATAAAGCATGCATATAGTGGATGCTGCACATATATGCACATGGTCCCATGGTCCCTTATCGCGAACACCTGGTGTCGTTCTGATTTTCAGTGATCCATTCACATAATTTTCACTACTATTTTGCCAAACAGTGGAATTTGTTTAGACGGATAATCAAGACTGATTATTCTCTGGCATTGACGTTTTATATTTACCAAGGAAAGAAACACATAAATGTGTCAGTAAAACTGAGGAGCCTTACATGCTTACAGGACCCTTTACGCGATTTTCGCGGATATTAAGTGATCCATTTATATAAGTTTCATCACTATTTTGCCTGTCACGCCCAACGGAACGTGTTTCGGCACATCATCGAGGCTGGATATTCGCGGGCGTTGACACCAGTGGATGTGTTCCCATTGTCTTAGTTTTCAAGATCAGTTGAGAACATTTATTTGGCTAAACTATCCATACCTGAGACACAAGAGCTGGTTCGTTGATTTGAAAAAAGCCCGCGCTCTAAAACAGTCTATGTATTTGGTTAGTTCACATGTGTTCGCCCTTGGTGGCTGGGATGTGATGTTCCTAGTATTGTTTTTTGACCTGACAATATTGATGTGATGTTACAGATCTAGTGCTTGGCTGATTTCACAACTATTACAACCGTATTTCCGTGTATCAAGTACTAGTATTAACTGTATATTCAAACGTTTGTGCTTTTTGAATAGGAGAAAGCCCTAGGACAGACTTACATTATACAATTGGATAATTTCCGTTATTTTCAGCCAACCATCTGTGTCACCTTATTCTTACTCTTTTAAACAAAATCAGTTTGAAGAGCATTTCATATTTTCCATTAGAAACGCCACGTTTATTTACATCATTATTGATGTCAGAATGCATTATTTTTTTATGCAAATTAACGATTATATTACAGTATTTAAGTGATAAACTAAATAACACATAATATTTACCTGTCATGTTATATTACATCAGATAGCATTAGTGAAAAAATGAAGAAATGGTTTTTTTAATATTTAAATAACAATAAGAGCCTGTTTTCATTTCAGAAATTGATATTAAAGAAACCTCGTGGACGACTTGAGTGCGAATAATAGCAGTTTGTTATTTCAGCAATTTTGATGAAATTATTAACGAATTAAATCCAACAGTTTAATTTTGCTAGTCGTTCTCAGTAATAAAGGTAGAATATTACGCATTCAGGACGGAATACAAGCCAGCGGTTTGATTGGTTGTAATTGAACAGATGATTAAATGGTGCAACTGCCTTGTTTGTTTTTGTCCGTCTTAATCCCAGTTGGAACTTTTGATTTCTCCAAGCTGGTGGATCTGTCAATTGTAACATTTACAGTTGCACTAACATTTTTTTGGTTACATTAGATGATGTCCCACATGATACGTTAGGAATAATTAAAATTCACGAATTTTAAATATTAAATACCAAGACTTTTTTTCAAAAAAAAAACATAATAAAAACAATTATCTTGAGAATATATAACATGAGTAATTTTATCATAAACACACTTGAGTTGGTGATTTTAATAAATTAAGCGTTAATGAAAATCATGAATATTACTTCTGTTTATACATTTTAATGAAAAACGTTTGGTTTATGTTTTATTATGTAGCGCTTCATGTAGACATTTACTTTATCTACAACGCTTCGTTCAAAAGAATGAAGCAGAGTCATACTAGTACATTATATTATGAATATACAGGCATAATTAAAAATACATTATTTTCATTGCGAAGTAATTATTATACACAGATTTGATCAATCGCAGTTTAATTACATTTCCATTACAATAATTTTATCATATTACATTAATTATTATTTAATATCAAAGGAATGGCGTCATGGTTAAATGAGTGTAGACACGTTGACTTCTTGGGTGGTGAAATACGAACCAACTCATATCATGAAATGAGACCCACCCCAGATGAAATATCACGCAGATTCCAGCCACAAATACCCTTTATGATATTCGGACCTCGTGGGTCTGACCTTTCGTTCCTCGCGAGACGAAGCCACAGCCATCCTCTCTGGGCTCGTCCTTTCTATAGACCCTTCCAAAGAATTAATAATTTAATAAAAACATAAGTTTGCTACAGTATTCCATCTGGTGAAGTTTCATTCAAACCCAGACCCTTAAAGCCCCCAGGCACATCAGGGCGTACCCTAAACCATGGCGGTACAACTGTATAAAAGGGTTTTGGAAGTGATTTTTCTGGAAAATATTTATCTTTCGGTAAGATATTTTCTTAGGTCAAAAGTTGAAGCAAATGATAACTTAAAGCAAACTGTAGATTGATCGCAGCTTGTAGGTACCCTTGGGCCATATTAAAGACACCCTGCGCTCAATAGATGTCTTCAGAATAGGTAAATTAACACTGTCAATAATTCAAAGAATTTTAAGTCAATAATTCACAAAATTTACCTTTTTGATTTTAATATCCAGTCATATGAGGCTGTGTTATGGTTTTAGAAAAAAACTTAAAAGCAACATTTAAACATGTCTGAAAAACACACAGTAATATTGTAATCTTTTGTGGATCCCTGTAAAGTTGTATTACAACGCGCGGACTGAAGGGCCTATTTAAATTAACGTTTATTCAATTGGATAAATTATTAACTTTATGTAAATACATTAAAGATAATGTTTAGGAGTTATTTTTCGACTTATCCAAGACTGGTGTTAGTAAGAACACCCATGCAGATTCCGATATGTACACCCAAACGGGATATTCCTGGCCAGGAGGACGTTTTCAAATTTATTTGAGCTGGAATCAGGAAATTGAACTTTCGGAAAGATCTTGAATTTCTGCCATTCAATTGGGAAATGCCGGACGAAAATGGAAGAAGCAAAACAATGTTATTTCGAATTCCTTCTGTATCGTCCAGGTGTGACAGTTTGGGAAAAAAATATTTTAATTCATTTTAAATTTTGACAATGTTCATATGACAGACATCTAATATTTGTTTTTTCTCTTCTTTCTTCTCATCAGTGACTCCAATCTCTGATAAGGGCCGGTTGAAAGAGTTTATGTGCAATGCGTTTTACTACTGTTCAAACACGTGTTTAGGCAAAGTTAAATGTCATTAGAAATGTAGGTAACTATGATAGGTATATTCAAGCGGAACGTTCACCTGAAGTCATGAACTTTAATCGAGATGTGGTTCACGTATTGTAACTCTGTATGTATGACAAACTAACAACTTTAATGGAAGAAAGGTACCCGTCATTTGATCAAATTTGTTAACATTTGTCATATTTTGACGAATTACAAACTGTGTCAAGTTAAGTGTGGTCAAAATGGTTCTATAATATCCCTTGCTTCATAACAAATAAAACTGCTTCATAAGAAAAGCATTAAATTTTTTCACGACATTTTTAAAGACGTTGTTATATGAACCAAGGAAATGCTTTTTAACGAAAGGTAGTTATGCTTCCACAATTTGATTGCAAAATTTAAAAAAATGCAAAACAACAATAATGAGAAATTCTATGAAAAAATAAACATGATGTTCAAAATACATTTTAAAAATACAACAGAGAGAAACGGTGAAGAATTCCATGTCACAATGAGCAGAGCCAAGAGGAGGTGGAGGCGAGAGAGAGTGGTATTTTGAAGCTAAATAAATGCATTTTCAAGATGGAAATTTGAGAAGCACTAGATCCCCTTGTATACACACACAAACCAAATTCGCATGTGTTAAACTCTTAGACGACAAGAACACTGCTACGTGCATCTTCATATCCTGGCAGTGAAATTCTACCATGTAAATATACGGTGTAATGTGCCACACGCAGGCACTGGGAATGCTCCCCTCTCACCTAACTACGCATAAAATACGCATATCGACAAAACAGCATTCAATGGAGCGTGAAAGTTTGGATTGTAAACACATTATTAATGTCGTTTTTTTCTAAATATAACAAAATATGGATTAAGTATAAGCCGAGCTTCGCGTCTGAGACATTCGCCACAAGCCGGAATCCCAACACAGCCTTTGCTACTTCAAAGCCCGTCTTTATTTTCTAATCACCCGAGCGTGGTCGGACAACAACAAATGTATTTGTTCAAAAAATACGCCACGGATGATATTGAGAGAAAGTTATTCTGCATAGTGGCATTTGTACATCACTATAATATCTAGAGCAACAAACAGACAAACACACAACGCTGAAAGGGAGACTCCACCGGCCTGCGGACATCACAGGGCATGTTGTTACTTGCTCTAGTGTTTTACAACGGAAATATATGATAGAAGCCAGAGAAAGGGGAGGGATTTATTCCCATGATAAATCTAGACCATATCTACAAGCGACAGTTGAGGGAGGGACTGGGAAGACGTTGGCTGACTTTATTCCATGTCTCGGTGGAGATTTGAGAGTGATGTGTCAGCTCCATCTTCCCACTCCAGCCAACCTGGCCAACATCCTTGTACTGCTATTGTGGGTTTATATTCGCTGTAACCGACGACATGTGAGATCTAGGCGGAAGAGAGAAGTTTTTTGTAGGCCAGGTGTGGCGCTGGGGGATTCTTCCAGAGGAAATAAGACGGTATGAACCGCTGATGCCATTTTCTGAATTTCGCGTCAGCCCTGGACCCTTCGTGCCGTGGTATCTACATCTGAGCAGCATTTGATGAACATATGTAGAGGGTTTGATCCCAGATCCAAGATGTGATTGTCAGAGTCAGATTGGATCACGCCCGGGAATGCTGAGAATGGGGCTATCGTGGCAAGCAAAGGCCGACGGTGCGGCCGGGAGAGGGGTGATACCGCCAGAAAACGGCCCTCGACGTCGAGATCTCACGGCTCGGATCATTTGACTGCCAGGAAAAGTCGAAAATTACTCATCTCCTCTTCGATTGCCAATTTGTTTCATTTTAACATGAGCTTGTGCCCATGGCTGTTAGCAGTGTCTGACAAAGGGTGAATTATGGCGTTGTCTAGCGCCAGGAGCGGCTTCTTCGCAATGCTGAGTGTCGTTGAGTAGGGTCAAGAGACTCTGTATGGTCTGCTTGACGAGCGTGTGGATAATTTACTGTATACATTACTACCCTTCACGTTCTCTCAGTGAGTCGGCAGCCTATGCTGGGGCTGGTTCTACACACCTGAAACCCGACCCTATTCCCCATAGGATAGCCTTTCAAGCGCCCAAAAGCCTTTCTTTTGATAAACACTAAGAAAGCAATTTAGCGCTTTAACAGAATCCCAGCTTTTTAAATCCTGTCCCAACTGGGAGTGGGACGAACACCTTGGTGTTCCAGTGTTCTGCTCTTTTAACGCCAAACGAGATTTTTCCTTTCTTTTCTTTTTTGCTTGACGAAGTGCAATCGCGCGGTACTCCTTGGCCGAAACCCTACACTCCCCCAGTGGAGGCATGGGCTAGGAGCTGGAGAAAGGCCTTTATCTCCATATGATTTTCACCAGGGGCGATTTAGAGGTTGATAGTATTTGGGGTGACAGTAAAATAACTGGTTGGGTTCTCCTATTCACTGATCCTGATGCAAGCAATTCCTACTCATTGGATTGGAAGGAACAAGCGTGTGCCGGCGGACAAATTTGACGCGACCAAGGTCTGTGACGTTACAGCGAAACGTCTGCATCAGTCGATGGATGGATGGGTGAGCAAAGCGGCGGATTGAATCAGTTGGAATTAAAGGTGTTGGAAACATTTGGAGCCGTGTTGTAAGGGGATGGGTTTCAATGACGGGGCTGTTATGTCATTCCTAGACTAACCCTCCAGCTATGGTATAGGTTACAATGCAAACAGAATGTCTTGTTACCAGTAAGACGCACCAGTGACCAATAACTGGGACATCACCAATGTCTCGAATTCTTTCCAGATCTAAAAATACAAGATCTTTAAAGGTAGAATTTATTATCAGGTTTACGGTATATGGTGTGGCGGTCGTGGTTCGTGACGCATGTGACATGTATAGTTAATATTATCCGACGTGACTATACGTGTATGCCAACAAGAGCGGTATGTTAGGTTCGACATGATGAGGCTGTACCTCGTATTACAACAGTGTAAGATAGATACCACGGTAACAAGACCCTGCGAAAGAAATAGGAGGGGGTCCCAGAGGATCTCCTTCTTCTGTGTTTAGGGGGAGGGGGCTATTGAGTCAGAAACCACACACGAGCTTTGCGCGCGGGTGTATTAAACAGATACCCGACGACCAGGCCTATCAAGAAGACACTTCGCTCATCCAATCATTCAAGCGGACAGTTGCTTTTCAGTCTTTCTCAATAGGGTTTGTTAAGTGAATTAAAAACTCATTTTGAACTATCGCATCTATTTAGTCCTGGGTAGGAATAGCACTGGAGTGTATAATGCCGATGGTGTGATGACACAAAATCCACGTCCTATACGCTACTGATAAACAAATCTGGGCCCGGGTCAATTTAATCACATCATGAATACAGTGCCCTCTACACTACCGTAGTGACGGTGAGGGAGAGTGTCAGGACTGACCCCTATTTTTCAACACTGAATCGAGGGTTAAGCTAGCTCAGCACGTAGTCTACCACCCCAGTCGTTACATCCCTACAACATGCGCGGAGGTGTGCTTCAAGTACTCTTCCCTCGGTTAAGGCCCGTACATAACTCTTCAGTTTGAAAACACCATAAGGTCGTGTGCTCCTCTGTTCAACCCTTCAAAGAGTGAAGAGCTCCTTTCATGTGGATGTTATTAATGGACAGAACGAAATGCTTGTCGAAATTTACAGCAAACTTAAATTACTAAGTTTTTAAAAATGTGATAATTATTTTGTAATTATATTTTATTTAATGAATACATATTAAGATTAAAAGCATATAAAATTGATATGGAAATCATAAATGTTAATGAATTGCGTAAGAATGTCTGTTTTTATTAACATGGGTGCTGGTTTTATCTGTTTTTTATTACATGGGTGGAGTTCATGTTTCAATTTAGGGACAAAATAACAATAATATGCAAATATGATGTGAAATATGAAAATTGTGATTAGTACAATTGTTATTATTCATATCGACGTTGGTCGAGATGTTAGGAAACAGGCTACCACTGAGTCAAACTATTTGCAAAAGGGAAAAGACAAGTTTAATAAAACAAAGTTATTCTGAAGGGGATTAAAGTTTGATATTAAAATGGATTTTAATTTTTATTACCTCAGAGGGCTCCAATAGGTCACGCTATGAATTTATTATCACTTTAAACACAAAGACAATTTTTTTACTAAATAGTTCTAAATGATCGTTTGCCAACCACGTCTTGAAAAAGATATCGCATTACAATTAGGAAATATTCATAATGAAATTCATACCAATTAAAGTCACGTGTATTGTTATTTTGTTTTTACTAGCCTACTGAGAATTTCGGCGTGGGACATCGTTTTTAATATCGTATTTTGGCTTTTAACAGGTAGTCTGGCCTATAGTGTCAAGTTGGCTAATTCATTCGAGCGTTCGCTTCATGTCACACGCGTAGACATTAATAAGAAAAATGACCAACTGCGCGTGCAAGAGTTTTCAAACGTGTTTTCTTTATCCCAGATTATATTTTTTCTTTTTGTGAAGGATAAAACAGAACTGGGTAGAGACTTGTGTGCGGTATGAAATAATGAATGTTTTATGGAGTATAATCTAATTGCGATATAATTTTAATTCGATGCGGTTGCAAATTTTGGTGCAGATACAAAAGATCGTAGGATGCAAACTGTCAATCTAATGCTGCTGATATCGACATCCGCGTCGGGGTGTTCATTTCAATACCAGCTGGCCGGCACCTGCTAGGAAAAATTCTTTCAAACTAAGAAAATAAAGTCTCCGGTGATGGTTAATGCTTCAGTTTGACGCTGGTGCACAAGTTGGTGTTTCTTGTACGTGATATAACGATTCAACATGTTTCAATCCAAACTACACAGTCTGCGTTTCATAAATGATTTCAAACTTGAAAACAGAAAACATTTGTATATCTGTTTTAAGATCTTTTCGAATCTCTGCTTACTGTGGAATTCCGTGAATTAAATTCTGTAAACGGTGTCGATGCTCTTGGAATAAAGACACCGTCGGTGCTAAATATGATAGGAGTAAAGTTTTCGGGTGCTTTTTTCTTTCTGTACAAAATTTGTTTTCTTTTTGAACACTTACAAATACACAGTAAACAATATATGCGTCAAAAAGGTATTTAAAAAATATGGAACATTTTAATTTTTACTGCTATAACTACTTACTTCTACTAGTAGTAGTAGCAGTAGAAATAGTGTAATAGTTCTAACAGTAGCATCAACCTTATTGCAATTTAGTAGTAGTAGTAGTAGTAGTAGTAGCAGCAGTAGTAGTAGTTGTTGTTGTTGTATAAACGAGTTATATATTTGTCTCTTCCGAAGCCAAAGTAAAACGATCCGTTAAATGGCTCCCAATAATAATGTAAATGTTTATTCACACGGTATAATTTTAATAACGTTGCGATCTTTAGTCTTATGAGGGTTCAAATAAATGCCTCGTATTAGTTGTAAGCAAAACTACAACGCACACTCTATTTGGCGTGGAGGTTCATGGAGGTTGTTCTTTATCTGTCTCAAACACAAACATGCATGAATTAGTGAGCGTAAAACAAAGGACAACACGATCATCACAATACCGACACAGCGGAAGAAAGAAAGACGTTTTCACAGAAAACAGACCAGCGAATCTGACATGGTGTCTCTTCGCGGCAAATATTGGTAAAGAGCAGCATCACACATGCAAGTTATTTTCTTGAAGTTGGAATGGATAAAATATTACATAATGGATATCAGGTGCCCGCTCTTCTCCGCACGTGGTACCCATTTCATGCCGTTAATACTGACTGAAATGTGACAGTCATCACCTCTACCATGTCAAGTGTCTTGCTTGACCCTTGACCTTTCAAATGTCACGTGCCCTCCCCTCCACCCCCTCCTCGACCCCTCTATTTTTTCACACCCTGATATTATATACAGTGCGTTACTTGGGGGATCAATTATATAGGTGTACTGGTTGCAATGTGTGATGCGATGACGTCATGCGATTGCCTTCCTTGCTACTTGGTTTTTGAACTGTCGATATAAGGGTCGTTGTTGTATTCTCAAAAGTGTGTGATTTCTGATTAAATAGTTCACAAGTGTAATATAGGGTGTCAAAATGAGACTGTGATACATAAATATTCAGAATAACAATTACATAAAGAGTTTTTACGTAGCCAAAATAGCTCTATACATGCTTATATATAGTTCATAACATCCAATAGATTTATGAAAATTGTGTAAGTGGTGGTGCTACCGGTAGAGCAAGACAGGCTTACCCTTTTCCTGGTGTCGTCATTAATTTTCAGTGATGCATTCATAAGATGTTCATCACTGTTTTACCTTTAACGAAAGTGGAGTCTGGCAGATAATCGAGACGGATTATTCACAGGCGTTGGCGTTTTATATTTACATACACATATAAAATAAAGTTTTCATATTGAACTTAATAATAACAAATACAATTGTACAATAATGTTGAACATTTCTCAGGGCATTTCTCAAGTGACTTTTCGCAAAAGTATTGAGAGCATATTGAAACAAAAATTACAATTTTGTTTGTTATCAGTTAAATGAAATAAGCAAGTACTAAAGTATCTTATTCTGTTGCATATAGTGTTATTGATACTTCAAACACATAGATGAAATGTTATTAACTAAATATAAGTTAACAAATCGCAGCATTTCAAATATTTTCTGTGATCTTTTTATCGAATGAAATAGACAAATACCTATGTTTATTTGGTACTCAAAATCTAGATGTGGATTCCATACAAATATGCCCCAACACCATTACATCGTTGACGATCAACTTAATATGTATATATTGAATTATTAAAATGATATTCCTAAACAATTGATCTGTTTTCGTTTGTATTTTGATCAAGGTAAACACAGTATAGTTTACTTTAAGCAACATAATCTCAGTTATGTTGAACTGAAAGTTCTTAAGTAATTTATTATTTGATTTGAAACCTTAAATCAAATATAGCAATTAACATCCTTCTATTTGTATCTCGATAATCCCTGAAAGTGCAGTGTGTATTGTGTATTTCTCTCAACGAGGAGACGAGGCTTTTATCATCCAATCTGAAGACTCAATTATTCAATAATACTGAATTAAGTCGTCCCCCTCCTCCCACGGCGAAGTACTGTAAACATCGCCTGGATTTTATCTCTTACAATTACTTTATCTTAGGCGGTCAGATTGACTTGTGACTTCTATACCAATAACTCGTGCCCCGCGGCGAAACCTGTCCAGTTTTGTATTAACCGTAATCCTCACTAGCGGTATACATTAATGTTATGTAACCTTGATTACCCCCCTTGGCTGATCATTGTCCATTTAACTTTACGCGGTAATTCATTTGTATTTCTGAATGAGGGCGGGGTAGGTTCCCGTGTAATGAAAGGTTATGCCACCACCTATGGTTAGAAAGAAAGGCAGTGATTATTAGCTGTAATGAAAGCATTATTGGTCCACGAGGCGTAAACAACTGATTTGAGACAATAATCAGTAGAGTGATCATGTACTCGTTGACTCAATGCCTTGGGGTGTTCTCAGGTAAGGATGGATGACACTGCTTGCCTGTATAGATGAAGATGGTAATTGTGCTGTCATGGCTATTGTTGACAGTTGTACTTCCCCTCCAATACATCCCATTGCCACACCTATAGAAATGTGACATGGCTATTCCCAACGCTAATCTAATGCTAATTGAAAACGTGAACAATGATATGCATGCTGTACCTTAACATATATATAACATTACAATTTAAACAACATACATTAAATTAAAATAAGGCCGTTTGAAAAATATGAAAAAACGTATATTACTCCACATAATTTCATGCTCAAATATGTCGCCATTGGTAAAACATAGTTTGATAATTCACACCCATTTTGAACTTGTGTATTCCCTTATCTGTTAATATCAAAAACCTCTTTTGATAATGTGTTAGTTAAGCGAGCCTAAAATTGCACTGATGGTCTCAAACACTGGAGCTGCTTATGTCGTAAGGGGAACGATTAGCTAAATATCAAGCGAAAAAGCCTACGTTTAAAATTTCAATAATATGCACTGAATAACACTGAAAGGAATTTCCATAAATTTGATGCAAAAACGTTTCAAAGTCAGCGCTGCACAAAGCACTTAACATGTTAGCTTACACCTTTCGCATGACTTCTCGCATTTAGAGAAACGCGAGCTCTAAATATAACAAATGCGATCCGGACTAAAGACCCTTTATACGTCGTTCCTTTCTAATTCTTGTACAAAGACTACGTCCCGTTGTTATTCGTGATTACGTTTGAATATGGAGCATTTTTCTAAAGAGTGTATATGGCAAGTTATTATAGTAGATCCCCCATAGACCCTTCTCCACGCTAGCTCCTCGTTATGGAGCGTTCAGCGAATAATAATACCTCAAAAGAAGCCATATCGCAAAAATATGCCAATAAGGTTTAACATTTTAACCCCACTTTTCATTTGTGTGATTTCAATAGTGCGAACCTCATAAACCAAATTGCTCCGCCGACAAGACATGCGAGCCTATGTAGGATAGCAAAATCCTTGGCAATCCAAACGAGACGTAACATTTAATGGAGTGGAGTCAATCTTTCTTCTATAATATGATATTTTCTCACAAACTGTTTTCCTTGAAAACACGTCGTGTCTGGTGGCCTTTTGTTTAGGTAAACCTCTTGAACGTGTCCCTAATGTGACCCCCACACCCCAATAAGCCTCTTTGTATAGGTAAGTCCTTAATACGCGCATTGAGGAGAAACACACAAGACATGTTACACTAACCACCGTCTCACCTAGACAGTAGGATGTATTAAGGATGCTGTTAGTTGATTGGAAAACAGTATCAAGTACCTGATCGCCCGTATGTGGCTTCTCCCGGGGCATCAAATATCTCCAGATGATTTGATTGGACGGAACTGTCAAGCCTTCTTGATGTCATTAGTCGTTGGTCATTTCCCAGTTGACATCTGTGTTTGGAGGACACAATATCATCTTTTTGTTCTAAGGTCGTAATAACTCTCACGTTCGATTTTATTCAAATAAATATCCTGTTTCATTTTATGTTAATATGATATTGATTAAATTTGGGCCATTTTTCATATTTATTACCAAGTAAAAAAATAGTTTTAATGCTTAAAATACAAAACTAACATAAGATCTATAATTTTAAATCAGTCATATTTGTTATCTTTCCCAGTTCACACTGATGCGGTTTTACATCGATTTCTAGCGTTCAAATCATCACCTCGTGAAGAAATCACTGTATTTGACTAAATCGTTATCGCTAAGCGTGCAATGTATTGAGTAACAGCCTATGACTAACACAACATATTAACTTGATAATGTCAATGTTGCATCAGGCAGTAAATTACGATGTCAAAACCGTTTTAAAATATTCTGTAAAAAAATACATCCAATAAGAAATAAATGTAAATTTGCACGAAACAATATCAGTTCGTGTATAGAATATACAAATATGTTCTAAATTAATATTTTGTTATGAAATACCACCTTAATAAATTAGTCCAGATTATTACATTCATTTATTATTATTTGGAGGATTCAGAATATTAATATTACCATTTTGCAACACTCCGCACGTTAATGTATTCGATGTAGTGTAGCGGAATGTAAGAGTGTGAAAACAAAACTTTCAAAATTAATTGTTTCCTATCTTAATTTAACCTGAAAATAAAATAGAAATTTATCGTGTAAGATCAACAAATTATTAGGCCTGAATTGTTAGTTTGGACGTGGCCAGTATTCCCCTCTTGCGTAAGTCTCCCGCGATATTGTCATCGTGGAGCCTAATCCTCAGACTCGGATAACAACAGCGTTTATTTGCTTAGGTTATTTATAGAAGTTTTTATAGAAATGAGCAAGAAAGTGCAGCCGACGCAAATGGGTTAGAAGAGTATTGCCTGGTGAACGAGCAGTATTGTTCTTTCTCATAGAATGTCTCTAGCATAACATATTAATGTCCATCAATGCCCACGAACTTACAGATACTTATCTACAGACGGGATAGGATCTATGTGTAGCATAAAGATTCCCACAGGCTCATGTTGTAGACTGGAACTATGAGTAGGTTTTAATGTACAAATTCATAAAGAGGTATGTCAAAAATGTCTTCATGGACTGTTTACTCAATCTCATTGTTTCAAGGCGAAGGTGGAGAGACCTTTTCCCCGTTTCCCCCCTATGTGGAAGTCCTAGTTGGAGGATTGTTGCGTTGTGGGCACGTGGGACATATGGGTGGTTACCGTTAGTGTTCTGGTTATGGCGTGTGGAGTCAGATTTTTCAGTAAAAGTATTTCTTTTTTTGTTAAATATGCCTATATCATCTGTTATAGTCAGCTTCAGCAGCCATTGTTACAGTCACATGCACTGGACATGGAACAGTCTTGAAACAATTGTCAAGTATTTTTTTATATCTTTTTTAAAATGATTCCAAATGCATGGGGTTTTTTTCATCATACTTTTCGATTTATATTAATGGAAATACATTACTATTATGTTATTATTATTATGTTATTTCGTGTTTTCAATAAAAGGATGAGCATCACGTGAAAGTGTGAAATTGCGATCCTTTTATCTGTACGTTATAATTGTCACTATATAAATGATGATGATGATGATGATGCGATGTGATCGCTGTTTGAGTTCCCATCACCAACGCGTCTTCAAAGCTGGGGGAGAATACGCTAAGGAAATTCGTTTTGAGAATGGGATACGTGATTCATATATATTTCAGATTAATTGTTGAAAGAAGAAGCTTTAAAGTATGAACAGGGATATTTGTACATATCAAGTTGTTTATTGTAGAATATACAACACAAAGTTCCAATTTAGTAAGCAAGTGAATAAAGCTGTTAAGCAGACAAATTAAGTGTGACTTAATGTTTTACGCCGCATTTATGACCCACTGTAATCCACTGAAACCTCCGCCTGGACCAGAAACGATCAACACACCCGGACCACCATGACACAGGCACAGAGCCTGCCCACCCGAGCCAAACATACAGTAGCCTCTAACGACAAGCATCGTTTGCATAGAACCTATTCCAACCGGGATCCCCAGGGGGTTATAAATACGAATACCCCTACTGCCTCAGATAACAACATGTATTTGAAGCTCGATAACGTAATGGCAATTCGGTGCTTGGAACTTTTGACGTTTACATAAGGAAGTTTACAGATATACTTCTGACGATAATCGTCGAATGTCTCATTGCTGCAGGACGCAAATTTCCGGAACATAAGCGGAGGTGAAGCAATGATGAATGTAGACAAGTCATAACGGTTATGCCTGAAAACAGCCCCGGAATGTCATAAGGACGGTGACCCTTATCATTTTAGTGTTGAAATGTGAAAATGTCCACTTCAAAAATGTCAAAATGGCCCATGCAAAAAGTTGGCATAATCATGGCAGGAGTACTGCTGTGTTGCGTCAGGCAATAAATACTTTTTTACGCAAAATGTATGAATGGCGGGTGCTACCGTTAGGGCAGGGCAAGCTTACCCTTTTTGCGAACACCTGATTCCATCGCTGATTTTCAGTGGTCCATTCATATAATTTCCACAGCTATTTGCCCTTTACGCTAAGTGGAATCAGTTTCGGCAGAAAATCTAGGATGGTTATGCTCTTGCACTGCCTATTTATATCTTGTTTATGAAAAACCATACTTTGAATGTTTGAATGAAAAGGAATGTCAGTTACATGTATCTATAAAGTTGTTATAGTAAATCATGGATTGTGTTAACTCTACAAGAGTTAGCTGACCTGACGTAAGGTCATATGGAGAGTTACAAACAAATAATCATGATTATCGATATAAACAAATCTCCTTTAACATCCACACATGTAATCCTTTGTTTTCTATATTAATGAAAGTGCGACAAGCAATTAAATGAACTGTCATTATTTATTACTTTAATATTTTCATGGCTGTTTAAACGTTTTTCATGGCCGGTTTTGAATATTTCTTTTATAACCGTTTTGACCTTTTTTCAAAGCCGTTTTAACTTATAAAAATGCCAGTATAGTTTTTGCATGGCTGAATAGACATTTGTATACCCCTGCTTATTAAATTCTTTATTAAAGCAAACACGTGAACCATCGGGATATTTATGATGACGTTGGGACATGCTAGGGATGCGAAAACTAAGTAGGAGCTATAGGGTTTGGTGAAGAGGCGCTCCCCTTTCCAAAGGCGGCACTGATTTGCAGTAGTTTGACGCACCAGTGACAATAATGATGTCCAAGCAATTCCATATTTTGACTTGCACGATATCTTCCCCACGCGTGTTATTTCAAGCGAACAATTAACTTGCCTTTGCATGTGTTTGTGATGGATGCCACCAGTGGGGTACGATACGCTCACCTTTCCACGAACACCCGTTTGATAATGATTCATAAACACATGTTTATGATATAGTAGGAATCGCACAATGGACTCTGCTTTTAGTAGAGATTTCATATGATTATGGAATGTATGTGTCGCTTATATTTACGTGCGACTAGTGTTCTGTATTTTGATTCCAGGTCAAGTCGCCTATTTATTTAGCCTGACCTGCGTGTTGTATTTCCTTAATACCCTATACTGACTTTGAGCTTGTTTGATGAAAGTGATACACTGTGATAAGGTATTCAGATATACGCCTAGGGGAATATTCTTCTATATATCACATATATGAAAGTTGAACCATCACGCCTTCCAATGGAATCTGTTGTTGTAAAACAATGTATAATGTCTTGAAGATCTATTTTAGTAAAATAGCATACACTAGCACCGTGGCCCACAATATCCGAGAACGTCCACATTTCACAATGTATCAAGCTTACATAAATGCAGCATGGTCTATTGGTAAATAACCTATTGGGATTGTTTTATCATCACGTGTCAGGCAATCCGGATATGGAGCGTTCTATTTACGTTGCCGATGCTGTAACTAGTATCTCAAATCCCTCCCTAAATGTCACCCCGAGTACCTGTGGTTGAGCGTTGATAGATACAGACACTCTTCGAGTATATAGGGAGCTGTGTATTTATTTTGTCAGCTATTTGGAATCGTGATACGGAGACAATGGATAAACTCGGAGATTGCTATACAAGTGGTATTTATACAGGAGATGTTGCCACCACGCACGCCTTTGTTTGTTGTTTCTATTAAGAGTCTTTGATTTGACGTTCCGCATTGTATTAACGCTGCATAAATATACAATTATCATTTTTACTTCTAGGGAAATTTGTTTTGGGTTTTAGGGTTGAACGTTGACATTCTTTCTGCCAAATGTTTAACGTGGCGAGGAGGAGCCGTGAGTGGTTTATTTACTTTATTAATTTGCTTTCAGGGATGTTGGATAGATGTCCAGGACGACCCTCAACACGATACCGGAAGTTCTAGCAATTATCTTGTGGTGACGTCGCTCAACTTTCGTCCAATTAATGTAACGGCGTCCAAAGAGTTAAACACACAAAGCGTACCGGCGTGGTGTCCTCTCCAGCATTGACCTTCAGCCTTGCTGCAGATGACATCACTTTTCGTGTTTTCCATCTGTATCAATGTTCACCATAGGAAAACGTTCCATGTTCTACATTTACTGCATCAATATTCACCAGAGGTGTTCCAAGGTCATCAGATATGGGCATTCTTCATCAAAGTTCATCACGCATCATGGTCTTCATCCCGTGTTGTCAACCGAAAACTCCAACACATAGTTCTTCTAGTTCATCACGCTTTGTTCTTCATCCTATAACTGGACATCATCTTTAGTCAACGAATGTATGGACGTTATCAAGGGGACCTCACGCATAACTTTCTATCTCTTCATCGTCGTATGTATGAATGTTTGCTGTAGGACATCACGTATACCATTAGCACGTCAATATTGACATGAGGACATCAAGCACGACGATTGCCATTGCCATATCTGTCATACATTTATGTTGTCCTGCTGATCCTGATGATATAAGCACTACATGTATTATGTATATATAGCGCATAGTGTGTTGTATATAATACAATGGTGTGTTAAGCTAAGCCTTGACCATAAAACATTGAAATCGATAACTGCCCTCGCCATGCGTAAAACATATATTTGAGATTAAAGAAATATCATGCCCCAAAACGAAAAATAGTTTTTCTGTTCAGTAAAAATGAAAGGAACATTCAAAAACTGTTCATCACATCATGAAAGACATTCGAAAGAAAATCAATTTCATCTAAAAACTTAAATGGTTTGTCCCTGTTTTGCGTTGTCTGGTAGAACGTGGTCGATCTGTTTGTAATTACCTTGACGGTTATATGAACAGCAGAACATAAGGAAGGATTTATAGTCATAGCTGATGTGCTTTACATCTGTCAGTGTGACAAAACCTGGAATAAATAATCTTAAATATACCAGTCTGGAAAAAAGACCTATAAATATTTATACTTCTGTTCATCTTAACCCAGAAATGAATGTGGCTGAAAAGTTAAATCTTTATATCTACACTTCAAACTACCTTTGGTTTAATTAAGTAAGAAATGTATATTGTTAACAAGGGATCGATGACAATCCGTAAAGTTCACTTGATGACACAATAATGCTTGCTTCCAGGGACGGGACGGGCACGTCATAGGGTTAATGCAGAGTGATGCACAGCATCATAGACGGCATGTGAGATGCTGACAGATGCGGTGCCAGCATTGCACCCAGTCTTATACCACTCTGAACACGCGTAGGTTTATCTGCTGTGCGATACGGAAAAAGATAAGAGCTCAACTATCACCTCTTAATGATGAGCAGATGAGAGACACATTCAATGGAAAATCTCCCTATTTTTTACGTTAGTTCAAGCCGTGAAAATATTAAAGACTTCTTGTGTATGGAGTATATGAGTTAATATGAGTGCATTAACGCATTAATGTCAAGGGTGTGACATAAATCATATTTTAGTTTGAACTAAAAACACTATAAGAAATTATCTTCAGAGTGAGGCAGTTGGCTGCTTGACACCAGTCGTTATATGGTTGTGCGCTTGGCGGGCGCATACAGAGATATATTTTGTTCAGTTTTATCATGGACGAAGATATACTTTGACAACATATATTACTAGCCATATGTAAATATTGATCTTGAATATATTTTTGCGTGTAGGATGAGGTAGCACAGTGAGGGAAGACGTCCATAGCATAATGTGCTAGTCGTAAACGGGAATTGAATGGCCACAATGGCGATTGGTTATGGCTACCCGTAGAGATTCATAACTGTCTTTAGAATAGTGAGTGAGTATGGTTTTAGCCGCGTTTATTTTTATTCCGGCCTCATCACTACTTGGGACAGTTAAATTGACTTTACATTTAAACGTAGAGTTGAACCCGGTTCTTCACTGTGACAGATGGGCCAGAATTAGGCCCTAACGGAGTCAGTCTTTTTAAGAGTCATTAGAATGTTGTAGCAAATGTAAGTTGGATTACTACAGATGTTTGTAACAGCCGTATATAGTTGTATTGTCATGTACGATGTCAATTACAGTGTTTCGTAATTTGCTTGTATATTTCATATGTGAGTTAGGGTGAGTCAAATAAATCTTTGAATGTATACTTGTTACAATTTTATTATTTTTGTATATTATGTTAGGACAGTATATTGTTTCAGTTATACCGCCATAAGTTTGATGACGTAAGTCTGGTACATCTCGTAAGTTGGATGACGTAAGTCTGTTATACCACGTAAGAGCGACTAATGGGATCGGGTGGTCAGGCTCGCTGACTTGGTTGCATCGTATCCCATTTGCGTAGATCGATGCTCATGATGTCACTGACTGTATTGTCTGGTCCAGATTCGGTTAATTACTTTGAATTTTGGTGAGTGCGGCGTAAAACAAAATACAAATAACATATATCACGTGTATCCTGACACTTATGACGTCATGTGAGTCGTGTGTCGCTAAGCGACCACAGCTTCATAGTGTGACGCTATTACGTCACTATATATTTATATGTGAGTGAATTGTGTTTATCGCCGCTTTGAACAGTATTTCAGTTATATCACGGCGTGTCAGCTTAATTTGGGAGGGAAACCCAAAGTGTTGCAGGTTTTAGATGCTAACCATTTTGGAGAACCAAGGAACAGGGGTAGGGTGCTGACAAACACAGTACCATAATCAAGTTCAATCTAGGATTCGAACCCGTGATAATAGTACCATGGTTTGTCAAAGACACAGAGAGGAACAGATGTATGTAAGTATATAAGCTGCAGCAATGTCAGTTGTATAGCAAAGCCTTGAAGTAGAAAATCATCAGGAGACTTCGTGATGGGTAACCATGTCGGGAACTGAATATGGTGTTCCTTGCAAAATCACACTAACTAACGCCCCAACAAAGACTGAATTCTTCATGCAAGAATGTGAGACCTTGTTTCTTTTCTTTTTCAAATTTTCATTTAAATTTGAAATCTTAGGAAAACAACTTGAGTCTTACCTCTGAACTCTACCTTGGTCCTTCATGTTCAACAAAACAATCAGATCTCTGAGACTTTTGTTTTCTTTTGATACGTTCACCTTTCGCGAACACCTGGTGTCATGGCAATTTGATAGTTATTCAAGAACACATGGTCTTGACATAGTCGGAATCGTACTATGCTTTTTGCAGAGATTTCTAATATCGAAGAACCGTTTATTTAGTTTTAAGAAAGTTACAACAATATAAATGTTATAATTCCACGTCATGAATATAATCCAGTATAATAGTCCTAAACATCTTCATGAATCATCTGCTCTCTGCAACTTGTTTCTGAGAAAATTACTCGTTGCTATTTTGTAGTTGTTTCTGATTTTGCTTCCAAAAAAAGTTTTTTTTTTCATTTGAATGGCATTAAAAAATCGGACTATGCTTTTGGCAGAGATTTCTAATATCGAAGAACCGTTTATTTAGTTTTAAGAAAGTTACAACAATATAAATGTTATAATTCCACGTCATGAATATAATCCAGTATAATAGTTCTAAACATCTTCATGAATCTTCTGCTCTCTGCGACTTGTTTCTGAGAAAACTGTTCGTTGTGATTTTCTAGTTGTTTCTGATTTTGCTTCCACAAAAAAGTATTTTCGTTCATTTGAATGGCATTAAAAAATCTGAATCTAACTGTACTGGTACACATCTTTTCAATGTTTCAGCTACCAAGACCTTGCGGCTTCCTTGAAGATGATTCTTTAAGATTTTCGAAATGTTTCTCTTTTTTTCACTTAACTTCTCAATCCCCCCCCCCCCCCCCCCCCCCCCAAAAAAAAAACGAAAAAAAAACAAAAAACCAACACAATCTAAGACATTAGATGCCAAACACAGAATGGAATGGTTTCCAGCCGTGCATATCACCAGCCGCGACTGAGGACGTAAAGTATGGGATGTTTAATACACCCTTTCTAAATATAGATATAAAACGTCAACGCCAGAAAAAAGCCAGTCTCGATTATCCGCCAAAACATATTCCATTGGCCATAAGGGTAAATAGTGGTGTAATTCATAAGAATTGATCGCTGAAAAGGGATGACACCAGGTGTTCGCGAACCTCACCCTCACCATACGAATCTCACCCTCACAAAGAGAAACTATAAAGTTTTACAGACATGAACTCGGTGTAGACGAAGTTAACTAATGTTATATATTACGATTTGGTACCATAGTACGATAAACAGTTAAACGATCAAAGTAGGCGGAATAATGTTAGATGAACTGCTGTGATTACCATGTAGACGGATTAAGGTTATCTAGAACCCCATCGTACATTGAAGTAGACAGAACAGCTTTAGGTAAAACACTGTGATAGCCGAGTACACGGATTTCTTTCAAATCAAACTGCGAAAGTAGACAGAAATGAAATGTGATACCAATGCAGACAGAATGACGTTAGATGAAAATGTAATACCAATGCAGACAAAATAACTACAGATGATGATAACACTACAAACAGAATGACGTTAGATGAAAATGTGATACTAGTACAGACAGAATAACGTTAAATGAAAATGTGATACCACGGCAGACAGAATGACGTTTGATGAAATTGTGATAACACTGCAGACAAAATGACGTTAGATGAAAAATATGATAGCACTGCAGACAAAATGACGTTTGATGAAAATATGATAGCACTGCAGACAGAATGACGTTAGATGAAAATGTGATTACATTGCAGACAGAATGACGTTAGATGAAAATGTGAAACTACTACAGACAGAATGACGTTTGATGAAAATGTGATAGCACTGCAGACAAAATGACGTTTGATGAAAATATGATAGCACTGCAGACAGAATGACGTTAGATGAAAATGTGATAGCACTGCAGACAGAATGACGTTTGATGAAAATGTGATAACATTGCAGACAGAATGACGTTAGATGAAAATGTGATACTACTACAGACAGAATGACGTTTGATGAAATTGTGATAACACTGCAGACAAAATGACGTTAGATGAAAATATGATAGCACTGCAGACAGAATGACGTTAGATGAAAATGTGATAGTACTGCAGACAGAATGACGTTTGATGAAAATGTGATAACATTGCAGACAGAATGACGTTAGATAAAAATATGATAACACTGCATGACGTTAGACAAAATATGCGACAGCATCGTAGAATGACCTCTCCCATACTAGAACAGAGAAGTGATGTGAGATAATATACGATACCACAATGAACGGAATAAAGTATGAGCCAAACGATCAGACTAGACGCAACTACGGAAGATGGAACTGCTGACTACCACAGTAGACGGAATACCATAATATCAACAACTCTGGTACTAGAATAGACGGAATGACGTCAGATAAACGTCTTTGACAGCAAAGTAGACAGATGAGTGATACGTGAACTGTATGACATTAAAGTAGACAGATTAACGCCGTGGAAGTAGGGTCGGCATAGAATAACGTTGGCTGAAACTGTAGTGCCACCCAGCGTACACGGAAAACGGTCGTACCGACACCGGAGTACTCCGAAAAACGTCATATGAAACCCTATTATACAGTTTAGATTGAAAGCGGATGATCGAACTCCGCCATATCAGAATAACGTTATATGAATAGCGTCAGTGCAACGTTAACACATGCCGCGCTTCAGAGGTATCGTATATTCTACATCAATACCTCAATTATGTATTTTTCAAATATTCCTATTTAGGGCAGCAGGACCTAAGCTCTCTCGTCGATGCGTTGAAAACTTAAACACGCAACTCCCACACTTACTCACAGAAACATGAATTTCATCGCCCGCTGAATTGTTGCTCTGCTGTTCTTGGTGTCCAACATCGACACTCGTGCCACCATGAATAGAACAGCCCTGGATCAAGTTTCCTAGCCACCGATATCGCACTGTGGTACAATAGACAGCACCTATATCTGGGTAAACCTAATCATATCATGTGTGGTTTAGGACTTTCTCGATCAAGCTGTTTCAGGCAATGACAGTAAAATTACTTTTCAGACTGTTTAGAACGGTTCTGTTTGTCCAGAGAGATTTGATACTGTTCATGTTACTGCGAGGAAGAGCCAGCGTTACATAATATTGAGGCCGCTGTTCAATAGGATTTTACTGACGCTTGATGTATATCCCTGTGTACGTAATATCGGTCAGATTGACATACATATTGTACCTTGTGGCCACGGGCTAGACTAAACTATCTGATATTGTTTACCTGACGACTTATGTTGCTTATAAGTCTAAGACGTCTAGTGGTTTTAGGCCGTCTTGCCAAAGTATTGAATGATCGAGGATACTAATTCCCCTCTGTTGACTGGATGTTATTGATTGGTAAACAGAGCTGTGGTGTTATCGCAGCCTAGGCTCTATTGGTCAGCTGGTATCAAGAGGCATTGGTTTCATTACAAGTGATACTGATGGGCGGAGCTACGTCGACTGACCGTGTACTATGGAGTATTCGCCTAACTCAGCACAAGAGATACATGCATCAGTATATGGACCAAGAACGTCACAAGGCCGAACTCGGGGACAGGACACTCATAGATTGGTGCAACGTGAGTCATTTGACATAGATCTGGATGTAGCCTGGTCACCAACATATTGTGCACAAGGATGGGGATCTAAAATCAGACTTGGTGACAAGGTCCAGACAAAGTGACTTACAGTGGTTCTAGACTTCAGACTTCGCGTAGATATTAATATCAGGGAACTGTTGTGATTGAGTGAATATTGTTTCATCAGTTACACCTTTCAAAAGCTTAGTAAAGTTTTTCAAAATGGTTTATGAAAGGAAACGTCCATACGGTTGGCATTTCCATATTTGACGTATTAATAACAAAAATGATGTCTGATTCCCTATTTTGACTTGTACCATTTTCCCGAACCGTTTCATTGGGTGAACGATTGACTTTGGTCATGCAATATACGCTCACCTTTTCGCGAACACCTTGTTTCACCGTTATGTGATACTGATTTATTAACATATGCATGATTATCATATAGCATATACTGTACGTAATAATCAAGTCTGGACCAGTCAAACCAGTGATTGAAAGCATGAGCAATGAACGACCATGTCAGGGTACTGAGATGCAATCCACCAAACCACCGAATCTCATAATAATAAATAATAAAAAGTATGTTGTGTGTTGAGTGTTGATACCAATTTTGCCAGGTTTCTAGAGATACACAAGGTGAATGCTATGGCCCAAATGTGACAAAGTTAATTCCGTTGTTTATATTAATACTGTCGACTTTATTTTTCTTAAGTTATGATGTATGATTTATAAACTCCAGTAGGACAGTCTAGCACAGCGTCGTCTCTATAAAATGGCCGTGAAACAGTGTTAACTTGGAACGTAATTACTTGTGAAAAAGATCCTGGACACTTTTGGCAGAAACTTCGTGAAACTTGAGACACATCTGCTAAACTGTGCTCTACTAATGGTGGTTCCATGAAGGACGAATGTTGATGACCCGTAGCCTCTTTAGAGTGGTTCTATTATAGATGAAGATGCATAGCTTTCTGAAATACGTCAGTGAGATATATTATGTAAATGTCTTGCAATGGTGAATTATTGTTATAATTGTGTTTTATATTTTATTTGTTGTTTCACGCTATACTCAGCAACATTCCAGCTGTATGACGGCGGTCTGTAAATTATCTGAGTCTTGACCAGACAATCTAGTACTGTAATTGACATCATGAGCATCGATCCACGCAGCTGCGATACGATGACATGCATCGACCAAGTCAGCGAGTCTGACCACCCAATCCCGTTAGTCTCCTCTTACGACAAGGATAGTTGCCTTTTACAGCAATCATGGGTCGCTGAAGACCAATTCTAACCCGGATCTTCACGGGTCTTTATTATTGTGACCAACCATGAGATAAGGGATCTCGTAGGTGAAAAATCATATTTTGACTTTTCATTACTGTTTAGAACTGCAATATCTTTGGAATACAAAATTATAATTCACAAGCTTCAATTCATTTTTATTACAGAGATACATTACATCACACATGGCTATCTTCACTGAAGTGACGTCAGCCTTCTTTATGACATCATAGCACAATTGTATCGGAGCGGAGGCACGGGTGGCCCAGTCGTCTAAGGCGCCGCGATTCGATGTGCAGAGTTGCGTCCCTTGGGCACGCCAGAAACCTATGATTGTGGGTTCGCCCCGATTATGTTTCTAGGTTTGTCAGCACCATACCCGTGCTCGTGGTTTTCACCGAGTGGTAAACGTCTGAGACCTGCATCACATCGGGCTTTCCTCCCACATTAAGCTGTCACGCCACGATATAACTGGAATACTGTTAAAAAGCGGCGTTAAACCCAACTCACTCTCTCACTGTATCGGAGCACCCAAATGGTCCCTTTTCTCTTGGTGGTCACATATGTTGAAAAAAAATGGAAATGTTCAAAATGTTTAGATGTCGCATGCCAGTTAGTTATCCGAATACAAACATCAAACTTTTCAGCAATTTTGTCTGCAGGGCTACTGTAATGTCACGAGACCACTACAAGTCATAACACTTCAGTTTTGGGCTAATAACAATGATAATGATGATATGGTCATTTAAATGGGACAAGTGCCCAAGTCAGAGGTCATGCTCACACCAGAGGTAATGTATCAATGCGCATCATATGTCTTTCTCAGCTCCTTGGGGAGTATACAATTCTCAACAAAATATGCCAAAAATAAAACAAAACATAATTTGTTTACATCATTATGTGAAGGATTTTGCGTCTCTAAAGTATATTAGTATATAAGCCTTCATTTAATCGCTCTCCTTAATCATATATATTACAATCTCGTTGCCTCGAACTCCTTTTTCTCGATATATCGTTTAAGACGATGTCTGTAGTCCCGACAGGATCCTTATCAGCACTATGGTCTGATATTGGAACTCCTTAACTCGAACAACGGATATCTAGACCTGTAGTCGATAGTCCAAAGGAATTCGAGTTAACGAGATTTCACAGTAACGTCAACATACAGATGTAGCCTTTCTGCACTTGACGTTTCGTATTAAACCAGTTCTATGCTGACCTTGAATAGGTTATTTTTAATTTATTTAATGATTGATCACATAACAGCGCCACGCCTAATAGCAAACATAATGTTGTCCAACACTATGAGCATCTATATGGGTTAACAGGCCGCCGCAATGTAGACAACTGGTAGGGTTATGGCAAATATTGACTCAGACCATTGATCACCACAGACAAACAGTGTCCAGTAGTGCCGCCATGAACTTCGATGTCAGCTGGACAGACCATCGCGTGTTCAGAAAATTCCATCTCTTCGAGAATATGTTCAATACAGCTGTGTTGGAAGCATGGATAATGGGAACGCCGTTAGTCCGGACTGCGTTTTGTACGGAAACCCGCCTTTAATGAAACCCGACGTTAATGAAACCCCGCTATTCCGACACCGTTAGTCCGGATTGCGCTAAAACCCGCCTTCACCCGTGTTGGTCGTCGCTATATGGCTGATATAGTGACGATGCGACGTTAAATTTTAGCTCACTCACTCACCCGTGTTGAAATTAAAATATGGGGCGTTAACGAAACCCCGTTATTCCGACACCGTAAGTCCGAATTGCGTTTGTGCTGAAACCCGCCTCACCTGTGTTACAAGTATGGCCCGTCATTAAAATCCCCGTTAACCCGGATACTGTTAATCTGGAAACTGTTTGTTCAGAAGCCCAAAGGCTCCGGGGATTGATGTTTGTAAATAAAAGCAACTAAAACAATTTCCATATTCAAGAAATATCTACTAAAAGTTCATTGTATGATTACGATGATATCTTGAGCATGTGTTTATGAATAACTATGAAATAGTGATGATACCAGGTGTTCGCGAAAAGGTGAGCGTATCCTGCCCCACCGGTGGCCTCCGTCCTGCAAAGGCAAGTCAATTGTTCACCTGAATAAATACGCTCAATATGCTCCATCGTACTGTATTAAACCGTTTAAAAGCTTTACATTACTTTGAGAGTGTGAAACTTCAGGGATTAGTGATTGTGAGGAGTGTCTATGTACCACAAGGACAAGGAAACGTACCAATGTTACGCTAACCCAGAAATTTGTTCAACTGGACGAATCAACGGGTTCCGTCCGGATTAACGGGGTTTCGTGGAATATACACCTAGGCAAAATTTAGTCTGTCTCCACACTAGCACCATCGAACGCAACATCGGCATTACAAGCGCCAGCTGTTGATGTTAAATTTTAACAGTTGTGTTGACACACATAGTTTGACTATTTCAATATTGACTTACAGACAATACCAACCGACTCATATACCACACATCCACTGTAGGACTTTATGCAGTGGTTAGATCAAATCAATTTTGTTTTACGGTTTGATTTTTGACATGTTCGGGTTACAGGAAATTCAGCCATTACGTTACAAGTAACCTTCCACTGAACATGCCAGTGTCGTCTATGATAAATTCAGTAAACTAAAGCCGGTTTCCGGCTGAAAGAGATCGGAACGAGAAATATAATACTTTTTTGCCTCA
The DNA here is from genome assembly GCF_022045235.1 of Haliotis cracherodii. Taxonomy (NCBI): domain Eukaryota; kingdom Metazoa; phylum Mollusca; class Gastropoda; order Lepetellida; family Haliotidae; genus Haliotis; species Haliotis cracherodii. Next base: position 54,885,598 of record NW_027266265.1, read on the forward strand.
CGTCTGCACGTGATGTTGATATGATACGTCACAATGTTTGTTTTTATATTTCAACGCAACTCTCGCGGTTTATTGAAATTGCGATGATAATAATGTACGTATTTTGGGGGAAAAATCAAAACCAACCTCACCCATCATCGTGGTTTGATGAGTGTTAATTTAGTGTGACGTATTTTTACCGTATATACATATGTTGGCGGGGCGTAATGAGCGCTGTTGTTTCTCGGTAAAATGTTACTGTGGCCCCGCCATAGTGGCGGGGTTGAGGAGGTTGGGGGTGATGGGCGTCTGTCTGCACGTGCTGGAATCGATACATCAGATGAAATGTGTTCCTCTTCGGAGGAGGGCTTTCAGTGAGCACTTTCTATATAGATAGAACATATTTACCGCTTTGAGGCAATTTAGAATATAGAAGGGCTAAAGAATTGGTTTCTGAGCACATGGTTGCAGTAACACTATTACAAACAAAAAATGAATCCTTAAACCGTCTCCAGGCCCTGTCAACAGAGGGTTCCCTCTCCCCTTGATCTCGAGTCGTGTTTCCAGCAAATCTCCAACTTCCAATAAGACCGGGGGCGCATATCGCTCACACAGCTTTCCCTTTATCTCTTCAAATCAGTTGTAATGCAATTACTAGCATAACGTTATTCAGTGCGATACTGCTTTCCTGCAAACCGTCTAGATTGATCAGTCTTACTAGCAGTGCATCAGCCGATCGACCGACCTGATCCCGATATGATAGCATTTAATTGGACAAAGCTCCATCGATCGTCCCGCCTATTCGGCTGTTGATGTCGAAATTGCTCGGCCGTATTGCAGCTTAATTTATCGAGATAAATGCTCCTAACGATCTGTGGAGTACAACTGCCATCAGATCCCAGTTATCAGGACGTGGCGGAGGAAAATTATGTCTTTCTTGGCGGAGAAAGTGTGGGGTGTTTTGGAACCAGCGCTGAACGCAAAGCAGGTTTCTTTCATGACGTGCGTGCCGAAATGAAATTATGGAGCAAGAGGGAAGACGGATAGGGACTCGATTCAGCAGCGTTGAAAGGAATTGTAGTTACTTTTTAAGTTACAACACCGGCGTGCGTGACGTCTCAAACTCCACCTTTGTTTCGAGAAAACTTTGATATCATAATCATTTCATTATGGTGGTTCCATCAACGATTTAAGCTAATTGTTAGTGTGGAAGTTTTTGAGTTAATGAGCAGGTCTGCAAGATGTATTGTGTTTCGCTGCATGCTTATCCCGAGGCAATTAGAGAACTTTGTGTAACACAAATTTCTAAAACAGTCTTGTGACAAGACGTTGAAATAGAAACCCATAGTGCCGCGAAGACATTATGAGACATTCATTGAAAGTTACATTCCATTTAATACACCGGAACAAGCACTTAATGAATGTATTTCACATGCAATGGTGTACGTACACACGATAATTTCAAATAAGCGCTATGTTAGAGTATTTTTATTTCGAATGGAAATGGTTAAAGTATCTACAGAGCATATTTGAGATATGCTTTATTGAACAGGTAAATATTATAAAACACGTCAGCGATAGAGAGGGGAGCATTATATATTTTGATACTGTTAATATTAAAACTGTAAATGTTTCTACATTCGTAAGAATGATTTTACACAAAAGACCCGTCAAACGTAGTGAAATTAAATAGTGAGAGAAATTGACATTTCCATAGCAACGGAAATAATTAAAAACCAGGAAATGGAACGCCCGCACCAAAATCTTGCACCTTTTTCATCCTTATTAATTAAGAATAATGGAAAGTATTCAAGGAAATCTCTAACCAAATATGAGTTCACAGCCCGTGTCATGTGAATGTAAACATAGCGCCCGTCTCCTAGCAACGACATTTAAAAAAAACAATTCTACAAACCTGTTATTCATGAATTTGATTCATTTTACTGCAATACACTTCACAACATTTGATGGAAATTGGCTTGAAATTCACACATAATCGAGAGTAGTTGCTCAACATGAATAGAAACAGAGCTGTGTTTACGCGCCCTTCCTAAAAGCTACACGTAAACGGAAATTTGATATTTGATACGTTCAATAAATATCCATTGTGGTTATTTCCTCGACTTGTTTCATCTGGTTAAAATATACAGAGATCTCCAAATGTTAAGCCGCTGGAAATCACAAAGTAACAGACTAAATCCAAAGTAAGGTTATTAAAATAATTAAAAACATATTCATAACTAAAGAACCATCCATACTGACGCGAAAAATAATTTATGGAAGCGATACAAATTCATTGAAAATAGAGGGAATTCATAATTTTATAAACCTTCCTAAATATTATTTTTTACCATAGTACTAAAAATTCAGTATTTCGTACGATTTCTTAACATAAATGTTTTATACCGCGGACTTACAGTCGACGCAGGGGAAAATATGTAACGCAAATATCCAATTAGGTTTTATTAATATTGTATTAATTTAGCAACCAAATTGGTACTGGATACTTGGATTAGAGACATGATTCATTGAAAGCTTCAACAATATGTTAACGCCCGATCTCACGTTTATAAGAAATACAGATTCTCCTCAACAAGAAAAAACATCCTTCACCCGTTTAGATAAACACCCCTGCTTGTGGTGACAATAGAATATCAATGGGCAGTAATACATTGATACGCTGGACAACTTGAGGTATAAACATGCCTCCTTTTTATGAGAGTCAGCTGTGTGAATTTTTCATGATTTCTGCACCAGTAAGTATATTCTTTTAACATCGTGAAACATGTGAGAATTGTCTATATATTAGCTGTAGCATTTGAAACGGCATCTAATTTAGCTTTCATTGTGGCCGTGCGACGAAGCATAGCGCCAATCATAAAACTAGATGTGATTCAGGAAATTGTCTTATTGAATTATGAATCGACTCTTATAACAAAAATTCATATGGATTTTTCCCTCTGGCTGTTTAGACAATTTCTCCGCCCAACTGACGTTTCTTCGCGGCCACTCAATAGACGGAGTCAGTCAGCCTAGAGATTCACTGAATCTCCACATCTAACTTCATTTATTTAAAACTTTTATTAACACTTAACCCACTAATTTCGTTTAAGGTGATTATAATAACATAATCGGTGTAGTTTTGGAAATATCACATAATTTGAGACAATGACCATGAATTGCTTCGTATTCACTGTAGACTTGGGACAATTGTATGCCGAAATCCTTTTAACATTATTGACATGATGCATAACGCTATGCTTGAGGAAGCTAGGTTAAAGCGGCCGCTACTGTCTATTTGAGGGGTATTATTGTGACCCATTAAATCCATTATCAAAGAATGGTTAAAATAGTTAAATTACGAAATATTGCGTTCTTTTTCCGCACAATTATTTTAAGCGTTTGACATCATTGTCTTCTTTGCTCCCTATTCCAATGATTGCGTTAGTAGTTATTTAATCAACTAAATATGACGGAAATATGTCTATATTATTTTAACATCTGAAACTTTATTACACACATAAAACAAACGTATTTATAAAGAATTGTGTATCATATTAGCTTAATGTAACCATATCAATATCACCAAAATATAACATTCTGATACAAAGCAAAATTCTGCAATTTCCATGAATTAGTTACTCCGGTTACAAGCTAAGGGTTTATTTAAGTTAAGTAATTTGTTTCAGAAGCCGGGTTTTGTAAGTAAGACTACCTCCATATCACCCGCCGATGGAGCATCTCATTACTGGAGGATTCGGTTGATGATGCGGAGGCGATCATTCAACGTTATTTCGATATTTTCATAGATAACACGACGACAGCATGGCGCTTCACTCGCACACACACGGAAACTACGTTTAACATATTTTGTGTAAACAATTTTCTGTCATGCTCTATCATTAACAGTGAGTCGACAAACGTTTAAATGCAAAACACACCTTGAGTTACAAGTTTGAAAGAAAAGAAATTATTGAAAACATCCCGACCTGCGAAATTGACAGAAATATGATTTTTCACCCAAAGTAAACAATCTAAAGAGATGTGTGTGCGACCTTTATGTGTTGCTACCAATTACAGGGTGCGGGAAAAAATCCAACCCAAACGGAAAGGGGAACATGCAAGGAAAATTTTGAAATAATTTGTCGCAGATACGAACAGCCCCGCGCGACAATTGAAGGTGGGAGAATAAAGGCTTAGTGAGAGAAATTTTCTGGCGTGGGAGATTTCGTTTCACCAGAGAATTCCTTTAACAAGAGACAAAGGACTTCTAGATTTCATAAGAAAACAAGGTGCGTGACTGAGCTCTGAACACTGCCAGTCGTGTCAAGCCATCGCTGCCCTTAGGGCTGTCTTGGACCCTACAACAGTTGTATCAGGAACATTTGTAACAGGGCTTGACTCCCCCTTTCTTCACAACAGATACACGGCCTGGATACACTCCAACAAATGTACAGTATCATATACTCGGGCGGAGCTTGTAGGCAGGCATGGGAGCAATAAAGATGGGGTGGGGTGGGGGAGCGGGTGCTACCATGTCCATGCCGGGGATAAGCATGTAGGCAGACAGATGTTGATGCGGGTGGACGGCAGTGAGTTCTAGCGGTACAATTTACCGTTAAAGAATTTATTCCTAAAAAAATTAAAACATTCTCAGCAGATTCGTATTTTAAACTATCTTTACTGCTACCTTAACACTGCTCCAAAATTACATATGACACAAACATAAACTATATGGTTGTTGTTGTTGTTGTTGTTGTGTTGTTGTTGTTGTTGTTTACAGATTAAAATATAAAATGCTGCAAAGATGGTTTGGGTGATCCTGGCACAGTCAGGCTGGTTAGGCTCATCATCAGCTCAGGGCCCTTGCCCACTCTACATGCAGCCCAGACAGCGAATGGGTCTTATTCCAGGAAGCGCTGCCTGGTGAAACCCACCCAGAACGTTTCGGAGAATGTGAAGACTCCCCAATACTGCAGCCTTCTGCATTACCCAGATTGTCAGACAGGTTGTTTTCCTGGTAGCAAACCCGGGTACTCTCCCAATGTCAGTCAACAGATTGGGAGGTACCAAACCTAAGTCACCGAGAACAATGGGGAGTTGGACAACTTGGTCCTTGATATGTAAGCGTGACATTTCGAAAGCGAGGTCCGCATATTTGCCATGTTTTTCCTCAATCTTGTCAATCACATCAAGGGGACAGAAAATTCAATGACATAAATGATTTCATTGGAATTATCAAAAAGGACAAGATCAGTTTTGTTGGCCTGGATACGTCTAAGGCTGTAAATGGGCCTATTCCAAAGAATTTTGTATTTATCATTTTCCATGACGCCCTCTACATATTCAGGGTCGTACCATGGGTGGACCTCTGTGTCAAAACCACAAGCATGGCGAAGACGGTTATATAATGACCGAGCTACACCATCATGGCGTTTAAGATACTTTGTGCCAAAGCTGGGCATTCACTGACGATTATTATTATTATTATTATTATTATTATTATTATTATTATTATTATTATTATTGTTGTATTGTTGTATTATTTTAATTATATTATTATTGTTTTAGTTTTTGCTATTATACGCGACTTATATGTGTATTAAAGCATTAAAGATAATATTCATCCCTGTCTTTGCCACATATCAACATGGTTACGCCCACTTTCATACGTTGAAGCTGGCCGTATGAACATTGATCTCCTACAAGCTGCTCTATCTGCAAAGTAGAATTTAGTTTACGTTAAAATGAAATGAGCGATGAATTATTTGTGCTGTAACTTTAGTACGTTAGTTAATGAAGAGTCGGCGTCGCCTCCACCACGATGTCAAACTCATACAACCTCCATGTCTCCGCCTGTGACTAGGTTACCAATCAAGACTAGTCTGGTCGTCATTGTTTTGAGGAGGGCAGCTCAGTTGATCAGACCAAGTGAAGACCTCTCTCTCCCGGGCTTGTCCCGGCTTTTTGATTGAATTTCTTAATGTCTCTTCTGGAAGTAAATGACACGAGGTCACGCGAGAGAAAACGAGATCAAGTGTGACGAGGGCTAAAACAAACATGGCGCTGCCTCGTGGGATTCGACTCCACCTGCCTCTGTCATTGGCGGTGTGACGTCACTTCCTCATTAGACCTGCGTTGTCTCGGTTCTCCTGTCAGTGTGTTCGCGTCAGATTCGAAACGAACACAAGGGGCATTGTGATTATTGTACTGCTTGTAAATCAATAGCTTGCACTTTCACTCAATGTGTAGCATTTTCTTAAAATCTGTTTACATCACAAATACAATATATAGGAAAATCCAATTATTCCGATGGGAAAATATATTGATACAATATTTTATAATTGGAGCTTGCGACATAACACTAACGCTAAGGGATTTCATACAATGGTTATCATTTGTTATTAATGGACATTCGATCCACAGTTTACACGTCTGTTGTGGTAAACGTTGGTCAACTCGGATCCATTCCACCAGAAAATTACTGTGGGGCATTCCATATGCAGTGTTGCCAATAGACTTACATTTAGTCCCAGAAATTAAGTTATCTTATTTAAATATATATATCACCGAAATAAATTTTAAAAATGGAGCCCAGAACAATCCTTAATTTAGCGGATCCTGGCACCCTTAAGGGACACACCTCTAAACAGCGAGGTGAAACGCCGTGGTCTGGTACATGCTTGCGCCTGAATAGGAAGACTACATCCACATCTACATCTGCATCTACACGCTTATCTTTATTACTGTTGCTTCATTTTCAGTGACAGATCGACCTTCAAGTCCGAATTCCTGCCACTCAGCTTCTCGAATCTTAATGCGTGGGTTAACTGATGTAAAAGCATCACTTGACGCATACATCATTCCGTCAACGCCACCGACATGTGAAAAATGTACCGTAATGGACAAACGTGCGCAGAATTCAGAGGAACGCTCATAGAACCCTCTCTTTCAGTGACCTGCTGGGATGAGCCGAAGTTTGGTCAACGGTGGAACCATTGCCGTTCCTGGCAGAGTAGCGGAGTTGAGTGCAGCGTGAGATATGGCGCTATATATCACGCTGTATCCGCTAAGTGACCACCGTGATTTACTAACGGCAACTATTCATTTATGAAGTATACACACTTTAGGTGTGCGTAAAACAGATAAGCCTGCTGTCATACCACATACCTTGGCGAGCTTAGAATAATGGTATGCGGCGTGTCTTGGCCCAATAAATGTGCCACTCCGGGCAGCGAAGACAGGTATACACGTGTATATCGGCGCTTCAGTTGTAGTCAGGTGGTTGTTGAAGGCAAAATCGCTGGTCAGGAAATGCATGGAGGAATAATGCTCTCGTTACAAATTGCCTTACCCTGTCCCATCATTACCCCACAAAACCATATCAATCATAATATAAATCGCAATCCAGGCTTGATTTACAGGACGACGTCAAATAGCGTCATTATTGTGGCGTTAACCAACAAACAAGCTATATCCGCCGATTGTGTCCCGTCTTTACTAATTCTACTCTATCTTATTCCAATCCTATGTTCAAAGTAATTTTAATAAGAAGAAATCTAGATCGATACGAACCATACCCTCTAGGTCCTACATTAGACATGTCCACCTATCTCTGCAATTATGTCTCCACGCCTGAATCCATTCTTGTCATGCCCTGTATTTAATTAGGAGATAAACATACTGTGTTTTCAATGTAGAGCTAGGTTACCTGTAGATTTAACCCCGCTAAATTGAATTTGGAACCGAACGCGCATTTTGTAACCTATAATTGTAGATATAATTATTTAAATATGCCTACCGACAATGACTGAAAATAGTACTATTCTATGAATATTAGCTTCCGCGGTGATGCGGCCGTCAAACCAGCTGTTTCAATCAGAGGGAGTTTATTGTGATTTAATAGCCTCTGATTGACCAATCAGAATCGAGTAAATACCAAATTCATGGTAGAATCAGTTATGAACACCCTTAATATTCATATCACCGCTTATCTTCACCCTCAACCTGAACTAAATCTGAACCCATCAGGTCTGAACCTACTCTTGAAGCAAACCCTAACTCTCCACCCAGCACGAATAATGCTTATCTGAATGCCTAAACTACTCCACCCAAACAGCATAATACACTTCCACGTTGTCGATTTTCTGTCCATTACCGGTCGGAGCTATGACGCGGGGTTCAATATAGTAGTGCTTCGGTTATCAATTTCTACTTGACGTAATGTTATAAAGGTGACCACCAATCAGTAAACAAATATATACAGATCCCATTAGTAAGCGCATCCCCGCCGTACGATCAATACCAGTTCTCCAGTAACATCGCAGTAAAGAAGCGCCCAGATTTAACCGCATCAGTGCATCATGTATATTCATACGCGTATCTCCGTCACAAGAAATTCAGCGGAAACGGAAATGACAACTGTAAAGTATACAAAACAGGAAACACCTTTGCATTACCTATACTCCCGAGAAGTGGTTAATCGTGACACCAGGTGTTCGCGAAACATGCCCTGCCCAAACGGCATTAGACACCCCTGTCTCCCGACGCCAACATCTAGGTCATAAAAAAACATGGATGGCAAACAAGTGTCCTCTCATACATGCAACCATAACTACAACAACTGCCTCTTCACCCACGGGGCGGAGGGGTAGCAGGGGTGAAAGCAGTCGCTCGTCACGCCGAAACCCAGGTTCGATTGTCTTAAGGGTACAATGTGTGAAGCCCATTGAAGAGCGGCGTAGAACTTTACTCACCGACTCTACAAACACCACCACTACTACATTTAGTACCCGTGAAGATCCGGGCTAGAATAGGTCTTCAACAATCCATGCTTGCCGTAAGAGGCGACCAACGGGATCGGGTGGTCAGGCTCGCTGACTTGGTTGATGCATGTCGTATCCCAATAGCGTAGACCGATGCTCATGATATCAATGACTGCATTGTCTGATCCAGACTCGATTGTTTACAGACCGCCGTCATATAGCTGGAATATTGCAGTGCTGCGTGAAACAACAAAGAAACAAACAAACGAACAAACACTTTGCCCTTCGAGAAGTGACCCAGGAATGCTAATAAAGAGTATTAACATTGCAGATATATTTTATGCACCCTTACGTTACAGAAAGGACATCTACTTTTACTACTAGTATTACCACTTCTTCTACTACAAATGAAGTTACAACTACAACTACACTGTACTTGTGTTTACTCACACCAACTGTCTACGCACACCAGTTGTTGACACACAACTTCCTTTCAACACACAACTCGCTGTTTACACACTAACTTAGACTTGCACAAATCTCTGAGACGATAATTATTAGTTTAAATCATAATTTCTAGATTATGTAAACAAGTTGTCCCTGTAAGAGCCTGGAGTCCTTAGAATCCACATATGTAGACTTGCCTATTAGGATTATAGAATACTACACATCCATAGACTTATCTTTCAGTACAGCCTTGGAGCAAGGCTAACACGAACTGTTAACGCAACTTACTTTTTACACTCACTAATTGCTTGCTGCTCACTATTTACTGCCTCTATGGATAGCGGACATCTGTTTACACATACATGTCCTTCCTGTTCGAAACAGGGGCCGTCGCGTAGACTAGTGGTTAAAGCGTTCGCTCTTCACGCCGAACACCCGGGTTCGATTCCCGACATGGGTACAATGTGTGAAGCCCATTTCTGGTGTAACCACCACTTTGTATAATGTGTTCTTAATGTACTGGACACGCTGGACCTTTCACTTGATATGCAGTTGTTAATATCTATTGAGCAATGAGTTCAACTATATGTGACTCTGCCAGACACAAACAAAATAGTGATGCAACACAATGACAAGGAACCCTTCTTTCAAAAGTAAATTGTAAAATTTATGTTATTTTGTTTATCATAGCGTATGTTTCGTCAAGCTATAATTCTTAAGGAGTCGGGCGAATTATAGAACCCTATTTGTGAAAGGTATAAATCATACACTATATATCGTTACCCCAAAAAGACGTAATATACCGTATACCAATGCTCATAATCCCTCCCTAACAGACCCTCAAAGACCCCTGAAGGTCCGGGTTAGAATAGGTCTTCAGCAACCCATGCTTGCCGTAAAAGGCGACTATGCTTGTCGTAAGAGGCGACTAACGGGATCGGATGGTCAGGCTCGCTGACTTGGTTGATGAATGTCATTGATCCCAATTGCGTGGAGCGATGCTCATGCTATTAATCACTGGATTGTCTGGTTCAGACTCGATTATTTATAGACCGCCGTCAAATAACTGGAATATTACTGAGTGCAGCTTTAAACAACCAACCAACCAACCCTCCCTAACTGAAGCTGGAACAATTGGATTGTTATCATGCTCTCAGTTGACTGGACCGCCTCCGTGGTATAGTGGTATATCGTCCGCCCGGGGAGCGGAAGGTCCGGGGTTCGATCCCCAGCCGCGTCATACCAAAAGAGATTAAAAGGTGGTACTTGTTGTTACCCTGTCTGACGCTCGGCATTGAGCTAAATCAAGCACTGGACGGCTCGGAGTCAGTATACTGTGTCTGAGTGGGGTATTCATGTTAAACTGCGGCATGGTATCTCAGTGGGCTTGTACTTAAACTTGGTATCAGTCCGGACCACACACACCCGTGCACGCACGTTGCTATGTAAGTGCAATGATCTTGGACGCGACGTTAAACCCCATTTTACCTCACCTCATTTGACTGTTTCTGAAATCTTGTCATGTCTAACCAGTTCACTGATGACGTTCGTGGTAAAACGTAATATGACGTGACGTTAACATTGTTATGTGATATATGACGCTGTAAACCAGACCTCGTAGGTCTTAGAGGATGAGATGAGGGATTAATCCTTACATAATCTCGGTTTTTAAATAAAGATGATGACGTATTTGGTCAATGATATGGGACATAGAGATGATTCAAAACCGAAGCAGCCGTCCAAACCGGACATTCTGCGACGTAAGGGCGGAGATCCGTGCATCAAAGACTGGACAGAGAGGACAGAGAGGAAAGATAACAAATAAATGGCAGGAGAAGAATGACCTGAGCAGAAAAAGGATGGGATTAATGGCGACGTACCACACATTGCACACATGCTTTTTCCCCCTTTTTCCCTTCTTTGCTTGTCGTTCTTCGAACACTCAAAAAGATGAAAGCTCGAACAACTGGAAATGGCTTTTTTTTCTCAAAATATGCATTTCTGTAGTGATGTTCTGTGTGACGTCACCAGTGCCGCCAGGCGCTCCCTACCGCCGATCGCAGAGGTGTGTTTGTTCTGACACCCACTGGGTATGGATTAGCTTGCGAGGTGAAGTTTGGGAAAACTGACGTAGCATTTGTACAAGATTTGAAATAGGAACTTGTTTTATTTTATCAGGGTGTGTGTGCGTGCATGCGTGCGTGCGTGCGTGCGTGCGTGCGTGCGTGCGTGCGTGCGTGCGTGCGTGCGTGCGTGCGTGCGTTCTGACACCCACTGGGTATGGATTAGCTTGCGAGGTGAAGTTTGGGAAAACTGACGTAGCATTTGTACAAGATTTGAAATAGGACCTTGTTTTATTTTATCAGTGTGCGTGCGTGCGTGCGTGCGTGCGTGCGTGCGTGCGTGCGTGCGTGCGAGCGTGCGTGCGTGCGTGCGTGCATGTGTGTGTGTGTGTGGTGGGGAGAGGGTTTAAAGAATATGGTTTTGGTCACTGCTTCATGATAAGGAGGGACCGAGGCAGAATAAAAAAAGAAAAAACAAATGGTCGTTTCGTCTTTGTCTTGCCTCCAATGTGATCGAACACATAGCGTCAACGCAGGCAGGTGCTGTGTATGTCAACGCACTATGACACACAGCTATATACAAGCAGCGAATCAGTGGCGTGTAGAAGACATCAGAAGGCAACAAGGCCCTCGGGTGTTGTTTTAAGGTCATTTAGTTCTTAAAGGGAGACTAGGCTCAAGTTAGTTGGCCGTCCTTGCACATTGTAACGCCATTTTCTTTCTTAAATAGCTGTGATTTCGAAAGGACTATGAATCCAGCAAGCAACGATTACCCTTAATACAACGGCATCATCTAGGTTTGGGATGTCCACCAGGTCACTGGTAAGTCCCCCTTTAAGGTGAGGTGAATTGGTGTTTAACGTCGCGTCCAAGATTTTTGCACTTATGTAGCGACTTGCATGCATGTGTGTGTGTGTGTGTGTGTGTGTGTGTGTGTATGTGTGTGTGTGCATGTGTGTGTGTGTGTGCATGTGTGTGTGTGTGTGTGTGTGTGACTGCTAGTCCAGACTTACGCCGATTTTATAGTGCTAGTCCACTTAGATACCATGCCGCAGTTTAACATGAATACCCCACTCAACACTCCGAGCCGATCCATGTAAACTAATATATCCACTAAATCAGAAACTCTGATGTCGTTATATTACACTGGGAATTATAACAGAAAGAAGAGATTAAGCGTGAGAAGGGGTGTCCGCTGCTTTGAGTAATCTTGTATTGAGTAAAACCTTTAACCCATTTAATAAGCTCAGGGTTGCGTCCCTTTGGCAGGTCACAATCCTATGATAGTGGGTTCGAATCCCAAATTATGAATATTGGTTTGTCAGCACCAAACTCGTGTTCGAGAGTGTCTGATGACGTCTAAGACTGCGTGTATTTGTGCAACGTTATAAAAATCGAAATAACATTAAAAGCGGCGCTAATCTTAACTCACTCACTTACTATTAACTTGAACCCCCACGTTTAAAATAATGTTCCGAGTACATAGAGATCCTGTAGATACCAACCGAACGCACCCATGTAGGTAGCACCTGCACTGGTGATGTTACTATACGCGTCAGGCTGTCAGTTGGGGAGAAACTGCCAGAAATGTGCTGCAGATTTGTTTCTATTCCCGTCCCAAAGTGAACGACAGGGATAAATACCCATGCAGTGTGCTTGCATCTGAGAGAAGGCGCCCAACAGATGAAGGCAACTCGCAGGCAAAAAACTGGCCATGAAATAGCTCTTGTTATGAGCAGCTGTGAAGCTGTCAAAAACATGGATGACGGTTGGAGAAAAAAGCCGTAGCACCTGTGGACTTTGCGTTTACCTATCTGTACCAATCAGTGCTAACACACGCGATAAGATCGACAACGCTGATGGTGTGATAATGACCAAGGTGATGTATTTATTTGCTCGCCTATTTATCTGTTTGTTTATTGGCAGATTGGAAAGGTGAGATAATTAGGTGAATTAAGGAACTATTAGAATGGAATTTGTCGGTAAGACATTTAGGGAGGTTAAGTTGTGGGCATGGTTTCCAATGAAGTTATTACAGGTACAGCTAATGGGGAGGATCCCCCTGAATCGAGCGAATGAGGAGGGGGGGGGGGGGGGGGGGGGGGAGGTGAGACTTATCAGGGTTTGTGGTTGACGTTATACTATATGTCCACACAAGGAATTAAACGCAGTTTTTTTATTTGACATATCACCTCACCTATCACTAAGCTAAAATTTGTTTGTTGATACCAATGATTGATATCATGAGCATAGAGCCACGTAATTTGGATACGATGACATGTATCAATCATTTCAGCTAGCCTGGCCACCCGATCCCGTTAGTCGCCTCTTACGACAAGCATGGGTTGCTGAAGACGTAGTCTACCCCGGATCTTCACGGGTCCACTAAGCTAACAGATCTGTCCTAAACTTCAACCTCACTGGGGGCGGTCGGGTAGCCTAGTGGTTAAAGCGTTAGCTCGTCATGCCGAAGACCCGGGTTCGATTCCCGACATGGGTGCAATGTGTGAAGCCCATTTCTGGTGTCTCCCGCCGTGATATTGCTGGAATATTGCTAAAAGCGGCGTAAAACAATACTCACTCACTCACTCAACCTCATTGGGAAGTGACCTAAAGTCTAGCAAGCTGAGTCATAAAGGATCGTCGGTCCTTCACTGTCCTTGTGCTTTTTGACAAATAAGGTTGCTATATTAATTACCTGGGTTCTAGAAAGCTCGAAAGATCAACATCGGGTCAATATTTCCAACTATTGAAAGCTGAATTACGAGAGCGGGTTTTCGAGCATTTCATCTTCAAAAACAAGAGGTAAAAGGCTAGAACACCACAACAGTGCTGATCTTACTATCTTATAATTATGGGAGCTGAAGTTCAAATGAAGCATGTGCTATTGTCTGATCATAAAATCCTGCTTGAAACATTGCTTGAAACGCGGACATTAAATTACTCTTAAATATATATTCCATGAATAAGATACATCATCAAATTGAAAAGTTTTACATTACATACACAGATGAAAGAGATGATTTTTTTACTGAGAAAAAATATGTGAAATGCTGGACTTCCTCATCGATAACATCTACGTGAAATTTGGGGGTAAGACATTTAGGCAAGAAGTAGGCCTCCCCATGGGCACCAATTGTGCTCCCCTTCTTGTTGATCTGTTTCTTTATTCATATGAATCGGAATTTCTGTTCGGATTGGCAAAGTCAAAAGAAGGTAATTCCGCCAAGAAGTTGAACTTCAGTTTCGATATATCGATGATCCGATATCGTTCAATAACATTTAACTAGCCAATTCCCTTCCACTAATTTACCCACCTGAACTAGAAATAAAGGAGACGAGTGAGATCACCGAATCTGTTTCGTATTTAGATCTATGCTTAAAGATTCAGAGTGACAAAACACTCTCCACAAGACTGTGTTACAAGACGGATGACTACAACGTTCCCTTGGTGTCGAGCAATATTCCAGCAGCTCAAGCCATTGGTGTTTACAGTTCACAACTTTTGAGGAACAATTGAGCATACTATTTCTAACAAGATTTCAAAGAGCGTCATAAAATCTTGCTCAGAAGTTGTTTGATTAAGGTTACAACATTCAAGGCCTCAGTGAAGATTTCAACAAGTATAATGGTAGACATGTAGGGGACATATCCAAATTTGACGTATCAGTGACAAAAGTGACTCATGATATTGTCGAAATCGTCTAATTGGCTCTGCTTTATGCAACTATTTCTATTAGATATGGAAAGGGTTTTTCGCTTTATTTATGTGATGATTGTTTTATTCAATGAACGTTTACATTTTGAAGTATGTATAATTTTATATTTCACAATCGAGGGAATGTTTCATTAAAACATACTCTGTTTATAAATGTGTGAAAAAAAATAATACCAGAATTTAAATTTGGCGTCGTGGTACTCTTAATAAGACATCAATAAACCCTCGCTACAGAGGTCTTATTCAATAGCTTCCGTCTCTATCCCCTGCCCCCTACAATTTGACGTTGCGACTAAGTGTGATAACCGCAGCTAAATCTGCAATTTGTCAAGTCGAGCTCCGCAATCACCCATCTCTTCGCACCAAAAGACGACGCCATATTGTTTCACCAGCGTCTGACACTTTCATTTAGTCGTTGAGTCATTATCCAGCCCGCTGCTTTCTGGGGGAACAGAAACGCGAAATACTGCCCCAGACAAGGGGCCGATGCCACAATGAAGTCCATCAATTCGCTCCTTGAAACTGAATCAAGCAGCGTTTCATAATCAGTTCATAAACGGTGGCAACGCATGGCTTGTTACAAATAAATTCCACAGGTGGCGCTGTGTTGGACGGATCAGGAGCGAGGCTTGTTGGCAATCGAAGCGTGACGGGGCACGTGCACGGCTGATTTCACTAAAACACCACACAGGGAGGGTCGTGGCAAGAGATTGGATTTAGATTTTAGAGATTAGGGATGAATGGATGTGCAAAAGGATTTCCATGTATCACTGATGGCGTATTTTGAAGACCCTCACAGCAGCCAAGGTGGTCTCCCGTTTCATTTTACGAGAAGCGGACTCTGGTCTTTAGCCGTCAAATGAAAGAGGAGTAAGGGGTATAGGCTCCGTAGTGACGGTGTATAGAGTTCAGGTTTCCTGAACGTCTACCGTTGATCACACCTTATTGGCGGTGACATTTGCTAATGACATCGTGGTAATTAAAATGTGGCGACTCATGTAGTTTTATTATAGGGAAGGTAATGTTACCGTTGCTCATAATATCTCGCTTCATTCCAATTGCTTTCAACACGGAACCGACGTGAAATTTATGGAGTAGAAACTTCTTCTGTGTAGGCTGATGCGTGATGGCTAAATGGCCCACGTTTTATTAACTTTGATACTTGAGCATTAATACCTGTTCAGTCGAACATTGCTCCGTCAAATGTTCAGGGTGTTAATATTCGGTTGACACAAAGGAAACAATAACGTAGGACGGTTTCACAGTAATGTGTATTCCTACATAAACAGATTATATATTGTGGATATTTGCGAAAGCCTTCTCATAAAATTCAGTAGTTACATTTCGCTAATTTTATTATGCTCCATTCACAACTCCTTTCCCGAATCCTTGAGTGAGTGAGTGAGTGAGTGAGTGAGTGAGTGAGTGAGTGAGTGGGTGAATGATATTATATATTATTCGCCGGGGGGACCGAATAATATGAAATTACACACAGACTTCTATAATAACGGTATATTATTTTAAAATGACTAGGCATCGAAGAGCTATTACTTTTACATGTATCCACATCATGGTCTTATTAAAGCTGCAATAAAAACAAGTTAGATAGGTTAGCCAGCTCCTTATCCGAGTACAGGTGGGGCGGTGGGGTAGCCTAGTGGTTAAAGCGTTCGCTTGTTCCGCCGAAGATCCACGCTCGATTCCCCACATGGGTGCAATGTGTGAAGCCCATTTCGGGTGTCCCCCGACTTGAAATTGCTGGAATATTGCTAAAAGCGACGTAAAACCATAGTCGAAGTAGAACTTAGTGAAGTAGAACTGAAGTAGAGCCGCTACCTTGGAATCCCGTCTGGATTTTGTGAGTTTGTCATTCTGAAATTTTGTCATGAAAGATTTATTGAAACCATCGGCTTTAAACTGTTGGTTAATGTAGAAATTTCACATCGATGTCATGCTATTGGTTCCTGGACAGTCGCAATGCATCCAGAGCATCAATCGTAATACAGAAGAAGAAGAAGAAGAAGAAGAAGAAGAAGAAGATTTTATTATAGTGTCACCCGCTGTACATAAAAAATGACAAGGCAAGAATGTAAAATTCAGCGGCCGGCCAAAATGGCCTACGAGACACTAAAAGACTCATAGAAACAATATTTTATATGACAATACAACAAACGCACTTTTAATCACCTTAGACACCAGCGTACACATATACACCCACAGGTACATTGACGCGCATTTTGAATACACACGACGGGCAACAGGAAATTGCTTGATTGCCTTCTGATTTACAACCTGTGGCACAACGCAAATGACGTTGTCCCGATACAACTGTTGCCGCGTTAATGAGGCAAACCAAGCCTGGTCTTTGATGTTAGCTATGTCCGACCTTTCATTACAAAGGAAAACAACTTCTTTCATTTTTTCCATTCTCAAAACACATCTCAATTGTTCCCAAGACAAAAAGTCTATTTTCATATAACATCCGTTATTATGAACAATTTAACCTCATGCATTTGAAATGATACAATGAGCGACCGGTATGTTGCCAGCTCACTTTATGTCCGAGTGTTTCTAGCATGATTTAGTTCTCATTATTTGGTGGTGATTTGATGAAAAACGAAGTGAACATCTGTTGATCAAAGTATGATTAGGTAGCATCCTGTAATAAACAAAGTTGCACTGTTTAGTTTAAAATGCAGAAAATCGTTGTGAATTGTATCCCTTAGCTGCAGGTGCCACTGTTTGATTTCAACCATACAATTCAACTTACCGTTATAAAATTGTATAAGACCACCGGCACTTGAGGATTTCATCTCACATCTAAAGATAACGGAAATAATGTGAAAGCAGCATTAAACCTAACTCACACATTCAACTGGCTCTAGGATAACGCTTAGTCTCTAAAAACGTATTGTAGTTTTGACAGACACAAACTGCGACATTTAAATTGAAAAGGAGCCCCAGTGTGATGGGAGATAGCATTTCAGCAAGGGCTGGGCGAAAGTTTGTTTGTTTGTTTGTTTGTTTGTTTGTTTATTTGTTTGTTGCAATATTCCAGCGGTATGACGGCGGTCTGTAAATAATCGAGTCAGTACCTTACATCCGTGGTTACTGTCACATATAGAGGACACGAACACATCCAATCAACTATGCGCAACAAAGGATGTCAGACTTATATAATATATTGCTATATATTTAAACGGAAAGCTGTTTAATGTATCAGTAATATGTTATTGATTCACCTGATGAAGGAGTAAGTATTTCCTGCGAAACGTCTTTCTCATAATATTACATCCATAAATTCTCTTCCTTATAGGGGGAACGGGTGGCCCAGTCGTCTAAGGCACCGCGATTCGATGTGCAGAGTTGCGTCCCTTGGGCACGCCAGAAACCTATGATTGTGGGTTCGAATCCCGGTTCGCCCCGATGATGTTTCTAGGTTTGTCAGCACCATATCCGTGCTCGTTGGTTTCACCGAAGTGGTAAACGTCTGAGACCTGCATCACTTCGGGCTTCTCTCCCAAGCTGACACGCCGTGATATAACTGGAACACAGTTAAAAGCGGCGTTAAACCCAACTCCTCCAATCTCTTCCTTATGTGAATCACTTCTAAATGCCTTTCAATTACTTTATTGAGATAGTATAGCATGTCTCCTACCTGTCGGGCGGTCGGGTAGCCAAGTGGTTAAAGCGTTTGCTCGTCACGCCGAAGACCCAGGTTCGATTCCCGACATGGGTACAATGTGTGAAGCCCATTTCTGGCGTCCACCGCTACCCCACGTGATATTGTTGGAATATTGCTAAAAGCGGCGTAAAACCAAACTCACTTACTCACTCTCCTACCTGTCCATGGGCAGAAGTTTTGTTCTTCTTCTAAATGCATCTTACCAGCGTTTCGTACCGTTGATACATGCTACTCAACAAGAATTTCATGCTCGTCAAAGAACTCACACGAACTACAAACACATATAACAATTTTGTACTTGAATATAGTTAAGTTTCGAAATGTTACGCAGTTGTGGCGCTGTAAAATTATTTCAATACAGTTTACTTGACCTGTTTTTAACTCTGTGATTTAGTTTCGATATGCATCAGTGCGAGCATCACGGATAAACCCCCTCACAACCTACGGTCACAAATTGTTGCTTATGCTCCGTGTAGGAAATAGAAAACAAATGAGAATTTGCATCTGTTCCCTCAACATTGGTTAACAAAAACCTAGGACCACAACTGTTGCCGATGGCAAACAAGAGGGAACTATTGGTAATTTCTTTGAAAAACATTTTTTCAAAACCATTTCAGTGCTTGTTAAGAAATTCAAAATCGTGGTGGTAATTGCCCCTGCTGTTGCTTCTGACTCCCGTCGACAGGTGGCGCTGTCTTCAAGCATAACCGCACATGCGCAGCGGGTGGTTTTACGGGTCAGACACTTCCGCCAATTATTATTTTAATTTTCGTCCTCCCCATGAACTACAAACGGTGGCCTCTGAATACAGTGTGAGCCATGTCGATTGTTGCCGACTAATATGCATGTAGATGTACTTTTAAAAAAATCTTTGGAGTAGGTTTCTTTGATGTTATGTTTGCCATGACTTTAACCAGCTACCGTACACCCATATACTGGTGGGGAATACACGGAGGTATTGTTAGGAACATTTAGACACAGTTGATTAGCGGAACTGATCAGGGCAGGAAGGTTTATTGGTGAAGGTTTATTCATGGCAGTAAACTAACGTTATTATACGTGGCCTTTATTCCCGTTATTCCCGGAATGATTTTATTCCCGTTATATCTTTATTTGACTAACATTTTAGGAAATTAGTCCTTGAAATTAAAATATTTCGAGATTAATTGGTTTAATTGTTTTTAAATATATGTACATGCGATCTAGTGTATAGAATGTCTGCCCGGGGAACGGGAGGTCGGTGGTTCGCTCACCTGGACGCCTCATATAAATAGACGTTAAAAGTTTGCACTTGTTTTTACCCTGCCTGCCTCTACATTAGAGAGAGAGATGCCAAACTATTTTGCACGTTCATGGGATTTGTCATAATCAGTAGAAATTATTTGGTTACCCTTGTAGCACGACTCCTCATCTTTTAACGCGGCATGTTTGTTTTGTTACTCCTTCAACCCCAAACAGATACAGATCGTGTTTGTTATCATGTAACAGTGACCTATTGCAGAAAGACTTGTGACAACAGTTTACCGGCTTGGACACTTATTTTCTACAGCACAAAATTGCACCAACGGCTTTATCAACGTCGGATATCTCTAGAATTCACTAACAAATACTTTTATATCTCTCTCATATATAACGTCGGTTATATCACTATCATATATAAAGTCAGTTATATCACTACCATGTATAACGTCAGTTATATCACTATCATATATAACGTCAGTTATATCACTATCATCTATAACGTCTCCCACATTAAGCTGACACGCCGTGATATGAATGGAATACTGTTAAAAGCGGCGACACAACTCACTCACTCGTATATAACGTCAATTATATCACTATCATATATAAAGTCAGTTATATCACTATCATATATAACGTCCTTACCTCCCACATTAAGCTGACACGCCGTGATATGACTAGAATACTGTTAAAAGCGGCGTTAAACACAACTCACTCTTAAATAACGTCAGTTATATCGCTATCATATATAACGTCAATTATATCACTATCATATATAAAGTCGGTTATATCACTATCATATATAACGTCAGTTATATCACTATCATATATAACGTCAGTTATATCACTATCATATATAAAGTCAGTTATATCACTATCATATATAAAGTCAGTTATATCACTATCATATGTAACGTCAGTTATATCACTATCATATATAAAGTCAGTTATATCACTACCATATATAACGTCAGTTATATCACTATCATATATAACGTCAATTATATCACTATCATATGTAAAGTCAGTTATATCACTATCATATATAAAGTCAGTTGTATCACTATCATATATAACGTCAGTTATATCACTTTCATATATGAAGTCAGTTATATCACTATCATATATAACGTCAGTTTTATCATTACCATATATAAAGTCAGTTTTATCATTATCATATATAAAGTCAGTTATTTCACTATCATATATAAAGTCAGTTTTATCACTATCATATATAACGTCAGTTATATCATTATCATATATAAAGTCGGTTTTATCATTATCATATATAAAGTCAGTTATATCACTATCATATATAACGTCAGTTATATCACTATCATATATAACGTCAGTTTTATCACTATCATATATAAAGTCGGTTGTATCACTATCATATATAAAGTCGGTTGTATCACTATCATATATAAAGTCAGTTATATCAATATCGTGTAACACAACAGCTATATCTGTATCAGGTAAATAAAAAAACGTCAGCGCCCGAGAATAACAGCTTTATCTATATCATATAACACAAGAGTTAAGCGACGTCTACATTGTGCTACCGAATCTCCCCCTGCCCACAGCCCCAGGTAGCTCCTCTTGGCAGCCCTAACCACGTGTGAAATACAAAGTAGGGGGAACGTCTTGAACATACAAACAGTGGTCATGCCGTGCCCTTACGCCAGCTGCCCACTGTTTTAATGCGTGCCGTTCCTGCTGTCGCCTCTCATCAGCACAAGGAATATACCCAGAGACTGGAACGATAACATCCCATATCGTCTCCACGGACCAAACTGCGATAGTTTTGTAAACTTGCTAAGTTATCCACTGGCTGATAAATTTAACAATTAAAGATTTAAAAATGGGTTTTTGGTCGTTTGCATGTACCTGTATTCCTCAAGGGTGATAATTACAGGTCTACGCTGGCCTTGAATTTGTGGTTTTACGCTTCCACTATTTGTTAATGGCTGACATCGGCACTAGGCGTGTAATATTATTCCCTGTAGATTCCGATGCACTCAATCAAGTTATTTACGTCTATTAACTATATATATGCCAGTATTTGCTGATGGCGAGAAATAACGCCCTTTGCACCGACTAACCTCTGCGGGAACAAAAGCTTAATCGTTGACGTAAGCGCTATTACAGTATGCTTTATGTGTTCAAGGTTTATCTACGTCGCCCGCACGTGTCGATTGGTTGTTCATATAGTACTGATGTTGTTTCAAGAGTCGAGCTGGGTCTCTGATTGGCTGTGTGAGACTGGCACGTGACTACCTGTATAGGATCACGTGACTATTTGTACGCAGAATCCCGATGGTTACGATGTACAGATCAATGACTGTGCATCTAGTGACATATGCGCATGTACACCTACTTCATATCGATGTACTGACTGGAAATGGGATCCAACCAATAGCTTGCAATAGTATTTGATATACGTGGCTATGCGCCTTTGATCTCTGTGTGTCAACTGCTCCGACAATGTCTGGCCACACTGTTGCAGATGTCTCGCTAGATCATTTATACTTGACATACTTGTGTTTTATGAAGTAGAACGCACGAGTGTGAAAATTACATATTGACCATGACGCTGATTTCTTTACATTCCAACAAAAGATTAACTGTTGTCTGAAGTAACGATTTACAGAGTATTAAGGAGCTGTATCCTTCGAATCTTCCCATCGATATATTCACAGTCCGTAAACATCAGTCATCGTACATTGCACTAGTGTGTCCATATATACTGTTTCTTTTGGCAATATCCCTGTCCCTGTTGTGGAATATGAGGCGGGGTGAGTGGGATTTAACGGCTTGTTCAAGATTATTGCACTTAATTAGCGACATGCATACACGTGTGTGTAGCTATATATCCTTAATGCCGAGTGCCAGGCAGGGTAACAACAACAATTGTCTTTTAACGTCCTTGAACAAACAAACCAACAATTGTGAAAGCGTTTTAAAGTTTATTTTTCAACATAAACTCCCTGCTTTTCAATACACTTCTCATATCGATAGTGAAGCTTTTCAATTCCATCCAGGATGAATTTGCTGAAGCCACCCTGAAAAAACCATTCACGGCAGCTTTTAGGTCATCGTTACGTCATAGCGCTTCCCACGACGGTATTCTTTCAGTTTAGGAAACAGGTGGAAATCACTTGGTGCCAGGTCTGGAGAGTATCGAGGCTGAGGAAGCTCTTCGAACCCACATGTCGCACAGCAGCCTTTGCAAATCGAGAGCTGTGAGAAGAGGCATTGTCATGAATTAGTAGACCTCCAGCAGTCAGCATTCCACGCCGCTTTTCTTTGATAGGGCCTCCCAGGCGATGAAGCAAATCAGCATAGATGGCACCGGTAAACGTCTTTTGACTTTCTTACTAATGAACAAGGATCACACTATTTGCACCCCAGAATACACTGGCCATAACTTTCTTCACTGATCTTGAAACCTGAAATTCGTTGCTGCAGGAGAAGTGGAATGAATTGACGTTTTGACTCGGAATCATATTGATAGACCCATATTTCATCACCCGTTTCTAATCTATTTTTGAATTAGACGAAATCCCCCTCAATTAGCTCTAAATTGTCCCTGGCAATGTCAGTTCTTTTTTCCTTAAGATCAGAATTTAGAAACTTTGGCAGCCAACGAGCAGATATCTTATTCATCTGTAAATGTTCACGAATAATAGCTTCAATGGATCCATGGCTTAGACCTGTGTCTTCCTCAAGTTCAGCAATGGTAATACGTCCATCTGGCAGTATAAGTTGTTCTTCCTCCTTGAATCTTCATTGATGGAAGTTGAGGGACGTTCAGACCTAGGGTCATCATCGAGGCTTGTTCTCCCACTTGTGACATGCGGTCAAGAATTTCCTGGGGAGTACTTGTCTCTTAAGGACTGATCGGTACTCGTTCTTTTCCATTTCTGTGTCCATTTAGACCCCTGTCACGTTCAACTGGCTGTCACTAATATACAAACGGCCTCAACAGACCAAATACACTTGCAATTAACTACTCAAACAATGTACTACATATACAATGACTAGTTCACTTTGTTCTGGCCAATAGTTGAAAGTTGGCCAGGCACAGAACATTTTGACCAGCCCTTGTATGTATGTGACTAAACCCTCCACAAGTATGTATGTTGTCCCCTCCACACACAGAGAAGTATCAGTCTCTCTCTCTCTCTCTCTCTCTCTCTCTCTCTCTCTCTCTCTCTCTCTCTCTCTCTCTCTCTCTCTCTCTCTCTCTCTCTCTCTCTCTCTCTCACGCACGCACACACGCACACACGCACGCACGCTCGCGCACTAAAAGAAGTATCTCTGTGAGAGATAACCGCTGTGTCATCCCCCAGACACAGTGATGAAGAAGGGGAAGATGGAGAGGGAGGGGGAGAGAATACAGAAGTAACCGCCTCCGGACAAAAATTAATCGGTACTCCAGCATTGTTTGATTCAAAGACTGTGAAATATCATATGCTGCCATCAGATCTGGGCATTCTACAGCACACGCATTCATTAGTTACAATTTCCATTGATTAAAACATTGCACATGTAAATATTTGAAGCACAATTGTCGACTGGCGCTAAATTGTATATTTGCATTATTTTTAACTACTGCCTGCCATTCAACATTAAATATGAACAGGAGCTCTCTTCTTTTGTCCCAACCCGTCTCCTATTTGAATATTTGATGGAATCTTCTAATAATTATAACACAAAACTGGAGAGTGCAAACGAGACATTGTGAAGGACAAAAAACTCCATTTTCAAACTGTTTCATTAGCTTGGCGTGCACCAGATAGCCTCCTAACTCCGGTCTATGTTTGTTCGCGGAGTAATACAAGCCACTCAATACAAGGGTGTGAAGTGGCCCTCGCCATGTGCTCGCGTTGTAGCCCTCGATGCGCGTGGTCAGGAGGGTTTGCACTCCGTGAGTGATAACTTCGACGGATGAGCTTGCCTCACTACAGCTCATGAATTATAAATGGAATATAAGCATCGCCAAACAGTTCCACGACGTTGCAGACACACCCCATAATGTTTCAACAACCCTTTTGACGCTTGGTCCCACAAAAAGCAAATTTACTTCTCCCTGTAATGACTTTGTCAAAGCGGGACATCAAAGAAGCCGGAGATTTGTTCCGGTTTGAACAGTTTCTGGGACGATTCTTTGGAAATGGCTTCAACTATTGTGTAGTGGTGCGAATGTACCTATTGTCTTGGAGGGAGACAATGCATCGCCGGGCATGCCGACTTGAAACTGATAGCGAACTGATCTGAAAAACTTGCCATATCTATTGATCTGTATAATTGATCATATCACTATGTCCATATGCTATCGCAATAACGTCACATGTCTGTCAGTCTACCCATCCTGTTGTTATTGATTGTATTAACGTCATCGTGAATATTTTGTTGATATGATCACTTTTTTTTCCCAGTAATAAACTCAATACATGTCCTATAAGAAACTTCGTACGAACAAAAATTAATTATATTTAAATTAATTCATTTGAATCAAAAGTTTCATGGGATGTTCTGTGTCCTATATTCCCAATCTTTAGTGGAATGTCATATATATCAATACTGGTACAGAGTGAGGCGGTCAGTGTCCCCGTGGATGGAGTTAAGTGTACCAGTGCACCGTGTAGGAGATGCAGATGCATAGTAAATGCAGTCTCGTGATAACCGTGTCTCATGCAGATGCAGCTTAATGCTGACAGTGCCCTATGTTCACGCAGTCCATTGCAGTCAGCGCTCTGTGTCCACGCAGTACATTGCAGTCAGTGTCCTTGTCCACAAGGTCCATTGCAGTCAGTACCCTATGTGCATGTAGTTCATTGCAGTCAGTGGCCTTGTCCACCCAGTTTATTGCAGTCAGTTCCATTTTCCACCCAGTTTATTGCAGTCAGTTCCATTTTCCACCCAGGTTATTTCAGTCAGTACCCTTGTCCACCCAGTTCATTGCAGTCAGTGCCATTGTCCACCCAGTTCATTGCAGTCAGTCCCCTTGTCCACCCAGTTCATTGCAGTCAGTGGCCTTGTCCACAAGGTCCATTGCAGTCAGTGTCATTGTCCACCTAGTTCATTGCAGTCAGTACCCTTGTCCACACAGTTTATTGCAGTCAGTTCCATTGTCCATCCAGGTTATTTCAGTCAGTACCCTTGTCCACCCAGTTCATTGCAGTCAGTGCCATTGTCCACCCAGTTCATTGCAGTCAGTCCCCTTGTCCACCCAGTTCATTGCAGTCAGTCCCCTTGCCCACAAGGTCCATTGCAGTCAGTGCCATTGTCCACCTAGTTCATTGCAGTCAGTACCCTTGTCCACAAAGTTTATTGCAGTCAGTTCCATTGTCCACCCAGGTTATTTCAGTCAGCGCCCTTGTCCACGTAGTCCATTGCAGTCAGCACCCTTGTCAATGCCATCCATTGCAGTCAGTGCCATATGTCCATGTAGTTCATTGCAGTCAGGGGGCGGTCGGGTAGCCTCGTGGTTAAAGCGTTCGCTCGTCACGCCGAAGACCAGGGTTCGATTCCCGACATGGGTACAATGTGTGAAGCCCATTTCTGGTGTCCCCCGCCGTGATATTGCTGGAATATTGCTTAAAGCGACGTAAAACCATAGTCACTGACTCACTCATTGCAGTCAGTGCCCTTGTCCACGCAGTCCATTGCAGTCAGCGCTCTGTGTCCACCTAGTCCATTGCAGTCAGTTCCCTTGTCCACCCAGTTTATTGCAGTCAGTGTCCTTGTCCACCCTGTTCATTGCAGTCAGTGCACTTGTCCACGCAGTCCATTGCAGTCAGTGTCCTTGTCCACGCAGCCCATTGCAGTCAGTGCCCTATGTCCACGCGGTCCATTGCAGTCAGTGTCCTTGTCCACGCAGCCCATTGCAGTCAGTGCCCTTGTCCACGCAGTCCATTGCAGTTAGCGCCCGTTGTCCACCCAGTTTATTGCAGTCAGTGTCCTTGTCCACCCTGTTCATTGCAGTCATTGCCCTTGTCCACCCAGTTTATTGCAGTCAGTGTCCTTGTCC
Source organism: Haliotis cracherodii (assembly GCF_022045235.1). NCBI lineage: Eukaryota > Metazoa > Mollusca > Gastropoda > Lepetellida > Haliotidae > Haliotis > Haliotis cracherodii. The sequence goes on from NW_027266265.1 coordinate 54,912,533, forward strand.
ACGCAGTTTATTGCAGTCAGTGCCCTTGTCCACGCAGTCCATAGCAGTCAGTTCCATTTTCCACCCAGGTTATTTCAGTCAGTGGCCTTGTCCACCCAGTTCATTGCAGTCAGTGCCCTTGTCCACCCAGTTCATTGCAGTCAGTGTCCCTGTCCACGCCATCCATTGCAGTCAGTTCCATTTTCCACCCAGGTTATTTCAGTCATTGGCCTTGTCCACCCAGTTCATTGCAGTCAGTGCCATTGTCCACCCAGTTCATTGCAGTCAGTGCCCTTGTCCACCCAGTTCATTGCAGTCAGTGTCCTTGTCCACCCAGTTCATTGCAGTCAGTGCCCTTGTCCACCAAGTTCATTGCAGTCAGTGCCATTGTCCACCCAGTTCATTGCAGTCAGCGCCCTTGTCCACCCAGTTCATTTCAGTCAGCGCCCTTGTCCACTCAGTTCAGTGCAGTCAGCGCCCTTGTCCACGTACTTTATTGCAGTTAGCGCCCTTGTCCACCCAGTTCATTGCAGTCGGTGCCTCATTTCCATGCTCTTGAGTGCAGTTTGTTCCAAACATCCACGCAGTGTATTGCAATCAGTGCCCATAGGCAAGATCGTGGAACATCTTAAGAGCTTTGCACGTCACAGCACTCGACGGAGTTGAAACGGCTTTTAAATGATTTTAAGAACATTGGTCGAACTTTAATTGTCCACGAAGGAAGGCTCAAAGAGATTTAACATTTCAAACTAGTTGACAAATGTATTGGCTAGTTTTCTTACAATATCCGTTTAGCCTTTCAGATGTGCTAAGAAAATATTTCATCAAATTTAATATCAGAAAGAAAAATATTTTGAAAAGGTTTCTATAATGCATTCATATTAGCGACATTGATACCATGACAAAGACGATAACAATTCAGTAACAATGAACTTAAATTTGGCGGACAGTTATGTAATAAGAGTTTAAGGTGTTTAATGTTGTTTTACATCTTTAAAAGCTTTGTATTTTATTGTGTTACTCAAATTATTCCAATAGTATCGCCCAGCACTAATTGCAATTTCACTGGCTCTGATAACAATGCAAACACGGTTCTCACAAGCGGAGAGCGCTTCAGTTAAAATGCCTTCAAACTATTTGGTTTGTTACTAAAAGCGGTTTTAGCTTTCATTCTGCAAACCTGTGGCTCTATACTTACGAGAATTAAACTCTATCCATTTTAAAACCTCGCATTAGAAATTTAACTTGAGTTTCAAACGATCAATGTAATATGACATTATCATGATGTCAGCATTGTCAGTCACAGGATTTGTATCGATCAGGGTCAGGTATGTTAACAACTCAAAATATTCCTGAATCTATTTCATTCTAAAAACATTGAAATTTGACATTAAAAACAAGGAAATGTTTTTATTTCCTAAAGATGCTAATTTAAAATCGTCGTGACATATTAGAGGAATATCCTGAGCATTCTCTGTCATAATCCTGGTACCAATCAGGAAGGGCATATCATTAATGGCGTAAATACAAGAAAAAAACTTCATTCGTTTATTGTAGCCGCCTAGAGATGAGAGGGCACCCACTGTATCTCTGCTCCCGGGGGTAGTGCACGTGAAGATACTGTAGCCCCACCCTGGGAATGGCTGGGGGAGGGTGCCTGACAACAAAGGTTACGTGGTGGGTATGTCTAGAGGCAGGGGAAGGTCGGGGACGAAACATGGACTGGAATCTGTGTGAAGTGCTGGGAATAGCTGGCAGATATTTATTCAGACTGCCTCTACCAAAATCAGAGAAACTATCGCATATCAAAGCGTGGAGTTTCAGCCTTGATTGCTGCATGCATGTAATGGAGACAGCTAACATATGCTATTGTTAAACCAATGTTATTTGGTGTCTTAGACAGGATTCTGAACTCGAACTCGGGATTGATATTCACTGTTAAGCGATGTTGTACCAAAGCCTTGTGATAATAACTAATGATAAATAATATGTCCTTCTTTATTCATTTAATAATTTTCTCTTTTGTTTAGGACTAGTTTTTTTTAATTTTTGTTTTGTTTTATTTGTCTTTTTTATTATTGTTTTGTTTTATTTGTTTTTGCGTCATTTGAACACGCGAGATGGTGGGTTCGAATCCCGGTTCGCCCCCGATTATGTTTCTAGGTTTGTCAGCATCATACCCGTGCTCGTGGGTTTCACCATAGGTGGTAAATATCTGGGACATGCATCACTTCGGGTTTTCCTCCCACGTTAAGCTGACACGAGGTGATATAACTGGAATACTGCCCGAGCGGCTTTAAAACCCTACCCACTCACTCAAATATTGTTATATACTATATAAATAATTATCAACATTGCGAGCTCGTTATTTAGCTATATGGTGCACTATGTCCAATATAAAGGAGTCGTTTGATATCGGCTATTACGAAATTGCTGTTTATCGACTTTAACGAAGCATTACATACAAGTAATACCTATGTAATTATAATTTGGCTATAAAGAAAACATTCTATATCAACTGTGACGAAGTGGTTGTATATCGGCTACAACGAAATCGTTTAATCATTGCACCAAACTCGTTATGTTGGATATGACGAAATGATTATACATTGGGAAAAGAGATGTGGTTATAACGAAATCGAGAGATATTGACTATAACAAAACAGGCAGAATCGGCCAATAACAAAATTATATTTCAATTGTAACGAAGTGGTTATATATACGTTATATCAAAGAAATTCTACATCGGCTATAACAGAACCGAGATAGATAGATAGATAGATAGATAGCAACTATTACGAAAACATTTTATAAAGGCTGTAGTTAGTGGGTCGCTTTTAGCAATATTCCAGCAATATCACGGTGGGGACACCAGAAATGGGCTTCACACATTGTACCCATGCGGGGAATCGAACCCGGGCCTTCGGCGTGACGAGCGAACCTACCACGAGTATACCCCGCCGCCCAATATTTCCTGTAACAAAGTCGCAGCACATCGGCTTTGACGGAAACAGCCCTTTGAGTTGAACAGGGATAATAAACTGTACAGTTCACTTGAATATCCAACTACTCTCTTCACAACACACTGCTGACCAACCACATCCATGAAATTAAATAACCAAGTTACTACTCTAAATAAAAGCGACCATTCCCTTACCATATTCAAAAGAAATCTCTGCCAAAAACAGTCGATTGTACGATTCCGACTATATCATAAGCATTCATTTATGAATCACAATCAAATAGTGATGATACCAGGTGTTCGCGAAAAGGTCAGCGTATCCTGTCCCACCTGTGGCACCCGTCGCAAACACATGCAAAGGCAAGTCATTTGTTCACCGGGAGAAACACGGGAACATATGGTACAGTTCAAAAAAGGAACTGCATCGGACATAGTGTTTGTCAAATTTGGAATATTGGAATTTGGAATTTTACGCCAAACACAACATAATTTCTGATATGGACATCCACATTCGCAACATTGAATAACCAACTGACTACTCTAAACACAACACATTGCGGATGTGGACCCACATTCTTATCATTGCTACTAAATATTTAGTATCCGGCTAACGCCGTCTTTTGAGTTTTTTTATCAAAGTAACGGATACATTTCTTACGGCGAAGATCAAACGCCAGTTTTTGAGCTACCTCTCCTCTGTCTAGTCAATATGCACAGATTATATAGGAAGCTAATCCGTTACATATCATTTCAAATATCAATCAACCAAGTTGCGTCGTCACATGTCTTCCTGTGTTCCGTAATTATCTAGAGCCAAATGCAGAGCGTTACTTTAAAATGTGCAGTCTATTTTCTGGTAAATTGTGCAACACATAAGTAAAAGGGGAAGAGTATTTTATCCATCTGTCTTTCAGCTATGCGTGTTGAGCAGCGTTTAAACGAGTCTTGGTGTATTCTACCCATGCATTGCAACTGTTCATAAATGACGATGAATCTTCCATACATACAGCCTACAGCATCACAATGCCCGCGTCGCGTAACGCTTTAAATTTCTAAAAAGTAGAAAAGTGATTTTCCCTACAACTGGTGATAAATTACAAAACACAGAAGTAACTATCGTCGGTACTGGCATTAAGCTCTTAGCGGCGAGGGGGGCCGACATGAAACGGTTTTATTCATGTTACTGACACGACTTCAAGAAAAATCGACAATAAAAGAAATTCGACGTTGCTTTATCGTTCAACAAAATACATAAACACCAATCAACGTTTGTGGGGTCGGCTCCGTGATTTTGTATAAAGTCATCGCAATAAGTTGAAGCACGTGGACAAATCTCGCCGGCAATGTCAATAAAACATAGACAAAAGGCAACAATAGCATGCTAAGCATCTATCTCCACCATGTATCAGCTTCAGCAGCCGAATCTATGCCTCTATTACTTAGCGTGGGTCTCATGCTGTCCACCAGAAAGCAAAAGGTGAGCAGTTTCATAGGCAGAGGCGCGACTTTGTCGACTGAAGGGAACGGTGAGAGAAATGAGAGATATTTATAGGGAAAATTGATCTCATATTGCGATTCAAAGGCCAAGACTGGAAATAGCATTGTGTTATTTGTGTGGAGGTTTTCCACTAGGAATAGATGCCCCTGAAGGATTTACATCCGAATTTGTCACTTTAAGCGGATAAACGGGTGGGCGGGTATTAGAGGGTTTGATGGCCGCGATACATTCAATTCCGCTTAATCTAATATGACAAATTAATTGTTCAAGAAATAATTCTGAAATGGAAACTGATGTTTCCGAAAATATTACAAGGTGTAGCTGAGTTGGCAGATTTACCTCTTCGCGAAGGACTGACCAAAGGTGCTGGCAGACCAGCGACCGTGATACTTGAAGGTTTGATACAGCGAGTGTGGCTTAACGGCGCTCTTAGAAATATTGCTGGAGGACGGGGATGTTGGGTAGGGTTCGAAGCACTAAGAATGAGTTTCACACCTTGTTGCCATGTCGGGAATCGAACCCGGATCGGGGATGTTGGGTAGGGTTCGAAGCACTAAGAATGAGTTTCACACCTTGTTGCCATGTCGGGAATCGAACCCGGATCGTCAACGTACGTCCCGACGTCTTAACCGTAAACCACAATAAAACGCCGATGCGTGGCGTTCACATGCAGAGCTACTGAAACTGTTCAAATGCTATGTTAATCAACACTAATAGTCGGCTGTTATGTTTTCGATTCTACCATGGGTATAAAATGGTGCCCCGCGCCGTGATATTGCTAAAATATTGACAAAGGTGGCATAAAACCACACTCACTCACTCAGTCTTAAATCCCGTGTTATATACAGTAAACTACGATTATAACGAACTCAAAAGGACTACTAATTTTAGTTCGTTATAACCGTAATTCGTTATAAGCATATATACAGCATTACTACAAAATATAGTCGGAACTAAAAAGTTATGTCGTTATATCCGTTAGTTCGTTATAAGCGTGTTCGTTATAACCGTAGTTTACTGTATATGGAACACCAGAATGAAGCCCACCGAAACAACGCACTGCCAAACCTTGGATGCCACATTGCCATATTTCTGAAAATGTCTTCCTCACCACCTATGTATCTATATGTAAAGCATAAACTAAACAATCGCTTGTATGTTAACATATGTATGATTTTTCCGCTTTGTGTTGAGATGCGACGATGGTTAGTCGTTAGCATTTGATTTGAATACAAAAACTGAGAATTATATTTGTTGAGTTTCACGCTAAGGAAAGAACCCGTCATCTCTACAACTTCGTCAGATGTTATCATAAACAAATTTTGTGTTTAAACATCTCAGTTCGGGCAAAACGCTGATAATAAAAAATATACCGATTTTTTGGCTTTCTGTAAACGAAATTGTAAAATAATTATCATTTTTGCATGTTTGCGCCAAACATTAGTCGATGCATTCATTACATCTCCACGGCTGTGAAGAAAGAAAACTTAATGGAATTGAGTTTTAATCTGCACAGTAATGACATGATTAACAGAATCAAAGTAGATGTCAGCGCGGCTGGAATTGCTTGTTGCGTGACTAAAGTCCCACTCCTCTGGTGGTCCTGGGGTCGGAGTGAGCAATGCATTGCGTGAAAACTGGGAATATCCGGGTACCGTGCATACGTCATGAAACTACGTCACAGCACGTGCCACGCGAATATGACAGACATTGACAGATCTTGAACGGCCGGAAAATAAGAAATTAGAAGGCGGGAAACACATGACATCCATCTTTCATCCTGTCATTGACGAGCTACCGCAACGTGGGAGATCCGGGCACTTTTGATGAGTCGCCGAGGCGTGACGGAAACTGCCGAGCGGTGTATAATGGCTGCTTCCACGGCAAAACGGTTTCGTGTTTCGCCTCATAATACTTAGAAGCCTGAGATTGACAAATCAATGGGCTACAGCTTCACCTCCTAACCTTTCCTTAGGATTCGCAGCACCAAGGAGACAGGATATAATTATCTCCCCTTACACACTGCCGTCAGGGTATTGCAGATATCTATATCGGCGATAATACCAGGGATTAGTTCGGACACTTCAAAAAGTAGGAAGGTAATTTGGGCGGGTGTGTATGGAGGTAGGGGTAGCCGGGTAGCCGGGTGGAGCAGGTGGAACATTGGGGAACACTCATTACATAGTACATGTGCTATAGTCTATAGTAGTAGCAGCAGCAGCAGCAGTAGTAGTAGTTGTAGTGGTGGTGGTGGTGGTAGAAGTAGTAGTAGTGGTGGTGGTTGTGGTGGTGGTGGTAGTAGTTGGTTGTGGTGGTGGTGGTAGTAGTTGTAGTGGTGGTGGTGGTGGTAGTAGTAGTTGTGGTGGTGGTGGTGGTGGTGGTGGTAGTAGTTGTAGTGGTGGTGGTGGTGGTAGAAGTAGTAGTGGTGGTGGTGGTGGTGGTGGTGGTGGTAGTAGTAGTAGTGGTGGTGGTGGTGGTAGAAGTAGTAGTAGTGGTGGTGGTTGTGGTGGTGGTGGTAGTAGTTGGTTGTGGTGGTGGTGGTGGTAGTAGTTGTAGTGGTGGTGGTGGTGGTAGTAGTAGTTGTGGTGGTGGTGGTGGTGGTAGTAGTTGTAGTGGTGGTGGTGGTGGTAGAAGTAGTAGTGGTGGTGGTGGTGGTAGTAGTAGTAGTGGTGGTGGTGGTGGTGGTGGTAGTAGTAGTGGTGGTGGTGGTGGTGGTGGTGGTGGTGGTGGTGGTAGTAGTAGTGGTGGTAGTAACATCAGACGTAGTAGTAGTAACTATATCCATTGCGGTTGTAGTCATAGTAGTTGTAGAAGTAGTAGAAAAGGCTGTAGTTGTATCAGCACGGGTAGTTATAGTAGTGGTAGTTGCAGTAGATGTTGTTGTAGAAGCATTAACATCAGACGTAATGGTCATAACTATATTCATTGCGGTTGTAGCAGCAGCAGTAGTAGTAGTAGTAGTAACAGTAGTGGTAGAAAATGTAGTTGTAGTTTGTTTTTTGTTTGTTTGTTTAACGCCGCACTCAGCAATATTCCAGCTGTATGACGGTGGTCTGAAAATAATCGAGTCTGGACCAGACAATCCAGTGATTGACATCAGAGCATCGATCCACGCAATTGGGATCGATGACATGCATCAACCAAATCAGTGAGCCTGCCCACCCGATCCCGTTAGTCGCCTCTTATGACAAGCGTCGTCCCCTTTTAAGGCAAGCATGGATTGCTGAAAACCTATTCTACCCCGGATCTTCACGGGCCTAGTAGTAGTAGTAGGGGTATTAGTATTAGTAGTAGTAGTAGTGGCAGTAGTAGTAGTAGTAGTAGTAGTAGTAGTAGTAGTAGTAGTAGTAGTAGTAGTAGTAGTAGTAGTGGAAGAAGTAGTAGTGTCCCTCGGGTGATATTGACAGTGGTAGTCGTGGTAGTAATGGTGGTACTGCGACTAAGGGTAATGATAAAATGAGTGGTGGTAGTTTTAGAAGCAGCATCCCGAGTAACAGTAGTAGAAGTTGTAGTTGTTGTGGAAGTCTTCTGTTTAACGCACACTCTGTAATATTCCAGCTGTATAACTGCTGCCTATGAATCGAGTCTGGGACAGAAAAGATCAGTGGTCGATATTGTGAGCAACGTCTTACGCCTGATGACGGGGTCCGATGATAGGCAATCAACCGAGACTGACCACCGGACCCACTATGTGTCCATATGGAAGCTTTTTCAACCCCGTCAGTAGTGAGCGAACGAGTATGGTATTACGCCGCTTTTAGCAATATTCCAGCAATATCACAGCGTGGACACCAGAAAAGGCCGTCACACATTGTACCCATGTGTTCAATCGAACCCGGGTCTTCGGCGTGACGAACGAGCCACGAGGCTAACCCACCGCCCTTCCGACAGAAGTAGCACTAGTAGTAACAGTAGCAACAGCACCATAGTAGTAACAGTAGCAGCAGTAGAGTGAGTGAGTTGCTTTTAACGCGGCTTTGATCGGTATTCCTGTTATAAAACGGAGAATCGCTTTAGAATGGCCTCGTTACATTTAATATACAGTAGACTACGGTTATAACGAACTCGAGGGGACCACTAATTTTAGTTTGTAAAAACCGTAGTTCGTTATAAGCATACATACTGCATATATACAACAAATGGTCGGGACTAAAAATAAGTTCGTTATATCCGTCAGTTCGTTATAAGCGTGTTCGTTATAAACGTAGTTTAGTGTATAATAGGTCCGTTATAGCTGATAAAGAATACCTTTGATATAGTCGATATATGACCACTTCGTTATTACCGCAATATACTAGTATTTATGTTGTTATAGCCGATATCTATCAATTTCGTTATAACCACCTCTCTTTAGCCAATAGATAATTGTGACGTCATAGCAGGCATAACGACTAAGTGCAGCAGGATACGGTGCCGGCAAAGGCCCTTTCCTTACTTCATTTCCATTACGACACGTACAGGGACATGCAATCAGGTCGCAGGTCAGTCGACTAATTTAATGTAAACAGACGCATGTCAACACGCATGTCCCGTGTTAGCTTGATGGACAACTGACCGGAGACACCTGATTGGGTGTCCCTGATCTGGCCTGAATGACAACCAGTTGACCACCAGGCACACCTGAGCGTCTTGATCGTAATCTGCGCTGATGGACAGCACGCTGACCACATCACCGGGGTTCAACTAGGGACACCATGCCATCCCGGTCAAGCCTGTCAGTTCACCATGTTCTACACAACGTTAGCTCTCGTGTCTATCGACCTCTGTCAAGCCTACTATCACAGTAAAGGCCTTAGATTGTCCTAAATTGACAGGTTAGGATACAGGTCACGTGATGCCGTCAATAGTCGTTACATTAGTGTCAGTATCAATATTTGGCTTCATGGCGGCCGTGCAGGTCACGTCGTGTCGTTGCCGCCGTTGAGCACGTTGCCGTTGCATAGCGTTGTGATGCTGGAGCGTTGTTCGACATTTATCTCCCATTTTGCATTGACGTAAAAACGATTATGGCGCCTGTAAAACAAGTCTGCGCATGCGCGCTTAATACTATTAACCCGACAACATTTAACAATCAACGGGCTGAAATTGTAGATTTTGTACTCCGAAATCCTGTAACAGCCCGGTGTCTTCAACAGTTCACACGTTCTTTGACTGACAAATGCCAAAAAGCAACTCATTGAAGACAAGAGGAGTGAGAATAAATTCGATCTGTTCTTCCTATCGCCTCAGTTGTTATAGCAGTAACCTCATCTGACTCCTGATCGTCCAGCTAAGTCTCTCGTTGTTGGTCAACCCTTTATGGCACCTCGCCCAAGGGTTTCCTTTGTCTGTAAATCCCCTAATAACGCAGTCCCAATACCGGAGTAGTCTCGCAGACAACGGTGATACGGCTGTTACTGTCCCCGTCCCGTAAGACTGTCGGCAAAAGTCGTGTCAATCAGGGGATCGAATCTGATGACCTCCCCAATCTGGCGAGTGACACTGACAGTGAAACTCGAGCGTTAGATGGGGGGAAATTAGTGGGGGATTTGATCATGATTCTCAGTGGTCACAATAGACACGTGATAGACACACAATGACCCTACTGGTCACCGAGGATCTTGGACTAACCTTGAATAAACACGACCTCATCATGACTGTTGAAAGCCTGATTGTAATTTAGTTATAAATGTGCACACTTTGCGTAGACGATCTATGTCACTTTTCAATTAATGTCCTCTCATTTTACTAATTATTTTACTCGTCCCTTAGCCCTGCCAGTATCTGTTGCTCTCGGGTTCGAATCCTAGATTGACCGAGGTGAACCTTGGTCTTCTATTACCACACCCTGCTCGTGGGCTTCACTATAGTGTATAAAACATCACCGATCTGCATCAATTTGTGTTTTCTTCCCTCATCAATCTGGTACACCGTTATATAACTGAAATAACTGAAATACTCCCACATCAAGCTGACACGCCATGATATAACTGAAATACTCCCACATCAAGCTGACACGCCGTGATATAACTGAAATACTCCCACATCAAGCTGACACGCCATGATATAACTGAAATATTCCCACATCAAGCTGACACGACATGATATACAGTAAACTACGTTTATAACGAACACGCTTATAACGAACAGACCGATATAACGAACTTATTTTTTAGTCCCGACCATTTCTTGTATAAATGCTGTATATATGCCTATAACGAACTACGGTTATTACGAACTGAAATTAGTGGTCCCTTCGAGCTCGTTATAACCGTAGTTTACTGTAACTGAAATACTGTCCAAAGCGTGTTAAGTTCCACTCATTCACCCTACCAATTATTATTGATGACACACCCTCGTTGGAACATGAACCGCAGGGTATTCAAGCCTTTTCAACCTTTCTCATAATAAGGACATCAGAACCTACAAGTATATTGAAGATAATGTTGAGAAAAAAAATAAATAAAAACGAAACATCACTCTGTAACATTTTCATAAATGCCATAGTCTTTATCAAATTGTGATAATCATAATTAAATGGTTAGAAGGTCACGATGCATCCATTCTAATATCAGCTATTTTACAAGCACACTTCACCAGTCCTTGCTCAGATTTCTGAAAATCGCGAAAAGATTGTATTTATTTTGATAACCCGTGTTCAAAAAAACGAAAATGTATAATTAAACGTTATCAGTTGAGCGGTGACATATACGTATGCCTAATTGTATATATCGGGTTTTCAGATGTGATGTATTATTCATCAGTTATAATTAACACACGTCCTCTACCTTGATGGCGAACGGTCACCAGCTCCGCTAATAGTATCAGACGCTGCGCCACACGTAGCTCCTGGCTGAAATTTTAAGACGCCACCGGATTGGTTGAAAAACTAGTGGGAACGGATGTTTTGTGTTTTTCAAAGGAGAAGAGTTCCTCTAAGGAAAGCAACTCTGTCAGAGACGAAGCACATCCGGGTCCGAGCACGTGACTTGGGACGCGTGGTATTTTTCTTTCATCCCTCATAGTGTCTTGGTAAAATCTAATATTAACAGCAGTTCATTCATTTTGACTTGGATCAGATGGGTCTGTTTGGTTTTCAATAGGTGAGGTATCCCCATGAAAAACAGGCTTATGCCGAAAAAATGTGATGTGGTATTGCTTTATTGAATCGAAGGAATTCGGCAAAATTAGACGTCATGGTTCAATTCCTTATCAGAGCATTGTGTACCTTAGGGTTTTGTCGCAATAGTCTTTGTCACTTTTCATTTTAGTTCAACACGTCTAAAAAACAATAAAATGTTAATTAAAGGTGTTATTTCAAGGAACATGTTTTCAAGTGGTCTGCTCTTACAATCACTCGTTTGTCTTCATTTGTGATTCTAATAATATCAAATATTTTTCTCCATCGGTTAATCACAAAATCGCATTAAAAGCAACAATAAAATTGGGTTTTAAACCCAAATCTTTAAACATTAATTTGATTACAAGAACCAGCACATCTAAGATAAACATATATATATAATTGACAGAAAGTGATTTTTTATCTGATTATTAGCGCAAATAGGTCCAGTTAAATGAGACCCATTAACACGTGAGATTGTATATCTCTTCTAAATCAACATATTCATTCCTGATAAAATATATATCGTTGAGCATAATCAGAACAATTTGTCCTGTTGGAATGTGTCTTTGATCTTTACCGCCTCCCGTAGCACACCCTGTCCAGGGAAGTCTACGCGTGTTTCTCGGTGATAAGGCCACCCCGCGGAGGGATTTTCCCGTAAGCCTCCCAGGGCTCGCGCTGCCATCATACATACAGTAATCATAAACAAACAGATAAGAGATAAACAAATTAAAGCCCTTCGCTGAGTTGAGTTTATCCTCACTTATCAACGCCCGTTACATAAAAGAGACGGGCGCAATGATTTGTCGTGACCACATGTTGAGGACCCGTTATAACGAGATAACACCCTCGTATACAGATAGATTATTATATATCAGTATTTTATGGTCTAAATACAAGACCACGTGGCTGTAAATACTCTTGTTAATTTGATACCTCCTAAATCTCTGGAGTTATCAAGAGCAGGCGGTTTCAATGAAATTTTAGTTTTTTTATTGAAAGAACGTTTAACAGATCGCCGGTTCAGAGGACGGAGGAAACACGAGAGTATGCTGCGCACCAGGAACAATGATAAGAAGTATGTTTAAAGATTGAAAATATCAACAAAAGTCTAAAAGAAAATTTATTAGCGATTTGTCGAGGAAGTATTTGTGCACTACAAACATCTTTGTCAGGTTGACAAAAAAGAATATCTACAAAATGTCAATATTATCTGATCTGATTAAGTTGTCAGATATACTTAGAAGCTTCCCTCAGCATTGTACATTTTGCACTACAACACATTACTTAAGTCTTAATTGGACATCGGGTATACGGGAATATACTCACAGCGAAACCCCGATAGCCCGGAAACCCTGTATTCTGGACTATTACTGTTGAGGAGTCCTGCACCATGACTGTGGAATATATGTATTTTATGAAAGCAAAACCAATCACGATTAAAACAAAAGCAAACCTAGCCACCTCTATTCCATATGAAATCAACATCGGAGAAGAGAAATGTACTATGTAATACAGGATGCCACAGACTTTTTGTTACTCAGCTGCTGGGGATGTCTACATATATACAGAGGGGCATCGATACACATGATTAGTTAATCCGGAAATTGTAAATACGGACGATTTAAATCTGTCCGGTTTAACGAGGTTTTTCTTTAGTGTTACTGTACGTCACCGTGAATTTTTTACTTTTAAATATCAATATATATTGTTTTAAATCATGCTGAATGTGACCTTTTTGTCGAATATTACATGCATGATAGTCCATTAACATTTAAAAGAGTTGTTTTATTATGACAATATGCATGTGGCTATGCATGTAGGATATGCATGGTATTCAATGTGCGTGTTGACATTTTCATGAATATATAAAAGATGGAAATGAAGGTGAAAAAGCAACAACATATATTTAGATATTTCCCAACATAACAGCAGAGGTGTTTAGAAGATAACATCATTCGTATCATACAGTATACAGTCTACAAGATCAATTAACAAACGGCGTTATAAAAAGGTACATAAAATGGCTACATAAACAATCCTTATGATCATATCACTGAAATAGGCTTCAGAAATATTGTCAGAACACATGACCTATTTATCTAAACCTTTCCAAAGGTTCCGATCCAACACCTACGTCAGTACTTTGATTAAGCAGTGAATTCATTTTTATAAGGACTATTTTTCATCCGCGTTAACGTAAATTGTCTTTTTCCACTCAACCCAAACGAAACAGCTGGCCGGATTTGTATGGAAAAGCTGTATGTATTCGTGTTTCCGTATATATTATTTCCAGAACGCTTTGAGTATTTTCTCATCACCTACATAAAATAATTAGAAGCCTTTTTTATCTGCAGGCTACGTTGTTTTTTCATACCATCCATGCTGCCTTCATCACAAGTCAGGAAGCCGGGCACCTGTTCAAAATATTTATCGCCAGCGACACATCATTACTGATGATGTTGATTCCTAGATACTAACCCATTAACTGACCAACATGGAAATAAAATTATTTCAAGACCTTCTTATTTTCCGTGTCAGCGGTAGTAATTTGGACCGTGAGACTATTTTGGGCGATTCTGATATACTGGTCATCCTGTCAGCTATCTCTCTTCCCATGATGGGGTTCAGATGGCGGCCGCTTGCATGAAATAACACTCGTGTTAGTTCATAACTCAACTATCAATTTTACATGTGACCTTAATTGCCAATACGTCTGATTTATGACCCAGTCTGAGGTGGTAAAATCTATGTTAACAGAATTATACAGACAGAAGCCGATATCGGTTTCGATCACTGAGTGATGCGTGATTTATGCGATGACTCTCAAACCATTTCTCCTTTGATCGCATGCAAGACGTTAATATGAAACACTGTACGTCGCGCCTGGAAAACACACTTAAGGACTGAAATATGAGATTAAACGTTCATATGGTAGTTAAGATGTTCTAAAAACAAAATTACGGTGTTGGGTTGCTGCGGAAGTGAAAATATATTCTATTTTTATTTACATACTTTACATACCTATCTTGATTTACCACTGCTTACATACCTGTAATTACCTGTGTGTACATATATTGATTTACTTGTTTACTTACATGTAATTCCAGTTGTGTACATATCTTGATTTACCTGTTTACTCACCTGTAATTACATGTGTACATACTTCATTTACATTTACTTACAGGTGTATCCTCATCTTTATTTACCTCTAAGAAGTTATAATGATCAGATATAACAATGTGTGACCTGATTAATTGTCTCTTATATTACCCCCGACGTCGTGATTCACTGATCGTGCTCTCAACACTGAGTCGATGTTTCAGTGATGTCGCTGACTACTGCTGATGGCGGCATTCTTTATTTTTCTTTTAACTACCATCAGCTGTACATGAACAATGGTATACCATATGATACATACAATGTGTACAGAGAAACAATGAATCAAGATGACAGGACATTTATACCGTATATAACCATGGATATACACGATTAGTTCATGCGACTTCAGATTGAATTCTGTATATAACTACTTACTTAATTCTATATAAATAGACCCGTGAAGATCCGGGCTAGAATAAGACTTCAGCAACCAGTGCTTGCCGTAAAAGGCGACTATGCTTGTCGTAAGAGGCGACTAACGGTATTTGGTGGTCAGACTCGCTGACTTGGTTGTTGCATGTCATCGATCCTAATTGCGTGGATCGATGCTCATGATATTAATCACTTGAATATCTGGCCCAGACTCGATTATTTACAGACCGCCGCCATATTGCTTAAAAATATGGTGGAGTGCGGTGTTAAACAACAAACCTACCAACCAACTATATTAATAACTGCTAGAAACTTACAAAGTTCCTTTAAGTCTTTACACTTAGGAGAGGGGGTCACGGGTGGACCAGTCGTCTAAGACGCCGCAATTCGCTGTGCAGAGTTGCGTCCCTTGGGCACGCCAGAAACCTATGATTGTGGGTTCGAATCCCGGTTCGCCCCGATTATGTTTATAGGTTTGTCAGCACCATGCCCGTGCTCGTGGGTTTCACCGAAGTGGTAAACGTCTAAGACCTGCATCACTTCGGGCATTCCTCCCACATTAATCTGACACGCCGCGATATAACTGTGAAATACTGTTAAAAGCGGCGTTAAACACAACTCATTCACTCACTTAGGAGTACATAAGGGGCGTTTGAGATTCGAAATTTTGGGACGGTTTAGGTATTTACTATCGATATGTGTTATTCTTTGTTTTCTAAAAGCCTCACTACGAAATAGATAGACAAATGCATCTGCAATGCCTGGTGAGTGACATAATTTACATAAGCGATCTTCTCTAGGAGTACTGTTCCATCTTCCGGGTACAACGGGAAGGTAATGGTTTGATGTTTTCAATTTTTGTAGTGGGTATCATACTGATTCAAGTAACAAATTGATACAAACATTTGCAAAAGGTTCTTTAAATATCTGTAGTAATACCATTTGGCGCTTGTTGCGGCTGTAGTATACCAAGTTTGATAAAATCACTATTAGTTATATAAACCCAATTCACACGCGACCGCCTCCGTGGTCTAGTGGTTGAACGTCCGCCCGGAGAGCGGAAGGTCCGGGGTTCGATCCCCGGCCGCGTCATACCAAAAGACGTTAAAAGATGGTACTTGTTGTTACCCTGTCTGGCGCTCGGCATTAAGGGGCTAAAACAAGGACTGGTCGGCTCGGAGTCAGTATACTGTGTCTGAGTGGGGTATTCATGTTAAACTGCGGCATGGTATCTCAGTGAGCTAACACTATAAATCGGCATCAGTCCGGACTAGTACATGCAGCCACACAAACACACACACGTACATGCACGTAGCTATATAAGTGCAATAATCTTGGACGCGACGTTAAACCCCATTTCACCTCACCTCACCAATTCACACGCGCACTACCTCACTCACCCACCCTCCTACTCTACGCAAAGCACGTTTTGATTGGCACGTCCGTTTTACTTGGGTTGCGGCGTCAGTCAAGCATGACGGGAATTCCGCAATGACCACTTCATTACAGATATTCGCTAACCGAAGAGGGTGTTAACATTTAGGATTGTAGATAAAAAGCGCGATAATCATTCTTTCAAGGAAACAGGCTTGTTGACAGAAATATTATACAGGTTGAAATCACCCTCTTGGAGCTGTCAAACCAAGAGTAGCGGCCCCTAATTGGGCAAAGCGCCCCCTGGGGAGAAGCTGTACCTTCAACTGACGTTCCCAGATCGAGGCTGCCTTATCACCTCCTAAGACAGGTGCCCCTTCCGTGTGGGCTCAGGTCTGGGGGGTCGTGTTTTTCCCAACTCCTGTGAATGTTTCTCTCAGTCGCATAAACATGATTGGTTCCGCACCCACGTGGGCCCGATTTCACGTGGGGATGCCTTATCACAGAGCGAGGGTTCACGGGGCAATGGACGACGAACCGCAATGTTTGAAAACATGCAAACAGTTCTCGTTTTGTGGAGATCTGTTTATTCTGTTTATGATGTTTACGCTCGCGCTAAGAGTAACGTGTAAACAGCCAGGAACTGAAATGGGTTTTATTGTTTGGATATTTCGACATCAGAATTTACATTTGGACGGAATGGTACTCTGTCGTATTAAAAAAAGTGGTATAGCGGTTAATATGAGGGCGCGCGAACAGGGTTCGGCGGGGAGATATTTTACACACGGCTGTGTCGGAGTGAACAGTTGCTGCAACATTTCCACGGACGCCAGGTTTCTGTCTCCCAACTTCAGGAACGGCTGTTCACCGCCGGGGTGTTGCTGTAACGTTGCTAAGTCCGCGTAAAAACATATTCACTCACGCACTCGTCCGTACTATCTAAGGAGGCTTGCACTGACGGAGAAGACCAATTGATGTTCTCAGCCACCCCAAGGAACCAGCGTAAAGTGGCTGTGCCGAGTTCCCGAAACATCCCACCTCCTTTCAATGTGACGTTCTCCCGCAACCTTGTCAGAATATGCTAGTCGCGGGTTCGAATCCGAATTTCGCCCAAATTATGTATCTTGGTTTGTCAGCACCATACCCGTTATCACTGGCTTCATACAAATGCTAAACACTGTTCATCCATCAGCGGCGATCTGGTAGCCTCGTGGTTCAAAGCGTTCTCTCCGCCGAAGACCCTGTTCGATTCCCGACATGGGTACAATGTGTGAAGCCCATTTCTTGTGTCCCCCGCCTTGGTATTACTGGAATATTGCTTAAAGCGGGGTAAAACCATACTCACTCCGCTATCATTAAAGGGACAAGGCTCACGCAAGTAGGCAGCCACGATTCACGTCAGTTTGTTACCGTAGATACCCAGAAATGATGTTTCCTTTTCCTCAAAACACTGTTTACAAGGTCTAGACTCAGGCTGGAAATTAGCGCCAGGTCAAGAAACACAACCCCTATAAGATAAGATAAGACAAGATAATATTTATTGCAGAAACGTTCTATCACGGGACAGATGCAATTTTAAAAGACAAGACATTATGATTCATATTTACATATATACAGACATACATAATTGACATTCCTGTAGACACATACAAAACAAAACAATCAATATTACATATTTGATGATATTAGTATACAAAAAATGTCAACGGTTGATTATGAAAGGGTATTTATTGTTTGAAATGATAGATATGGAAGCAAATTCAGTTGATATTGACGGCTTCATTATTTGACAGGATGTAGTGAAATAATGTGTCTTCATGACTGTGGACATTTACATGTAGATTTTGTCCGAATATTTTTTCAAATAGTATATTTCTTTCTTGAGTGTGTTTAATACAGTGAAGTAAGTAGTGTTTTTCGTCATCAATGGTTGAACATGTAGAGCATAGCCTCTGAGGTAGTGGGGTTGGTGGCTTTGTATGTCTGCCAAGTTCAATATTTAATTTATGGTTACTTAATCTTAGTTTAGAGAAGTGCACTCAATATTTTTTTACTTTACAGTGACTGAGATAGGGTTCTAATTTTATTTCATTTTTAACTATCCTGTATGTCCTAAGTTTGTTTCCTGTGCCTCTTGTTGCATTTACATCTTGGAGAGATTCCTTGAAAAGGGAGTTGAATTTAGATTTGATTGTCTCTTTGAATATTGGTGATAGGAAAGCTGAAGTACTCAAATTGTGTTTTCCTAAGAATAGATTGAGCTGGTAAACCCATACTAATCGTTCATTCACCAAATATGTACTTTCTGTATATAAGCTGATAATCTGTGATATAACTGAAAAACTGAAAAACTACTGAAGCAGCGCAAAAACCCAACTCACTCCTACAAGAGGAAAACGCCGTGATGTAAATGAAATTGTGATCCTGGTCCTTACGCCAAATTATCTCACTCACTGATTTTGTCAGACAGTAAATATTGCCTGTTTACATTTTGTAATAAAGAAGTTGAATAAAGACCACATAGACTCTAAACATCTTAACATCACCGCAATTATAGAGATATGCTACGTATATATGATCAGGTTTTAGAACCTGTTGGTACTATCACAAGATAAAGTCAACATCGGATACAGCGAAAGGCAACCGGTGGTCATTTATCTATTATTTTTTCGTACAAAATGGAAATGATTAAGAACTTGCAATTAACTCTGTAACAATACCAAGGATGGACTGTGAGCTGATAAGTGTAAATTATCAAGTATAACAATACTTATTGAATGGTTCATAGGGCGCACAGATGATGGCAGGCTTAAAAATATTCATTAAAAACTGGACCTAGCTCAGTGGAGGGAAACGGTCAACGGGTTTGGGAGGGACGATGGTGCCAGAGGTTTTTATAATATAATATATGTCACGACCTCTCGTCAAAGTTCAAGTGACAGAAGTGTTTTTATCTAATTACACTCAACTTTACGGAAGCATAAAATATACAGCATCGGGAGATTGTACCGAAGATTGGCAATGTATTGCAAGGCGAGACGAACAGACCGTGATGTATGGAGGTAACATATGTTTGATTACGGCTCATGTATCATTCAAACGGTCAGTGAAATTATTAAGGCTTTCATGTCACCTGCCGGGGTATACAATGTCAAAATTCTCGGTTTACGATCAGGAAAAAAAATGGAAGCAAAAAATTAATTGTAGAAATGAAATTGTTGACAGGCACAGGGACACCTGTTGCGAGAGATGAGATGATTGTCTTCGCGTTATTCGACGTCATCTTGAAAAAAATGTCTCGCAAATTCTCACCATTTATCGCGAGAACTGGAAGCTCAGTGATCAAAACATCATAATTATGGGCGTGGAATTTGTTCGTCTTCCCGGA
This sequence comes from Haliotis cracherodii, assembly GCF_022045235.1. Lineage (NCBI taxonomy): Eukaryota > Metazoa > Mollusca > Gastropoda > Lepetellida > Haliotidae > Haliotis > Haliotis cracherodii. The sequence goes on from NW_027266265.1 coordinate 54,932,370, forward strand.
TATTTGGGGAATTTAAATGGAATCCAACTCTGAGCAAGTTCGGATTACACCCCCGGCCAGTGTTCCTCTCTTTGACGGGATAGTATAGACCCCAGCTGGGTATGTCGATAACGCGCTTCAACAGCTGCGCGCGTCTACTATCACACATGCGCGCTACTAACCCCGGGCCCTTCCGTTTCTCCAAGCTAGTTCTCAAGTCGTTATTGTCATTAGAAGCGAATATCTGCAAATAATTACTTCCTCCTGGTTTCGTTTTCGACACAGAAATAGATGACAACTTTTTCGGGAAATCGACAATCTTTTGATGATCGTCCAATTTCTCCTTTGTAGCTGAGATTATCGGATTCAACCAACAATAGCTACCGTTGACGGCTGTCGAAGGTGATCTATGCATCTGGTGATATCTTAATTCTTCCCACCTAAAACCGATCTGTATTCCCGACTGGCACGCAATGCGCTTATTACCCAATAATTTCCCCAGTTGCGTTTTTATCACTGTGAAAGGTGGCATGTCTCATGATTCTGCTTATCTTGGCGTATCTGACACAAAAACTAAATGTTCCGATAAGCATCGCATTTTCCAACTCCGGAGATTACATTCCGAAGGTTGGATTTTCTGACAAGATAGTTACAACTGTCATTCCCTCACACCCTCCCCCATCTCCTCCCCCTCCCCACCCACGTATGTTACCCGCCCCTCCCTGTCCTCTCCTCCCTGCCCTTCGTTCTCGACTCTAGCCTTGCTCCAAGTCTATATTGAAAGAAAAGTCCTTGGATGTGTAGTGATTCTATCCTTATAATAGGCAAGTCTAGATATGTGGACAATATATGGACTCCAGTCTCTTACAGGGGCAACTTGTGCTTATTATTTACATAATCTAGAAATTATGATTTAAACTAATAATTATTGCCTTGGGGACGTGTGCAAGTCTATCTCGTCTCAGTCGCACTTTGACTATAACGCATGTTACAGCAGCTTCGTCATCAAAGAAGCATCTATCACCAGCTCCACCAAAGACGTAGAGATAGATCTACAAACGTCTTTGGCTCCACCAAGAGAAACGATCGTTAACATACTACTTGTAACCTGACCCGTTAAGGTCCGGGTAGAGAATAGGTCTTCAGCAACCCATGCTTTCTGTGAGAGGCGACTATGCTTGTCGTAAGACCCGACCAACGGGATCGGATGGTCGGGTTCGCTGACTTGGTTGATGCATGTCAAAGTATCCCAGTTGCGCAGTTTGATAAAACTCCACCTGATATTCATCCCTGTTATCTGAATATGTTAATCATATTTAGATCACATTTTGATCATATCATAAGTAGGTCATGTTTCAAATGTGATCATGACTTTCCATGCATTGATCATAAACTTATAACTCTATCCTGCATCCCCGCAAACTGTTTTCAAACTTTTTTCATAACGACACAGATCGATTTCGAATGAAGCATGGACAGAACATATGAATCCAGAAGGCGTTTCTTTTAAATACGACAGTTTTAAGTTCTTTGCACATTATAAAGATGTACCAAGAAAAAAATGTGAAAACTCTTAATCTTCGAAAGTAAAAAGGTTTTCAAAACAAGTTTCAGTTTAAAACCTTCCTCTTGCGATTAAAACACTTTTTCAAGATTGACCGAATATATTCGTCTTACAAAAATCAAATATTGATTTTATAAAAGCCACACACTATATGGTATAAAGTATGCTAATTACATTTACCTGTCAACTTCAGTGTTTGACATACGTGACAATGTCAAAGAATCACCCATTTCAATTCCCTCATCTTCGTGTAGTAGCAGCCAAGAGTCAATAGAAGACGCCGATGTATATTGTTTTAGACAGACGCGCTTACCATTACTGGCACAATCGATCTATTTAAACTTGTTAACCTTAACAAGATCGATACCGATAACCCACGAATAACATATATTTGGCCATGTCGATAACACGAATTGTCGCCAAGAATAAGATAAATAACTAGTGATATTTTGATACGTACATACAAACAATACACCTGGCTGTATGTATGAGTAACCTCATCCCGAGCTGGTAGAAATCGAGTATGGAGACCAAAACACATTTTAATGGCACATTGTAAATGGTGAGCACTATTTGAATATCACCCATCGTAAATTCTGCAAATTACGTTCCCTTTGAAGTACCTATTTACAGACCGAAGTTCTTAAAGTCGTGTTGCTCGAACGAATTTGTTATTTAACTTGCAAAAATAGTGAGGTGAGATTTACGAGAGGTTAACCTGTTTGTATCCAAAAAATAATTTACTGCTTAAACTGAAGCCAAAAGTTTAATAATGTTGAGGGGAAAATTCGTAAGGTCGTGGCAAGAAATTAGAGTTATCCTCCTGTTGTAGGGCAATTCATCTTATAGTTGTTGTCACGTTGATCGGGATCGGCAGCTGAATGCGTGATTCTTCATCAGGAGATGGAAAAAAGACTTGGGAGTATTCATACTTTCTGTGACTTGTTGGTGAAAAACGGTAGGGGGAAATGAAACGTGGACCATTAATCATGTTCATGTTAAAGGCTAACAGAACTCCAGGCATATTCCACATATTCCATTGTTAGCCACCACATAACGGTCAACCTTTCACTCTACCTAATGCAGTGTTTAACTTGCAATATACTCAGTTGTGCGCAATTCTAATACCAGAATGTTTTGGAACTTTTAGCTTAATGCAATTTTACAAAACATACAATTACTATTCTGGTTGTAATTACAAATAAAACCGTTTTAGCCTTAGAGGTATATTTTGCCGTATTTCAACTGGTACTGGGCTAGACTGACATTAAGCATCTAAATGAAAATATTTTAAGATTTTGTTTTGTTAGATGGTCAGAATGGAAGCATATTAGGGCGAAATAGCTATGTTGATGACACTCTCATCTACGACGCAGAGGATTTTTTTAGAATGTAGCACACATACGCTTCCGTGGATCAGTAGTATTTTGTAAATTGTAGAAAAAAATCCCGGAGAATCTCTTCATTATCAGAAAATATTTAGACTTGCCAAAGTATTGCAGACATGCTTAGGGGATTCAGCTATATATGTTTCAAGCTGTATGAGAGATATATTATGTCTCCTGGCTTCCATACCAGCCAGGACTTATGAATTAAAGGGAAACTAGGCTGCGGACAATTTGCAGTCCCAGCAACTTGTACTTGTTTTAACTAATCATGTAGTTGCTGAGAAACAGTGTCTTAGTAGTACAAATACAGAATTTGGTTTAGTTTGTGCCAAAAATAACAACGAAAAGTGGTTAAAATATTACAAGTTTGGATACCCATTTAGATTTGGTCAAAAATACAACATTGTCACTATCAATAATGTTGCTAGTCTGTCACCACCGCTAGGGTTACTAGTCTGTCACCACCGCGAGGGTTACTAGTCTGTCATTACCGCTAGGGTTACTAGTCTGTCACCACCGCGAGGGTTACTAGTCTGTCATTACCGATAGGGTTACTTGTCTGTCACCACCGCTAGGGTTACTAGTCTGTCATTACCGCGAGGGTTACTAGTCTGTCATTACCGCTAGGGTTACTAGTCTGTCACCACCGCTAGGGTTACTAGTCTGTCATTACCGCGAGTGTTACTAGTCTGTCACTACCGCAAGGGTTACTAGTCTGTCATTACCGCTAGGGTTACTAGTCTGTCATTACCGCTAGGGTTACTAGTCTGTCATTACCGCTAGGGTTACTAGTCTGTCATTACCGCGAGGTTTACTAGTCTGTCATTACCGCTAGGGTTACTAGTCTGTCATTACCGCTAGGGTTACTAGTCTGTCATTACCGCTAGGGTTACTAGTCTGTCATTACCGCTAGGGTTACTAGTCTGTCACCACCGCTAAGGTTACTAGTCTGCCATTACCGCTAGGGTTACTAGTCTGTCATTACCGCTAGGGTTACTAGTCTGTCACCACCGCTAAGGTTACTAGTCTGCCATTACCGCTAGGGTTACTAGTCTGTCATTACCGCTAGGGTTACTTGTCTGTCATTACCGCTAGGGTTAATAGTCTGTCACCACCGCTAGGGTTACTAGTCTGTCACCACCGCTAGGGTTACTAGTCTGTCACCACCGCTAGGGTTACTTGTCTGTCCTTACCGCAAAGGTTACTAGTCTGTCATTACCGCTAGGGTTACTAGTCTGTCATTACCGCTAGGGTTACTAGTCTGTCATTACCGCTAGGGTTACTAGTCTGTCATTACCGCTAGGGTTACTAGTCTGTCATTACCGCGAGGCTTACTAGTCTGTCATTACCGCTAGGGTTACTTGTCTGTCACCACCGCTAGGGTTACTAGTCTGTCATTACCGCGAGGGTTACTAGTCTGTCATTACCGCTAGGGTTACTAGTCTGTCACCACCGCTAGGGTTACTAGTCTGTCATTACCGCGAGTGTTACTAGTCTGTCACTACCGCAAGGGTTACTAGTCTGTCATTACCGCTAGGGTTACTAGTCTGTCATTACCGCTAGGGTTACTAGTCTGTCACCACCGCTAGGGTTACTAGTCTGTCATTACCGCGAGGTTTACTAGTCTGTCATTACCGCTAGGGTTACTAGTCTGTCATTACCGCTAGGGTTACTAGTCTGTCATTACCGCTAGGGTTACTAGTCTGTCATTACCGCTAGGGTTACTAGTCTGTCACCACCGCTAAGGTTACTAGTCTGCCATTACCGCTAGGGTTACTAGTCTGTCATTACCGCTAGGGTTACTAGTCAGTCACCACCGCTAAGGTTACTAGTCTGCCATTACCGCTAGGGTTACTAGTCTGTCATTACCGCTAGGGTTACTTGTCTGTCATTACCGCTAGGGTTAATAGTCTGTCACCACCGCTAGGGTTACTAGTCTGTCACCACCGCTAGGGTTACTAGTCTGTCACCACCGCTAGGGTTACTTGTCTGTCCTTACCGCAAAGGTTACTAGTCTGTCATTACCGCTAGGGTTACTAGTCTGTCATTACCGCTAGGGTTACTAGTCTGTCATTACCGCTAGGGTTACTAGTCTGTCATTACCGCTAGGGTTACTAGTCTGTCATTACCGCGAGGCTTACTAGTCTGTCATTACCGCTAGGGTTACTAGTCTGTCATTACCGCGAGGGTTACTAGTCTGTCATTACGCTAGGGTTACTAGTCTGTCACCACCGCTAGGGTTACTAGTCTGTCATTACCGCTAGGGTTACTAGTCTGTCACCACCGCTAAGGTTACTAGTCTGTCATTACCGCTAGGGTTACTAGTCTGTCATTACCGCTAGGCTTACTAGTCTGTCATTACCGCTAGGGTTACTAGTCTGCCATTACCGCTAGGGTTACTAGTCTGTCACCACCGCTAGGGTTACTAGTCTGTCATTACCGCTAGGGTTACTAGTCTGTCACCACCGCTAGGGTTTCTAGTCTGTCACCACCGCTAGGGTTACTAGTCTGTCATTACCGCTAGGGTTACTAGTCTGTCACCACCAGTAGGGTTACTAGTCTGTCATTACCGCTAGGGTAACTAGTCTGTCACCACCGCTAGGGTTACTAGTCTGTCACCACCGCTAGGGTTACTAGTCTGTCATTACCGATAGGGTTACTTGTCTGTCATTACCGCTAGGGTGTCTGTCACCACCGCTAGGGTTACTAGTCTGTCATTACCGCTAGGGTTAATAGTCTGTCACCACCGCTAGGGTTACTAGTCTGTCACCACCGCGAGGGTTACTAGTCTGTCACCACCGCTAGGGTTACTTGTCTGTCCTTACCGCAAAGGTTACTAGTCTGTCATTACCGCTAGGGTTACTAGTCTGTCACCACCGCTAGGGTTACTAGTCGTTCATTACCGCTAGGGTTACTAGTCTGTCATTACCGCGAGGGTTACTAGTCTGTCACCACCGCTAGGGTTTCTAGTCTGTCACCACCGCTAGGGTTACTAGTCTATCATTACCGCTAGGGTTACTAGTCTGTCACCACCGCTAGGGTTACTAGTCTGTCATTACTGCTAGGGTTACTAGTCTGTCATTACCGCTAGGGTTACTAGTCTGTCACCACCGCTAGGGTTACTAGTCTGTCATTACCGCTAGGGTTACTAGTCTGTCACTACCGCTAGGGTTACTAGTCTGTCATTACCGCTAGGGTTACTAGTCTGTCACCACCGCTAGGGTAACTAGTCTGTCATGACTTTGCCATGTACACAGTGCAATTTTAGTAGATCGTAACGGTACCATTTTCTGTGAAATCTCCTCATTTGTTTTTTGTTTAACGCAATCTGTAAATAATCGGCAATCCAGTGACTGAAATCATGAGCATCGATTGACACAATAGGGATGCGATCACCTGCAACCAAGTCATTGAGCCAGACCAACCGACCCCGTTAGTCGCCTCTTACGACATACATGGGGCCAAACCTCTTGACAACCCATAACAAAATAAAAATGCGAAGCGCCTTCCCAATACATGTTGTAAACTGAAACAACACACTATCAGTACAGAAACCTCCACTCCCAGTTTGACCTCAAGAGCTATTGCCCAAATGAATCTGCATCAAGCTATGTTATCTGTGATGGCTGATTTCCCATTGTTTTCTCCTGACCGCCGTACACTACGTATAATACGTACCTGACCCCCGCTACACGCGTGGCCAACAAAGCAGGCAGCACATGTGAATTTCAGCTTGATTACACATTAATTTAGAATAACGACAATGTCAAGCATGATATGTCCTAATCTCATTGCCGTGTTCCGCCAATATGAACACCAACAATCTGTTGTCCGTTGGAGATTAGCTGAGCGAGAGCGCTTCCACACCCGACTGAACTATAGATTGGGCAGATTATGCAGACACGGTTGGGACCTTACGACGGACATCATGTAGATCTAATCCAGAGTTACTCAGTGTTTAATCTTCAGCAGACAAATCGGCTCACTGACCCTTGAGCTTGGGTAATCATCACTGACAATTCAATTACTCCCTCAAAGAGATCGGCTACTACGTATTTGCTCCTGTATGGAAACAGCGTCGGTTATCAGTCAGTTCTAATCACTGGGTCCTGCTGACTGCTAGTTGGGCTCAGAATCATTAGGTTTGCATCACCTGGAACGTATTTGGTTTGTGTGCCCGAGTAGGATGAAGTCGACCCGCTGGGCCTCGACAGCTGTGATGTCGTAACAAGCGTGACCCGCGACCAGCTTACGGCACTTGGAGTCTGCGTACAGCTTATGCTGCACGTGCAACTCATTTCCGTCGAGTGTTTCTGTGTGTGAAATCGCACGGCCATTAGACACCGAATGGAAGATGTTAGTATCAAATTCGACGAATTACGATAGGCGTTATCCACACGTGCGGCTTACAAGAAGACTAAGCGCAATAGATTTGAGTAAGTTATTATCAAGATTCGGTCAACCGATGAAAACTGCATGGACATTAAACTCCTACTAACGCTTCTGATCGAATAGGTAATGACCCGGCTCGGCTAGAGTTGTTCACATCCCTGGCCATAAAGTGACACCGGAAGCGCTAGCAGTTGATGTATTGAAGTCACTTGGTTGATAAATCCCCAATCAGATTACCTCACCTGGGTCGACAGTTTTCAATAACCAACGCATCATTAATGAAACACGCGTGAAATGTTGAATAGGATTAACTGCCCCAAAGCCTACCTGTGTCCCGGAGCTGCGCGCACCGTGATGCGCATGTCGGATCCATTACAAATAATTGGCAGAAAAACTGTGAAAATAACAACTAAGCATTTAATTAAAATGCTCTTTAAAAGCAAAATCATGCCCCGGAGAGCACATCAGGCACAATTTGTCACACTGCCGATGATACTGCATCAAGATTCATTGGGGTTAAATATTCAAATAGGCCAATTACCTGTCGACTTTAAAAGCCAAAGTGACAATATCTCCAATAAGTGATTTTAAGCGGAAGAGCACTTAAAATGATGATAACAGCCCTATCAAGTATTCTAACACGTGTTAGAGACTTCACAAAAGCCGACACGAAATAACCAATTGCTAAGTGGACAGATAACAGTTCATTAACTATATCAGACTGTTACCTTAATTTATAGATATTGCTGCTCAGGCACCATAGCCCCTTATTTTCTGGTCTCGGCTGCACGTTTGTATATGGGCTACTCTACGTCTCAATGGCATAGTCCCAGTAGGGCGGTCGGGTAGCCTAGTGGTTAAAGCGTTCGCACGTCACGCCGAAGACCCGGGTTCGATTCCCGACATGGGTACAATATGTGAAGCCCATTTCTTGTGTCCTCCGCCGTGATATTGCTGGAATATTGCTAAAAGCGGCGTAAAACCATACTCACTCACTAGTCCCAGGAGGCTGCTAATATAGTTTATTCAGTCCAGCTTTCGGTTTTCATGGTATATATACTACTCAAAACAAGTTAAAGAACACACGATTCTTTTTATATTACTATAGTTAATTTATCATGCCTTGCCATAATAATATGAACAAAATCGAATGTTCTTTAACTTCATTTGGGAAGTATATACACCACTACCGTTACTTCTAAGAAGTTTGCCTGATTTCCCAGTTCTTTCAAGAGTGCAATGAATAGGAATGTGTGCCAGTTTAACAATAGTTCAGATGTATCATGACTTGGGATACGTAATATACCCATCTTTCTAACTAGATCTTAGGCAAGAACTAACGTTTTTACCATCTTGCTATCAACTTCGCCGGTTGGTAACGCCAGGTTGGATGTCTTGACTTTATCCTTGGCGGTGACACATGCATAATATAAATATTTTTATGTTATATTGCATATTTCCTGTAAATTCATCAGTATTGCATCTGAAATTGTCCATGTGTGGTGTCTACGTTATGCCATAAAGGGATCGCGCCAAGGCAGATATTAACTCAATATATTTCGTAAAACGATGGAGAATTACAGAGCCATTATCCTGAGCTGACATTTCAAGAAATGCTGCAATAGAAATGTTATAAAAACCGACCCGCCACCAAAATGGACCCCCAAAAGAGTATACGGAGGCCTTGGATTTCGGTTCTCGTTTGCAGACAGTGGCTGCATTGTGCGTGATTAGCTAGGTGCTGTTGTACTATCACATGACATAGCTAGACCTGCAGGCACGGGGACAGAACGGCGGGTGGCTTGTTGAGCCCTTTGCCCACCCCACATGATCTTGTCTATATATAACGTAGTCTAATCTCTGAGACATGACCCTATTCTGCAGCCATGCACATTGTTATTCGAGACTTGTTTTTCAAGACTAAACATTTCTTACAGCCGTATACAAAATGAGCTGGCCTGAGTTGTGTGAAAAGCAGTGGTGTGACCGTGTGCAAGAAACAACGGACTTGGGTTGTGCAGGAAATGTGGTCTTGAGCAATGGTCTGATGGAATACGAGAAGCAGGGGTCCGAGGGAATACAAGACACTGTTGTCTGGGGGAATAAAAGAAGCAGGGGTCTGAGGGAATACAATAAGCAATGGTTTGAGGGAATACAAGAAGCAGGGGTCCGAGGGAATACAAGAAGCAATGGTCTGAGGGAATACAAGAAGCAGGAGTCCAAGGGAATACAAGACACAGTTGTCCTAGGGAATACAAGAAGCAGGGGTCCGAGAGAATACAAGAAGCAGGGGTCTGAGGGAATACAAGAAGCAGGGGTCTGAGGGAATACAAGAAGCAGGGGTCTGAGGGAATACAAGAAGCAGGGGTCTGAGGGAATACAAGAAGCAGGGGTCCGAGAGAATACAAGAAGCAGGGGTCTGAGGGAATACAAGAAGCAGGAGTCCAAGGGAATACAAGACACAGTTATCCTAGGGAATACAAGAAGCAGGTGTCCGAGAGAAAACAAGAAGCAGGAGTCCGAGGGAATACAAGAAGCAGGGGTCCGAGGGAATACAAGAAGCAGGGGTCCGAGGGAATACAAGAAGCAGGTGTCCGAGGGAATACAAGAAGCAGGAGTCCGAGGGAATACAAGAAGCAGGGGTCCGAGAGAAAACAAGAAGCAGGAGTCCGAGGGAATACAAGAAGCAGGTGTCCGAGGGAATACAAGAAGCAGGGGTCTGAGGGAATACAAGAAGCAGGTGTCCGAGGGAATACAAGAAGCAGGAGTCCGAGGGAATACAAGAAGCAGGTGTCCGAGAGAATACAAGAAGCAGGGGTCTGAGGGAATACAAGAAGCAGGGGTCTGAGGGAATACAAGAAGCAGGGGTCTGAGGGGATACAAGAAGCAGGGGTCCGAGGGAATACAAGAAGCAGGGGTCCGAGGGAATACAAGAAGCAGGGGTCTGAGGGAATACAAGAAGCAGGGGTCTGAGGGGATACAAGAAGCAGGGGTCCGAGGGAATACTACAAGCAACGATCTAAGGAAATACAAGAAGCAATGAACTGAGAGAATACAAGGAGCAATGGTCTGAGGTAATACTAAAAGCAAATGGTCTGAGGCAATACTACAAGTTAGAGTCTCAGGGAATACAAGAAGCAATGGTATGAGGGAATATAAGAAGCAACGGTCTGAGACTATACGAGAAGCAGTGGTCTGAGGGTAGAAGTAAATGTGTGTGTGTGGGGGGGGGGGGGGGGGGCGAATCGCAGAAGAATAGGCGAATCAGTAGTCAGATCAACAAGAAACGAGAATGGTCGAGGGGACTAAAAACAATGGTCTGACAGAATACAAGGAGCGCTGAATCTAATTCAGTTATATCGGACATAGAATGTCACAGTATAACCCGTTCACATTTAACTGTTGTACAGCAGTGTGTGCACCATGCCCTCCGTCCGTCGTACAGTTCTTTAGTCTAGGGCTAATCAGCCCGATGCAGCAGTTCCTGTTATATTTCAACAATGTTCTCCTATTCTGGCTGCAGATGTCCTTACTTTCTCGTATAACTCCAACAGCCTGTCCCGTGTTGACGGCGACTTATTATCAGCCAGGCCTAACACTGCCGGTTTCAATCTCCTAGTCTTTTCACTACGATTTTAAATATTCCCCAAAGAGAACATTTGGAAGCGATCACTAACTGTCCCTAGAAACGTGTGTTCATTGTACGACACTCTGTAAACGAATACAAACCTATGTGAATGTTTATTCTCACAACCGCGAGCGTTATCACGTTATTACCTCCCTTAGCAGACAAACAAACCTCGCGTTATCTCGTGTATCACGTGACTAAAATCACGTAATTAACTGCGAGAAAGTGTTCCGAGAGTTATCGACTTCATCTCGCCACTTTGCAAATATAGTATCTACTTTCTCCCTACCTATACTGCCCAATCCGCCGGTACTCTGAACAAACAATCAACACGCAGATAACGACTTTATAAACTTGGTGCGGTCTACTGGTATCTTACTGTGCTGATGAGGCTGCGCGTTCAAACAAAAGAACCTGTTTGATGTCAAAAATACCTTCAGTGTAGGAGAGCTGCACTGACCACATTGCAGTTTAACAAAAGTATCCCGTGAACGTATTCGTACATATAATATTTGCAGTTGTTATCACGCCACAGGCGCAGGATTCATTCACCGTTAACCCGATGCGTAGTTAGACAGCACCGGGTGTGTGAATACGTGATTGTCGATGTCTTCAAATAAATTATATTAAATTCTTCTTTTTAGGTGACTACAGGTCTACTTTTGTCCTCCATCACCCCCTTCAATGTCGTTGACCTGAAGAAGTGGCCCTGAAACGTTTGTGGGTATAACAAAGAAGGGTTTTTTTTCTAAATTATACATATTTTGTATGTTCCATTATTATTAATGGCACGGGCATTGCATGATCATAATTATATATATTCATAGTCAATATCAATATTGGGGCGACCGGGTAGCCTAGTGGTTAAAGTGTTCGCTCGTCACGCGGGTCCGATTCCGACATGGGTACAATGTGTGAAGCCAATTTCTGGTGTCCCCAGCCGTCATACTGCTGAAATATTACTAAAAGCGGTTTAAAACCATACTCACTCACTCACTCACTCACTCACTCACTCACTCACTCACTCAATATCAATATTATACATTTACTTGTTGATGGGCATAGATAAGGACATTGTCAGGTTAGGGAGTTTTTTGTGTATATATGTATGTCTTACATTAAGTTGTACAGAAAACGGCTTAAAACAACATGAATAAGAGAAGATTTACAGGAATGACACAAAGACTCACGGGTTGAGATGCGGACGCAAAGTGATCCAGAAAGAGTAGACATCGTCAGGTTTGAACACAGAGTAAATATACCTATTGTTATATTATAATGCCTGACCATATTTTTATTTATTTATTCAAAGAAGGGCAAGCCTTCTTTTGTACTACATCTGTATATTATTTGTTTGACTTGTAAAATTATAACAGACACATTCATTGGGTTTTTTACCCTTATTCCCATTTTGATGTTTTGCTGTGATCAAAGGAAGGTTTAGTGATCCTAGAATCCAGTTTCCAATGTCTTTCCAAATTCTGTTTACAGAAACTACACACAGGTCAGTCAATAGTGGTGACTATTGGTCTGGAAATCACTATTGCGATAACTATTGATATCGAAAGAAACTATTGCGATAATGTTTGATAGTTTTCAGTGTATCATTTCAAAATAGATGGATTTTAGATTTGAATTAAACCTTGGAACTGAAGTTTCCTTTGAATGTGATAACCATAGCAACAAATAAAAAGTAAAGTTTGAGATATGACTGATTCGTTTTTTCTTTACCCTAATAATTTAAGAAAAAGAAACTTCAACATTACCATGTGTAAATTACTACCACTCATGATCAAAAGAAAAACAAATTCGAACAGCACTGTATGTATTTTATTGATATGGTAAATACATATAAACTATCGATATTCCTAACTGAAATCGATACTATTGATCGGAAACTGATTTAACAATCGATATATTGACTTTTAATGATTACCAATAGCAATATATCGCTATTTCTATTTAATCTGACCCCCCCATCAGCCAATATATCTTGTCTTGTAAGGGAAATGTCATGTTGGCAATATATTGTGCACACAGCTGTATTGTACCAAATCAAATATTAACTAGATGCACATTTTGGTGGTATAGTATTGACAATGTCCCATTCATTATCTGTGAAATGTGTGAGGAGAATATCTTCATGTTTTAGTCTAGTAAAGCTAAAATTGAGAACGATTTTGTTTTATATACTAGAATCATTCTTTCTCAAAACAGACAGGTTATATGGATGCAAAGGATTGGAAAGGTTTTCTATATAACAAAAACGTTGTTATCATTAATATTCCTTGTCCAAATTATACCAAGCTTCTAAATGCCTAAAAATACGCTTATTTCTCTGGATGTATGGAAAAATCATTATGCAAAAACCGTTTTAATCTTTTTCAACCCACTGCTGTTTAAATGACCGCCGCGTTCTTCATTTCAGTGGCAGCTGTTGCCATGGTGATTGATCGCATTAGTATTTAGAAGCCAAGGAAGCTGTTCGAGTTCTCATGATATATTTCCTAATGTGTCGCTGGAAATTTCTTCCAATTCCTTAAATGAATGGTATTTAGCAGTTCTTATTTAATTGCTAATTGTTCGTATCATCCTTATGTTTAGCGTTCCCACGGAGAAAGCGATTTCGTCTGTAATGTCTTATAGGCAGACTAACTGTTGATTCCCCGTATGGTTTAGTCACAGAGGGGAGACGCGTCGTCATCTGATCTACAGCGTTGATTACTATACACGCAAATATGTAGTCGTTGCATAACACCATATACTCCCCGGTACGGTCTGCACATGACGCATGACCTCTGACACGCATGTCATGGTAATACATACCACTTCCCTATCATGCTTATGTAAAATATACAAATCCCCTGATATTTGCCTCGAAACTCAACAAGGTTTGTCGAGTTTCAGGAATCACGTAATTTAGCCAAGATTCCTGTGTGGGCCGGGCCCCTCCCTCTCCCCACAACGCTGAGCTGAAATCCCATCCCCCCTCGCCATGCTACACAAGATCAGTTGGGAAAAGTCGGCTAATATTCGTGTTTTCCCGTCGAGTTTCGGACCACCCCGGAATGGATGTGAGTAAGCCTTTTTGGATCTGAGAGTAAGCCCCCTTCGGTTCTCCCCCGTCGAGTTAAGCTGCAAACGAACACAAACGGTGAGGATAAAGTAATTTCTTTTATTTCTTAGCGATCAACGCGCACGTGTTGAAATAAAAACCTATCTGCACTGAGTTGCATTTAATGCAACGCCAATCCAAGGAAAGCAACGTCTTTTGTCAAAAACCGCGAGTAAATGTTTGTTAAATAAAAAAATACAGCTAGGGGTTATCAGCGTTTTATCATCCGTGTATGTTACGTTATGTCAGGGGAGTGTTACAGCTACGGAAGTTACGTTCCTGTAATCTTCGGAAGAAGTACTGTACATTGTTTGAAGGAAGAATCTTGGAGTGCAAACCGGCGGAGGTAATGGCAGCTCTAGGGTATTTTTGAAGGCAAAGTTATGTAAGTTGTTAGAAAAACGTACCTTACGACTACGAAGCCGGTTCAGTAACAACGGGATAGTTTCTGAGGCATGGTATATAAGATCGTTTAAGGACGATTGAGCTTTCCTATGTGACTATGTGTCGTTATTCTTACAGTAACAAAAACGTGTGTTGAGCATCCCTTCGGAGGTTTCATTATTGTATGTTTATGTTAGTACTCAGACATCTTTCATATTCTGGCGCAGTTTCACGGCAGCCAGACTCATAAGCGGTATGACTTTAGTGGATACTTACTTGTATACACGTGTAAACACCATCAACTGATTGGAGAACCAACTGTGGGTGAAGTCACGCGAGATCACGAGGAACACTACGAGATTTATGTTAAGCGGTGATGACTTTTGCTCATGCGTGGAAGGTCAGCGGAAACAGCGGGAAGCACGCCCCCTGGTGATGACAGCTTACTTACAGCTCGTAAATTAGCGGTTCTCCGCAAGTACTTAACGTATTTGACACTTGTTGCTTTTACGGGATTTTCTGGAGGTCAAAACATGTCATGCATAGTTTGAGTAATTGGAGACTATGACGATGGACGATCAGGGAGCTTCACACAACTACTTTAGGCACTGAAAAGGCTTTTAAAAAATGATAAACTTGTTCCTGTGCCATCCAGTGATTTGGGGATTACGGTGAAACACCGTTAATCGTACTGAATCGTCCGGATTAACGCAATTTCCGGATTAACGATTGACAGGTAGTGAATACCGTTTGGTACTTTCTGTGTTTTACTGTTAACATTTCTCTCTTCTAAATCAGTTTTCGAATACTGATTTCAAGTGGAAAGTCGCCAGCTCCTCTCGTCTGTTTTTGACCTGGTATTCCGCAATCATATTGCAAGGGTATACCAACACTGAGACGCTGAATATCGGACACCTGAACACCGAACTTCATGATCAGGACTCCGAACACGTGGCATCAAACGCGGAAAAACGTCGACACCAAACACAGGAATATTTATGGGACAAGGTATCTCAGTAAACCCAGCAATATAAAACCGACATAAAACCGGATTATTACTAGCAGACACAGACACAAACAGACAGACGTAGAGACAGACAGACAGACGCGCACGCACGCACTCGTGCATGAACATCGCTGTATGAGTGCAATAATCTTGACCATGAAGAGCTCACATGGGTATAATGTGTGTAGCCCATTTCTGGTGTCCCCCGCCGTGCTGAAATATTCCTGAAATCGGCGTTAAACCATACTAACTCACTCCCTGCCCTCGAGAATTACTCTATCACACAGGGACTCCGTGATGTATCGGAACACATGTACGTCAGAGCAAGGAACACGGGGACATTGGGACACATGTACATCAGGGCAAGGAACACGGGGACATTGGGACACATGTACATCAGCGCAAGGAACACGGGACATTGGAACACATGTACGTCAGAGCAAGGAACACGGGGACATTGGGACACATGTACATCGGGGCAAGGAACACGGGACATTGGGACACATGTACATCAGGGCAAGGAACACGGGGACATTGGAACACATGTACGTCAGAGCAAGGAACACGGGGACATTGGGACACATGTACATCGGGGCAAGGAACACGGGACATTGGAACACATGTACATCGGGGCAAGGAACACGGGACATTGGAACACATGTACATCAGGGCAAGGAACACGGGGACATTGGAACACATGTACATCAGGGCAAGGAACACGGGGACATTGGAACACATGTACATCGGGGCAAGGAACACGGGACATTGGAACACATGTACATCAGGGCAAGGAACGCGGAGACATTGGAACACATGTACATCAGGGCAAGGAACACTGGGACATTGGAACACATGTACATCGGGGCAAGGAACACGGGGACATTGGAACACATGTACATCGGGGCAAGGAACACGGGGACACTGGAACACATGTACATCAGGGCAAGGAACACGGAGACATTGGAACACATGTACATCAGGGCAAGGAACGCGGAGACATTGGAACACATGTACATCAGGGCAAGGAACACGGGGACATTGGAACACATGTACATCGGGGCAAGGAACACGGGGACATTGGAACACATGTACATCGGGGCAAGGAACACGGGGACATGGGAACACATGTACATCGGGGCAAGGAACACGGGACATTGGAACACATGTACATCGGGGCAAGGAACACGGGGACATTGGAACACATGTACATCAGGGCAAGGAACACGGGGACAGTGGAACACATGTACATCAGGGCAAGGAACACGGGGACATTGGAACACATGTACATCGGGGCAAGGAACACGGGACATTGGAACACATGTACATCAGGGCAAGGAACGCGGAGACATTGGAACACATGTACATCAGGGCAAGGAACACGGGGACATTGGAACACATGTACATCAGGGCAAGGAACACGGGGACATTGGAACACATGTACATCGGGGCAAGGAACACGGGGACACTGGAACACATGTACATCAGGGCAAGGAACACGGGGACATTGGGACACATGTACATCGGGGCAAGGAACACGGGGACATTGGGACACATGTACATCAGGGCAAGGAACACGGGGACACTGGAACACATGTACATCGGGGCAAGGAACACGGAGACATTGGAACACATGTACATCAGGGCAAGGAACGCGGAGACATTGGAACACATGTACATCGGGGCAAGGAACACGGGGACATTGGAACACATGTACATCGGGGCAAGGAACACGGGGACATGGGAACACATGTACATCGGGGCAAGGAACACGGGGACATCGGTACAAAGGAACGGAGAAACAGAAAATAGATGGGGACACAGAAACACAGGTAAACCCTTACATCGGGACGCAGGAGCACAGGAACATCGGAAAACCGGGAACGCGGAGACGTCGGAACACAGGAACATGGAGACAGAAGACCGGAACACAAGGGTAACGAGAATGCAGGGACAGATCCGCAGGACGGTAAAATACCCTCCCACACACACCCCACACACATCCCCAACCCACCCCCACCCCACACCCACACCCCCACCCCACATCCCACCCCACCCCACCCCATTGATCTGTGACGTATGTACCCCCGGATACAAGGCATACGATTGTTTCCGCTTGATGGCGTCTCTGATGGATAGAGGAAGGGAGCCATAAGTCACTGTTAATGTCTAGTTCAGTTTCCTGACATAAACAATCCCTCTTTCAGTCCAACCTTTCTCAGACTTCTTGACTAAATGTGTTAATATTTGTACCATCATCATCATCATCATCATCATTGGTCGTGGCGATGGTGGGGTCGTCGTCGTCAATTTTGTTGCTCTTGTTATCATCATCATCATCATCATCATTGTTGGTGGTGGTGATGGTGGTATCGTTGTCGCTATTGTTGCTTTTGTTTTGTTTTTCATCATCATCATCATGATAATGATCATCATCACTGTCCTTCCCCAAATGGAAACTGTTTGGAGAGCCAGAATTCAACAATAAAAAACACAGGGATGATGCTCCATATAAACGCCGCAAAGTTGTTTTTTACGACTGATTTATCATCTCCGGGGGAGCAATAGTGTTTGTCATCAAAGGATTGGGTACCTATTACCATGGTTTATGACTATGTAGCAACCAGGTTCAGGTAGACGGTGTTTCAAGCGTAAATGGTGACTACATTGTAACATTTGTCTCAGGTCTGGGCCGAAGTATAAAATGTTTACCGTCCCAATTTACCACAACATAACATTCTGTTCAAACGAGCACTGCTGACATGCTTTGTTTTAAAGACAGCCGAATAAAAGTTATTCCAAGAAAGTGTAAGACTTCGAGTTTTCTACCGCTAGAAACAGTATTTCAGCCATACAACGCCGGCGTCTACCGGCGGAGCAGGACATGCTTGCCTGCTTGGCGAAGACCTGATTTTTGGTATCCATTCGTATAATTGCCACCGCCATTTTGACCTTTACGCCAAATGGAATCTGTTGTATTCTTTGGCTTTGAAGTTTTATATTTACTTACTGGGTCGACGTTTCTGGTGGTGGACTTAACTCACCAAGATGCATCATAAACGCTGTAGTATTTATCATTGATGGCAACAATAAAAGAAATGTTAGGTCCGAGACATTAAACCTGCCCACATTTTTGTATAACAATCTAACAGTGATTGTCCAAATAACGTACAAGCTTGACACAGGTCACGAACAACAACGCCTTGACCTTCGGAGTGACCTCGGTGAACCCTCAAGGACGCGTATGGAGCAGACATGATAAGGGTCATCAGTGGCGTCTCTGGGGTTCGAACCTGGAACCAGTGGAAGCTGGAGGACACAACAAGACGCAGGTGACGACTTGAGTGTTGAGCTATTCCACACGTGACGTCTGGTAAGCCACTCCGGACAATATTTTAGTTACATCAGGGCATGTAAACCTGATGTGGGAGGATAGCCCGAAGTGATTAGAGATTTACAGCTTCGGTGAAACCCACCAGCATGGGATTCGGGGATTCAAATCGAAGCTGACCCCACTCACCCTCTCACTCAAAATCCCGACCACTCCCTCATTCATTCACTCACTCAGTTCCTCACACAAACACTCAAACACACACACACACACACACACACACACACACACACACACACACACACACACACACAAACAAACACACACACACACACACACACACACACACACACACAAACAAACATACATACATACATACACACACACACACAAACAAACAAACAAACATACATACACACACACACACACACACACACACACACATACATACACACACACACACACAAACACACACACACACACACACACACATCGGAACAAATGAATGGAGAGACAGAACATAGATGGGACACGGAATCACAGGAAAACTAATACAGGAGCACAGGAACATTGGGAAAAACATTACACTGGAACAGGGGAACACAAGAATACTGAGACAGAAGACCGGAACACCAACTGAACAACCAACCAACCAACCAACCAACCAACCAACCAACCACTAAGCGTACCCATGTTTTCTTAATCCAGACTTGGATTAACAGGTTGTGCCCGTATCCCCGCATCCCTCTGTACTTATATATACTTATGTCACAAAATCATTTTATTTAGACTACTTATACATTGTTTGTCCAAACCTGCAACTGTAATTGGAAACACCCATATCTAACTATGTACGTACAGCCGGCCTGTATTTTCATCATTAGTTTATAAAATAAGTCAATGGATGGGATTATCACCAACCTCTTTGCACCGAGACTCATTATTCACGAAACAACAAACATGTTTTTATATGTGGCAAAAGGGGTTTTGCTTACAATTTTGAAAAGACTAATGGACATACAATGCTACATTTGAAATAAAAAAACTATTATTTTCATTTCAAGAACAGTACGTGCTTTTAGTCCAGCTTGAGTGAGTAAATATTGTTTGACAAATCTTTGACGAATTGCAACATCAGTGGCGTCCCACGCAGTAGGGGCATAATGACATGCAAGAGGGTCAAAGATGCCAGTTGGTTTCACAGAGAAGATAGGACTCTATCAGCTGATACTAACGTAGATGCGTTCCTTCTCTCCCGGTGAAGCATGCCAAAGTTAATAGGTTTGAGTATATTTTCCCCGTTACCATATGCTTGAAGACATACAGTGAGTGAGGGAGTGAGTGAGTATGGTTTTACGCCGCTTTTAGCAATATTCCAGCAATATGACGGCGGGGGACACCAGAATGGGCCTCACACATTGTACCCATATCGGGGATCGAACCCGGGTCTTCGGCGTGAAGAGCGAACGCTTTAGCTACTAGGCTACCCGACCGCCCAGAAGACATACAGTCGCACATTTCAATACGTTTGCCTTTAAACTCGTCGATCTGACGCTTACCACACAACATATTACTGTTGATGAGTAAGTGTTGTTTACCGCGGCAGAAAGCAACATTCAACTTTACCTTGAAATAGTCGAGTCTGACCAAATCAAGCCAGTGGTTGATACCACGAGCAACGATCTTTTTTTAATACAATGACATGTATTATCCGAGTGAATGTGTCTTGTATGGTAGTCACCATTATTGTAGTAAAGTCAGTTTTGTTGTCATAGTACCGAAATTGGGTGATAGATGCTCATGCTATCAATCACTGGTTTGTCTGACCAGACTTGATTATTTACCGGCAGTCGTGATACTTTGAATATTGCTGCCTGCCCCATTAAACAATACATACTCGCCCATTCACTTATTTGCCCCCGGGGACCTATTATGACCCTATTTGTCACATATGTGAATCTAGAAGAGATCGCGGGGTCATTTTCTTGAGCACGTGCTCAGGAATACCATATTTGAACCCGAAGGATCTCCGGGTAAAAATATCGGTGCCTAGCAACAACTGCTTGTCATCAGAGGCGAGTAAAAGGATCTAGTGGTCAGGCTTGGTGACTTGGTGTCAATCACTGGATTGTCTGGTCAAGATTCGATTATTTAGACCGCCGTCATATTGCTGGAACATTGTAGCGTTAAACAACATACAAACAAACATTTGAAAGAGTAACAGGTGCAAACCAATTCGATCAGATATTTATTTCAAAGAACATTCAATGTTTTAGACAGATGTTGCAGAAGTTGCTACATCACATCATACAGTATATCACACATTTAGTGATACCTTTTCAATAAAATTTACACGACTACTAACTTAGTTCGTTGATTATATGTATTCAACAAACAAACATTGCTACATTAGTATTGATATTGATCTAGTACTTCTGGTGGTCCTCACACGCAAACACCCGTGAAGATTCGGGGTAGAATATGTCTTCAGCAACCCATGCTTGCCGTAAAAGGTGACTATGCTTGTCGTAAAAGGCGACTAACGGGATCGGGTGGCCAGGCTCGGTTGATACATGTCATCGATCCCAATTGCGTGGATCGATGCTCATGATATCAATCCCTGGATTGTCTTGTCCAGACCCGATTATTTACAGACCACCGTCATATAGCTGGAATGTTGCTGAGTGCGGAGTAAAACAACCAACCAACCAACAACCTAACTCGCAAACCACCCCACCCCTTTCCCTTTGCCCAAAGCTGTATCCGATCCAGACCCACCCCTACCCCGAGGATCTGTGGAAAGGTGGGTCATGTATGAATCACACTGTCTATGTCGAGTGTTGGACAGATCTCAAAATGTGACATTGTTAAAAACTGTGATTCACAAGCGATTTAAAGGAATTAACTTGGAACAGCCCCGCAAGGCGGTGAACTGACATCGTTATCAACCTGCATAACACAGGCGTTTATGGTGATATTTTAATCCCGAAACACTCCATCGAGCGTACTTTTTATACACTGGCACCGTCATTATTGGCCATAAATTCCCGTCCTTAAAAAATGTAAGTATTCTTATAACGTTTGTTTTATTTCAGACCACAGAACACTAAGGAGCAAATGCATTTACGATAAATCATGTGGACTATATGGTCACTTTCACACACACGCTGTACAAGGGGAAGTAACTGCCGTATGTAAGTCTGTACTACACAGTGGGCGTGCTCTGCACGAGCTACACGACGGGACTATGACAGGGGATGAAATGGGGGTGGGAACGAGGCGGAAAGCCGATTTAGCGTCAGACAGATTTACATGTTGAAATGTGTGCGTAAAACGATCGCGAAACCTCTCTTATTAGGTTAAAGGTCAACACCCCCTACACACAATAACTACCCGTTTTGGCGTGAAAGAAATAAAGCTACTTTGGTTTGTCGGTCTGATTAAAACAGCTCCATATCCCGTGTGTCCCTATATTTGTCAACAAGAGGGATCGCTGGTGGGGCTGTATTGAAAAGACGTGGACATTTCGCGCCAATCTAAGTTCCTTAATCAAGAAACAAGCACGTTCCCCCCAAACATGATCACCCATTTCTCGCCACGGATGCTCCTCGTCAACAAAACCCTCACAGTCAATTTCAAAAAAGCGTGCCCAAAGCCTAATTTGATACAGAAAATTAGAAGTAATGACCGACGATAAAGACTCGACTTTGGCATAGCCCCTCCCTACGACTCTCTCGGCAAACACATTGAGCAAACTTGTAACAGTTGCGTACAATCCCTGTCATGGACGCTTCCCCCTGCCTGGACACCGCACAATAAGATGGCTCAAACGCTCATCATACAAGTAAACACGGCAACTCGGGTGGTATATAGTATATTTGGACAACACTTTCCCCACGCCATCCTTTGTATACAAGCGTAATTTCAAACGAGCACAGATGTTATCTGTTTGCGAGAAACCACGAGAATACGAGATGCCGTAAACGTAGGTGTGAAAGTACGTTCAGTGAATCGGGTTGTCGTGATTTCGTTTTTTAGGGCTTTTTTCGCACCAGTTGAATGCAGTGTGTACGTTTGATCATTTTACAATGTGTTATGCTTGATTGTTGAACACTGTTTTACGCTTGATTGTTAAACAATCTGCTTTGCTTGATCGTTAAATAATGTGTTGTGCTTGATCGTTAAACAATGTGTAATATTTTATGTTATACGATATGTTTTTTGATCATTCTACAGTGTTATGCTTGATTGTTATATTTGTCATATTTGATCATAGGCTCTGCTACGTTTGATCACTGTATAACATGTCATATTTGATCATTATATAATTTATCACATTTGATCACTACATACAATTCTTATTTCTTATACATATATCATGTCATGCCTAATCAGTGTACAATGTTTTATGCTGGTCATTATACAATGTGTCATGTTTGATCAGTGTACAGTGTGTCATGTTTGATCAGGGTACAATGTGTTATGTTTGATCTGTATACAATGTCTTATATTGATCAGTATACAACGTGTATTGCTTGGTTATTCTACAGTGTGTCTGTTTGATCAGTGTATAATGTGTCATGTTTTACAAGTGAAAAATGTGTCATGTTTGATCTTTGTACAATGTTTTATTTTGATCATTATACAATGGTCCACTGTCGTAAAACTATATAGTTTAACCTCTGAATGATCTATATATACTACTCAAAATAAGTTAAAGAACATCCGATTATTTAACGATGAACGATAGTAATATGCAAGAATCGTGTGTTCTTTAACGTCTTTTGAGTAGTATAATATTGTAAACTATGAATATTGTTTGATGATAATGAACAATGCCACTGTTGATTGTTATTCATCAAAATATAAACGTTTACAGAGTCAAGACAGGAACTGAGTTTTCATGTAAATGTACTTTACGTTTAGACAAAATATATCGTGAAGACATGATACCTAGCGAAACACTAGTTGTATCAGCCAGCGTGATAACTTTAATTGGATGGCGCGTTAATGTTTTCACATTCATAAAAAAATGGAATAAAACAAGTCAAAAAAATTAAAATACCAAATGAAACATCCATGCTTATGGTCCCCATTCTATGACACGCAGGCCAGATGATCTTTTTTATAATGCGACGGGGCGCACTGTTTGACTCATGGTATGGTCGTTATCCTGGGGTTCCGATAGAAAATTCATTATCAAAACTGTTCTCTTGACAAGCTGAATAATTGAAATATTTTTATTAATTGAGCATTTAACTCTTGAATTAGAAAGTCTTCATCCATCAATTTTCACAATATGTGAATATTTCCCACGTCATATTTTTATCGGAAAATGACCAAATGGCCTTTATTGTGTTTCCACCTTTCTAATGAATATGAGGAATTTGGAACATGATGCTGTGAAATATCCTCACCAAACCGATACTCAATCATTTTACGGTTTTCGACTAAACGACTAAGAACCCATACAAAGCTTGTAAAAGGCAACACTTGTGTATCAAGTTGTGTTCTTAAAGGCGGCTTTAGAGGATAGCGCGCAACCCGGGTGGTATGTTGGACTAGAGGTTCGCACAAAAGTAGCTGTACTTGAGAAGATACTCACAGGGACATCTATCATCGAAGTATAAAACCTGTCGACTAGCGCTCCAGAATTTCTCCCCTTCCCCATTAATTATTCCCCCCGACACGGAGCGCCCTGCCGGTTGGCCTATCGATTAGGACGAGGAACAGTAGAGCGGGATCTAGATTATTTCTCGCGGACGAGTTCACAACTCGGACGTGGTGCATCGGCCCATAAATCACTCCGCAGTCGGGGCGAAGCGAAGGAGAAAACGACTGCCACATTTCTACAACATGCCCCCCATATCATGTTAACACAAAGAAATTTGTTTGCAGAATAAGCGGTAGTTTCAGTTGATTGTCTATGAAAACATCACGGTGTTTAATAGTAAGTAGAACATCAGACCCGAATCGAATTTGCAGCAAGTTTAGCAGAAATACATGCACAAAAGATGCGGGAGAAAGCTACCATTGCCTCTGCTTAGTAAACACACAAACTACCCAACACGCCGAGAGGCAGAATAATATTTTTCAATTTTCTTAAACTGTTTATCTGGCGATTAACGGAATACTATGAACGCGGTTTGCGAAATTATCAAGTAAATGAAGTCGTCAGAAGCCAGAGACAGCGGTACCGTGACATATCGCGCCAGTATACGACCACAGCTTGTCGTGAATTACCGATTACAAGCACCGCATATTTATTTTGGAACAACATCGCACTGCCTAACACATACAAATCATATGATGGGGCAATATTGACGCATAAACAGTACAATCTCCATTCGGGATCTTGAAATTATCAAGAACCAACAATATTTGGACGTGTGATCACCTTGCACAAGAGTACTTGATAAGGGGGTATTGGTATGTGTTTATTCGTTCGAATGATGATGGTAATTAATTAACTCCATTTAACCTATTGTGTTTAAAAGGTTGACAATTTCATCCTGCAGTCGGGGGGTACAGCTAATTGTATACAGTGGCGACGTTTAGGGAAATAAATAGTTTTGATCAGTTATGATTGAAACATCCTCTATTATCCAGGGTATTATATTTCAATTCTATTATGACACATACCCTGGACCCATTCGACACCGAAACTTCATCCAATGTCTTCTATCGCTAACTTGAGTATAATTTGATTGGATGACTTTTCAGCGTTAAAAAATGGATTTCGGACTCAAATAGAAGCTTTTTTATGGGCGCACGATATTAATCGTAAATGAGCACGATATTTTAGCCTGGATAAACGAAGATGGACTTTAGATTGAAGTCTAGTTGCAATCATGGGAAACGAGAAGGGGCTGCTGGTTAGTGAGTGAGTTTGGATGATGAACGACGCTTCGGATGATGAACAGCACTTGGGTTTATGAAATCACAACTTGTGAAATCCGGAAGTGACGTTGTTGTCGTTATTGTTGTTTACAATTCCGGTGAAACCCCTGGTCATGGGTATGATGCTGACAGGCCACAGATCATCATAAGACCGACTATGGGATTCGAACCCACCAGAATATCACGTTACGTTTAAATTAATATCTTATTTGATACTGTATAACACAGAGTGCATTAAACACAACAAAACATCATGTGCCGTATTACATTAAACACAAGATAACATGTACAGCATGGTATTAAACACAATATAACATGTACAGCATGGTATTAAACACAATATAACACAATGTACAGTATGACATTAAACACAATATAACACAATGTACAGTATGACATTAAACACAATATAACATGTACAGCATGGTATTAAACACAATATAACATGTACAGCATGGTATTAAACACAATATAACACAATGTACAGTATGACATTAAACACAATATAACATGTACAGTATGACATTAAACACAATATAACATGTACAGTATGACATTAAACACAATATAACATGTACAGCATGGTATTAAACACAATATAACATGTACAGCATGGTATTAAACACAATATAACATGTACAGCATTGTATTAAACACAATATAACATGTACAGCATGGTATTAAACACAATATAACACAATGTACAGTATGACATTAAACACAATATAACATGTACAGTATGACATTAAACACAATATAACACAATGTACAGTGTCACATTAAACACAATTTAACAATTTACAGTATGGCATTAAACACAATACAACACTATGCACAGGACATTAAACACATTACAATCAAGTCCTGTTAATCCGACATTGTTGGTTGCATATGATTATGTCGGATTAACGAGTATGTCGGATAAACAAAATTAGGTAGTATCAACGTTCGTGATCGAAAATAAAAAGTGAAAATGAAATATTCATGTTGTTATGTTACATTGTTAGCAGAATATGTTTTCTAATCATGCAACCTCTAAAGTTTAACACAAAACAACTGTTACAGACTGTATGACCGATATAACACAATGTACTTAACGGCATTTAATAACATAATAGTAAGTACAGTATGACATTAAACACAATATAACACTTTGTACAGTATGACAATAAACACAATATAACACGTTGTACAGTATGACAATAAACACAATATAACACTTTGTATAGTATGACAATAAACACAATATAACACTTTGTATAGTATGACAATAAACACAATATAACACTTTGTATAGTATGACAATAAAAACTATATAACACTTTGTACAGTATGACAATAAAAACAATATAACACTATGTATTTATCTTCTAATCACCATATCCTGTTTTCAGATTATACCGTTTACTCCAAATAAGAAGCATGTTTGTCTTTGAAATGAAATCAGATGTATTTGATGATGTGCCATTATGTATTCAGCACGTAACCAAAGGCTCCATTAGCGACAGTAGCGGCAATCGTTTCATCCCGCCATCGTCACATTCTGACAACATTCTCACCATCAAGCACACAATTTGTCCAGACAGGGGGGCAAGTGGATCAAGTTGAGGGGTTACGAACGAACGCTCCCCCTCTCGAAAAGTCATCATCTCTAAGGGCCCTCAAGAGCAATACTTGAAACAAGTCGGCCAAACCCGCTCGTCTCCGCGGCCCACGTGACGAGCTGTGCAGAACGAGCAAAACTGCTGCTAGTGTGATCTAAGGGGAACAACTCTTGTTGGACTCTCGTCAACCATTGATATAATTAAACTTTATGTCATGTGGAGTTTTTTATGAACACAAATTAGCAAATGCGACTCAAAGTCTTTTATACGTTTGTGTACTTCATCTGAAATAACATGTATTTTTTGTGTTTCAAGAATTAAATTATTAAATATAATGCTATTGTTGTGAAAATAAGTTTTTATTCATTTGTCCTATAGACATGCTTGATATGATAATTCATAGCAAACAAAAACATTTTTACGGGGGATCGTATTATAGTTTCTCAAAAGAAAATAGTTCCACAATTTTATTCATCAGTTTGTTTTTCCATGTTGGCCAGCATTCATTAACAAAATAAACTCTGGCCATGTTATTGTCCATCAATAAGTAATTTTGAAACATCAATCATTATGCGAAATATTTTCTGGATGGGGCTTTGTGGATGGAGGTGGGGGTTGTGGATAGGGGTGGGGGTTGTGGATGGGGATGGGGTTGTGGATAGGGGTGGGGGTTGTGGATGGGGATGGGGGTTGTGGATAGGGGTGGGGGTTGTGGATGGAGATGGGGGTTGTGGATAGGGGTGGGGGTTTCGGGGGGATGGAGCAGATTCCTGCCAGGTAGTTACACACTTAGTTTGGATTTGTTTAATTAAATCATTACCGCAATCACTCCTGAAATAATCTGTTTCATTAAACAAAATATATAAATATCAAATATGCACGTCCGATTTCAATATAACCAGATACACTGTGAAATACCGTCATTACAGCTAAAACTAATATAAATGTAAAAACCAAAAAACGAAAATTTCAACAATGCGTTTTCTGAATTTTCAAAAAACGGATTCGAACGCGTCTTTCCGGATTTGTAAATCGTATGTTAAATGGTGATATTGTAATGAGCCCAATGCCGTTATAAGGCCAAGTAACAGTGCACTATAAACATTGACTCAAATAACACCCCGGCCAGCCCCGTATCTCTATTGGTCGACGCTATGTGTCTTCTCTCCTCGCCCCATTCCCCCGACGGCCTGCTATAATTTGATTCTTCGCATTTGGATCCCACACAATTAAAATTACTTGAAAAAGCTCAGACGGCGCGGATCCTCGCAATGCAAAAGGTTTCGTTTCTTTCATACCACATATTTTTCATGATGCGTTTTTTATTATTTCATTAAACAACATTTTATAGGCAATGTTTGATGTTCTTAAAAATAAAATTAAAATCAATACATTTTTTTATTCTGGGTAAAGAATTATTTAAAATGTTTTACTAATTACGGACTTTCACGAACATTTACTCCCTGTGTAATGTGAATGAGTACCCGGACATTGGCGTTCAGAGAAGTCACTCGGATTAAGAAATGTTCGGATTAACCACTCGATCGTATGCAGAACAGTCCTTCTGATTATACAGACTTACGGTGTCCGGATTAATGGAGTCCAGATTAACAGGGTCTCACGAAAAATAAATGTGTACAGGATTATAGGTTTAGCGACCCATGCTTGTTGTAAGAGGCGACTAACGGCATCGGGTGGTCAGGCTCACTGACTTGGTTGATGCATTTCTTCGTGTCCCAATTGCGTAGATCGATGCTCAATATTGTCAATCACTGGTCCAGATTCGCTTATTTACATCCCACCGTTTGATAGTTGGAATATTGCTGAGTGCGGCGTTAAACAACAAGCAAACAAACAGTGTCATAGGGATGAAACATCCATACATCCGTGACTGTCTTGTTTATGTTTTATACGGTGACAATAAAACAAATACCTTCGTAACAAAATATGTCAAAAAAATAAATTTTAATTCCATCTATTTTTATTATTTAATGTTCTTCCAAATTACATGTTTCCTTTATTCCCGTGGCGTACTTGACAGGAAAAGGTGATTTATATACAAATTCAAGTATTTTTAAAAAAACACACCAAAATACCACCTAACAATTACAAATATATTTTTAAATGACAGCCTTGTATTACGGATCAATTAATACTGAATTGGCTGTATTTTAATTGATGATTCGATCGATGCATTTTATATTGTTCCAAGTGCTGGCGACATACGGTTTGATGTGACTTCGCAGAATAAACAAAGAAGCCATCACGAATGTTGACAGAAAGGTTTTTAAGTTATCAAATTGTCAGCATCAGTTGATGCTAGGTCCGCTGGAACCCCAGTAACCACAACAGGTTCCACCCCTGACCGCACTGCTGGTGACACGGTGTGTTCGACTCGTCACCTGTCTGTTTACGACTGGGCGCTTCACTAGCAGCATTCACTGAACGGCATCTTGGATCATTGTGGAAATATGAACAACAAAAAATAGTTGTAATTTCTACATTTTGTGGTCCATTGGAGACGAATTAACGCTGAGATGAAAGGAGTTTGTTAATACTTCCTCAATAGCGTGTTGTAATTTCTTGTAACAAATCGTTGCTAAATGAAACTTTAATATTTCCTGAATAGTGAGTGAGTGAGTGAGCTGGGTTTAACGCCGCTTTTAACATTATTCCAGTTATATCACGGCGTGTCAGCTTAATGTGGGAGGAAAGCCCAAAGTGATGCAGGTCTCAGACGTTTACCACTTTGGTGAAACCCACGAGCACGGGTATGGTGCTGACAAACCTAGAAACATAATCGGGGTGAACCGGGATTCGAACCCACAATCATAGGTTTCTGGCGTGTCCAGGGGACGCAACTCTGCACAGCGAATCGCGGCGCCTTAGACGACTGGGCCACCCGTGCCCCCATTTCCTGAATAACACTCACTATAAGGTTGAATAAATAGCAAAGTGTTTGATGCTCTTCATACGTTCAAAAAATTTAATCTTGAAAACGATTGCAGATATAATATTTAATAGTTGAAAAATTGTGTAAGTAAATTTTAGTTATTTAAAATCTGTTCTAACTTTTCAAATATTTAGATTATTGAATCTTGAAAATGGTTTCAGATTTCTACTCTTCACCAACTGCTACTAAACATCTTTTACGTGACCTGCATGTTAAACCACATCCTGGTATAATGTACTAGCAGCATATGTGTCTGCGTGAATAACACATACATTACAGTAGGTAAACTGTTTACATCTAAACGCTGTAACAGGCGTCATTCGGTGCCTGCGATTTCAAATAATGTCTCAATTAATTAATGCTTTGTTTGTAGTAAATAGGAGAGGGGTTTTCAGAAGGCAGTAATCGAAACAGAAATTACAATAAGATAAGTAAAATTAAATTGTTTTCGGAGCTTTTACTTTTGACATGATCCCTAACGACACGTGACCCCAGTAGACACAACGACCTTTATGAAATAGACAAGACGCTCTTAAGGCGCTTGTATAATAACTGACAAACATGTAATTAAATAATAACATACTACTTTGTCTATGCGTTTCCGGATTATCCTGTGTCATTGAAAACTGCTTTCATAGATCTAACAAAACACGTCATAAATCATAAATGATTTTATGTTTATTTATATTTATAATAATTTATATTATTATCACCTAAGTCACCGATGACACGCAGGCCATGATTATGTGTATTCTTTGTTGCTGTGACGTGAAGGGTATGATTTTATGCTCTCGTTTGTTTCATATTTTCTGACCAAAACTTTCTTCTCCAAACATGTTATTATAAATTGATACTGAAAAGACCATCAGTAATATCATTTTTTAAAATGTTTTCTTGACAAAATTTCTGTTCTGACAAAAAATCGATGACCAAAGCCATTGATAGCAGTACAAGTGTTACTTATCACACGACAAACTAATAAATGCCTTAAGGCAAAATGTTTTTTCAAGGGTTATATCAAAACGCTTTATTAAGAATTTCAGAAACGATTTTGTAGAATTGTCTAATTAGGTTATTTCGTTTGAAGTTATTACATATTAATTTTTTTAAATAATCGCCTGGCTGATTTTATCTTGAGGAGTAATAATTGATTGATACAAAATACCTCGTCAGTGGAGACGCGAGATCGGAAGGAGTTTATTAATACTCACATCCTACCACACATTCACACGTGCAGCGGGGCAGGGGGGAAGATGCAGCCGTGATAATTTGCATGATTTAGCAGAAATTCGGGCAGATTTCCTTTACATAATGAGCCCGGCAACAGACAACACCTTTCCGAGTATAACGGGTCCCGGCATTGCCTTTGGCTCGCTAGGTGGCGCTTCCTTGCCCCCCACGTCCCCACGACAGAAGGAAGTTGTCCCGTAATACTTGTAATTGTTCAAGTATCTAGTGTTTAGATCATAAAGACAATCGCCTTTGTTTTCAGCTTGTTTTGCTGTTTTGTAGTTTATAATATATAAAACGCCTTTAATTCAAGTTTTCTTCCCACCACTTCCTTACGTTGTATATTTTGTCTATATAAACTTTACACTCAGAATAAATATTCTTTACAAAATTAATTCCTAGCAATGTTATATTTTATTTCATGCACATAGCTCAATCATATAAGTAATAATGTACAATCGAATTGATTTTTCTGGACTTTTTATGTATGATTTGATTTTTCAACAGAAGTTGATTTAATGCTTTTTAATTCTTAGACTTTATAAGTAATTATAATTGTGGGGTTATTTTTATGGAAAAACTTCTCCTTATGATGTTTTTTTTTATTCGTATAAGTTCATTTAATCGGTACATTCCTGACGCCAGCAAAATAACCCAAACTACAGCCTGGAGTGGTGCATGGATTATTCTACAAAACAGAGACAAATTGAAATGAATTCAATTATAATGTGTAACGAAATTTTTAACAAAACGCGTGACATATCATTTAATGACGAGTAGAGAGGATTTCCTCCACTCCACCCGCGCACATCGTGAATGCTGGAAAGTTAAAAAGAAAAGCTATAATTAACTTTCAATATTTACAGATATAAATTGAATTCCCATCCTTTTTGTATATTTCGCCACTTTTCACTTTCCCGTATTTAACAATTGTTATCCATTTGGATCGATTTGAACTCAAAGCCATGGCATCTGCGCGACATTGAGGCTCACTGGACTTGGGGAGATAGGAAGTTATCCTTCGTTTATTTCCAATCTAATTTCAGCTCCTGTTAACAAGTAAACACACAGCTAGGGGACTTGTTAATACAAGAATTGAGTTGGAAGTTCAACCAAAGCACTCGGTCGGTGAAGACTGGCCGCCCGTATCTGCTGAGCGATCGAGATAGTGATCTTATCATGACTATTTCCGTTAGTTTTGTCTTCAGAGTCATGGCATATACTCATGACACCTGTGTTTACCTAAAGGTCTTACGTTGGAGACGAAGGTCTAACGTTGGAGACGAGGGTCTTACGTTGGAGATATAGCTCAGCCGTCTAAGGCGCCGTAACTTGCTGGGGTTACCTCCATTTCCAGATTATGTTTCTAGGTTTGTCAGCACCATATCAGTGCTCGTGGGTTTCACGAAAGAGGGAAACGTCTAAGACCTGCACCACTTCGGGCTTTCCTCTCAAGTCAAGATGATACGCCGTGATATAACTGGAATACTTTTAGGGAGGGGGTAGTATCAAAATGATTATGTTAAGAATCATCTATCATTCCGTCTGGGCAAAAGGACAGACAATCAAGCTTGAACGCGCCGCATCTCACTTGGAATTTCCTCACTCACTCACTCACTCAGTCACTCACTCACTCACTCACTGCCATTTCTTGCCTTCTCCCCGGAACCATTATTGGTTAAGCGGGACATTTGACTATCAAGGGGTTTCACTGTATGCCAATGGCATTCAGACAGCATGTGACAATCCTTGATTGAACTAGTCAATATGTAATGGTACCCCCACGGAGTGAGTTGTGTGTTTGGCCGCTGTGAACAGTATTTTATATAATTAGGGCATATCATCTTTATGTCGGGGGAAAGCCCGAACTAAATACTTACCACTTTGTTGAAACCCAGGAGCACCGCAATAGTCCTAACAAACCTAGGATCCCGCCATTCATATTGTGTTCACCGCTATACGCCCCATGGAATATGTTTCGTCAGATAATCGAGGCTGGTTATTCTCTGGCGTTGACGTTGATATTCACATGGCTCGTTTCTTCGAGAGATTCGTTCCGATCTGGTTCGTTCTTCTTTGGTTTACTTCGACATGGTTCATTCCGATCTGGTTCGTTCCTGTTTGGTACGATTCAAAGGGGTTCGTTCCGAGTTGATTCGTTCCTATTTGGTTCCCCTTCAAAATGGTTCGTTCCTATATGGTTCACTTCGACATGGTTCGTTCCGATTTGGTTCGTTCCTATTTGGTACTATTCAACGGGGTTCGTTCCGATCTGGTTCGTTCCTATTTGGTTCACTTCAAAGGGGTTCGTTTCGATCTGGTTCGTGCCTGTGTCATTCACTTCGACATTATTCGTTCCGATCTGGCGTGCATTGTGTGTTCCGATGTGATTAACTTGATATGGTTCATTAACAGGGCTGCGTCTGGTATGTTTAACGCGGACAGTCTTCGTTCCTGTCATTCCTTACGACATATTTCACGCTAACGGTGCGCGCCCCGATATGGTTCTCGTTAACAGGGCTAGCTCTGCCATGGTTCACTCTGGTCATACTGGTTCGCATTGTCAGCGTTCACTTCGATTGGTTCGCTATAAAACGGTTCGCACCAATGTGATTTACTTTGATTTACTCGGTCTGATTAACTCCGACATGGCCAGCTGCTGAAACCCGGGATTCTTGGGAAGAATATAGGTTCCCAGCTACCAGTACTGGTTGGAAGAGGCTTATTGGGACGGGGGGTCAGGACCCTGTCACACTACGACGCTTTAGAGTAACTTGCACCTAGCGTGTAAAAGACAGTTAGTACGCTACCATACGTCGAGCTTTCATAAAAAAACATGATTTGGGCGTATCCAAGCGTATACATGACGAGTTCACCGTATATGTAACGCATGTCTAACGTATTAGTAGCGTATCACTGACTCATACATAACTTATGACATCGTATAAAAGTGTATTGCCAGCGTGTGTCTGGCATGTTCATCGTATGGCCAGCGTATGCCAAGCGTATGAGTAACGTATGACTAGCGCGCTTAGCGTTGTGGAAAGGTGCCTAAAACGGGCCAGGGTAACGTATATCTGGCATGTGTAAACGTATGTAGAGCGCACCTCTAACGTCTGCCTAACTTATAATTCATACCTTTATACGTTCATATTCGCCGAAAATTTGTGCATGCACAAAATGTTTTTAAGCCTGGGCGTACTACAACGTATACCATCGTGCTTTTAACGTAAACGACTTACACCTAACTTATCCATAGCGTGTTTCAGCGTTGCCGGCGTTGTGGCAAAAGATCTCATTCGTCGCCATACGTTACTGCTATACGTTGTTGTGTTACAGGGCCATCAGACTCGGTGACATGGTTTATTGCGGGTCCTCCTACCCCGATGGTTTGGGTCGTTGCTCACAATGTCGACCAGTGAGTTGTCTGCTCCAGACTTGATTAATTATGGAGTTCGGCGTTAAACAACACACACAGACACACACACGCACGCACGCACGCACGCACACACACACACACACACTCACACACTCAACTGCTACCATCTTACCGAGGAAAGGGAGTTAACTAACTGTAAAAGTTATCATTTGACTAGACTAGAGTCTCTGCATAGTCCAATCAAAATCGAGTAACGGAATCGACATCTGATTCGTAAACAACATGGATTTCAACGTGCAGATTTCGGTCGACTGCAGGATTTGCGAAGCATGTGTACCGTCAACTGGGCGTCGACGGACATTTTCCAACTTTTTTTTCATGTTTTTAATCCAGGTGCTCACGTGATATGATGCACTTCGCGAGGTACGACCCGTTTTATCAAAATATAGATCTTGATCATCGATCAGATCGTCGTCTTGACTGGGCGTCGCCATTGTGTTTGAAGCAAATACAAGTGAAATGAGAGATGGAGTCTGATTGGTTAATAGACGAGGCATTGAAGGGACAAAACTCGTAAAAGCCGTGAAATTCCAGCCTAATTGGCAAGGGTGGAAACTGCACTTTTAGATTCAGTCAACTCCCTTGCCTCGGGAAGATGAACTGCTACATGGTTTAACAGCCATCGAGACGGAACAGGATCCCAGTAGTAAGAGGCGACCTAGTGGATATGGTGGTCAGGGTGGGTGACTGGTTTGATTGCGTGTCATCGTACCCCGACGGCGTGGATCGTTCCTCATTGTAACAATGAGTTGTCTCCCCATTGACTATATCAAACAAAGATCCTTTCCAGCTCTTGTCACATTCGCTACCCTAATGTGGAGAGCGCAGGGAACGAGATGTCGATGTGAGGAGCTTGCTACAGTTTGTAGAATTATCACGATCAGCCCAGCACAGCTCGATACAAACACACGAAAGATACGGACTGTACCTAACCAACAGGCCTGGGAGACGGAAGTCCGCGCCCCTCGTGTATCCACGACTCCAGTTGAAGTAATTTTGAGAGGATTTTGTTTAAAATCTGGACATTGTCACTCAACTAAACAAAACCAAGAAGGAAAAATTAAACTAATTCTTTGGCGTGATTCTTGTAATTCTTCTCCTTGTATCGTGAGTTACGAGGTCGGATTTCCCATGTAGACAGAGAAACGGCATAGCTTGATTTTTACACTACATTATATGATTCATGAAGATAAAACAATTTCATTCATCAGTTTCTAATGGTCTTACATAACAGCCTCGTGTGGAGCCCGGGCTAGAGTGAGTGAGTATTGTTTTACTCACTTTTAGCAATATCAGGCCGGGGGACACCAGAAAAGGGTTTCACACTTTGTACCCATGTCGGGAATCGAACCCGGGTCTTCAGCGTTACAAGCGAAAGCTTTAACCACTAGGCTACCCGACCGCCTCAACCCGGGACCCCCAGTAACCTATACTGGTCGTTAGGGACCACCAAATGGATCGGTGGTCAGGCTCGCTGACTTGGTTGACCTAGCATGTCAATGTCAATGTACCCAATGGTGTGGGATGTCGCTCATAACATCAATCACTCGATTATCTCGTCCAGATTTATTTATTCAGGTCGTTGTCAGAAAGTTTGAGCATTGCTGAGTGCGGCGCTAAACATCCTAACTTCTATAAGCATATAACCACTGAAACTGTCGCTCGATCCTGAAACTGTTTCATTATGATGTTTATGAAACTGTATATTTGTTTACAAGATAACAACACATTTATAATCACCATACATACGGGGCGCACGGGTGGCCCAGTCGTCTAGCGCGCCGCGATTCGCTGTGCAGAGTAGCGTCCCTTGGGCACGCCAGAAATCTATGAGTGTGGGTTCGAATCCCAGTTCGCCCCAGTTATGTTTCTAGGTCTATCAGCACCATACCCGTGCTCGTGGGTTTCACCGAAGTTGTAAACGTCTGAAACCTGCATCACTTGGGGCTTTCCTCCCACATTAAGCTGACACGCCGCGATATAACTGGAATACTGTTAGAAGCGGCCATAAACCAAATTCACTCACTCAGATACTGGGAAATCGAAAACGTTCATTAAAATCGTATTACTTATTGCATTTTCAATAAACCTCTTTGTAAGCCTTTAAATGTTCACTTCACGTGATTTGGGTCTGTGCCACCTGTGCCATCTAACCGAAATAGACTTTCCACGTACACATTCAAACAACAAGTAAAGAATTCTCATTTACGCATGTACGTTAAAAGTAATAATGGCGAATTCGTTAACCTTGAGAATTGATTGTACATTTCTTAGCTTGAGTGATTAATGCATCAATGGCAGGGTTAAATTTCTCTACGTCCTTAAAAGTAGGAATAGAATTGGTCCAAATATGCACATATGTTCTACTACCTGCTCATTTTAATAATATGTGTATTTAATTGTCATCTCTATGGGTATGTTCTATATCATTAGGGGGCACGGGTGGCGTCTAAAGTTCCGCAATTCGCTGTGCAGAGTTGTGTCCCTTAGGCGTGGCAGTATCCCGATTGTGATTGTAAGTATGTCAGAACCATACCCGTGTTCCTGGGTTTCACAAAAGTGGTAAACGTCTGAGACCATAATCATTTTTTAGTTCCCTCAACGATGTATGACACCGTGATACAACTGGAATACTGGTCGAACGAAAATGTTTTTATATGTCCAAATATCTTCAATTTCAATCCATATCATCATCGCCTGTAAATCATCGAGACTGGGCCAGACAAACTAGTCACCGGAAAAGAACATCGGTAATTCACCGAGCCTGACCATCCCATGTTGTCGCATGACCAGCAATAGAGCGCAGTGGACCTTTTATTTGTTTGTTTGTTGGTTGGTTGGTTAAAGCCGCACTCAGCAATATTCCAGCTATATGACGGCGGTCTGTAGTGAGTGAGTATGGTTTTACGCCGCTTTTAGCAATATTCCAGCAATATCACGGCGGGGGACACCACAAATGGGCTTCACTCATCACACGGCGGTCTGTAAATAGTCGAGTCTGAGCCAGACAATCCAGTGATTGACAACATGAGCATCGATCCACGCAATTGGGATCGATGACATGCATCAATCAAGTCAGCGAGCCTGACTACCCGATCCCGTTAGTCGCCTCTTACGACACGCAAAAAAGCTCTTTACGGCACGCATGGGTTGCTGAAGACCTATTCTACCCCGGATCTTCACGGGCCGGACCTTTTCTAACCCGGTTGCCCAAGCGGGTCTTTACTAGTTGACCATACGGTGTGTCTCGAGGACAGATGCAAGAAAGTAGAAGGAAATGAACGCATAACCCGTATCCGCGGTGTCAGAGCCGACGTCTAGACAGTGTTATTAGTGTTTTGTAAGAACTTCGCATGGCGTTAAAAAACTCTCGGGCAAATGATAGTATAAACTTGAAAATTGGATTTGATAAAAACAATTACCAATGTTATCAAAACACCAATAGGCTGAAAACAATCACCGAAACCCTGCAAACTTAAGGCCCGAATCACAACTATGATACCCGTATTAAATACATCCCTATCAAAAAAGTATTTCTTATTTGTTTCATTTTTTGCCTCCATCAAACATGGGGTGTACTTCCTTTTGCCCGGCAGTGTAATTACGATAGACAGCAGTCTCTGGATCTGACAACGCTTTTGGTCTCGAAACATAAGAATGTGTTTCTTTATGCGTTTTCAGTTCAAAGATTTCAGACATATTGCTTCAGCCTATAACATATATGGGAGAAACCAGCGCTACAGGTAATACAACGCAAGATTCACACCAAACACTGTTCTGAGTTTAACCGGAAGCGAGGTCGTTAAAGAAAGTTTATATTTGAGAATATATTCTTTTCGTTTTTTTACTCGCATCGGCATTGTTGCACTATAGCATGTTTTCAACGGACACAAAATGTTGATTTGACTGAGTTTATTTCATACGTACATGTGTATGGCACTTATCCCACATAACGTGCTCAAAACGTGGACAATTAATACCCTGGTAGGACCAGTGTTCACTGTATGTGCACACAGGAGTTTACACATTTCTGCAGACACGTTTCCATTCAATACTACCGGGTACCCATTTGCTGTTCGGTGAACAGAGGCAAATGTGGAACAAAGTCACGTGTGTTTAGGTACACCACATGTACCCGAACGACGTGGAGCGATGCTCATGATACTGATCACTGGATTGTCTGGTCCGGGCTCGACTGTTTACAGGCCCAGTCGTATGGCAGGAGTAATGATTGGTGCGAGGTTAGGCAAAAAACAAAAACTCACTTTTTATAACATTATATTACCCTTTTAACAAACTCCCGGTGTCATCACCGATTTTCAGTGATCCATTCATATGATTGTCACCGCTATTTTGTCTTTTATGCTCCATGGCATCTGTTTCGGCGGATAATTGAGATGGTTATTCTCTGGCGATGACGTTTTGAATTTTAGTATGATGCACAACCAGAAACTCAGAAGTACCACTTGGTCGGTCAACTTCTCCTGATTTGTAACCAGCGTGCTATGAAACATGACGTCTAATAAGTGTTTGGGCTGATTATCATAGCGTGACACAAAGTAGAGGAACACTTGTCAAGGGTGGTCATTGACTAACATCTGGTCTCTGAAATGAACATATTTTACAGAAAAAACATTTTTTAAATTATAGTTATAAAATATAATAAAAATGAGCCCAGATACTTTCTTCATTTTCAGAGACTGCAGTAATCTAGACTTGCCAAACACGACTTGCTGTATTGAATATATTTGTTCCAGGGTCTGTATGAAACACTAGGGTGGTCAAACAAAACCATTTGTTAACATGTGAATGAATCAATATTTATTTGTTATTAATGAGTGAGTGAGTTGGGTTTAACGCCGCTTTTAACAGTATTCCAGTTTTATCACGGCGTGTCAGCTTAATTTGGGAGGAAAGCCCGAAGTGATGCAGGTCTCAGACTTTTACCACTTCGGTGAAACCCACGAGCACGGGTATGGTGCTGACAAACCTAGAAACATAATCGGGGCGAACCGGGATTCGAACCCACAATCATAGATTTTCTGATGCCCAAATGACGCTACTCTGCAAAGCAAATCGCGGCGCCACCCGTGGCCCCTTATTTGTTATTAATATATGACTTTATTACTTTATTTCTGCACATCAATTTTAACTATATGACTTTCGTCTTACAAAAAATATAAAAAATCAGTGTATGTGAAATATGCGTCATGTCCAAGAGTATAAAACATGATGGAGGGAACTGCATCTTACAGCAAATATCTGCAAAGAAAAAGCGCAAGCTTTCTATCAACATTCAAGAGTGAGATTAAACTCGAGTTATTCCGAAAATGTTTTCACGCCCAAGATGTACACGTCGTCACATCTCCCTCCCAAAATGATATTTCAAATTCATAAAAAAAAGTTTTGGAGAAATTAACCCACTGTCACTTTGCAATGATTAATCCCATGTTCGCAGTTAGCGATAACCACTACAGACAGGCGATGACAGATGAGAGTTCTTCAGGGAACATTTGAAACTTTGATAGAAAGTTGCCACAAAACGGAACCAGGCGTGTAAATTCACACTAGAAAACCCCTATATAATGGAATTGCATGCTAGATTTTCAATTACGTAGTCTGTGCATGAA